>NC_065540.1:15984520-17184520 GCF_932294415.1 Quercus robur
GATCCTTGAATGCTTGTTGATTCTCATCAGTTCTAGTTAACTCAATTGGTAAAGTCTTTGATGGTTGAATAAGAGATCCGAGATTCAATTCTCGCCTACATAAAAAACTAATTGGTGCCTTAGTCTGATGATAAAGAGATATCATAAAAAACAGACGTCATAAGTTAAAACTCTCTAAAAAAAAAAAAACACACTAAACTAAGAAAATAACAATGACCAGCAAAACTATAAAAATGAAATAAAATAAAGATCTTTAATAAGCTAAGAGATCAACAAATAAACATGATAAGCAATATTAATTAGAAGTTGTAATTCTTGAGATATGTTAATTTCCTAGTTTTTGAATTACATTTTGCCATAAATTGATATTATATTATTGATTGTCATTGTATTGTAAAATTCATTAATTGTTAGATCATTAACAATACATCAATTCCATGATCCAGAATTATTATGAATTTTACAAAATACATAAATCACAATTGAATAACAATGAGACTTATCTAAATCAATTGATGTAATTTTCTCAAAATAAAGTCTTTGATTAAAAAGTACCTTAGTAGGATAAGTTTCTCTTTCCTGACTTGTGCCTCATTGCTGTACATTTTAAATTCAGTATATAATCTATAGGATTTTTATTTTTTTATTTATTTTATTTATTTTTATATAAAATAAATGTATAGACTATTGACAAGATTACACAATTGTGTGACTTTAGTAGTTAAAGCTAACACTTTTTTTTTTCCTTCAATTTCTTGGCCACCCATAGTTGGTTTATGGTATAAAGTGAAGGAATTATTCATGACTTTTGAGGCTGCAGTAGAACTTAAAATCGAATGGACATCTTGAAATTGGAAATAAACACATGTATGGTGTATTCTCAAGGTAAAGAGGAAGAGGAGATTCTTTTACTGTCACTGTTTGGGTGTGACCACAAAAAGTTGTGACACTTTCTCATTGAGAAAACAATTAATGTCTAAGAGCTTAGATGAGAGCTTATAGAAATGGGAATGTAAGACCACACTCTCTCAGGTGGGTTCAACTATAACTTAACTTCAATTCCATCAAAATCCCCAACCAAACCAAATAAGCGTAAGGCCTTTGTCATTAGACTACTCACCTTGGGTGATCAAATTTTGCTTATAAATACATTATATTAGAGACCCTCAGCAGATAATTAAAAGTTGTTGGACTAGAAGAGAATATAAGCCTTGTCCCAACTGCAAAAGTTGCCAATCTAGTCAGTTTCAGAATCTTAGCATGACACGATGACAAGAGACAGGTTCGACGAGCCGGTGTTTTTATCTAAAGGCCCAAAAAAACTGCACCACTATTGCTTCGGAGCTCTGTTCTTTGATTCAACTTGGGATAGAATTCCAGCCCAACTACGTGTTTAAAACTTTAAATTGAGTAGAATCTCAATTGTGGTCCTAGCATTCCAGCCCATTTGGTGACTATGGTCTTGTGATTTGCTGATCAAATGGTTTTAAGGTCTTGGGCTCATATCTTTCATCCAAGTCCAACAATGTTATTAGCCTCATTGTAGTGGTTTTAGCCCACTGGACTCACCCACCAAGAAACACAACAAAAAAAAGAAAAGAAAAAGAAAGAAAGTATAGAATGGGGTTTTAAACTTTTAAGTGAAAATCCAGCAACCACATCCTTTACGAGTTTATGACATCTTAAGTGATAATCCAGCCATGTCTATTTGGAAACATCTTATTTAACATTTTGTTAAAAAATTTGTGCTGAAAGTATGTTAAAGTATACTGTAATTTGAAAAAAATGAGAAAATATAGGTTTTGAAAAGCTATATATAAAAACAAAAAACAAAAAACTAAGTTATAAACTGATATCAAATTCCATCTCTTCCATTTCCCATTATTTATCTATCAATATGAAAAGTAAAAACAAAAAGGAAGTAAGAGTAAACACCATATAAAGAATACGATACCCTTATTTCATAAATTTTTTGGTATTATGTGGGGAATCATTTTTCTTTCTGTATCATGAGAACATATCAATGGGGACCACTATTGCAAAAAATTAACACATGATTAGGGGTGATTAATTTTTAAGTCTTACATGGAAGGTCCACTAATAAGGCCAATCAAATAAAGTAATTGAAGTTTTTTAGTTGAGCTTTTTTTATTTTTTTTTTTTTATTTTTAATTTTTAAATTTTTTTATACAAAATAGAATTTCTACTTTAATCTAATCTAAGTGTATATGTGTGTGAAACTCTCTCCTGGAAACTTGAATCCTAGCCCTTACCCTTACACCAGATAAACACTTATACTTGTGGAGTGACCATCTCACCAAGGTTGTGTGATGATTAGTTAAACTAATATTAATAGCTTTCACCACATTTGAGTCTCACATGTGCGATGGTTAGTTGAACTAATATTAATAGCTCTTACCACATTTGAGTCTTACATGTATAAACAACAAAGGCCAACTTGGTAAAAGCAGTAGAACAAAAAGAAATTGTCCATAGCATCTTATCTTGTCCTATTTTTTGACTACAAAATGTTGGCCAGTGCTTGGAATTTTGTTTGATTTAACACTACACCTTACAAGCTCGGCTTTCTGCTTTTGTTTTGTTATGTCAACGCTTTCGTCCCAAAATTTTATTGCAATATATAATTGGAAAACATATTCGTCACTATTTTCATAAACGTCATTTTCTTCTTTAGAGTTCACTATAAGGATTATAGAATGTTAAAAGTACTACTATTATTGTGACAATAACCAATGACCCCATGCTTTCTGTGTTGGTCTTTACAGATTGAGTAATGCAATTTGTCCGAACCTTGTTATAAAGTTCATATCTGACTCAGAATCACACCCCAATTATCATAACTTCCTTAATCCCAATTTTGTAAAATCACTATACTAATTAAGTACATTGTCAATTTTCTCAACCCAAAAAAAAAGGACATTGTCAATCAAAGGTTAAAACCGTCCACATCAGTTATTAAAACTTCATAAACACATATGCCATTTAGATTCTAATTAAAACAAGAAGATTTTCTAGATTTGATTTCCATTTAGTGCCAAATTAACATGGCAATTTAAAGATTTTTAGATATGATAATATTTCAACTTTTAATGTTTACTTTATGATAATTGTTTTTTATCATCATGCCAATGACACCGATTGATTTCTAAAAAACTTTTCAAATAATTATACACCAATAATGGATAGAGTTTGAATTCCAATTTTTTTTTAAAATTTTTTTATTTATAATCATTATGCCAATGATATCAATCGATTTTTTTTAAAAAAAAAAAATTCAAATAATTATACACTAATAATGGATAGAGTTTGAATTTCAATTTTTTTATTCAACATGCCAGGTTTGACCGATTGATCTAATTGGAGCTCCTGTGCCAACTTTGTTACAGACAAAACTTATAATGATGGGCTTGAGTGATTGGCCATAATAGACACATCAATATGGGGAAAAAAAAATTGATCAAACCAGAATGACATCAATATAAAGATGGTGATGGACTTTGTAATTGGAGCTACTTTGAGGCCTGATCAATTCAATTACCATGTGACTTGTGATGGACTTAGAGCCATCATAAAACTGCAGGTGGGTCATAAAAAAGTCATGGACATGGACTTGAAAGAACTAATTTGCACCAAATGATTTGCTTAAACAATAAGCTAGCATTTGCCTCTCTCTACTACTTTCACTCAAAAAAACAATACGCATTAATAGCAGTCCACTTGCCACCATTCTTTTGAATTGAATATGAATTATTCCACGAATGGAGGAGATTATGGGTTAAATGAAAAGGACTTCATCAATGATGTCACGGTCGTGCTAGTGATCTTGACCTCTAGTTATATGGGCTGTATGGTTGACCCCAAGTAATCATGTCCGTGTTAATCAAAGCCATCGTTTTTTTTTTCTTTCTTGGTTGAGAATTGGTTGAGAATCAAAGCCATGGTTTCTTGAAAAGGAAGTTCATGGAAAGTGTGCTTAAGACAGCTAACTAGGAAATTAGGCATCAACAAAGATCTAGCACAAGGAAATTAACCATGGTCTATATGCTTAGGTAGTTCAAAGTCCAAGACCTTGTTTAAGAAAACTCTGAAACTTTGACCATAATTTTGGCGACCAATTCACTCGTTTAGAGCCTATCAAGATCTTGTTTGAAAAACCACCTTCGTTTAGCCGACATATTCACCAATTTTATAGCTAAATAGTGCATTCTCTCTTTTAAAAAAGCAGGTACTTTCAAAAGAAGGTTTTTTTTTATTACATAGTCCACTCACACAGCCCACTCACATAAGGCATATATCCACTGCCTATAAAATCTCTTCGAACCTCATTCATTTGCACATCCAAACCCTCTCTTTCTCTCTCTCTCTCTCTCTCTGTCTCTCTCTCTCTCTCTCTCTCATAATTTTGCTTTACTGTGATTGAACATGTCTGTCCAAGTGATGAACGAGAAAACCCTTCAGGGAATTCATGTCTTAGGAAGGGAAAACAATGTTCCTCCCTCCCCTAGAAGGTACTAACTCTTTTTACCTTATCCAATTATTGAAAATGATTTTTTTTCACTAATTGGGTAATGACAATGTTGATGAACAAAAACAACTAAAGAATTTTGTGTAGTTTGTGGTGTGTTTCATATTCTGTACTAAAATGAATTACCCAGCTGTAATGCTTGGTCTCATGTTGTGATTGTAGAAGTTGAGCTTTTTTGGCTAGCTCTGTGTAAATGTGGTTTGGCTATTCATTGTACATGTTTGAGATGAAACAAAATTTACTAAAGAATTCTTTTGTGCTTGTTGTATAGGTTGGAGGGAAAAGTAGCCATTGTCACTGGTGGTGCTAGAGGGATTGGAGAAGCAACAGTACGGCTTTTTTCTAAACATGGTGCCAAAGTAATCATTGCTGATGTTGAAGACACTCTTGGAAATGCGCTTGCTAATTCCTTAGCTCCTTCGGTTGCCTATTTTCACTGTGATGTTAGCTTAGAAGAAGATGTTGAGAATTTAATCCAATCCACCATTACTCACTATGGACAGCTTGACATCCTTTTCAACAATGCTGGTGTTCTTGGAAATCAATCCAAGGCTCACAAGAGCATTGCAGACTTCGATATCGATGAATTCGATCGTGTCATGCGTGTCAATGTGAGAGGCATGGCACTAGGGATTAAGCATGCTGCACGTGTAATGATTCCTAGAGTAAGTGGGTGCATTATTTCCACAGCTAGTGTAGCTGGAGTTATGGGAGGGCTTGGTCCACATGCTTATACAGCTTCAAAGCATGCCATTGTTGGGCTTACAAAGAATGCAGCTTGTGAATTAGGTCAGTATGGGATTAGAGTTAATTGCATTTCTCCATTTGGGGTTGCCACATCCATGTTAATTAATGCATGGAGGAGTGATGATGATGAAGAAGAGGATTGCATGGATTTTGGGATGCCTCGGGAACAAGAAGTTGAGAAAATGGAGGACTTTGTGAGAGGACTTGCCAACTTGAAAGGTCCAACCTTGAGGGCTAAAGATATAGCTGAAGCTGCTCTTTACCTTGCTAGTGATGAATCCAAATATGTTAGTGGTCATAACCTTGTTGTAGATGGTGGCATTACCACCTCAAGAAATTGTGTGGGCTTGTAACAAATTCAGAAAACAGAATTTGAATCCACAATTCTAATTAGAATTTATGTAAACTGCTGCTATATTAAGAATCACTGTTTTTCTTGTAATAACTTTGTTTGTTTAACCTATTGTCTAGTATGAGTTTAAAAACATATTTGTTTATTCCTTGAGAGTTAGCAAAGGTGTAATTGTATCTTATTTATTTATTTATTTTTTTAAAACTAGACATAAGTAAATAAACAAATAAATTAATTAAGGCAAAAAAAGAAAAACCAAATGCACACTTAATTTCATGTTTTAGAAGTGAACATCATAGGTTAAAACTCTATATTTTTTTTTCATGTTTAAAATTTTCATATTTCACTATATGATTTAAATTTCACCCATATTTGAGGAGGTGGTGATTTTTAGTCCATGTCTAAATAACTTTTCCGTATTACTCTAAAACAAAATTTTTTTGTTACTTTGTGTGAGGATGTCTTAGAACTTTAGAACTACCGTACAACTATCATGACCAATTGGTGTGATTATGCTCTTGAAAATGTGATAGTATTGTCAAATGCAATGCATATAAACAGCCATATCTTTTTCACCGTCTATCATGATTTGTTACTTTGATGTGAAAGAGGCTGCTTGTGCATTTTTTTTATGGTAAAATATTCCTAGAAGTAACGAAATTTCAATCCCCAACTCAAGCTTTTTTCAATGGGTGCTTGGCAAAGGTCCAAATAAAATTGTAGGTCAAAATTTAGACGGCCAAAAACTCCAAATCCTACCAAATAAAGGTCAATATGCTATGAAACTTTTTGGTTAGAGCATGGTCTTTCTCTCTCTCTCTCTCTCTCTACTGGCTTGCACTATTCAAACTTTATAAATATATCTGAAAGGTCGTCAAGGACAGCTCAATCCTCAATCAAACTTTGGAATTCAACGTTGAGAAAACCCTTTTAAACTTGGAAGCTGTCAATGTTCAAATATAACTGCACCGTGAGTTGTTATTCTCTGTCTTCTTCCATCACTTAATAACTGTGATTAAATTAAAATTTGAGGCACAGTGGGCTCCAATATCTGAAATGCATTGAGTTCCCATCCGAAGTGGAGGCCACCAAAGACCTAAGCCGACATGTCCAATAAACTTTCGACGTATCATCCAAGCCATGTGATCAGCATCGGATTGCATGAAAGGGAGGTAACCACGTTATTCATGCAACTAGTTTTTTAATATTCAATATCAAAAAAATAGAAAACAAAAGCTTTTTTTTTTTAATAGAGTTTCAACTGTGTACGTTTCTGATAATTGTGTTTTTTATCATCAGATTAATATACTAATTGATTTTTGGTGTAGGTAATGATTAAACCCCAGATCTCTTATTTAACTACTAAAAATTTTACTAGTTGAGTTAACTGAAACTTATAACAAAAACCATTTTATAAGAATGATGCTAAATATTTAGCCAATTTTTATCACGTAAATCTTGCAAACAAGTAATGTGTAATTAATCACGAAACTATTAATTAAGGCATTTATGTAATATGTTATGGAAGTGATTTACATTTTTTTTTATATAGTAAAATTGATTTTTTTTTTTCATTTTATAATAATGTCATATTATCCAAACTCTGAAGCCGTACACGTGGTGTAAGTTGTTTGTTCATTCCAAGTGCCCAATCAATTACAATATTCCCCTTAAGATATAGTATTGCTAATGGTGCTATAATTTACTGCAATAGTCTTACAAAGTCTTACAAATTGATATATTAAATTTTAAATGTATAACAAAAAATAATTAAAATTTTTATTCATTTATTATATTGTTAAAATATCATGTTACCAATCACATTTATTGTAACTCACTTTGTAAATTTTTTTGTGATAAAATTAATAATAACTTTACCATATTTTTTACTGATATTATTGACAGATTACCCAAGATATGGTGCCGTACAGGGTGTATGTTGTTTGTACAAAAATATTCTCATCAAGATGTGAGTAATTGTAAAATATTAGCCTCTCTGCCTGAGGACTGAGAGAGAGAGAGAGTCATGGTTCACTGGTCCCGGCAGCTTGGAGCAACTAGGCATGGGTCAGAAAAGAAAGTAGAAGATACTCGTATCAGGTTGAACGTATGTACTCGACTGCAATCATATTCACTAGATTACTATTAAATCCACCAACCATTGTTGAACAAGTTTCATATTTATACATATACCAGTGTTTCAATCCAGCAAAGATTTGGATATCGAATATAATCTAATATGTTAGAGAGATTAATGTGTCAGATCCTTATAATACACATTTTAATAGTAGTAACGAAATGGTCTTATCATGTAATGTATAAGAAATTGCTTGTTCTGTGAGACCAAAAGATACATTTAGTTCAAAGCTGAATCATAACTTTTGTCTGGGATCAAAAACTTTCATATAACTTAGTTGAAGGATTCCTTTGTTTGTCTGTCAATGCAGTTTTCAAGTCATATAAAGTCATATAAAAATTGATGCGATGGCTAAGTGTTAACCTCTTGGAACTGAAAGCCACAAAATTTTCATTTTAAAAATTAATTAAAAAGGGAAAAAAAATAAAAGCATAAGAAACTAAGAAAGTGAAAGAAAAAAAAAATGGCAAAGCTTGTTTATAGAACTTTGCGGGATATGCGCGATTTGGAAGCTTATGCTTTGACCAATCAATGATTTACTATAAAAATCTTTCAGGGAAAAAAAAAATGAAAAATGTTAAATCTATAATATTTTTATTACAAAATATTTATAAATTGACATTATGATTGGTGCCACATCTACCACATGTTACGTGACTTACTTTTTTTTTTTTTTTTTTTTTGAGAAACACGTTACATGACTAAGAGTATCAAGCACATATAATATCATAAGAAAAATGCTAAAGTTACAAATTATATTACAATTTTTTTTTTATTTTTATAAATGGTTGATATGGTGAAGATTATTGGTAAGTAAGAAAGTAATGTTAATGGTGAGTTTATATAAAAATCCCTAAAAAAATTTTCATATAAATAGTTTGTAAAATATTATAGAAAAGTCTATGATTGTAAGTTGTAGAACTACTCGTGTCATAATAGTGAGAATTTAAAGCCTCCAAGATATGCCCTGGATAGGAGTAATGGGAAGAAAAAGTCCAGTTGTGGGACACATCCAGCTTTAGCGAGGACATCTATTCTAGAGTTGGCTTCCCTGTAATTTCCAATTTGTGCTACATTTTTTACTGCTAAAAAACTTCTCTATTCTTCGACAATTGAATCTCAAAAAGGCATTATTATTATCACTTGCCTTTATTAGCTCAATAGCACAACAAAAGTTAGAGAATCCATCTTTATTTCGAAGCAAGAGATACCCAAAAGATATTAGACAGATCAATTTGTCGGATATATTAAAATTAATAGTAGTCATAGGATCACTCAAGATTGGGGTCAAGTTTATTAAAGAAAAAGCGACTACAGTGGTTGATCGGTGATAATGACATATGTTCTATGTTTGGTCACTTTTCTTTTTTTCACCATCTTACTATCTTCCAAAAAAAAAAAAAAAAACAAACAAAAACAAAAACAAGAAAAACAATACTCAAGATTTATTACAACAAATGCACTAGTTTCTAGAAAATAAGACAAAAAAACGTGATTTTTTTTTTTTAATGGAAGGATGATTTGTATTAGGAATTATTTATAGTTTTGAAGTAATTTGTTTATGTGGGTAAAATATAGTGAACATTCCTGAAGTTTGGGCTAATACTAAACAGGTTCAAAAGCATTTCATAAATAACCTATTTGGTCCACAAATAATATGTTAAATACGACATATAGCTTAGGGACCAAATTGGTTATTTTTGAAATGTTTTGGACCTACTTAGCATTAGCCAAAACTTTAGGAGTACTAGCTGTATTTTACTCTATTTATTTATATAGCATTTCTAATTTCTTATTTTTTTTCTAAGTATAATTATCTTCTTCTTTTTTTACCTACATTCAACAAATAAGCTTTTAAATAATAAAAATTGATTCTAAAAAAAAAGAATAAAAAAATAAATATGATTCTAATGCAAAAAATGTGATCAAGCAAGCAAAATTTTAAGTATTTTCCGAGTCAAACAACATGTAACTAGTCATCAATGATTCATGAATTAATGCTTTCCTTTTGTATTGAGGATGAATGATTTCCACGCATTTTTCATGAATTATAGTAAATAGTGTGTAATTCTGTGTATATGTATGGGTACATTTAAAAACAATCACAATTATATATAATATAATATATATTTATATAATCTAATTGGGTTTAGGCTCTTCGGTTTTTGCACCTAATAATTTACTTGCCACAAAGATTAAAAAATTAGATGGGACACAAAATTGAACTCCAATTAAAAATCAATTTAAAATTTAATTGAATTTAGACTTTTTTATTTTTGTACCTAATAATTTACTTGACACAAAAATTTTTAAAATTAGATGAGACATGTGGCGCAAAATTAGACTCCAATTTAGAATTTAATTAGATTTTCTCTCTACTTTGGTTATATATATATATATATATATATATATATAGTAAGGACGCAATTTGGGTCCTAAGCCCAAATGATAAAAGGATTTAGGCCCAAAGAGCCCAGTACAATGAATTTGTAGAGAGTGGGTTGGAAAACTAGATTCTAATGAGTTGGGTCACGGTTACAATGGATCCAGTAGACAATAAAGCAAAAATAGATTGGATTTATCTAAGGAAAATCGTCCTCGGCACAGTCCGAGGAGATCAGTTTTTGTATATATTACTTGAAGTTGGTTACAAATACAATTTTGATTGCTACAGTGTTTCTTTCTTAATTCTCTGATCCCCCTTTTCTTAGGACCTCCCTCCTATTTTATACTATATCTCCTCTCTCATCTTTACCCTCCACGTGGACATTAGATTACTTGTGTTGATCCTTGTCCCATCAGTCCCTTCCTGAAATCTTTGGGGGTAGCTATAAGGCTGAAAAGCACTGCTCAGATATCACTTCCTCATTAATGTGGCCAGAGAGTTAGCTACAAAGCATTTAATGCAGTAGTAGCAGCTTTCCCTTAGATATTTCTCAGCTGCCATTTGTCCTATACGTTCACAATAGATATCCTTATCAACAGAACTTCCTGGAACATCACTCTGGATGACTGAACACACCTTCTGACCCTTCATTCGTTTAGTTGAGGAGATACCCTCCTCAGCCTACCTCTCCTAACATTTCCAGTCATAGCTAACTCGTGAAGTTCAAAGTCCCACGTCTTCCTTACTGTTGGCATATCCTCGGATCACTGAGCCTCCTCGGACAAGGCCAAGGCCCAACATATACTTTTGGGCCCATTGTCCCTACAATAGCCCCTTAAAATTCTGGTTTTCTCCTCCATTCTGAGGAGAAAAATGGGGTTTTGACTTTGGAGAATTAAATCCAATTGTTTATCTGATTTCCACACGTGAGAACATTGCTTTGCTTGTCCCGTATCTATTTCTGACGCTTTGGAGCCTGCGATGTCTCATTAAATGCTCCAGGTGGCGCTTTGTTCTTTGCATCCTATGGTGAGATGTAGATCCTACGACTGGCGTTTCTCTTCGAATTTTGAGCGGGATAACTCCCAATCAATTCTGCCTTCTATATAAGGCGCTTGGGGGAAGTTATTTCTCCTCATTTTACAAATTTTCAAGCCCTCTAGAGGTTCTAAACTCTCAAACCCTTAAGGCTTCCCAAGTTTCCAAAGCTTCTAAGTCCTTTTCTTAAACACTTTTTTTTAGATCTTTAAGAGGTTCAGGGATCAACACATGTGCTTATTCTCGTAAGTTCCTTCTTCTTTAGGTTCTTTTCTCCTCGGCCAATCTTCTCGTCCTTCGATTCTTTGTTTCCTTTTCTTGAAATCTTCTTTCGCATCCCTTTAGCTTGCCTAGATGGGTAGATTTAAGCACCTAGTAGACTCTCCCGCCGATATGGAGGGCTTCAGAGCTAAGTACCACATTCCGCAGGGAATAGCCCTGTGGTATTGTGCTCCAGACCGAATAGTTACAGATAGAAAAGATGGGGAGGTTGTCATTCCTATGATCACTTTCATAGAAGGAGGAATGATGCTTCCTATGGGGAGGGTGACCCGAGACTACCTACTCAATTATAGGTTGTGCCTTCACCAGTGTGCACCCAACCTATTTAAGGTCCTGGGTAGTGTAGATGCTCTCAACGAGCATATGGGGCTAAACCTTACTTGGCACGACGTCATCTGGATGTACGAGTGCCACCTGCTTGGAGAGGTAGGATATTATCTTAAGTTTAGATCCTCGGTGGTTAGGCTTATCTTATGCCTCCCTAAATCCAACAAAGGTATGAAGGATGACTACCTGATAGCCTCAGGGGATTAACATAATGGTCTTCACTGTCCTGTCCGGGAGGGAGAGCTAGGTGGGGTGCCTTAGACTTAGGTTTCCCTTTTTCTCTTTACATGGGCATTAGTCTGACAATTTCACCACTATCCCTTTTCTTTCTTTTTTTTTTTCTTTTTTTTATTTTTATTTTTTATTTTAGTATCCTATTTACTTTTGATAGCGGCTTTGTTATCCTAACCGTGTTTTTGCTACTTGGATGTTTTTGCAGATAAAAGGTACGTAGGTCCTAACCACAACCTTGTCAACTTCGACGGTCATAACAAAGTGCTGAGGTCAGAAGTGTTCGTGAATGAAGACAGGCAATTGCGAGCTGTCCGCCTTATCCTTGACTTTGAGCCCTTGTCAACTATATTCCAGGACGTGGGCAATGCCATAAGAGCCGGTGATCCCAGGCTAGCCCAAATAAACGTTTCAGTGCCCCGCTTCTTAGCCTGAAAAGAGCTGTCACTCATTGAGCTGCCTTTACACCGCTCTCCTCGTGAGGTAGCAGCCCCGAGGGAGAAACAGCCTCTTCACGCCTATCCCTGGAGGCTGAGATTGATTAGTTTCGCCTCGAAGAAGAAGGAGAGGCGCAAGAAAGGCCCGTGGAGCTTTTGGACTTTGAGGGTGAATTTGACAAACCCTCCGCGGCTCACTCCCCTAGACTTATAATTGCCCGGGTGGATAACAGCTCTAAGGAGGAAGAAGATATGTCCTTGAACTCGAGGAAAGGTCTGAAAGATCTCCTCGTCGAGAGGAGTAAGGGATTGTCATCCAAAGAGGCCCCAAAGACTCAGCTCCCCCCTAACCTTCCACCTCCCCCTCCTCTTTCCCCGCTCGGCCTGCTCCCCTATCCGAACTTGCAAAGGAAGAAGAGGAAAGAGAAAGAGACCAATGAGGGGGAGATTGCCCCACTGAAGGACCCAAAACAACAGAAAATAACTAAAGAAAGAATGCAGGAATCCTCGGTGGAGAGTAGGGAGGCCGAGCACTTGGCTAATGTGCGCCATTCAACTTGGAACCCTAGGTTGGAGTTGGATGGCGCAGTGCTACCCTGGAACTCCATCACGTGGCTGAGGCTCTAAAGTGTCCCCTCTTGCTTCCCAAGGACATGGATGCCTTGAAGCAAGTAAGGCAGCTAGAGCTTTTCCTGTCCCTGAAAAGGGACTTGGCCCTGGTAAGCCCCTAGGCACTCTTCATTTGTTTTTTTTTTTTTTTTTTTTTCTTCTCTTCTTTTTGTTTTTAACGTACTCCTTTGTTGTTTATGTGCAGGCTATCCAGGAGGTTTTTGTGGCCAAGGAGTGGGTCAAGGTCGCCCGGAATGTAGCTAGGGTCGAGGCCAACCTTCGGGCAGAGGCTAACAGGGCATTAGGAGCTGCTAAACAGAAGAATAAAGAGCTCCAAGCCAATCTAATCACGGAGGAAAGGGCATGAAAGAGCGCTGAGGCCAGTCTGCAAAATGCCTAGGACCAAGTCGAGGACCAACGTAAAAAGCTTTATCTTACTAAGATAAAGCTGGCCACTTAGAGGCAACAGGTCCTGGAGCTAAAGGCAGAGCTGCAAAAGGCCAAGGAAGCTGTTGTGGTTGCAGAGACGGCATCCTACCAACGTGGGGTGCAGGAAATAGAGATACGGCTGGCAGATAAGTTGGCAGAGGTGTGCAGGGACTACTGCAAGTAGGCCTGTCCACGGGTCGGTTCGGGTCGGGTCGGGTCGGGTTTGTGCCCAACCCGGGACTGACCCGACCAGATTGGGTCTCCTAAACCTGGACTCGCCGCCGACCCACCGACGGTAGCAGTTCGGGTGGTCGGATGTCAGCAGTTTGCCGGTCAGTTTCAGTTTTGTAGAAATCGTCGCCGGATTTCGCCGAAATCTTTGGTTTTTGCTGGATTTGACTGGATCTCAAAGAGATCTTGGCGGATCTCAACGAGATTAGGCTAGATCTTGAAGAGATCTCGGTAGATCTCAACAAAATCAGGCCAGATCTCGAAGAGATCCGGTGAGATCTCAGTGTAAAATCGGCGAAGAATAGATAGTAACCATTTTCCAATGTGTTTCCCAGTCGGGTCAGTTGAAAATCGATTTTTCATGCTTAAACCCATCAACCGACCCGCCGGTCTCGGGTTTTATGGGCGGAGACCTGCCGCCGACCGTTGCCGGCGTCAGGTTTTGGGCCGGGTCAGGTGGGTCGGACGGGTTGGTCGGGTTCCAGGTCTGCTTGGACATCCCTAACTGCAAGGAGGTATGGGTAGAAGCGCTCAACCGGGTAGGAGTCCTTACTGCCTCTGAGTGGAGGAGCACTGAGAACATTTTCTATCCAGAAGACATCCGAGAAGTTCCAGTGATGCTCCCTCCTTCCGTTGCTCTTGCTCTTCCCCCTCCTGAGCAGCCCTCCACCACCCAGACCCCTCTTCCCTCTACTGAAGTCTCAAAAGGGGCTGGCAAGACTAGTGACCAAAGCCAGGGGGCTGAGGTGGCTAAGGGTAAGGAGGTCGTCAAGGAGGGTTCTTAGCCCGAGGATAAGGATAAGGGTAAGGAGGTCAGACCCTCGACCAATGCCAAGGACATTAAGGATGCTTTCACGATCAAAGATATGGCCTCCAAGGCCAAGGAAGCTGAGTCCAAACCCAAAGCAGATGACCCCAAGTCCAAGACAGCCGACCCCAAAGAGGACCCTCCCCGTGTTAAGGAATAGTTATACGAGCTTTTTCCTTTACTTCTTTGTACTTTTTTCTCTCTCATTTTTTTTTTTTTTTTTGATGTGTGGTAGTTCACCACTGTTTATAATGTACCTTCCTTTTAATCAATGAAAAGACTTCACTTTTATTTCATGAATCTTTCTTTTTCCCTGTGACCTTTATTCTCTGATTGGTGTAGTTACTGTTTTGTCTTCTGATGAGACTTAGGATTGATAAGGTTGCTAACAGTGGCAAATTGTTACTACCCGAACTTTAACAAAAGCTAACAATAATGCATTGCTGCTAATTTAGATAAATGAAACACGTATAAATAGTAAAGAAAATGATCACATGTTTGCACTGAGCACTGGGCACTGGGCCACCCACAAGGAAGGCTAATCCTCATGGAGATGAACACAACACTTAGTAGAAAAAGAAATCTTAGGGACTTGACATAGCTTTGGTTTTGTTCAATACTCAAGCAAATAATCAAGGATATTAACTTACCTAAGGCAGGTGATCCAAAGAGCTAGGTATAACCAGGGGTTCGTTTTAACACTTAGTAAACTGAACTAAATTATTAATTTACCCAAAGTATGTGGTCCGAGAGACCATGCATGACTAAGGTCCTGTTTAACACTTAGTAAACTGAACTGAATTATTAATTTACCCAAAATATGTGGTCCGAGAAACCAGGCATGACTAAGATTCTGTTTAACACTTAGTGAAATGAACTGAAGTATTAATTTACCCAAAGTATGTGCTCCAAGAGACTAAGAATGACTAAAGTTCTGTTTAACACTTAGTGAAATAAATTGAAGTATTAATTTACCCGAAGTATGTGGTTCGAGAGACTAGGCATAACTAAGGTTCTATTTAACACTTAGTGAAATGAACTGAAGTATTAATTTATCCAAAGTATGTGGTCCGAGAGGCCAAGCATGACTAAAA
Source organism: Quercus robur (assembly GCF_932294415.1). Taxonomy (NCBI): domain Eukaryota; kingdom Viridiplantae; phylum Streptophyta; class Magnoliopsida; order Fagales; family Fagaceae; genus Quercus; species Quercus robur. Next base: position 16,000,175 of record NC_065540.1, read on the forward strand.
TTCTATTTAACACTTAGTGAAATGAACTGAAGTATTAATTTACCCAAAGTATGTGGTCCGAGAGATCAGACATAACTAATGTTCTGTTTAACACTTAGTGAAATAAATTGAAGTATTAATTTACTCAAAGTATGTGGTCTAAGAGACCAGATATGTCTAAGGTTCTGTTTAACACTTAGTGAACTGAACTGCAGTATTAATTTACCCAAAGTATGTGGTTTGAGAGATCAGGCATGACTAAAGTTCTGTTTAACACTTAGTGAAATGAACTGAAGTATTAATTTACCCAAAGTATGTGGTTTGAGAGATCAGACATAACTAAGGTTCTGTTTAACACTTAGTAAAATGAACTGAAGTATTAATTTAATCAAAGTATGTGGTCCAAGAGACCAGGCATGACTAAGGTTTTGTTTAATACTTAGTGAAATGACTTAAGATATCAATTTATCCAAAATATGTGGTCCAAGGAGCCAGGCATGACCAAGATTCTGTTTGATATTCGAACAAATAGTAGAACGTGTAACGCATAATGTGATAAACCAAAATATGGTAAAGAAAAAAGCTTTCATTAATAATAATACATTCTCAGGTTGCTTACATTCTAGGAGCATTGTACAACGTTTTCCTCTAGATTTTCAAGATAATATGCACATATTCCAGCCACTGAAGTGATGCGATATGGCTCTTCCCAATCAGGCCCTAGCTTTCCCCAGGCTAGGTTCTTGGCAGTACCTAAAACCTTTCTTAATACCAAGTCTCCAGGTGCTAGTGCCTTAGCTTCACGTTGGCATCATACCCTTGCTTGAACTTTTGTTGATAATAGGTCAATTGGACCATGACATTTTCCTTTCGCTCTTCAATTAAGTCTAAGCTCTTCCCTAACAGCCCATCATTCTTGCTCGGAGTAAAGAACTCGTTTTTAGTGTTGAGAATCCAGTCTTCAGAGGAATAACAGCCTCGGTATCGTAAGCCATTGAATAGGGTGTCTCCCCTGTTAACCTACGAGGTGTGGTTCAATATGTCCAAAGGACGTATGACAACTCTTCCACCCATTTTTCCTTTACATCGTCCAATTTCTTCTTGAGTCCATTTACTATGACCTTGTTGACAGTTCAGCCTGTCCATTCCCTTATGGATAAGCTGGGGTGGAATACCTATTCATAATTCCTAGGTCACAACAGTACCTCCTGAAGGCTTTGCTATCAAACTGGAGACCATTGTCCGAGATGAGGGTATTGGGGATCCTGAACCGAGTGACAATGTTTTTCCAAACAAATTTCTTGGCATCCACGTCCCTGATAATTGCCAATGGTTCAGCTTCAATCCACTTGGTGAAGTAATCCGTGCTGACTAGTAAATATCTCTTATTCCCTACTGCCTTAAGGAAATGTCCAACAATATCCAAGCCCCATTGAGCAAAAGGCCAAGGGCTAGATAGAGGATTAAGGACTCTCCCTGGTTGATGAATGTTTGGAGCAAATCTTTGGCACTGGTCACATTTCTTCACATATTCTTGTGCTTCCTTCTGCATGTTTAGCCACTAGTATTCATGAGTAAGGGCTTTGTGAGACTAAGACCTACCTCCCGTGTGGCTTCCATAAATCTCTTCATGTAGCTCTTCAAGGAGTAGCTCTGATGCTTCTAGATGTACGCATAGTAAGTATGGCCCCAAAAAAAAAGCGTTTGTACAATTTTTGGTCCTCGGACAGCCAAAACCGAGGAGCCTTTCTTCGCACCTTGTCGGCCTCTAACTTCTCTTCAAGTAAGATATCCTCTAGGAACAATACTATAGAGCCCATCCAGCTAGGTCCGACCTTAATTTGATGGATATGGACCACCTCATTCTTCATCTCAGTACGCTTACAAAAATTTTCAACAAGGATAACCCGAGGCAGGCTTTGTGCTGAGGAGATTACAAGCATGGCCAGAGAATTGGCATGGGTGTTTCCACTTCTAGGAATGTGCTGTAAATTGAAAGACTCAAACCCTGACTGTAAATGCCTAACCTGACTTAAGTATTCTTTCATTCTCATGTCCCTGGCCTCTAACTCTCCCTGAACTTGGCCCATAACCAGTCTTGAATCTGAGAATATTTCCACTACTTTTCCACCCATTTTCTGAACCATGGTCATTCCTACCAACAGAGCTTCATACTCAACTTCATTGTTTGTGGCCGAGAAGCCTAATCTCAGGGATTTCTTAATTATGATCCTCTCGGGAGATATCAAAACTAGCCTTACTCCAGATCTTCTGTGATTCGCTGCACCATCAACATATACCCTCCAGGATAAAGGTTCTTGTAAGGAGACTAACCCAACCGATTTTCCATCCATGTCCTGCTTTTCCATTTCCTCTTCTAATGGGGATTCAGCAAACTCGGCCATCAAAGCAGCAAGGACCTGACCCTTGACAGAGGTGCGAGACATGTACTTTATATTAAAAGCCCCTAATATTGTACACCACTTGGCAATCCTTTCAGTGTAATCAGCACTCCGAAGAAGTAATTTAAGCGAAAGTTGAGTTAAAACAACAATTGTATGGGATTGGAAATAGTGGGGAAGCTTACGCGTAGCATGCACCACTGCTAAAATGGCCTTCTCTAGTGGTAGGTAACAGACCTCGGCCTCATGTAGTGGCTTACTCACATAATAAACTAGCCTCTGTATACCACCATCAACTCGTACAAGCACCAAGCTCACTACATGGGAAGCCACAGCAATGTAAGCAAATAGCACCTCATCCACCTTTGGCCTTGACATAATGGGTGGCCGAGATAGGTATTCCTTCAACTGTTGAAAGGCCAAGATGCACTCCTTGATCCATTCAAATCCCTTCCACTTGTTCAACAACTGGAAGAAAGGCCTACACCTATCTGCTAACCGAGAAATGAATCGGTTTAGAACAACAGTCATTCCTGTCAACTTCTGGACCTCTTTGGGATTTTGAGGTGGCTGTAAGTTGTTAATTGCTTTAATTTGGTCAGGGTTGACTTCAATTCCGAGATGGGTAACCATGTACCCCAAGAACTTCCCTAATCCGACGCCAAAAGAGCATTTAGAAGTATTAAGTCGCAGTTTGTGTCTCCTCAAGAACCCAAAGATATCCCCGAGATCATTAATATGCTCGGATTCCAGCTTACTCTTAACCACCATGTCATCTATATAAATCTCAATGTTTTTTCCTAGTTGCGGCTTAAACATTCTGGTCATCATCCTCTGATAAGTAGACTTTGCATTTTTTAAACCAAAGGGCATCACCTTGTAGTGGTAATTCCTAGTAGAGGTGACAAAAATTGTCTTCTCCTAATCAAACAGAGTTAGAGGTATCTAATGGTATCCTTGAAAGGCGTCCAAAAAGCTCATCCGAGGATGGCCTACAGTGGCATCTACCAACTGGTCTATTCGAGGCATGGGAAAAGGGTCATTGGGACAAGCTTTGTTCAGATCTTTGAAGTCCACACATACCCACCATTTCCCACTCTTCTTTTTCACTATCACTGTATTGGCCAACCACTAAGGGTAGGAAACTTCCTTAATAGCCCCAGCCTGCTTAAGCTTGTTCACCTCCTCTTTGACAGTGTCAGAATGCTCTTTGGATGAGCACCGAGGTGGTTGCTTCCTAGGGAGGACAGCTGGGTTGACATTCAAATGATGGCAAATAAAGTCTGGATCCACCCCAGGAGCTTATAAGCATTCCACGCAAATACATCAACGTTCTCTCTAAGAAACCCTATTAACTTTTCCTTCTCTCGAGAAGGCAGCTGAGCTCCGATTTGGAAGAATTTTTTCGGATCACCATCTATAACAATTTCTTCCAGCTTCTCACACTTTGCCCCTTCCGATACCGCATCCATAGATAGGATCGGAATCCTTGATTACTATGAGTCCCTCTTAGCAAAGGCCGAAAACTCAGCTTTAGGCTAATGCATAATTGCAGCCACCAGGCAATGTCTAGCCATGGATTGACTCCCAACAAGCTCTTCAATTTGGTCCATAGACGGATATTTTACGTTCAAATGCAGGGTGGAAAAAATAGCCCCTAGGGCATGGAGTTAGGGTCTTGCCATAATGGCCGTGTAGGAAGAATAAGCATCCACCACAATGAAATTCAACTCCACTACCTCTGAACCTACTTGCACAGGTAGTCTAATCTAACCCTTTGGAATGACAACTTTTCCATCAAAGCTTACCAAAGGTGAATTATAGGCTATCAAATCCTCAGGTTTTAGGTTCAGCCCTCTGTATAAGTTAGGGTACATAATCTCTACACTACTACCCTGGTCCACCAACACTTTTTTGACATCATACCCTCCTATCTTGAGTGTTACCACTAAAGCATCATCGTGTGGCTGTATGGTTCCAACCTTATCCTCATCTGAAAAGCTCAACGCTGGTCGGACCTCCACTCTAGCCCTATTTGACTCTGGATTAGAGTCATTGGCAAGTGGCCGAGCTACAGGCATCACCCTAGAGGGCTGTGAGCCAGTTCTCCCAGGAGCAATAAAGATGACATTAATTGTACCTAAAGGGGGCCTTGAAGAAGCATTCCCCTAAACCCTCGACCCTGCTTAGTCTTCGTGCCCATTGGGCTGATACAAAAACTGTTTCAACCTTCCATCTTTGACCAGTTGCTCCAGGTGATTCCACAAAGTTTTATAGTCCTCGGTGGTGTGTCCTCGTTCCTGGTGGTACTAGCAATGAAGACTTTGGTTGCACCTCATAGAGTCTCCTTCTATCTTGTTTGGCCTTTTAAAGTATGACTCATTCTTGATTTTCTCTAAGAATTGATGTACTGGCTCTTGGAACACCATGTTAACCACCTGAGGAGCTGTAGACCCAGATTGCCCAGAAAAATCTCTTCGGGGTCTATTATTGTTGTAGCAGTCTGACCTAAAATTCCTCCTCTCTTGAAGGATAACCTTACCCTTCCTCTTGCCTTATTGTTGGTCATTTTCAACCCTCTTATACTTATTAATCCGGTTCATGAGTTGGCGTACACTAGTAGCAGGCTTTCTAGTAAAAGACCTCCTCAAGCCATGCTCGGCAGGCAAGCCGACCTTGAAAGTTCTGATGACTATATTGTCAAAGTCACCATCTTTCTCATTGAACATCTCCCAATATCTGTCCGAATATGTTTTCAGGGTCTCCCCTTCTCTCATGGACAGGGACAACAAGAAATTTAAGGGCCGAGGAACCCTACTGCACGTAATAAGGCGAGATCCAAACGCCTGAGTGAGTTCCTTAAAGGAATCAATGGAACTTACTCCTAAGCTATCAAACCACCTCATGGCCATGGGCCCTAAACTGAAGGGGAACACCTTACACAACAAGGCCTCATTCTTGGAGTGCACAACCATTCTCTGGTTGAAGTGACTCACATGCTCTATAGGGTTTATTTGACCATTGTACATGGTGAACGTTGGCTGAGTGAACTACCGAGGAAGTCTCTCTTCCTCAATTTTGCGCGTGAAAGGTGACTTGGAAATTTGGTTGAGCGCTCTGCTCATCGCATCATTTCCCAAGCCTTTGAAAGATAAGCTCCCTTTTCTACGTTCATGGTGATAGTCCTTATCATACGAGAAGGACTCACTAGTAGGTATCCTCGACCTAGGTTTATAACTAACATCCTCTTCATCGTCAGAAGAGAAGTCAGAGTTGGAGGAAGTTCGCCTTCGCCATTCGTGGCGCAGCTTTCTTTTCAAATGATTAATCTCTAGTTGCAGGGCTCTGGTATCCTCCTCATGAGAAATGTGGCTCCCATTTCAGGACTGACTCTTGCTAGTATGGGTGGTATGCACACTAACCTCCCGGTCTCTTCTTCACTCAAGGTTGACAAAATGATCTTCATGTTGGGACCCCATAGATTTTGCCTGTAAGTACGCAGTTTGGGTCCTAAACCCAAATGATAAAAGCATTTAGGCCCAAAAAGCCCAGTACAATGAATTTGTAGAGAGTGGGTTGGAAAATTAGATTATAATGAGTTGGGTCACGGTTACAATGGATCCAATAGACAATAAAGCAAAAATAGACTGGATTTATCTAAGGAAAATTGTCATCGGCACAGTTCGAGGAGACCAGTTCTTGTATGTATTACTTGAAGTTGGTTACAAATACAGTTTTGATTGCTACAGTGTTTCTTTCTTAATTCTCCGATCCCCTTTTTCTTAAGATCTCCCTTCTATTTTATACTATATCTCCCTTCTCATCTCTACCTTCCACGTGGACATTAGATTGCTTGTGTTGATTCTTGTCCCATCAGTTCTTTCCTAAAGTCTTTGGGGGTAGCTTTAAGGCTGAAAAGTACTGTTCAGATATCACTTCCTTATTAATGCGGCCAGAGAGTTAGCTACAGAGCATTTAATGCGATGGTAACAGCTTTCCCCTAGATATTTCTCAGCTCCCATTTGTCCTGTACGTTCACAGTGCATATCTTTATCAATAGAACTTCCTGGAACGTCACTCTAGATACTGAACACACCTTTTGACCCCTCCTTTGTTTAGTTGAGGAGATATCCTCCTCGGCCTACCTTTCCCAACCTTTCTAGTCATAACTAGATTGTAAAGTTCAAAATCCCACGTCTTCCTTACTGTTGACCTATCCTCGGACGACTGAGCCTCCTTGGACAAGGCCAAGGCCCAACATATACTTTTAGGCCCATTGTCCCTATATATATATATATATATATATATCATAAATCTATATGCCTCCTTTCTTCTGGGACTTTTTATTTTTATTTTTATTAAAAAAATCATATGCCATTTTTGTAACAATGATTTGTTGATTTTGTGATTCTAACTTTTTATTTTGGTAGAAGATTTTATGATTTTATCTCTTTCTATGAAATGAGGTGTTCTGACCAATGCCATCTTCTAGACAAACGACACTACGATTGACTTCAAATATACTTGTTAGCCAACTAAACGACGTGCCGTAAAAAAAAAAGAGCATTCTGTCCTCGCTTTTGGGCTGGCATATATTAAAATCCAAGTTCTACTGAACAAATAAATTTAAAACTTAGCCCATGCAATGTTAGACCCAATATACCTATGACTAGTGGTGGCAAAATTGGACACGACTCATGAATCCGACATGACATGACACGAAATTAATAGGTTCTAAGTTGAGGCCTAATGGGTTTGTATCATATTCGAGTTGACACAACTGACCCATTTAATAAATGGGTTGTGTTAGCGTCTATTACATGGAACTCGTTTGACCTGTCTGATCTGTTTAATTAAATGACATTTTACTAATATAACCTTCAAACCCTAGGCATATAAACTTATTAGTTGTTGTGGTTTATTGTCTTTGATATATTATGATTAGTTATTTGTGATATTGAAATATGCTTTAATTTTGAATGATTATTTGTGATGCAGTTACTCGTTAGTTCTAAATTTTATATTAAAAATATTTATTTGTTTCGTTTTTCATAATTCATATCAATTTGGTTAATACTAAAATTAGTTTTTTTTTTTTTTTTGATAAAATCTAATAAATAGGTTGATACGACTGACTTATTTAATTAATGGGTCGTGTTAGAGTTGAGGAATCCTGACTTGTTTAATAAACATGTTGGGTTAGGGTTGATCCATATAGTCGAATACTCATAAGTTGACACGACATAAACCCAACATACAAATACAAATTGCCACACCTATGACTATGAGTTTTGGAACAAAAGGAGAGAAGAGAAGATAAGTGATATTTTCCTTTAATTGTTTGGTTAGAAGGAAGAGTAGTTCTAGGACTACAAAATACAAATTATTTCATGATTTTTTTTGTCACAATTTTGATGCGACAGACTATGAGTGGTTAACCATCAATTACACATAAATCTACAATTTTTCTTCACTAATCACACTCAACCACCTCAAAGTTGTGATAAGAAATTGTGAAAAATTTTGTAGTCCTAAACTTTTCCTAGAAGGAAAGAAGGGAGAGAAAAGAAATGCAGAAAGAAAATTTATTTCTTTAGGATCCACCAATTTTTTTATCTTTTAAATTTCCCTCCTAAATAATTCATAAAATTACTCTTATACCCGTGGAAAGTTTTGAATTTTTTGTCAAATTACTTTTATATCTTCATAATTAGTTGTTAATTTATAATTGACATTTGTCAATGATAAAGTAGTAAAATAATCTTTTATTACTATTATTTTTATTCATGATCTCTCCTTTACTTTCTCTTCCCTATTATATCCAAATACACACAAAAATATATATTTTTTCTTTTCTCTTTCTTTTTCCTTTCTCTCCTTTATTCTTTTCTCTTCTCTTCCTTCCCTTTATTCCAACCAAACAAAGCTAGACTAGAGGTTTTAATGCTAAATATTAAGTTAGGTTTTTCTTTTTTTGAGAAAAAGTTTTATCATCAGACTGAGATATCAATCAGTATTTGGTATAAGTGAGAATTAAACTTCCAGATCTCTTATTTAACTATGAAAGACTTTACCAGTTGAATTAACTGAAATCCACAATATTAAGTTAGTTGAATAATAGATATTAGTAAAATTGGCTTGGTGACTGCAATATATAATTTAGATTTTGATGTTACATGTGATAGATCTCTTTTTAAGTGTTTTTTTTTTTTTTTTTTGAGGGAGGTCTTTTTAAGTTAGTTGAATGATGTCCTTTTAACTTTTAATTTAGACTTTGACGTTCTTCTCCAAAAAAAAAAAAAAAAAAAAAAAAAAAAAAAAAAAAAAAAAAAGAAAGATTTTAACGTTATCTTATCTTTACATATTTTTGGTCGTTATATTATACGGTTTTTTTTTTTTTTTTTTTCTTGGGCGATTTAATAGATGGACTTATATATTTTTATTATATTTATTTATAAGCCACTGCACTAGTTAGAGGAGAGGATGAGACAAATAGAATCCTAGAAACCTTCAAATCCCTTTATTCTGATCAAAGTCGGCAGGCACTGCGTTCTACTTAAATCAGACTGAGGTATTATCAAAAACCCTAACCCTACTCGCTCTAATTTTTTTTTTTTGTTTTTCTTCGCTCACATGCTTATGTTATGTGATTCTTCTTGGTTACCATAAGCACTCAATAATTTTGGCAGTGAGTGCTTTCACATTTTTTTTTTTTTGATTTGAAGCCAGTGCTTTCAAAAGTATTAATTAATTTTTCTTGTTTGTTTTTAGTTTCAATCAAAAAACAAATTAATAGTAGAAAAATATTCGATGAATTTGATACAGATTCTTTTGTAAAGAATTTTGCATGGATTATATTATTTATGGAAGTTTTTATAATGCCTTCAGTTTATTGTTTGACTTTTTGAAAATTAAACTTTGATTTGCCGCAAGTGCTTTTTGTAGGCTAACTAGAACTGTGTAGTGTGCATAGCTCGTATGTTAATGATTATTATTTTTTTTTTTGGATAAGATTTATTTCTTTATTATGAAAATACTCATCCTTTGTTGATAAATAATCTAAAAATAAAAAATTTAATTTGATCAATAAATTACTTTTGTTAAACTTAGTAGAAGGATCGCACAACACACTGTACAACTTTTGTGGCTTGGACACCAAGTAAACAGGGGTTGAATAAGAAGAGTGCCTCTCCTACAATTCAAGTTTAACAAGAAGATCATGGCGGAGCTCCCTCGTGAAATTATGGACAACATCTTTTCAAGATTGCCTGTAAAGTTACTTTTGCGATTTAGGTGTGTCTCTAAGCTTTGGTGCAATATCATTGACGACCCATGTCTTGCAAACATGCATAGAACACAAGCTGGTGATGAAGAACCACTAGTCCTACTTCTATTAGGATTTCATGACAGAATTGAAATGTCGAGTTTGTATGAATTGGAAGATAATCGTGGGGTTTTGAGGCCCATCACAAGCAACAAGCAGCCATTGCTGAATTTAGAGTCCAAGGAAACCGAAAATGGAATAGAACAATACTATCTACAGAGTTTTTGTAAGGGCTTGCTCTGCATTTCAAGCCTTTCTAAAGTGATTCTCTCTAATCCCCTAAGAAAAGAAAGTCTTATTCTGCCACCAGTGACATTGGAATATAAGTCTATGCCGAATTTTGAAAGCTATGGATTGGGTTTTGATACTTCAACTAATATGTACAAGGCTGTTCATGTGTTCTACAAAGAAATAGATTTCGACACCATGAGGTACAAATTAGGAACTCGAGTATACAGTTTGGGTTCAACATCATGGAGAGAGATTTCTAGCATTCCTTCTTATCCTATATGGAAACCTATTTATGTTAATGAAGCCATACATTGGATTACTGACACTAGATTTGAAATTGACAATTTGAAGGGCAAGATAGTTTCTTTTGACATTGGCAAGGAAGAGTTTCAATTGACTCCTCATCCAGCTGACATTCATATTGACTCTTTTCATCCATGCTACTTAATTAATCTTAGAGGAGATTTGGCAATTGTTGAATCTCAGTCATGTTCAGCCAGTGTTGTGATATGGGTATTGAAGAATTGGAACACCAAACAATGGGTGAAAGAATTTTCACTATATATTGCAGCCCCCTCTATGTACCTCGGTAATAGCTACATATCTTCTGTATGTCCCTCCGAAAGTGGTCTAATTTTTAAGGATGGAGGTACTAGTACTGTTGCCCATTATAATTTGGGGAGTGATGAGGTGGAGTGGTATAAAATTTGTAAACTTACAGGCTCTAAACGAATGGATCTTCTACAAGTCTTTAGCTTCAAGGGAAGCTTGATTTCACTCAAGAGTTATGGCAAATTGATGTGAAAGATGTTGGTCTTCGGCATTAGTTTTATTTGAACATAGCTAGCCTAGTTTTGTTATTTATCATCTTTCAGGATATATTAACAATTTTGCTTCATAACTCATAGATTATTAGAAATTTAGGGAAATTGATTTGTTTGTAGTTCTAGTGATGAACTTCTTCTATTCTGTTCTTCTTCAGAGTTTGCTATAAATGTCTTTAGTAATTCATATATGTTGGCAGTAAGGATCTTGAATTCTAGAACAACTTGTCATTAATTATATATATATATATATATTCAATTGAATTCTTTTTATATAGATTATTAAAAATATATACTATAATTTAATACTAAGTCCGTAGCTCGAACTTCCTTACGATATATTTCAATTAAAAATCTTAGTACTTTTTTTTTTTGAGCAAATAAAAATCTTAGTACTTTGGTGCTGTATTTAAGATGTTAATCTTAAATGATTTCTTATCCACCGCACTTCTTAGAAGAGTTGGAACTTCCTTAAACACAAATTGTTTGGTGACCTTGGGGCAAGGATTATGGGTACGTAAATGGTAATATGGGAAAATTATTGTGTACTTCTAGAATATCATAAGTGCATATTTTTTCTTTTCACATAAATGATGGGTCCTACTAATTAAATTTATGATGGATCCACCATTCATATGAGATGAAGGAATACACATTCATGGTACTCAAAGAATACCTAATAATTTTCCGATAATATATTTAACCCTTATTAAAGAAATTAATGCTAATGTCATATTTTGATGCACATTTTTCTATTATTGTCCTATACCTTTATGTCCAATGTAATAAAATGTGATAGATTATGATTAATTTTCTGTCGTTATCACATAAATTTACAATATTTTTTTATCAATTACAATTATGATAAAATGTGTAGTTTTAATATTATTGAAAAAATAATAATTTCTTATCATTTTCGCTTGTAGTGAATGACTTCTTATCCGTTCATAAAAAAAAAAAGACTTCTTATCCGATCCAACTGTGCACTAACCCTATCGTGTCAGAACAAATTATGATGACAGGATCTCACGAACTTGGGGTTGCTTGATGCTTAGTAAGTAGACACTGGTGGCCTGTCAATCTGCCATCACTTGCTCTCTAAAGCCTGCAAAAGAGTACCATAGAGGTGATCTTAGAGTTGCCTCGACATAGGAAAAGTTTGGGGATATAAATTTTTTTACAACTTTTTGGAATAATTGTGACGTAAAAGAGTAAAATTGATGAAAAAAATGGCGTGACGATAATTTGTCCTATCTAAATTATGAAAAAAAAAGAAAGAAAGTGAATTAATTTGTGTTATTAAAACAGCTCCCTCGATTCAAGTCCCCCTTCTTAAACAGATTTGATGTGTCCATTAGACCTCCCACGTGTCAACAATCAGCATACATGTCACCTTTGCCTCACCCATCTTTTCCTTTCACTTAATTTATAGTTTTTAGACCTCCCAGACCTTCAAGTTTCAACCTCATAGAATATTTTGTGTCTTTGTGAACATGGATAACAAAGCAAACCCAGTTGAAGCCCTGGAAAATAATCAAATTATGGGCTCAGAAAAGAGAAATTCACTAAAAAAGCCCATGAGAAGAAGGTCATCACGTACAAGAAGAGCATCATCATCACAAGATTGTGCCATCAACATGGCTAAAGCTAGAAGAGAGATTGCACATGCCTTGCATATCAACAGATCCTCATCAACCTCATCATCATCATCGTGTGTTACAAATGCACAGCCTATATTATTAGGTAACACTAACAATAACTATGATTTTGTAAGGCCTAGTTTTGGTGTTTCACAATATTGTTATTCATTGGAGTCTATGACCATGACCATGCCTATTCCTGAACCCATTTGGTCCACAACTGCACCATCAATATTGGCTGCACCACCACAACCAGGCATGGAAGCTGTAGAGTTTGAATGGGGAGAGAACAACCAGGCTTCTCATACTTGGTGGCTGGGGTTTTTGAAGACATTAGATAGCAAATATAATGAGGAAACAAAGTACCCTTTGGGGGCATTGTTTAGCCAGTGTCAGCAGGAAGGTCCAAAACTTGGGGAGCCACCTTTTATTGATGCAAGTGATCAAAGTACTTCTCCAGATGAATGGTTGATATTTCCAGCAACAGAAGATCAGGGCGAGATTGTAAATCCCCCCAAAAAATGATGGGTTTATTGCTGTAATTGGACTTTTGTAGCACTCTGTTTTAGTTCCTATATTATATGTAATGCTTAAATATATTCTAGGCTTTCAACTTTTTTTTCCCAACCCCAAATATCTGCTCTTTATCTGCTCTTTTATATGCTGGTTCTTTATCAACTTAAGTGCATCTCCAACCGTCTTTAAATAGCTATTTTTGAGCACCAAAGGCTACTATTCATGCTCCAGCCGATTCTTTAAACATCCAAATTCTCCAAATTTATTTTTGAAGTTTCTACAGGGATTCTCTTAATTTAGAGAACACTGTAGCAACTCCAAATAATTTTTCTGCTTAAAAATTTATCCTAGCTACTATTATATCAATTCTTTCTCTCTCCTTTTTTTTTTTTTTTTTTTAATCTCATTCTCTCTGTTTCTCACATAATCCAAATACAAAACACAAAACAAAATCTAATTCTTAAAATAAAGTTGAATCAGAACAAGCATATATGAAAAAAAAAAAAAAAAAAAAAAGAACAAGTCGATCTGACCCCATTTCTCACATAATCCAAACACAAAATACAAAATAAAATCCAATTCTTAAAATAAAGATGAATTAGAACAAGCAAATATGAAAAAAATAAAAAAAAAAAAAGAAAAAAAAAAGAACAAGCCGATCTGACCCAAGCCGATCGGTGGAGAGGACGATGAGCGGCGGTGGAGATGCTGGAACGGAGGTGGAGATGCATGCGGTGGAGGCCCAAGCCAATCTCTCTCTCTCTCTCTCTCTCTCTCTCTCTCTCTCTCTCTCTCTCTCTCTCTCTCTCTCTCTCTCTCTCTCTCTCTCTCTCTCTCTCTCTCTCTCTCTGTGATGTGAAGCTCTGGAATGTTCTTGAGGTGGAAAAGAAAATAAAAAGAAGGGGGCTGTGTGTCTTGTGTGGAGGAGAAAAACAAGAAAAAGAAACAAAGAAACAAAGAAATGAAACATGGATGAAAATGAAATGAAAGGAAGAAAAATAATATAAAAATAAAAAATCCTAATTGAAAAATACTACCACAATATTTTTATAATATTTTCACAATAAATTTTAAGTAATAGATTGTTATTAGTTAATATTGGCGAGTAAAAAAATAATTTAAGTGGTGGGTTCAAATTAGAACTAATAACAACTTTTCACATAAATTTTGTTGTAAAAGTATTGCGTAAAATGTTGTGAACATAACACTTCTCATTGAAAAATATAGTTGTTAAAAAAAGAATAAACAATGAATGAAAAAATAATATTTAAATGAGATAGAGAATGAGATAGAGATTCTGTTGGAAGTGTATTTGAAAAAGTGAGTAGGTAAAAGCTAAATATCACTGTTTATTCTTCAAACAGTACAAAAATTTGGAAAAGCTACTGGAGATGCTTTAAGGATGATATATATGTCTATGTACTTGAAAATAGGTTGGTTAGAGCCAAGAATGGTACTATGGTAGAGAATGGTTGTAGTAAAGAATGTGGAGTAGTCTTCTGTTGCTAATAAGTGTGTTTAATAAAAGTTAAAAATAAAAAATCCTAATTGAAAAATGCTACCACAATATTTTTATAATATTTTCACAATAAATTTTAAGTAATAAATTGTTATTAGTTAATATTGGCGAGTAAAAAAATAATTTCATTGGTGGGTTAAAATTAGAACTAATAACAACTTTCCACATAAATTTTGTTGTAAAAGTATTGCGTAAAATGTTGTGAACATAACACTTCTCATTGAAAAATATAGTTGTTAAAAAAAGAATAAATGATGAGTAAAAAAAGAATAAACAATGAATGAAGAAATAATATTTAAATGAGATAGAGAATGGGATAGAGAATCTGTTGAAAGTGTATTTGAAAAAGTGAGTAGGTAAAAGTTAAATGTCACTGTTCATTCTCCAAACCGTACAAAAATTTGGAGAAACTGTTGGAGATGCTCTAAGGATGATATATATGTCTATGGACTTGAAAATAGGCTGGTTAGAGCCTAGAATGGTACTATGGTAGAGAATGGTTGTAGTAAAGAATGTGGAGTAGTCTTCTGTTGCTAACAAGTGTGTTTAATAAAAGTTACCGTTGGGTGGTCTAGGACATGTTTGGTTGTGTCTATTAAACAATAGTTTTTATTGTTTAAACAACATAACACGTATTTTCATAATATTTTTTTACTTACACATATTTTCACAACATTTAAACAACGTTACTAGAATAACATTACCAAATAGGCTTCTAGTGTTCATGGGCTCACTCCTAAGGATTTGGGAGGCGAAGGTCCTAGGTTTGAATCCCGCAATGAGAAGCTCTTGGAAAATTACTCTATGCTCTTGGTTCATGCTCACTAGAGTTCTTGATAGGGCTGGGTGTACAATTATGACCCAGCGGGTAGAGTGTCACTGTAATCACGCTAAGGTGAAGAACGCCAATTCAAGTTGCGCCCCTCTACCCATTTTAGTTCATAAAAGAAATAAAAGGTGTGTTTAATAAAAGTTTTGACTCTTTGTTTGTTTTGTTTTTTTTAAAGATTAAAGTTAAATTGTACCTAAATATCAATAAAAATTCATACAATTGCCTTAAATTCAAGCAGACAAACTACAAACCAATAAATTTTTTGGGGGGAAATGTGTGTTAAAAATTAAAAATTATAATTGACCATTCAAGTTGCTGTCAACTATTTTTTCTTTTAGTTTTTTTAACTTATTTTTTTTTGTGTATTGTTTTTAAATTTTTTTTTTTTCAATTACTTTAATCCACTTCTAACAAACGAGCTGTTGTGCAAATAATTTTTCAAAAGGACACTTTTAATAACTTCCAACGTTTACTTATAACTCCCATTGAAAACTAGATATCAGGGTTTTTTTTAATAATTTTTTTAAGGCAATACAGTGCAAATACGAACTAAGCAAAATTGGGCTTGGGTATCATGCCACTTCAATTAAGCCTAACATGGATGAACTAATATAGACTCATCGAGAACAGGATATGGTACATTTACACTTTGAAAGCCTGCCAGCCTCGGCTCAAATGAGTCAATCATGCTGGCCCAAATAACGCCCCATCAGGTTGGCCCCTAAATTGTTCTATGATGGATTATGGGCCTTGTTGAGGCAATTTTTTTTATTTTTATTTTTATTTTTTTTACAAGGAGATTCAAAAAAAAAAAAAAAAAAAAGAGTCCTCGCTTAATGAGTTGAACTCTTTTTTTTCTTTTTCTTTTTAGCTAAATGCTTAATGAGTTGAACTTGAAAACTTTCTTTGATTTAATAGGATAAAGTAATGCAACAGCCAACAGACAACAATTTTTATCAATATTTTTATTAAAACAGTTAGCATGTAGGTTTTCATTAGTTTTTTTTAGGGACTATCACGAACATTATTTTATTATTTATCATTCATTATTGATCACACCTTGACAATCATAGAATATTTTGTGAAAATTATTGTGACTTTAGACTTATTGAATAGAATAATAGCATATTTCCATCCTAGTTTTATGAAACTTATACATAATATACTTATGAAGAAATAAAAGAAAAAAGAAAAATAGGCAACGGGCTTGATTCATTTTCAGCTGAGAGAGCGTGTTTAAGAAACCTAATCATTTAACCTGTTACATGAACCCTGATAGTAATACTAGACACTTATTGGAGTTAATTGAGTTAAATGTTAGTATGTGATATAATGGAATTTTTATTTTTACTTTTTATTTTTTATTTTTTAATTATTTAATTGAGAGTACTTACAGACCTAATTAAGTATATTGACCTAAAATAAGGATCATCCTCTTGGACTATAAGAGCATCCACAGCAGTGGAGCTAAATTTTTAGCAATTTCGCTCCACCAAAAGTTACTTTATCTATTTTACCTACACACATGCTGCAACAGTGAATCTATTTTAGCTTTCAACACAATAAAATAATATAAACATTACAATAAAATAATATAACCATTACAATAAAATAATATATCCCACTACCCAAAATAATATATCTAAATATTTTTATTATTCATTTCTCTATTTGTTCTTCTCTTTCTCTCTAGACTCTTCTTCTCTTTCGTCTGAAGCAAACCCACAGCACAGCCCACCTCCACAATCCCAAACCCACAACCACACCTCCATAATCCCAGCCCCACAGCCCCACCTCCACAAACCCACGCTATGACCACCACGAATCCACAACGGCCATCGCCCCACCACAAACCACAACACCGTCGCCCCACCAGCCCACAAATCCGATCTCACAACCAGGAAACTCACCGGAGCACAACCACAAAAACCCATCGGAGCACAACCACGAAATCCACCGGAGTACAACCACAAAAACCCACCGGAGCACAACCATGAAACAATCAAACCCCGTCAATCCGATCTCACAATCAAACCCAGTCAACAGAGGAGTGAGAGACGAGAGAGAGAGCGTGACGGTGAGAGAGGAGCGACGGTGAGTGATTTGGGGCCTTGGGACGGCTGGGTCGAGAGGATGAGAGCTTGATGATGGGTGATTTGGGAAAGGAGGAGTGATTTGGGAGAGAAAGAGAGGCACGGACTGAGAGTGATTTGGGAGAGTGAATGAGAGCTGAGTGATTTGGGAGAGAGACAGAGGCACGGAGTGAGAGAGAGAAAGAAATGATTTTTTAATCGGTGGGATGAATAAAATATTTTTTTTTTTTTTGCTTTCATGAACAGTGCACATCTAAAAATAGATGTGCACTGGAGCAATGGAGCTAAAATTTTTAGATTTAGCTCCACTGCTGCAGCAAGGTTTTTATGTTTATAGAGCTAAATTTTAGCATTATACCTATATAACTCCACTGCTGTGAATGCTCTAATACCTTAACAGCTTAACAGTCTAAAACCTCAAGGAAGATAACCTATATGGCTATATGTCAAAGTCTTCATTCTTCAATATAATAAAATTCTGGCTTCGTTTGGAGTAGTCTGATCATGACAGTATGAAATTAGCTGGCCGAATATGAGCTTTTGGGTCAAAGGTCTATTTGCTGTATTTAGCATTTGGTAGGTCTATTCATTGACTATGAATGAAAGCGAACATTACACGCTTGGAGGCATGCATATATATAAATAATTATGTGATCTTATACTAATATAAGTTATAAAATGTTTCTCAAAAAAAGAAAAAGAAAAAGTTATAATATAAGTTTTTCCTTTTATATTTGGTGTGCTAGTCACTGCTAGTTGCAATTAGGTTTTATTGGGGTGGTCCTTTTTTTTTTTTGATGGGGGTCCTATAAGTTATAACATTCGTGTATTGTACTAGGGGCATTTATTGGGTTTGGTCCGTTTGGACCTTTCTTGTGCTGAAATGTACAATTGTTATTGAAAAGGATAGGAGAAAAAACTAGGGTAAATTATAGGGATTTTTTTTGTGTGCCTAAAATGGTGAAGTTCAATTTTGGTCTTACATTTGGTTCCTAAAAATTTGAAAAAGAGAACAATTTATACAGGTTCAATTTGATTTTGGTCCCTTAAATATGAGCTTGGTTCGATCTTGACCCCTTAAATAAATAATTAATTCAATTTGGTTTCTAAAAAATGAGGGGTCTCACCATTTTGTTAATAAACTAAATAGAAAGATAGCTGGAGATATCAAATTATACCATATTTGAAATGCAAAGACTAAATATAGATTTTTTAATTTTTAGAGACCAAAATCAAACTTACACCAGAATTCTAGAACAAAAAGTTTAAAAAAGTAAATCAAATTATTATCCGTGTATTAAAAAATTAAACTTTTTCTTCAATTTGACTTTGGATACTTGGATTGTGATGTGCACGAGAAAAATCACACGAACTTCTCATAATTAAGGGCAGTGGTTACAATTACATGCCTAAAATTCCATCCAAAATGAAGGGAATCCAAAATCAGACCCATGATGGAGGCCATTATGCCTCTCATTATTATGGTCACAATAAAGCAATCAGCTAAATTCAGTTTAAAAACACCATACTACTATAGTGCTGGGCCTATATATTGTTATTTACTGACTTAGGTATCGGGAGCTCTTACATTGGAACTTATCCTATTGGTTTCTTCGATTCATTTTTTTTTTTTGGCATTCTCTCTCTCTCTCTCTCTCTCATATGCATATTTCACCTTTGCATTGTCATCATCACCAATCAACATGCAGTTGAATGCACGAATCAGAAGGAAATGAGCTCGTGGGTGTATTTATCATCACGAATGGCTTTGAATCATGCAAGTCTTCACGTCTATCTCATCAATAAAAAAAAATCAGGTCTTCACGTGCAATGTGACTTAGCAACCAAATAGATTGGCACCCAGTACCTAACACACTCATTGGATTACCTTCATGCATGATTGATGATCCAATCCCATTGCTCTAAGATCCTTTCATTTCATTGAATGAGACTGAACCAAACTCATCTTTGACTCCAATTTGAATCTCTCTTCTTCCAGTCGATCCTTGAAAGAACTCTCATTATTCACCTCAAGTTTAGGTCTGACAGAAATTTGAAGCTGACTCTTAGTCTCTAACAAACAACACACGAATTGAGTATTGCAGTGGGCCAGTGTATAGATTTGAGTAATGCTGGTGTAGGACGAGTTTTTTTGTAGTGTCTACGCCTCGATTGGTTCAATTTTATTTGACAAAATGGAGAACAATAGCACTCAAGGCAAAACTTTTTTTTCTTTTTTTCTTTTTTTTTAATTTGAAAAATAAACACACACACACAAGGGAGAAGGGAAGAAGTTTTAACACAAAATCACACCACAGCTCCACTCAAAAGTCATGATAACTCAAGACAAAACTTGGTTCAATTAATAAATTAACAAAACCAAACTTATCTTTTTCTAATTTCAGTTTTCGGTGAGTCAAAATAGAAAAGTCAAGTTTACATGGATATCTCACATAAAAAAAAAAAAAAAAAGTTGATGTGGAATTTCTTAATGTAGAAGTTTGGTCAAATTATGTTCAGCATTTTTTAATTTTTTTAATTCTATCTCGGTTATTCTAAATGTGCCAACGTTATGCCTATTTATTTTTCTTTAATACATTTTAGCTTTGTTTAATTGGTAGGAAGAAAAAGTGAAGAACAGAAAATATATAGATGACATAAAAGATTTTTTTTTTTTTTTTTTGAGAAAGATGACATAAAAGTTGAATGAAGGAAAATAAGGTAGAAAGGATAAAAAAAAAATTGAGAGAAAATATATATATATATATATATATATATCCTTAATTTCTTTGTTTGGTAGGAAGGCAAAAAATAAAGAAAGAAATAATAGTTTTTTTTTTTATTTACTATTATATTCCTATTATTTGAAGGGGAAAAAAACTATTTTTAGGGGAAAAATATAATTGTGCCCCCTATTTTTATTTTTCTTCCACTTTTCATTTTGATTTTGGAGATTGCATTTTGTGGGTTTGGATAAAAATGCTACTCATCTCCACTTTCCATTTATACCAAATGGATGAAAATTTCAGTCTCTGCCATATTTTCCTTCTCCCATTTTTATGCTTTCTAAAATTACCTCAACCATATAAACTTTTTAAGTGGGAGAGAATGGGAATTTAAATCCTACACGTATTCATTGGAAATAACATAAAATACCCTAGTTTGTCTAGTTTCATTCCTCTAATTTAAATAAATTTAGCACAAGTTTTGAATACAAAATTGTGATCTATATGCATTTTGAAAGCCACTAGACATCCCAAGCAATAACAAGTCAATGGAAGCATGAGAAGACTCTTATCTCAATTATATGTATGGATTTAGTGGATGAAAATGGGTCTGAGAAGAGAAGATCGATCGAGTAAGATAAATGCCATAAATGCATATCTCCTTTAAGGGATCTTCCACACATTCTACCAGGCGGGAAAACTAAAAAATCCAGCAATGATTCGAAGAAGACATGCATGGAAGTGACCAGTTCCCATCCATATGAGCTTTCAATTCATTGTACACTCAATAATTTTGTTGGTGTGGGCTAGAAGAATGTCCAAATTCCATGTACACGAGTGTTTCTAGGCTGGATCCAACTATTACTATTAAATGCATGGCTATGTACTATGGAATATCATTTATAAAATTATAAATATATAACTGGAAAAAAATAGCAAAAATTAAGAAGAAAATGTTATGGTTAGCCTTAATTAAACTATATTCTATTGATTTGCAGGCTCCACTCCAAATATGGGCAATTCGCATGATTTGATTGGGACCATTGCAATATTTCATGTTGGTTACCTTCACATCATTATGATTGTACTACAATACATTTCTTTAGGTAAGTGATATATACTCAAAAAAAAAAAAAAAAAAAAAGGTAAAAAATGATATATAAGGGAAGCCTTAATTTAGTTAATAAGAAAAGCCGCCCAATTTTTTTATATTTTTTTTATTACATTTTAAGTTGTATATTAGCTCTCTTTCTCTCAATGACTTTTTTTTTTTCCAGATAGATAATAGGAGAGGGATGGGGTTTGAACCATTGGTATGAAATTATGAATATACCATAAATGAATGAATGATGTCAGTATCATCGAACTATTACTTTTTTTGAGAAGGCGCTGAACTATTATTTGAATCTCAATAACTCTATATTTAAAAGAAAAAGAAAACCACAAATAAATAATAGTTTTTTCCCCCACTAATCAAGAAGTCAAGAATATGTATGGTCACAGTAATGACTCGATTATAACGTTTACTTTCTTATGCTACGGAAATAAATAATGAATTTGTCATGTAATTTCATAATGTCCCAAAAACATGTTTAGACCTCAGAGCAGTTTAATCACCTCTTTTTCTCGATTATATTCTAAGTGCAAAACAATTTGATAGAATGCAAAAGTTTAATTATTATTTGCAAACTAGCATATAACCCATGCATACACATGAAAATGTTGAACAATATTGATAAAGAAGAACAAAAAATGGAACAATTTTATGAGTATTCATTTGAATTTTTAAAAATTTAAATTTTTATTATTATTCAAGGGAAAAAAAATGTAGATTATTGTTCTGAATGTTGTATAAGGAATTTGATAGCATGAAAAACTATGGTTGATAACAATCTCTTAATTTTTTTTTTTTTGAAGTAATGAAATTGTTTGTTTATCAATTGGGATTTGAAACAAAAACAAAATTGAAATCCACATTTAAAAGTACCTCATTCCTGGTAATGCTAAAGTTTTGTATTATGTTTATGTATGCAGTGATGATAAAGTGGTCTTAAACTCTTACCTATGAATTACTTATAGTCATATATTAATGATAATGTTTCTACAATTTGTTGGATCTATTAATTGTAAAAGAAAAAAAAGTTGTAGTGTCACATCTATTAATAGTAAAAGAAAATGTTATGGTGGAATTATATTGAATCTACCAATTGTAATAGCAAAAATGTTATGGTGGAATTATACTAGATAACATGATGTTAATCACAAATTTGCAAATTATCTTACCACTCATTCCCAATCTCTTGTACATAATTGCAATGTTTGAATTTTCCCCTTTGTTGAAGAAAATAATATGAATTAAGAGTTTTCTGTCTAATTCTATCTGACATGTGATCTTTATATGCTTGTTTAGAATGTTATGGATATTTTTTCAAGCCTTTTTTATTGGTTCCCTCGATTTTAGCGTGTAGTAGACTGTAGATACTTAAGCACCAAAATTAAGATTTTTTTTTTAAAATTTTTTATGAAACATGGTAAAAAATTAGACTACAATTGAAATTCAATGGATTTTCTCTAGAAAAGAATAGATTTGATGTTCTTATAAAAATTTATAGTTTACAGCATGTATCTAGAAATAAAAACCACTTGCTTTTGCAAAATCTGAACATCCATAAACTTAAATACGCTGATATATACAACAAATAGCATTACAAAAGTAAATCATTGGTTTTTTTTTTTTCTAAAAAAAATCATTAACAAACCAAAACTAAACTTAGCTAATATAACTATTATATGGCTCGATTGAAGTGAATAATCACCGTCTTTCTTACTTTTCAAAAACCAGAAGAGAACAAATATTACATATATGGGTTGCTTTTTATCTACTCCAACTTTTATTACATCTACGCACCAAAGTGTTAGACCACAAAAACTGTCATGGATGCAGTAGATAAAACTAATACAGATATAGTTTTAAGCCAAAATAAGATTACCCATCAAGAATTCTCTTAATTTTTTCAACTTCTCATTTATCAACATCCCAACCAAAGGGTATAATGAATATATATATATATATATATATATACACACACACACAATCAAACTGAAATGAAAGAAAACAAACAGATAATTATAGAATAATTTCCTAACTCACCTAATAAAGTTAGAAATGAAACGACTTGAGAACAGTCATAAAAAATCGTAGACATGGACAAAAAAAAAAAACAAAAAAAAACAAAAATAATTATATAAAGTTAAATACTTGTCTTTAGAAAAAGAATACACGGATACACAAAATTAATTTAATCAAAATACCCAAAACAAAACTAAAAAAAGTAACAACCCAAAAACCTTAATCAAAACCAAATCCATTGAAGTGATACACCATTACTTTCAAATTTCCTCCAAAACTAAATGAATGCCACAATAGCAAAAACAATCAAAATCTGAAATTTTTTTATTATAGTTGATGGATTCGCTGTGGTCGGAGAAGAATAAGAAGATGCAATTGGCCTCTTTGAATTCAAAGATGTTCCACCTATAGATGCCAACCTGTAGGCCCAAATCAATGAGACGTTAATCAAAAAATCAAACTTAGAAAAAAATTTATGTTCATGACTTTGATTGGATGACTAGTTGAATGCAATAAAAATATTGCATAATAAAATATTTTGATTGAAGAACAACTACCAATTGTGTGAAGAAATCGATCATGGTAAATTTTGATGGCTAGCTAATCCCCAAAGTGCATTCATCTCTAGGGACATTTGAGTTTTCTTCAATAGAGGAGTAAATTTGGGTTGAATCTACCACTGCATTCGGTTGTTTATAAAAGAAAAGCCAAGAATTAATTGGGGGGTGGGGGGGGGGGGGTGTTTAGGAGTTGAGAAGATGACCAAGTGTAGACCCTAAACATCAAGGTCATTGAGTCATAAACGTTGTATTGAGATTCAAAATATTGTATTGAGATTGTAGGAGAGTAAATGTTATCTTATTTTGTTCACCATCCTTATCTACTCTTCCAAGACAAATCCATAAGTAATTTATTCATAATGGACACTTGGAAGGATAATTATGGTATGGTCTCCACATAAATCTAGACACATGGCGCAAATTTGGAACTCTAATTTAGAATTCTAATTTGAGTTTCTCCAACTTCACCTATTATTATATATATAGATATATAGATTAGTACAATGAAGATCGAGCAACGTCTAAAACTTTGTCCGCCAAAGAACGTGGTGGCTTTTTGGCTTCAAAATGTCAAAATCCACTATCTTAATAACTCCTGAGTAACATAGCATGAAATCACAAATTGTACATACACAACCATTTTCTCTCTTTCCTGGCTAGTATTGGTGCTTTGTATCATCCCTATTAATTGATAAAGAAAAGAAGTAAAAAAAACCCAAGAACTAGAATTGTCAAGTATAATGTCATCCTTTATGATAATTCATGTATGTGATTTGAATTTCACCTCCTCCTCCCCCACTATTTATATAAGTATGAAAAAAAAAATTGTCAAATAATGGATTTTGGATCCAAGTATAAGTGTATAACCACCTTCCATTAAACAATTGAGATAAGGCACATAATAAGATAGGAATTTTGATAGGTATGTTTCAAGAAATTAGTTTAATAAAAAAAGTTTCATTCATTTACTAGTAAATTAAATAAAATGTACCGTTTATGAAAATGAAAGCATTACAAGTTTTGTCTGCTTACCATTAATATCGATGGCTTTGTTAATGTTTCTTTCTAATCATGAAAAAATATTAGGTACCAATATAGTAATGTGGTATTTCCTTCTCTCACATGAAATTCATGAATAATGGATCCTACTATTAATTTTATTGAGGAGCTTACTATTATGTGAAATGAGGAAATATCACTTCGCCATATTCTCAAAACACTTAATAATTAATCTCTAATAATCAATTTTATTTTTACGAAGAATATAGAAAAAATATTTGGTATGCGGTATTTCTTTTTCTCACTTCCACATGAACGATAAATCCCATTATAAATATAATTCGTGGATAAAAGCCAAATCTAATAAACAGCAGAATGATGTCAACGGTAAGTCTATGCAAAAATTAGTAATAAGATCAATTAACAAATGGTAAGTGTCTCCTCAGAAAAAAAAAAAAAAAAATGGTAAGTGGGTTTTAGTTATCTTAAATGATAAAATCGTTTATTATATGTTGAATAAATAATTTGAAGTTCAAACCCTACTTACATAAAAAATCAATTAATGTCTTAACTTGGTAAAGCTCAATTATCATGAAGTCGAACAAGATATCTAGTTATTGTACATACATGGTTGAATCTAGAAGTGAAATCTAAGATTCAACATGTAATTTTGACACTGATATTTACTTATTTAATAGTCTTAAAAAGAAGTTGGAGCAAGAGTGCAAGACACAATATATGCGGATCTAGATAATACACAACCCACTGAAAGAGATTTGGATGTGGTGGCCACCTCCATTGGTTGCTTTCGGAAATGACAAGACGATTTAGACAATAAACTTTAAAACAGGCCCAGCATCTTTTGAGCCGCCGCCATTCTATTTCGAAAATAACCAGAATTCTTCCTCAATTGTTCCGGTTAATTGTTAATTAATCAAATCCTATATTCCCTTCAAGTGAAAAAGAAATTTTGGAGTTTTAAGATAAAGATAGACAAGGATGTTGATCTATTCCTTGATTCTCCAAATAAAATTAAGTAAATTTTGGAGTAGTAATAGGCTACTAGGTTACTTGCACTGTTTCACTCGATGTGTTTTCGTCTTGATCTTAGTGTTTGTTCTTGATGCTTATAGTTGTTTTACTATCCGTTTAATTTTTCTTTTTTGAAAGTTTTTTTTTTTTATTTTTATTTTATGGAAACGGATTTTTTAAATATTTTTTTATTCGATGTAAATTTTGAAATCTATCCGTTGAATTACATGTTTTTTATATTCTTAACACGCATTTCAAATTTCATTCAAATTAGATATTATTTACTATTCAATCAATAAACTTATTTTTTATGCATAATTTTATACCACACAAACTTAAAATTTAAACATTTGATTGATGATATATAACTATTGATATTTTATTTTTTTGAAAATTTCCAAGCATGGAGGATATAATAGGACAAATTTTAGTATATTTTGAAAATTTAACCGTTGAATTGTATATTCTTTACACTCTTAATATACATGTCAAATTTTATGTCAATCAGATATTATTTACTATATGATCTATAAGCTTATATTTTATGTATAATTTTAAACTACAAAACTTTAAATTTAAACAATTTATTGATGACATTACTATTAATTTTTTATCTTTTCGAAATTTTGCAAGCATTAGAATATAAGAAGAAAATGTAATTTAATGGTGGATTTGTTAAAATTCACCTCTAATAAAAAGATATTAAGTAAGGTTGTAGTCTTGGGCTACTACTAATATTATAGCTAAATTTTTTCTAATATAATAAAGACATACAATCCAACAATTATATTTTTAAATTTTACATCCAATAAAAAAATATAGAAGAAGTTTGATAGATTTTTCTCCGAACTAGCTAGTTTGGAAAGAAACATTTTCCTTGTTTTACTACCCTTAATGGTCTTTTAGGGCATCAACTATTAATTTCAAAATGTTAAGTAAAAAGCAAGTTATTCTAGAAACAAACATTTTAGTATTATTCATACCATCCATCCATTTATTTATATATATTAATGAATTGTCAAAATTTTAAAATCTCTATAATGGAGAAATCCTACATTATTTGCAATAAAATTCTAATTGGATTTACATGGATTTTTATGTGTCTAAATAGGTCTTTCGTATAAATTATGAGTGTTTGTTATTTTTTAGGTAATAAAGAGGCACTGAGGATATATATTATAATGATTTATGACATTATAAGATGGATCTAAATATATACAAATGAAACTTTAGGATTCAAAAGAAAAATGTCTTAAAAATAAGGATTTAAGAGAAAAATGGAAACTTTAAGATTTGCTTCATAATTAAGATCAAAGTTTCACCACCACTTTCACTACCACCACAACCACCATCTATTTGTCTTTTTAACACACACACACATATATATGGGATTCATTATGTAATTAAGCCATATAAGTTTATATAAGCATTACAATGTTCACTATTCCAATTTGTTGAGCTTTGGGGAGCAATCAGACTCCTTAACTAATTGCTTATGAGATTATTCTTTCTTTTTCTCGTTTAGGAGTTTGAGAGGAGAAGGAATGAAAAATTAAACTCAATTTTCAACCCCTCCAAATTTGGTAGAAATGGGATGGAATGAACTATGTCTATACTATTATTTAAGGAGCTTTCCTTGCTTGGGATCCTCATTTTTTTTGTTCAAAAATACCCTTACACCCATTTGTTTAAGTAGAGACAAAACTAAAGGACAATTCGGTAAAAATACAATTCTAACTCCCATTAAAACATTGACTAAAAAATATAATTATTCTCTTTTTTTTTTTTTTTTTGAAAATTCTCCTATTAATTTTCAAATTGCTTTATCCACTTATAAATTAGATCTTCAAAATAAAAATTAGGCAAAAATGCAAAATTGACCCTTTAATTTTCACATTTTTTCATTTCAGTCCTCTAACTTTCAGTTTTGTCAATTCAGTTCTCTTTCAATTTTTATCAATGTAGGACTCCGTTACAGATCAGTTAGTGCTGTTGTTAGAACCACTAAAACGTCGCAGTTTTGCATGTTTGTGTGTGTGTGTGTGTGTTTTTTTTTTTAATTCAAAATTAAAAGAAAATAAGAAAAATCTTGAAAAAAAAAATCATCGTTCCCCTTCCCCTGAATCAAAACAAAACAAAGGACCCAAATCCCTAACTCGTGTAACTTTGAGAGAGAGACTGAGTTCACCAGCTAATCTCCTCGCCGTACCTTGCTGCTTTGCTCGCCGAGTAAACCACCACCACCATCCTCGTTGCTCTGCCTTGACTAAATCGGTGATGGAGTTCTGAATCGCCATGTAAACCACCACCACCCACGAACACAAAATTTTATTTTGCTACAAAATACTAAATAGGATAACTAAAATCAAATTAAAAAAGCCTCATCGCATGCACGAAGCGCGTGTGATGAGGCTAGTTTTAATAAACTTTTATTTGAAGTCGAATAGTATCATTGGTTTTTTTTTTTTTTTTTTTTTTGTGTGTGTGTGTGTGTGGGGGGGGGGGGGGGGCATATATCTCTATTCTTATTAAGAAAATAACATGATAATAATGTTGTTACATTTATTTAAAAAAAAAAAAAAGCATTTTCAATCATCTCCCAAACAAATTAAGAGGGATAATTTTTTTTTTGTCATTATTTTTTATTTTATCTATTGCATTGCATTATATTCCTTTAGAAATTCCCAAACATAATTCAAAGATGAAACTAAGTTTACGTACACAAATGGTTCCACCCTCCATTGAAGCCTCCTCACTGGTATTTCCACCAATGTTAGAATTATGTTTACACTAACGGGGGGCCGGCCATTTAATATCCCATTGAAACCTCCTCCACCAGGATTTCCTTCTTTCTTTGTGCAAATGGTCATATGAGCACCATATTTAGAATATACGCATCAATATAAATGTAAGAATTCAAAGATTATTTCTGTAAACCTTTATATAAAGTTATAAACACACCATATTAAAAAATTCGCTTTGTTTTTCTCCTTGTTTCTAGATTTTTCCCACCTAACCAAATAGACTGCTGCACTCGGACTCAGAAACAACAAAATACAAGTTCTAAAAGTCAATTTAAAGCATAAAATACCACAAAAAAACAAAGAAGAATAATGCTATGATGGCAATTTTGGCAAAGTGAGTTTTAGTTCTAGTGCTAAAAAAGAACAAGAAAAAACTCCTTGCATGGTGGTCATTCTATGAAAATGTAGACAATAGAGAGTAGATCATGACATCTTGTATTGTATATAACTATATATCCACTATACCAAAATACCATTACAAAACCACAACGTTTTTCCCTAGAAAAGCATTGGGTTTAATTAGTATATTTCTTATTGGGTTATTAAAGAATTTTTAAAGATTATTTTAGCATTAGGTAAGTGTAACCCATGTCTTTGGACCAAATGGTATCTAAAAAAATAAGAGTCTTCGGAGCAAATCAAAACCATGCGATTTTCCATGTCATTGAAATTAACAATCAATCCCCACCACTATTGTCATCTTCAAACAATAATTGGCACTATACAGAATACAGTATACCCTTTTATCTTCTTCACTCCTATAAATTGGCTGAGCTAGCCATACACCATGCACTGAAAAATCAATCCAATTCTAACAAAATCTTAGTAACCCACCTCACTACTTCTTTCACTTCCCAAAAACATGGCACCCCCCAATTCCAACGATATTGAATCTCCAATAATATTGTTGGAGTCCATTCCAGATGCAAAGGCAAAGCCGGAAGTGCAAAACAAGGCAATTGTGGAAGCACTTTACAAGGCATTGGCAAATGGTCAAATTGAGACTGTGACTAAGCTCCTAGCTTGTGACCTCGAATGGTGGTTCCATGGACCTCCAAAACGCCACCACATGATGCGTGTGCTCACTGGGGAATCAACCTACAAAGAGTTCACTTTTGAGCCTAAGAGTATCACTGTTATTGGTGATGATAGTGTGATTGTTGAGGGATGGGAAGGAGCACATTATTGGGTTCACTTGTGGACTTTAAAAGATGGTCTAATTACAAAATTTAGAGAGTATTTTAACACATGGCTCACAGTGCAGGAACTGAGGCCATGGGAAGTTAGGCAAAAGAGTGCCACACTGTGGCAGAGCCAGCCTCGGGACCTTTATGAACGGTCTTTGCCAGCCCTTATGATTGCTATGTAGAGAGCTGGTTATTGTGGTTGTAAGTTGTAAGCTCAATTGTATCAAGTGTTAGTTGAGCGGTAATAGAATCTTTTGTAGTGTCTTGTGTTTGTGTTCGAACCCATTTCTCCCTCTTCTACTATCTATCTAGCTATCTCAAAAAGAAAAAAAAATTGTAAGCTTGGTTTAATGGCTTGAACCATGATGAAAACTAGATACATGTGTTGACACCTGGGAAAATGGAAATTACGGTCTATCAATCACACTGTAAATTATAGTAACTGTTAATTTTGTTAGCTGCTCTAGTTTGTTTGTTTTTGTTGGTTTTTAAAAGCCTCATTTTCTAAATTTTTTTTTTCCTGAATTCTCACTTTTTTTTATAAATACAATTATATTTTAATCAACTTTCACCGAATTAGTAACGTGCTCATCCAAGTTTCATCAACAACAATAAAGAACTGAATTGACAGTGGCTTAAAACGAATGTGAATAGAACAATATGAGGAATTGTTTATGATAAAAAAATTTCTCGAAGAAAGTGTTTCCAATTATAAGGATTGTATTGGAATGATACGGTGCAGGTTCCATTTACTAAGTCGGAGAAATCAATGCCAATCGGCATTTGGCCAAACTTCATTTTCTACCGTTAAAATACAAGTTTGTCATTGCACCAAACATGAGGTTTTAGAACCATGTATATCTCATGTCATTTTCTGTCCAGTTTTGCTACACCTATGCAAGGTTATGGTGGGGTTCTGACCAAACTCCAGCTATGGTTATCAGAAACTAATGAAAAAAGAGAAGGTGCTAGACTTTGTTAGGGAAAAAAAAAAAACCTTGTCTTGAATATCTCCAATCACGTATGTGAAAATTGGTGATAATATGAGGAAGAAAAGAGAAGAGAGATGAACTTTCTGTCCTCATGCATGCATGGGATAAGAGTTTTAAATAGTTCTACTTTCTTATCTAATCTAATTGACTTGATATTACATTACAATGGATTTTATATATGTAATGGAATTACACACAAAAATTAAATTTCAATTTTATATTGATGTATTAATCCCACAATTTTCTCTAGTAATAAATCTCTTGATTTATTGAGTAATCTAATAATTTTCTATAACAATTAATTTCATGATTTAGTCTTCAATGACATGGAAAATAAATATTTTCCTACAATATTATACATGAGAGATCCTCGTTATTTATTTTTTTTTTTTTTTATACAAGATAGAATTTATATTCTAGCCTAATCTAAGGGTACGTTTGGTACACTGAATGTGGATTACAACAGGAATGGTAATCTTTATTACCAGGAATAAAATGTGTTGTAATGGAATAACTAAACCTATTCATTAGTTTGGTTGTGAGTTGTAATATTAAAATAAAACTTATGATCTATTTTAGGAAATATCTCATTCATACAAATATATTTCCTAGAAAATATTATATTTTAAATTTTAGAGAAATGAGTTTTTTTTTATGATTTTTTATTTCCATAATTGTTAGGTGGATATGGAAAGTTTATTTATTTGGAAATATATTAATGTTAGAAATTATTACATCTACTAAGGAATAGCTATTACAACCCTTTTAGAGAGGAATAGTTATTCCTCATTTTAAAGAATAGTTATTCATAAGGAATGACTATACCCTGTAATAAAAACATAACCAAACTATTGAATAGTTAAACCATAGGAATAACTATTACATTACAATGCCTATTACAGTCTACCAAACGTGCCCTAAGTGTATATGTGTGTGAAGTTCCCTCCTAGAGACTTGAACCTTGGCCTTTACCCCTCACACCCCACAAGCATTTATACTTGTAGAATAACCACTGCACCAAGAGGGAGCGATGGGTAGAGGTCCTCTTTATTTTTATTTTTGGGTTATGATGGTGTTTGTAGGCAACCATGAATGCAGTTCAGTTCCAAAACATGATATGCAATGAACTTAGATGAAAGGGTTGAAATGAGAATGAAGATATATATGGATCTTCTAAAAATATATGAGATCTAACCACATTGGGAAACTTTGAAATACAGAACTCCATAAAAAAAAAATAATGGTCTAAGGTGTTGTTAATCTCCAATCTAATAAAGGATCCATTTTTAAATAATCAATTACATGCTTGTTAACAAAAGTAATATGTGATTATCAAATCAAGGACATATCCTTTAAAAGTTTGAATCAAAGCTGCTTTATATTCCATTTCTCCTCATGAGTGTCTGCGGTCCAGCACCTTTCTAAAGCAATTTTTTTCAAACTAGAGTTATTTTGTTTTGTTTTTTTTTTTTTTTTTTTTTTTAATTTAAATTTCCGAAGGTACAACTTTTTAAAACAATTATCATTTTCGAAAAGCTGAAATATTAAACTGTACCAAACGGGCACACTAGCATGATAATAAAACGTACATGGGTATTGCCACCACTAAGATGCTCTCTGCCTTTACATTTTCATGCAGGAATGGTGTTTTCAGTGTTCTTACTAAACCTGTACCTTTGATGTTATGTCAAACACCAGATTAGATAGTAGCAGTATAAGCTTTCTCAGTGATAGGACTGCAAATGTATGGTCCATAATTGGATAGAGCATCTTTAAGGAAGACTAAAACATTCAAAGACTCCAAGATCAATCATGTGAAAGTAACTCTGGAAAAATAGCTGATGATATCTCATTGTTCCTAGATCCAAGAAATGAAATTCTTGTGAAGGAAAAGGTACAGTAATGCTGGAATTTGTTGAACCACCTGAGAATCCAACTTTCCACACTCTAAAATCTATCATTCTAATCCTTTTACCATGTCAATAATATAGTTAAATCAACTCATAGTTAAACTTATCCTCTCTAAACGCGTCTTAGATCATAAAGAGACTCTAATCCCTGTTATTGTAGTATGCAAGCCTAGCAGACATTCGCTGAAGATTGAAGATGGTACTTAGGCTGATTAGTGTATAACAAGGACACGTCAAATTACACATGCTAGAAGCTATGAAAGTACAAAGATGAACAACAAAAAGGAGTTTATAAAAAATTGACATGGCATTACATTGATTCCCAGCACCATAAGCACTATGGCACTTGAGCGTCTACTGAATGCCTCAATGGAATTTCATCTCTCTGCATTGATGATAGATCAGGTGGCTTCATAAAATTCTCTAGACCTTCTTCAGAAAACTCCTCGACCAGGAGGAGCTTTCCATTGGGACTATTATGATAGTTTGAAAGTCTGCTTGGACCTGGGGAGTTTTCAGTCCTGAGCTTAGACAACCTAGGGTTGTTTGAATGTAAAGAAGTTGAACTGTATCTGGATTGAACTGCTCCACCTTCACGTGGTAAAGGGGAAAGTGCCGGCTGGCCATTCTCGTCCTTCTGTTTTCTGCAAAATTTATCTTCCACAATATCATAGAAATCAGCTGTACGAACCTCCTGAGCAAGGGAGCACCAACAACAGAAAAGCCACAGTGTGCAATCTGCAACTGCAGGTTTTCCACAAAAAAAGTTATTTGCAGGTAAGTTGAATCTCTTCCTCATTTGGATCCTCCAGAATCCACCATAGAGTAAACCGAACACACAAAGCACGACACCAGTCAATGCAAGACATTCCCTCATGGTCTCATCATCAATATTGACAGCAGCCAAATTGAAGATCCAAAATGGAGCCATGCAAAAGAGGAGAAAAGTTGCAATATGAACATACATATTCCCAAACCCAAGTCTTTCCATATTCCACCCAAAAACACAAAAACAACAGAAAAGAGAGAGATAAGATATAGAAATATCATCCCAAATATCAAATAGGCCCCCACTCCATTTGGGTGCATGCTCAATAATCCTCTGCTCAGTTCTCGATGCAAATGAAAATCTTTTTTCTAACGACTTCTTTGTTAGTTGGCTGGACCAACTAGTGCCATTAGTAAGAGGTTGAACCTGCGCTTCTTCATCAACTTCAGAGTCATACTCCTTTCCAAGGGGGCTTAAAATGGAATACAAACCTGCTATTGCTGCGGCAGCAATTGCAACAGACAGAAAGATACCGACACCCACAGCAGGTCGATTGGATCTTTTGTATCCCAAGTTAAGGCTGCATAAGGCATACTGAGCAAAGCAATTAACATGGAGTAACACAACTACCACCATCATATGGGCCCGTTCATTTGGCTTGTAAGTGCCATTCTTGCTGTATATTTTTCTGAGTGCAGAGATGTCCTTAGGCTTCCATCTGCACAGAAGCACAAGGTGGTGGAACCGCTTTGGGTGTTGATACAGACACATGAGAGTAAAAAGAGCATTGAGAATTTGATTATTGACCTCAAACCAGGTGTCTCTCTGTGACTTCTGTGGCAGGGCACCATTTAACATATTTGTCATAACGAGAAATAGGATCGCTCCTGAAACAGCAACACAGCTTATCCATAAAAAAAGAACCATGTTTAAAGGGTTCTTGATCCATTCTTTACCGATTGTCATCAGGGACTCCCAATTAATTTTCTTAGCTAGAATCCCACTGAAACGTTTTTGGAAACCTTGACTACTGGAAGAAGGTACAGATCGTGGGGTTTCATCATTTTCCTCTGCAATATGCTGAACTTTAGCTGATGGGGAAGCTAAATTACTACTTGACTTGATTTTCAGTAAGCTTAGTTTACTGGGAGTAATTGATAACCTGCCCTTATTCCCTCTTCTAGGATTTTCATCACTTAGCAGTCCCTTTCGGGATGTTGAAATTTGAAGAGCACCATTTTCATTGGCCGTATAAGCATACGGGGTCGAACTTGAGGCCAAGTCTTCTTGAACTTCCATTAAGTCTCCCCCATTACTAGTTGGAATCATTTTACAGATAAATTTGACTTTTACGGATCTCTTGGATTCCAAAAGTTCTAGATCAAAAAGTCCCAGTGGAGATTCCAAAAGTTCTTAATCAAAAAGCCCACAAACCACTGGGACTCTACACTGATGCCAATCCTAAATGATCCCAGAATGCTAAATCCCACTGCTCCGATTTAGAAAACAGTCAATGATGTGTCAGATTGTCACCTTTTACCTGGAGTTGAAATATTAAGATGTAACCAGCTCATCATAGAAAGAATGAAACTAGTATTCTGATAAACAAAGGAAGCTGATGAAAGAATTTAAGGAAAAAAACAAATGCATTTATTGAATCCATGTTAAAACCTTCAATTCTAACTCCAAGAAGAACATGATTGAAAAAGCATGCAAGTCATATAGCTGCCTTGCAACAATGATGTTGTTATTTTTCAATTAGAAGTCAAGAATTAATCAAGGTAGTAACAAAAAGACGTGGGTTCTACCCAAAACATAAACATACAACAGCAATAACCAGGCCTTAGTCTAACATTTTGGGGTTTGCTTAACAGACTAATTAGGGTCGGCTACATGTGCTTTTTTTGCCATTCTATTCTACCCGATACTCTTTGTTACTTCCTTAATTGACATGTCCTTTTTTACTACTATTAATGTTAGTTTTACTCTTCCTCTCCTTTTTTGTTCCTCAAACTTGAATTAATTCACTCTCTCTTTGGTGCATTAATTGCTTTCCTCTAAACATGACCAAACCATCTCAAGCGACACACCCTCATCCTTTCATCAATAGGAACTAACCCTATCTTTAAACAAATTTCCTCATTTCGAATTTTATCTTTCCTTGTATAAATGTATTTCCCTTATTTATGTTAACATTCTTTAACCAAATTGCTCTCTGATATTGTTGTTTCGTGTATTAATCTATGTTCAATTACTCTCTCCCAAAGTTTCATAGTGTGACTTATAAGTTTATTTCCACAGCAATTTGTATGGTTTTGAATATCTCCCTCCTTTTTGTAAATAGGTGTTAAGTGCACTTCTACTTTACTCACTAAGCACACTAAACTTTTTAAAAAGATTTTCAACCAGGCACCAGCACCCACCTACATCTCTTGAGCACTTCCAAACTTCAAAGGGGATTTCATCTAGTCCCATGACTTTTCATTTTTATCCTCCTAAATGCATTCTTTACCTCGGTCAGCCAAATTCTTCGAACACGCCTACAGTTTCTATCCTCAATTGGGTTACTCAGTTCCCTCCAATCTCTCCCATTAAACAAACACATAAACATAAGAAGAAAAAACATGTTTAACAGCTCGTGAATAAAAAGGTAACTAATAATTGGTGGTAAAAAAACCCATGAATAAAGCAAGGGATCTAGTTCACAAACAAACAGTTCAAGAATTAGTGATAACCCCATAAAGAAAGAACACAAATTTACACTTGCTTCAACTCTCAATACCATTTCTGGCAGAATCCATCACAAAGCAACATAATTCTATGACAAGAAACATAAATATGCAACCTTTTATTTCTCCCCATATACCCACAGCAACCATTCTTATTAAATAGATAGAAAGTAAAAAGTTCCAATGAAACATAGACAACAATGAATTAAACCATGAATTACATGCCGTACAAGAAGTCCTTCAAAACCCAGAAGTTGGAACACACAAAAAAAGAAAAGAAAAAGCATAATCTTAAATTCTGGTCAAAAGTAAACAGTAAAAAAACCCAACCCCAGAACCAAACATAAACATTACAGTGGACCCAGAAAAGAAATCAGATAATGAAAAGTGATAAAAACCAAGGTAATTGTTGAGAAAGTAAAACAACAGTACCTCTGAAGGTTGCTGCTCATCAGAGAAACAGAGATACTGTTCGTCTTCAGCTTCTTCTTCATCATCAACATAATCAAAGAGCTTAGCCGCGTCTGGCCGGCACAAAGTAACAAGGTGTTGATTTGTTTAGAAATTTTGAAGTATTTTCAACTTTCAGTAATTGCAAAGAAACTGTTACGTCTGTGTTTTGTTCTTCTTTTGAATGGTCAGAATTTGAACTTTTTGGAAGATTCCTGGCCTACCTGTCTGGACCTTTTCTTTTTTGCTTTTGGGTTTCTTTTTTCCTTTTGGGCCCCTTCTTTTCTTGCTTTCGCTTTTCCTTTGGGCTCATTCGTTTTTTGGTTATTTTTTTTACCCGTCCTTTTTTTTTTTGCCTAAATACAAAAACACCCCTTGGGTATGGGTTAATTACAAAAACATCTAGTTCTTGGTTTTCAATTCTTTCTTTTATTATTTTTTGAAATTTTCATATCCCTCAAATTGACCTCAATAGCTCTCATATACACACAACCAGTAGTGCGAATTAGTTTTTTTTTGGCTGAAACTTGTAGTGCGAATTAGTTAATGAGTCTTCTTGATATGGTCAATTGGTCATATGTTATGATTTTTTTTTTTTTGAGAAACTGGTCATATGTTATGATGGTCATGTAATTTTTTCACTCATAAGAGTTTACAAAAGTTAGTCTAAGTGTGCATTTGGGAAGGAATTTTCATCTGGTTTTTTGCATTCTTTTGTTTGCAGGTTCCATATCATCACTATTTGCGAGTCTTACATAGGGCCTATGAAAAGAAGCTTATAAGATGCTAGCGTTTAGCAGTTTTTTTTTTTTTTTTTTTTTTTTTTTTTTTTTCAATATTAACATTACTATTTGTGAGTCCAACATTCAATATATTTTACTAGTTTCAAGGGGCACATCCTTCGGAACCCCTAGTTACACAGTGTACTTTTACTTTTAGTAAAAAAAAAAATAATAATCAATATATTTTATTTAGTTTTTAACTTTTATTTACATTATTTTTAGTAATTTTTTTTTAATGTACGACAGTGGAATCAAAATGATCTATTTCTTTACTTTGTAAGTTGTAACCTCTTTATTTTATTTTATTTTAGCTAATTAGCTATACGTTTTTAATACTTTTATTAGTTGAGGAGGGTAGTCCTGTGATTTCAAGCCAATATTATTGGATAACTAATTGGTCTCAAGACTCAACAGACTAGAGGACGGCCACAGCCCATTGCTTGGCGTCAAGGGAGAGGGGTGACTTGTTTTAGAGTAAAATAAACAGAAGTTTTGCCTTTCTCTATTGGTTTTCTAAATATAAATGAAGATAGTTTATTTAAAATTAAACAAAATTTTTATTATAAAAATATAATTATTAGTTAAATTATTTATTAAAAAAAATATGCAACACATGCGAACGTATAGATACATTTAAAATTAAATATAATTTTTATCATAAAAATATAATTAATTAGTCAATTTTTTTTTTTAAAGTAAACGTAATTAGTTACATATTAAAATTCTTACCTAAATTTAATACTACTTATGATAATTTTTTTCTTCTAATTTTTAATAAGATAGAATGTGTGGTGATCTTTGTTATGCGGTAATTTTTATTGAGTATAGGTGATTGGTTTTTTTATTTTATTTTATTTTATAATTTTTATAATTCATTAGTATTAGATTCTTAGTATTTTGCACTCATTAACTCATTTGGCACAAAAATTAAAAAATTTAAATGGATAATTATAGTGTGATCAGCGACAGACATGGTAGGGGCCAGCCCACCCTAGCCCAACTTTTTTTTTTTTTTTTACTAGGTATATTTTATGTTTTTAATAGTTGGGCCCCTCTCTCCCAAAACCTTGGCCCCCGTTAGCCAGCCCCGCCCAGACAATCCAGACCCAACCCAACCCAAAAAAAATTAAAAACCCATTAACCCACATTATATACAAACTGAATTCTAAAAAAAAAAAAAATAGAGAAGTCGAGAGAGAGATCGAGAGACAGAAATTGGAGAGAATAAAGATAGTCCAGTCCAGCTAACTCATGTAAATCCTCAACCTAAAAAATAATAAATTTATTAAATATTTTATCTTGACTTCCTAAAAAAATTTTGAACACCCTACTTTGAACATCTTGGGAAAAAATTTATCTTTAGCTTACTTTGGAGATGACTGTAGAAGGATATTACCAACCTTCAATGGATTAAAGATCTACATTTGTGAGCCTTTGACTCTTCTAATTTTTTTCTTTATCTGTTCGTCTCCCTTATGTCTTAATCTCTGGCGTCCTGAGTCTCCTAACTCGCTAAGTTTGGTCTGTTTGCTCTTGCTTGTCTTTTTCTTTACTTACTGATTCGATTGCTCTAGGAATTACAACCATAATCCACGTGTATGGATTAGATTTACAACCATGGTACACGTGTTTTAGTTTCAGTAGTTTGCTCTTTCTTTTTTCTTCTTTTGTTTCTCTTTTATTTTACCACCACACACGTGTATGGTATACTGGGATAGGTATGACTTTTCTTGATTTTTATTAAATTAATTATATTATTATATAACATATTAACAATATATATATAATAAGCTACTTTTAAAATAGATAAAAATATATAATATAAAAAATAAAACACTAAAATGTGCAAATCATTATTTGATTAGATTTTTTTAATGCATTTAATTTCAAGAATTGTTTGTCTACTTTGCAACTTTAACTTATTAGTATTTGTTTTATATGTTAGTCATTAAGTACTTAATGGATAATAATTTAGTTTTGAATCTAATCCCATAAGCAAGTTAAAAACTATTTGATCTATTCATGATGATATTTCTAAAAAAAAATACTATTCTTTTGGATTCTAATGTTGAGTTATAAAATAATTAACTTATATATTGAATGGTATTTACATTATACTTTAGACTAGTATATAAATTATGAATATAACATATATATACAAATCTCGTTTTTGTTTGACGCACCCAAAGACAAGTTCCAAGTTACGTCATTGTTAGGATTTTATTCACATAACTTAAGTTTCTTAATGACCACCTTAAAAATATTTCTAGAATCGTCACTAGTTATATGGATGCTTATTTAGATTTTTTTTTTTTTTTTTTTTTTTTTTTTTGCTTATACTCCGGCCCCCCGAACTTGAAATCCTGGGTCCGTACCTGGATGTGGTCCTATGGGCACAAGGGGGGGGGGGGGGGAATGAGTTGACTACAGGTCCTCACATAAATTTAGACACATGGTGCAAAATTGGATTCTAATTTCAAATTCTAATTAAATTTTCTCTAAGCTTTACCTATATATATATTCTTAGTATTTTGCACCCATTAACTCACTTTTTTTTTTGAGAGGGAAACACATCAAACTTTATTAAGAAAATCCAACAATGTCATCTTGGACAACAGAATGTATGGGTGGTGGAACATCCTCCATCCACACCGAAAAACCTGAGATACAAAGAGCATGTCTTGCTAACTTATGCGCAACCTTATTACCCTCTCTCTTTACATGAGAGTAAAGTAATTGATTAAAAAAACTAGCATTAAATCTAATATCCTCCATTAACAAACCATCCGTGGAGAGATAGGTGTTGTTCTTGATCAACGCCGTAGCCAACACCAGTTAATTAGACTCCAAGATGCCGCTGTGAAATTCCACCTGTGTTGCAAAGGTTAATGTTATTGAAGCTGCCATGGCCTCAATCTCCAATGTCGTGTATAATTGTGGTAACTGTTTAGCCATTGAAGCCAAAACCATATCGTTTTCGTCTCGGATCACCACGCCAATGCCCGATTTGTTCTGGTCTTTGAAAGTAGCACCGTCATAATTAATTTTCACCAAGCCTTGTGATGGAGGACGCTATCTGGTCTAAGAGGGAGTGGCTGTTACCTGTGGAAGTGGAGGCATAGGATTAATCTGTGCAAACTTGGCGAGACACTCTCTTGCCGTTG
The DNA here is from genome assembly GCF_932294415.1 of Quercus robur. Classification (NCBI taxonomy): domain Eukaryota; kingdom Viridiplantae; phylum Streptophyta; class Magnoliopsida; order Fagales; family Fagaceae; genus Quercus; species Quercus robur. Next base: position 16,040,769 of record NC_065540.1, read on the forward strand.
CAACAATCTGATGATAGCTAATGGTGGTTTTGTTCAGACGTAGCAGGTTCCTTTAAGTCCAGATGAGCCAGGATGAGGTGAAGAAAAACTCCAGGTCTCGCTGGTTGGTAATGAGCCATGATAATAGCTCTTTGAAGTCCACAAAGGTGTGGTTTCTTCTGCATTGCCACTACATATCATCCTCCCAAACCACAAAGATTAAAAAACTTAAGTGGATAATTATGATGTGGTCGCTACATAAATTTAGACACATGTATGGTGCAAAATTGGATTATAATTTCAAATTTTAATTGAATTTTCTCTAAGGTGGAGTTTGGATAGCATTTTCAACGCTTGCGTTGTGCGCTTGCGTCTGTCAATGGGTCTCGTACACTGTTTACAGAATCCACAAACCTCTTTTTTTATAACAAAATTTTCATTAAAAATGGGTTCTATGGTACTATTCACACATTTAAAAATTATTTTGCTACAGTATTTTTAGTTTTCAGTTTTTAATAATAAGCGGTATCTAAACAGACCCTAAGTTTTACATATATATATATATATATATATATAGCATGAAGAAATGTGAAAAGAAATAAAAGATTAATGGCTTCTGAAAGGGTTTATGTTTGGGAGGGGTTGGACTTGGTGTTCCAGCCAAACGGTAGATAAAATCTTGCAGGTAGTAAGTATACTAAAACTGTTGGTAGTTTGATTATCCCCCCCCCCCCCCCCCCCAAAAAAAAAAAAAAAAAAAAATTCTGTCGGTAGTTTTCAGTTACATGGACAACATAACATACGAGATTACGGTGACCATACCTCTTTTTTTTTTTAGTTCTAGTAAACAAACAAATTAATGAGACGGATCCAAAAGAAGCAGAGCAGGGACAAAGGAGCTTCTTCTATCCAGGTCATAAACTCCACACCGTGCTGGGCATGTCTAATGTCTTGCCAGCAAGCATGTGAGCAACTTTGTTTGCTTCTCTTCTTTCAAAAGATAGTTCCAGTATTCAAACTGTGGCACATTCCTCAGCAAGGATGAGTCCATATCATCGCTTACTAAGCAAATAATAATAAAAATTACGTCCATCTATACATGTTAAGCAAGAGAATTTTAGCCATGCTTGGGTATAGTTTGAAAATGCTCGAGTGGAGATTCATGTATTGTTAGCGAGGGACGTATATCTTCTCGCTTTGTTTTCATATAAAGTATTTATTCGCCGTGGAGGGGTAACAGAATATTTTACAGAGGCTAGTCTTCTTGTTTATTACACGCTCAATTACAAAGATAAAGTTTCTGAAGAAAACAAATTAAGGATACACTATCAAAGGTGAGTTTCAGGTGGATCTCTCTGATGCCAAATCAAATAGCATTCGGAAGAACTGGTGAGGATACATGGGTGCCTGCTCTGATAGTGCCTGAGATGTTCACAGATATAAGTAGTTAGAACTTAGAGAAGATATTGGTAACACATAGCATTGTGAAGGCATGTTTGATAGGCCAAAAACGTATTGACCCCTTGTGATGAATTAATTGATTAATTAGCCAAGTTTATTAATTAATCAAATTAATATGCAATTGTACGTGGCAGCACAAACAAATCACCAATTAACTAAAGCATGCAACGGAAAATAAATTGACACGGTGATTTGTTTACGAATGGGGAAAACCTACACGGCAAAACCCCATTGGGTGATTTTAAGGTCGCCACTCTCAAAAATCCACTATTATCAAAACAATCGGTTACAAGTAAAGGAATCCCAGTACTTTATACCAACCTACAGTTGAACCCTTACCCCAATACCCAATTAGACTTGTTCTGTAGTAACAATCTTTCATTTTCAATGCACGACTCCCAATACGTGACTAACCAATTACGCAGATCCCAGTACGCGACTTGATCACCAACTTGAGAAGGATGTTGGTTACAAAGTTCTTCTGTTCATCACACAATAAAGATCATGAGGTTGCTTGATCACAAAACCCTATGCTGTGCAAACACAGCAGCTTCTTCAAGAGAAAGAAGAACTAGGGTAAACTAGGTTTCCGGTCATACCTTTCTTCACACTTGTGGAATTGTGCTCTTGTGCAACTGTGCGTAACCTTTTATGGCCCTTAAAATAATCTTTATATATGTTTAGGGTTGTGAAAAAAGAAAGCCCAAACATACATTCACGAATTGAAAGAAAATCGGCTTGAAAAACTGAATTTCATAAACCTTGATAGATAACCATCTATCGAGCTAGCTGTCGAGCCACGGGTTTCAGCAGCTTTTAAACATCGATAGATGCTAGCTGTCGAGATTTAAAATCCTGCACTTTCTCACTTGATTCTTAGACAGACTTGCATGGGTTTAACACTTGAACTTGAACCATTGTTTCTTGAAGCATTAAACTCATCCTAGATCTACCTAATTACAAGTAAAGTGCGTTTTGTCAAAAGATTAGCCAATTACATAAAATGTTGACATATGTTCCTAACATCAAATCACATATGTCCTAACAATCTTCCCCTTTGGCAATCCATGACAAAACCACAACAAACAAATGAACATATGAGAGAAGTCATAAATCACTCAACTCATTCTCACTTGTTGAATACAATAAAATCTTTCCTAACACAAATTCTTGAAAAACTTTGCAAGAAAAGAGTTTATGGCAAGTAGACTTTGACAACCTTTATTTTTGAAACACTTTAAACAAAACTCATCACGGCATCTTAGTGTGAAACAGAAATAATAGATTGCATACAATATATAAGAAACATGTGTATTAAGAGAGAAAAGAAACAACACATGTAAAGATAGGTGAAAGAACTGTAATAACAACCTCAAATGTATATATATCAACAAGTACAAGGTTTGCTATCACAACATGATCACAAGATTCAAGGTACATGAACAATGTATCTAAATTAGAAAGAAAAGAAAAAGATGCATAAAGTCCTCACTACATCCCTCAAAATATACACTCCTCCTAACAAAAATCTCCTATACTAATCCTCCTCCTAAGAGTATGACTACTCTCATAACCAAAACTACTCCCCCCTTTTGTCACGAGTGACAAAGGGTAAGAGTATCAAGTAGACATCTTGTCAGCACTGGAAGAGCTAGCAGCATCATCCTCATCAACATCAGAAGCATCATCATCACCATCATCGTCCTCATCTTCAGATGCTAGTGGAGAAGGAGAAGAAGTAGCAGTGTAACCACCCATGGCAGCCTGGCGTCATACGATACGACCAACACGGGTGTTCACCTGACACAAATCATCACTGAGAGTGTCGAGGCGAGCATCCATGCGCACAAGCTGTGTCGTGATGTCCTTGAGAGTCACACCGCCCGAAGAAGAAGAGGGAGCGGATATGGATGGAGCTGAAGAAAGGGGAGGAGCTGCCGTCTCGAACCGCCTCAAACATAGCTGCACCTCGCTCCATTTAACAGTAGCGGCATCTATGGCACACATGACATGGAAGTGGTCGGAAACGGGAGAGGGAACAGAAAAATGGCATAAAATCCTCGTGATAGCCGAAGGGAAGATGAGCTTATCACGGGTCGTCATATCCCTATATACATCTATGATGAAAAGAATAAAATGAGAAGAAAAATTTATAGTAATATGCTCTAAAAGGGAAAGCAAAAATTGAGCACGGGGCTCGGTAATGGAGTTATAATGAGATAAAGGATGCAAAATAAAAGTCATAACCATGTTAAGAAACCTAGGGCCTTTAGCAAAGGCCGTACAAGAAGTGAACTGACGATCACCCTAATCAGAGGGATGCACACAAAAAGAGGATATAAGCTCGTCTTTGGACATAGTCTTCAGACGCTCACAACCGGGGTAGTTAGGGTGCTCTACCCTCGGGACATAGAGTACCTTGGATACAATATCCAGAGTGACCACAATATGCGTACCTCGAACGCGAGTAACAAAGAGAGGTACTAAATAATCAAATCCATGCATGTTGGAGTAGAACTCCTGAATAACCTCGAATGGACAAGTGACCAGGACATCACACAGTGACTCCCAACCCCTACTATGAATGACAGTGGGTAGGTCAGTGTCAGAGAAGTCCGACAAAATAACTTGGTGTTCCGAATGAACGCCTCGTCTAGAAAAGTTCTCCGAAAAGTCTTGTTAGGCTTTATCATCACGAAACCAAACATGTGAAGGAGTAGGATCAGAAGAAGTGGATGCCCCGAAATGCAAAGGGTTCCGAGACGAAGGAGATTTACGTTTAGGTGCCATGACGTAACTAACATAAACGAGAGAGAGAGAGAGAGAGAGAGAGAGAGAGAGAGAGAGAAAGAGACACGCAGAAAAGCACCAAACACAATCAATATATAAGAATATAGAGAATATAAGGTACGTATGCATGAAAATGCATGAGCATGTGATATGCAATAGTAAAAACATCATGAGCTCAGCCTAATCCAATCCTACCAACATACATTAATTTCAACAAAGTAAACATACATCTATAATGCATGAAATAGTGTTATAATGCAAATGTGATGCAATGCATGATGATTTAAAGTCATTTTCACAAGGCCCATCCTAAAAATTTCACAAAAACTCCATTGATTTTGAACAACCCCAAAGTTTATCAAAAACCCCAAAAGTTAAGTCAGAAAACATGAAATGCATGATAGAATGAGTGAAAAGGAGTCTTACCAGAGAAAAGAATTGATCTTGAAAAGACACGAAATAGTCGAGAGGTGAAAAGACACGAAACAGTCGAGAGAGATCGAGGAAATGAGATCTGAAATTACGGGATCACTATATATAGAACCTCTTAAATCTTGATAGATCGAGAGGTGTCGAGGCTCATAAAACTTGACAAATGCATTTATCGGGCAGGTATCCAGAGGTGTCCATAGCAAAAAGAGGCTCTATGAATCGAGGAGCTATCAAGTATCAATCGAGGAGACATAAACTTTCTTGATGGATCAAAGAGCTATCGAGAAGCTATCGAGATTGCGATAAAAGGAAGCTGAAGAGCTCGATAGATAAGCTATGTGTCGAGGAGCTGTCGACATTGCTTAAAAACAGTTTTTCAAGAAGAGAAAAAACATAGACATGATGCAATCAAACATGCAATTCAACCAATGATCCAAACACCATTTTAATCTCTAAAAAATATCTCTCAACAAGAAAAATGTTAAGCACATAGATCCCAAAACACACACACACACACACTAAATAAGTCTAATCAATTTTATATTTCAAAAACAAGTTAAGACAGTTTAGTGAGCATACATTAACACATGTATTCCTTGTGAGGGCCAAATCACATTGTACCTGCACATGTATCAAAAGTAGCAAAGAATATTATGTGTTGTGTGTGAAAAACATCGCAAGATTGCATAAGTGTCTACATGTTATGACGATTTGAGATATGAAAAAATCACTTTAACTCACACAATCATAACTGTTTGATGGGGACTATCACCATCGAGATACATCCTATAACTCCCACATCTCCTAGAATACACGCTTGCAATCATATATAAAGCATTTTCATCTTTTTGCTTTTTATTTTTCTTTGCATATTTTTCTTTTAAGCAAATCACGCATAGGCATATAAGAGAGAGAAAAGAAATACCCAATTACGTTAAGCTTTTGACATTGCACTTTTGCTATGCCGAAGCATACATATGTCATTTCATGATTGGTGGGCAACAATGGTGAGATGGTTATTTATGACTTTCTCTTAGGATTTCCTAGTCCTTCTTGTCAAAAAGAGTGATACGAGTGTTAAGTAGAGACTACTTAATCTTACTCATCACAAATACGAGCCACAAAGCTTACTTGCTTAGTTCTGCATAGAGATGCTCATCTAAGCTACAAAAGATACAAAATTTAGAAAATTTTATTTCAATGGCCATCCAAGGTACACAAGTACCAATGTACACAAACACACACTGTTTTTGTATTTTTCTGATTTTTCAATTTTTTATTTTTATTTTTTTATATGAAATACAAAATAAACCAAAACTGAAAAGAAAACAAACAAAAACAAGTTAAACAAAGAAATGCATAAAACTAGACTGACTCAAAATGATAAAGCAAAACACACAAGTAATGCAAAACAAAAACACGAGGGGAAGAGAGAGAATAAGTGACAGAATCACTTGGAGCCCTTTTCCTTCCACACTTTGGAAGAACCTTTCGTTTAGCAAACCCTTGATTCGATGGTGAGGGGGAAGAATTAAAATCATTCAAGTTTGAAAGGAACATGAGGGCTTTGAGAAGATCTCCAAGAGGAGCAAAAGAGGATGGAAACTGATTCTGGTCTCCTAATGCGATCATGCTATTGCTCTTTTGAGTGGCTAACCACTTGTAGAGATTAGGTCGAGTATGTCCAGTTGCGCCATAGTGATGACAGAAATGCTGCTTTTTCTGTTTAGGTTTTTGAGAGTTTCCCTTCTTAGCCCTAGGGTTTTTAATCTCTTTCTTATCAAGCTTAAGGGATGCTCCTAAGATAGATTTACCCTTGTCTATGTTCTCACTAGCTAATTCATTTTTAACATTATTATTCTCAGTTTCAATATTATTAGCAGAAGGAACAAAAACAGTAGTACTAGTAGAAGTAATACTAGGAGAAGAGAAATCATACCCTAAACCGGTTTGATCGAAAGCCGATTTTTGAAGACTGAGCATCTCATCGAGCTTAGCACTTGAAGTCCTTTCCAGCTGAGCTCTGACTTGGAACAGTTCTACCTTAAGCTTCTTGGTCTTCTCAGCCAATAAATTATTCTCAAATCTCAATGCTCCAATAGTTTGATTGGCCTCATCAAACTTTGTAGAGATTTCTTCTCGCTCAAGCTCCACATCACTAAGCTTCTTGGTGGCCAGCCTATACAACTTCTCATGCTTTTCAGAAACCTTGTATAACATTGCATAGACTGTGTGGATGTCATCTTGTTCATCTATCTTCTCAAACTTAGACTCTACCAATTCCTCTTCTTCATCCACATCTTCAACAATCCCCTCAGTAGGATTTACAGTGGCAGTGAAGGCATTTAGGATTCCATCATCCTCATTATCGGAGTCATCCTCAAGCTCAATGTCACTCAACGTAGCAACAAGTGCCTTGCTCTTCCCGATAGTCTTGCGATATATAGGGCACTCTTGTTTCATATGACTGAAACCTTGACACTCAAAGCACTTTGGTCCTAAAGGTACAGTGTACTGACCGCCATCCCTAGCATCATTCTTCCCTTTGTCTTGACTCTTGAATTGCGAAGAATTGGATTATTTTCGGTCCTTGTCATATCCTTTCGCATTGGCATTCTTCATAAACTTCTTGAACTGCCTTGTGATATAGGATTTCATCTTAGAATTTTCATCGTCTGAAGACTCGTCAGTGTCACTGCTCTTGGTTTTCAAAGCCATGCTCTTGCTCTTACTCGATTTCCCTATCCTTGTCAAACCTAACTCATAGGTTTGCAGATTTCTAACCATCTTAGTCAAAGGAATTTTGTCAATTTCCTTTGACTCCTCCATCTTGATCTCTTCAATGCTTGTAGTAAGCCTCTAAAGCTTTGAATTTTTGACAGCCTTAGTTCCATCATAGGTTGTCTGGATGGTCCATGCTTCCTTTACAGTTTCAGTGGAGGATATCTTCTTGAACTCCTGATTCATGACTGCACTGAAAAAAGCATTCAATGCCCTGCTATTGAAGTTTGCTGTCTTGATCTTAGCATCATCCCAGTCGGCCGGCACTTTCGTAGGCTTGGTCCAGCCTATCTCCATAGCTTGCCACACTTTCTCATCTAAAGACTACAAAAAAGCTCTCATGTGTACTTTTCAGTATGCATAGTTAGTGCCATCAAATAAAGGAGGTATAATAAGAGACTATCCTCTATCCATGACAACCAAGGGTCAATGGATCATACAACAAAAATTAACCTTAATCAAAGTGTGCCTGTTCTGATACCACTTGATAGGCCAAAAACGTATTGACCCCTTGTGATGAATTAATTGATTAATTAGCCAAGTTTATTAATTAATCAAATTAACATGCAATTGTACATGGCAGCACAAACAAATCACCAATTAACTAAAGTATGTAGTGGAAAATAAATTGATACGGTGATTTGTTTACGAATAGGAAAAACCTACACGGCAAAAACTCCACCGAGTGATTTTAAGGTCACCACTCTTGAGAATCCACTATTATCAAAACAAACAGTTATAAGTAAAGGAATCTCAGTACCTTATACCAACCTACAATTGAACCCTTACCCCAATACCCAATTGGACTTGTTGTAACGACCCAAGGAAAAGCACTAGCCACAGCTGCGCTTTACCTCAAAAGGACTAGTCACAAATGAGGCTCCTTGCAGTTGTTAATAAAACCCAGATCTACCCAGTAAATACCTGATGTGGGACTCATCACACACCCACACACATCACACAATCAATCAAATTGGGGCATCACAATCTCCCCCACTTAAATCCCTAACGTCCTCGTTAGGGCTTTTCCTTTGGGTCGTTACACTTTTTCTGTAATGACAATCTCTCCTTTTCAATGCATGGCTCCCAGTACGTGACTAACCAATTGCGCGGATCTCAGTACGCGACTAACCAATTGCGCGGATCCCAGTACGCGACTTGATTACCAACTTGAGAAGGATGTTGGCTACAAAGTTCTTCTGTTCATCACACGATGAAGATCATGAAGTTGCTTGGTCACAAAACCCTATGGTGTACAAACACAGCAGCTTCTTCAAGAAAAAGAAGAACTAGGGCAAACTAGGTTTCCGGTCAAACATTTCTTCACACTTGTGGAATTGTGCTCTTATGCAATTTTGCGTAACCTTTTGACGACACTTAAAATAATCCTTATATATGTTTAGGGTTATGAGAAAAGAAAGCCCAAACATACATTCACGGATTTGATGAAAATCATAATTTCATAAACCTCGATAGATAGTCATCTATCGAGCTAACTGTCGAGTCACAGGCTTCAGCAGCTTTTAAACCTAGATAGATTCTAGCTGTCGAGATTTAAAATCTTGCACTTTCTCACTTGATTCTTGGACAGACTTGCATGGCTTTAACACTTGAACTTGAACCCTTGTTTCTTGAAGTATTAAACTCATCCTAGATCTACCCAATTACAAGTAAAATGCGTTTTGTCAAAAGATTAGCCAATTACATAAAATGTTGACATATGTTCCTAACATCAAATTACATATGTCCTAACAATGTTGATGTAGGCTTTTCTCTAAAGAGAGAGAGAGAGAGAGAGAGAGAGATTTAACTGATGATTTAGAACAGTGGAAGGTGTCATTCCAGGCACTGTATTAACCCCTTTGATCAAAACCTGCAAAAGGTGGAATTTGATCGAGGAATTAAAAAGTTCAGTTGTGTACAAAAATCAATCAGGTGTTGCATTATTGACTCATGATTATAGGAAGGCAGAATTTCTTTGGAAATGCACATGGAGCCCCAAGAATTCAATTATTCATGCTAAAATCTTTCCCGTGTTTGTAATATAGCAAAGCGCAATGGGGAAAGCTTGTCCTGTGGCACTATGAAATCAACATACCTCTCCGCTGTCTACATTAACAAATGCATCAATCCGTGAAAATCCTACCAGTTGCAATTTGTTTGCAATCAGTTCAATACATTCTTTACATCTTTCCAAGGCTTCCTTACTGATTCATGAAGAAATAATACAACAATAATGTAGTTCCAAATAAGAATAAAGAATAATGGAAGAAAGTAAATAAGTAGGGAATGACACAGTATGAATTATTAGAACCAATACAATTTGACAGAACTCTGCTACCAGTCTGAAACATAAACTAGTTAAGGGTTCCTAACCCTGCATTGATCACTCATTGTAACAAAAAATGCAGAAAAATCAAATATAAAATTTAATACATAAAACAAAGAAAGGATAAAGTCACATCAAATACAATCATAATCATAGCTATTTGGACTATTTGGACTCAGCCTAGAAAAAGCTTTAGGTTCATTTATTTAGCAAATGAGAAGAAATCAAGTCCAAGTTTAGACTCAACTACTAGCCAAGCTCAAATAAATAATGTGTTCATAAACAAACTTGTGAGTACGAGACTCGATTTTAATAAATATAATATTATTTGTTTATATGTATACAAGTGTAAAAATATACTTATACTTTAGATTGTGTAAATTTGTATAGAAGTTCATAAGATATAAAATTATTATTTGCGATTTATTGATAATATAAATAGTACGTTTCGTAGTAACAATTATATATAATTTTAATAATACAAGAGTGGTGAATCTAATTATTATAAGTTCACATGTGAACAGAAACGCTTAGAATCTGAACAAAAACGCTTAGAATCTAAACACAAACGAATAGAGGCTGATGCAGAGTTGAAAGAAGAAGTAAAGCACCTCAAAAGCATGCTCGAACAACAAGCTATTCAAATGGCAGAACAAAGAAGACATTTTGAGGAACAACAAGCTAGTCAAATGGCAGCACAAAGAACACATTATGACAATATGATGATGCAAATGTTGCGTTGTATCACCTCGCAATCAGCCCAATCTAGTAGTGATCACTAAGGTATGAAGATCATCTCAAGCTAGTCACTGTTTTAGTACTATTGGATAAATTTGGAATGACTTGTTGAGCTGTTGGTACTAGTTTGCTTTTGCAATCCTTATCTTGAAAAATCTTTGAAAATATCCTTGGTCCCAAATTCATATGTTGTCTCGGTAATTGGTGTGGCTCTCCGGAAACTAAGATCTAACTTTATTTGTAACTTAAAAATGATAACTCAAATGTAACTAAAAAACTCGGTGTCTAGCTGTGAATAAATCGAAATGCATATTTTGTTGATAATGAAAAGAAGTCTTAAGCAATGAAATATCCTTGATAGAAAGTAAAATGTAGCCTTTGATTTCTAAATTTTCTTTCCATTAATTTTTGGATTAGTTTGAGTAGTGGCAGCAACAAAAACATCAATAGCGTCCACAATGATTGGACCGGAAAAAGAAACAGTGTATCTTTGAGATCATATGATCTTACGGTTTATAATGCAATTCATATGTTGACCCTTTTATATGTAGGCCAGAGAAGAAAAAAGTCTGGTACTGATGTATATCTGATTTATCTGTTGAAAGTTCAATGTTGTGATATTCTATTCCTTTAGTCTGATTGTGAAATTTCCATTTTTGTTTTTTTCAGGTGGCTTTGCTATTAATTTGGGTTGCTGATATAAGGAAACATGTGAAGAATTTAGAATTTGGGAAGGGACACGTATATAAAGCTGTGCATGTAACCGATTTTTATTTCCTTTCATTACCTTTGGCCTTATATAGGATGTATTAGGATTTGTTCTGTTCACCTACTACCATGTCAGATTGTGCAAAGAACCTTGTTTTTACAATTTAAAACTCTTGCCCGCGTTGACTATTGAATTAGATCATATAAATATTGATCGGGTTAATCAGACTTTTGGTATCATATAAATTCATACAATTATGAATTTTTGTGTATGTATATATATATATTTGTGCATGATTGTGGTGTTTTTTTTTTTTTTAAATAAAATAAAATCTTATTTTGAGGGTCAAGAGACCCATTAAATAACCTTATTTATCAAGGGTTGTAAATATAAATTTTTTAAACCTTGGTAAAAGGTTATTTAAGGGTCTCTTGACCCTCAAAATAAGATTAGAGCACTTCTTTTAAGGGCCACGAAGGCCGTTAAAATTTCCTTTTTGACGGTATATATTTCGAAGGTTATCAAGGGTCAATTGGACTCTTAAAATAAAATTTTTCAAGTTTTTTTAATACTTTTTTTAAGGGTTTTGACCCTTGAAAAAAGTCAAATTTGTTGTAGTGACAAATGAAAATCATTTTATCTAATTAACTCAATAGTATAATTTAGACTATAATTTAATTATTAATTTTAAACATAAATTTGTGAAGTGTAAAAAATTTTGGTCGTTGTATGTACTATGTATAGGAAAAGAATAAATCAAGTAACTAGTTGAAAATAAACTAGAGTTTGTTTGACAAGGAAATAAACCAAATCTAAATATGCGATCCAGTTTGGAGACGCGCTCAAGCTTGGCTCATGTTAGAAATAAATTAAATGAACAATATTTTAATATAGCTTAGCTCATCTACAATCCTACAATCTACCCTGTATAAAGACCATACATCAACAAAATAGACACATTAACACCAAAGAAAGTGCATCCCCTTCAAAAATCTATATGATATCTAATAGTGCTAAACTCAGCCAACAAACTGGTTGAAGGAATCCTTCGGAAAAGCATTTTATTTCCATCGAGCTAAAACAACACCCTATGTTGATATCTCTAGTAAACCAAAGCCATTGTTTAATAGCTATTTTGGTTCAATCTCTTTTATACAAATCATAAATTGAAGATTTATTTACAGTTAGACATACTCCCTTCTCTATTTACTTCCGCTCTCTATTTCTCTCTTCCCACTATCACTCTTAAATTTACTCTGTTTCTCAAATGCTCACCTCAACAAGCTCCCCATTTTTTCTGTCAATCCTCTTTCAAATAATTACATTAAAAACTCAACCTCCACCTGCATCATTACTAATAATCACATCTCTTTCAATCACAAACACACAAAAAACCAAAAATAAAAAAAAATAAAAAACTTGAGGGCGAAACCAATTCTCACTAAAGAATATGAAAACATATATAGAGAACCGGAGACCCTGAGCCATGACCAAAGCCTTTTTTTTTTTTTTTTTTCCTAGGCCAAATGGCAAATGCCTGTCTACAAACGTTGCTATATGTTTTACAAACGCTACTATAGGAAACCTGTCACACACTAAATTCCAGCTTGTTATTTGTTGCATGCAACAAATTACAAGCCGGAATTTTCTCAAATATCAAGCTGGAATTTTCTCAAACCTGTCACAATGTTGATTCAATCTCCATGGGAAATTATCAATTTTTAAGGAATATGGAGTTCAATACAGCAACAAAATAGAGGAAAGTTTAGTGTACATTTGACACAAAAAGATGTAGCAAGCATCAACACATGATTTTGAGATACCTTAACTGCAAACATTGGATATGCACATGATTGTCCATAACCTTCCTATGGCTATCCCGGATGCTTCTAGGGGTGTCTTCCCATCTCCAAGCTCTTGTCTACATGTGGGGCATTGGTTTTGTACCATTGTTTTACAGGTAGAACACAGTGTATGTCCATTATGGCACTGCAAAACTATAAAGTCAGTAGTCAGCAATTTTGAACCAAGCAGAACTAAGAAGAACATAAGTTACTTCATATAAAGAAAACCTTGAATTTTCCAAAATTGAATGCTATGATTAGAATATACAGCAGCTAGAGAAGCTCTTAAAAACAAGATTAGTGAAGTTAGACAGGTTTTCAGCACTACCAAATGCGATCTTATATATCTTCTATATTTTCAATAGTTTTCTAAGAAATGATAGTGGCTTGGACCAAACAAATTAAGGATGAATATATGAGAGTGAAGTGTTGCATCTTTGAAAAAGCTTCCTAAATTTGTTTAAAATCTTAGGCATTGCATCTTTGAAAAAGCATTGCATCTAGCAAGTATCTAAGTATACTATGCATCACTGACACTTTCAGATTAGTATTCCTAAAACTTTCTAAAATCATGAAACCTTCTAAATCCTAATCCATAATAGTATTCCTAAAACTAACGAATGTACTCTAAAATAATAGGGATCAATGTATCAAATTAGCTAATAAATAAATAAAGAAAATTTACATAGTATTTTTTTTTTAGGAAAAAAATTTACATGGTGCTTGACTTTCAAACATTGAGTACATTGTATTTTTATGGATCCGATTAATGTATACTTCAAAAGCATACATTAATTATCCATTTTATAAAAATTTTTATAAAAAATTGAGAAATTTGTTTAAAAAATTAATTACATTTTTATTTTTTATAAAAATTTTCTTAAAATAATTTACTAACCATACTAACGGTTAATGTTGGGTGCATTGCATCACATGGGTCCAGCCCACACTTTGTCTTGCCTCATTAAATGAGCTTGTTGTAAAAATTGCCAAGAAGTCAGCAAAGTTAATTGAGCTTGCTGGAGAAGCTTTCCAAAAAGAAGAATTGAAGTCATCCTTTTTATATATATACCTAAAAACAGAAGCGTAGCATTTATTGTTACTACACTCCAGTTAAACTACATCAGCAGCCATGTCATTATCATTTTTTTCCAATTTTTTTATATGATTTTTTATCATTTATAGTGAATTAAAAACTCTATTATATTACAATCAAAATATCATATTTATCTTATTTTTAACTATTCTTATTTATTATTAAATTTTCAATTCCATTTTAACTTTTCATATCCCCACTACTCTCTACCTTAATTTTCTTCAACGTTTCTCATTCCATTTTAACTTTTCATATCCCAACTTAACTTTTCATATCCCCACTACTCTCTACCTTAACTTTCTTCAACGTTTCTCATTCCATTTTAACTTTTCATATCCTCACTACTCTCTAACTTAATATCATTATTTTTCTATCACTTTATCTTTCTTTATTTTTGACTCTTCTTACTCTTATCCTCATACTATAAATTTGTCATCCTCTCTCTCATTCCATGCATAATTTTCTATTTTTTCACACACGAAAGGTTCTCTCTCTCTCTCTCTCTCTCTCTCTCTCTCTCTCTCTCTCTCTCTATATATATATATATATATATAGATTTTCAGTTTTTGGTTTTTTTTTTCTTACATCTCTACTTTAGGTTGATGAACTATTGTATTCTTTGAGTTGATACGATTTAGTTTTGTGTATAAAATGTTATCCTATTGTATTATAAAAATCTATATATATCTAAAAACTAAAGTATAGCATTTATTGTTGGTACGCTCCAGTTAAGTCACATCAGCAGTCATGTCATTATCATTTTTTCCCAATTTTTTATATGATTTTTTATCATTTAAAGTGAATTAAAAACTCTATTATATTACAATTAAAATATCATATTTATCTTATTTTTAACTATTCTTATTTATTATTAAATTTTCAATTCCATTTTAACTTTTCATATCACCACTACTCTCTAACTTAATATCATTATTTTTCTATCACTTTATCTTCCTTTATTTTTTACTCTTCTTATTCTTATCCTCATACTATAAATTTGTTATTCTCTCTCTCTCATTCCATGCATAATTTTCTATTTTTTCACACACGAAAGGTTCACTCTCTCTCTCTCTCTCTCTCTCTCTCTCTCTCTATATATATATATATATATATTTTTTTTTTTTTCAATTTTTGGTTTTTTTTTCTTACATCTCTACTTTAGGTTGATAAACTATTGTATTCTTTGAGTTAATACGATTTAGTTTTGTGTATAAAATGTTATCCTATTGCATTATAAAAATCTATATATATATATATATATATCTCTCTCCAAAAGTTGAAGCATAGCATTTATTGTTGCTATGCTCCAGTTAAGCCACATAAAAAACCATGTCATTATCATTTTTTCCCAATTTTTTATATGATTTTTTATCATTTAAAGTGTATTAAAAACTCTATTATATTACAATCAAAATATCATATTTATATTATTTTTAACTATTCTTATTTATTATTAAATTTTCAATTCCATTTTAACTTTTCATATCCCCACTACTCTCTAACTTAATATCATTATTTTTTTATCACTATATCTTCCTTTATGTTTTTACTCTTCTTATTCTTATCCTCATACTATAAATTTGTCATTCTCTCTCTCTCTCTCTCTCTCTCTCTCTCTCTCTCTCTCTCTCTCTCTCTCTATATATATATATATATATATTCAGTTTTTGGCTTTTTTCTTGCATCTCTAATTTAGGTTGATGAACTATTGTATTCTTTGAGTTGATACGATTTAGTTGTGTATAAAATGTTATCCTATTGCATTATAAAAATAGTATATAAAATAATGTTATTTTATTACATAGCATAACTAAAATAATTTGGTGTTTATCGCTATACATTTCATTTTTACTATTTCTTCTTCTCATCCTATTTTATTTAACACTTAAATTCAGCAACATTCTCCATATCATTAAATTATTTATATTTTTTCTCATTTTTTTTTAAAAATTAAACATATAATATTTTATTTAAATTCAATAAATAAAAATTGTTCTTATTTGTGTTGAATCAATACATTGAAACATTGGACCTAAATCCAAACCAAATTTAACAAATAAAAAATGCAACAAATAAGCCTATTCAAACCGACGTTAGATATGCATCTTTGGTTCAATATGTCAAAGAAAATGATAAGATGAGGCACTGACACCCAATGTTCCAATCCAAAACCCCAAATCAGTGTTTATTGTTACAACAAATCGTTGGATAATATATAGTTTTGCAAAGGCACTAAAAGAAAGTTTATAACAAATCAACAATTCTAGCAACCATGAACTCTGTAGTTTAAGATCTAATAAACTACAAGACCATTGTGAGTACCACAATATTTATAGGTTGCAAATAAAAGTGTCGAATT
Organism: Quercus robur; assembly: GCF_932294415.1. Taxonomy (NCBI): domain Eukaryota; kingdom Viridiplantae; phylum Streptophyta; class Magnoliopsida; order Fagales; family Fagaceae; genus Quercus; species Quercus robur. Next base: position 16,057,287 of record NC_065540.1, read on the forward strand.
CATGAATTATTATAAATATATAATTTGTTGTTTTTTTTTGTCTATCATTTGTTGGAGGGCTATTCTAGCCTTTAAGCCCATGCAAGGTATCACTACAATGTAATGGGCCAATGGCGAAATTTGAGGGCCCAAAAGTCATTGCAAAAAAAAATGTTATAGAACTACTAATTTTATTAACAAAATAAAAATAATTTAATGTGACAGTAAATATAATTTATGTTACATCAACAATAGGAACAAGGTTGACCGAATTAGAATGAATGGACTACATAAGACCAAAGTGGACAACATGGACCGAATAGGACCAAGGTGGACATACTGGATCGAAGTGGACTGAATAAGAGTAATGTGAACTGAATAGGACCGAAGTGGACAAAATGGACCGAATAGAACCAAAGTGGACAAAAAGGACCGAATCAGACTAAATGGGATCAAATGGCCCAAATTGGACTGAAGTGGATCAAAGTCGATAGAATGGACTGAATAGGACCAATGTGGACGGAATAGAGCCAAATGTGAACTGAGTGGACCGAATTAGATTGAAGTGGACAAAATAGGACCAATATGGACCGCATAGGGCCAATGTAGAATATATAGACCAAAGTGGACTGAATAAGACCGAATAGGCCGAATTGGACCAAATAGAACTTTAGTAGATAGAATGGTCTAAATAGGACTGAATGGACCGAATAATACCAAAGTAGACAGAATGGAGCGAACGGGACCAATTTGGACCGAAAAGGACCGATGTGGACATACTGGACCGAAGTGGACTGAATAGGAGTAATGTAGACTGAACAAGACTGACGTGGACAGAATGCACTGAATAGAACCAAAGTGGACAAAATGGACCAAATTGAACCAAAGTTGACTGAATGGCCCAAATAGGACTGATGTGGATCAAAGTGGACAAAATGGACCAAATATAACCAAGGTGGACCGAATAGAGCTAATGTGGACTGAGTGAACCAAATTAGGTTGAAGTGGACAAAATAGGACCAATGTGGACCGAATAGAGTGAATGTGGACAAAATGGACTGAATTAGACCGAAGTAGATTGAATAAGACCGAATGTGATGGATTGGACTGAATAGAACTTTAGTGGATAGAATGGACTAAATAGGACCGAATGGACCGAATAGGACCAAAGTAGACAGAATGGACCCAACGAGACTAACTTGGACCTAATAGGAACGAGGTGGACATACTAGACCGAAGTGAACCGAATAAGAGTAATGTGGACTAAATAGGACGGAAGTGGACAGAATGGACCAAATAGAAGCAATATGGACCGAATTAAACTTTTGAATATTTATCATTTTATTGTATTTTTAGGTTCATATTTCTAATTTCTAATGTCTATTTTAGTTATTTTTTTAACTCAAAACTAAGGTTTATGTTTGGTAACAGTTTTTGTTTTCTATTTTCAAAAACTTTTTTTTGGGAATATAAAGAAAAAACAATTTTCTTGTATTTTTGAAAAAAAAAACATGTTTGGTTAGTTGAAAAAAAAAAAAAAGATAGTTTTTTTGAAGAAAAAAAAAAAGAAAATACTAAAATATGTTGTTATTAGAATTTGAATTCTAATGCTAACTCATTAAATGAGACAGATTCATTAAATTAAATGCGTGTTTTCATTGACTTTTGAAAATTAGAAATAGAAAACAGCTTTTTACATGTTTTCAGTTTCCTTCACAAATTGAATTTTAAGAACAGTTTTTGTTTTTTGTCCATTTTGGGTTGCCAAACAAGTTTTTTAGTCTCAAAAATAGAAAATTGTTTTTGAAAACAAAAAATAAGGGGAAAAAACAGTTACCAAACATATCCTAAAGATTTTAGCCCAAATATAATAAATTTCATACTTTTCAACACAAAAATGAAGGTTTTTTTTTTTTTTTTTTTTGAGCTAAACTTGAAAAGAAACCTACAAAAAGAATCAAGTTAAGACCCAATTAGTCTAAAATGTATTGAAGGGGGACTGAAATTGACCGAGTGGACCGAAGTACCTAATTGGACTGAATAGAAATGTTTTAATTTTTAGGAAGAATAAATTATCTTCAAAATAATTTAGAGAAAAAAGTATACATTATATTACAATATAAAATAATTATTTATTCTCACGCATCACATGGGTCTGTGACTAGTTATGTACAAATGTCAAGCAACATTTATGAAGGGATGAGTGTTGTCTATCCTACAAGCTAGAGAAGAAAGAAAAAGATGAAGAAATATAAATAAGGCATTCGGCCATTTGGTGTAGTTGAGAGAGAGTGCCAAAGAAAGTGAGGACTGGTGCAATCTTAAAGTACTGCGTGAGTGAGAGCAAGCAAAAGAGAAGAGAAAAATACAGAGTGTAAGAGAAAATTGTGAAAGATATACAGTGAGGAAGAGAGCACCAAGCATGGTTGTCAAAATCCCGATCTGGATCCTACGATCCTACGATTTTACGATCCCACCTGCCCAAAACGATCCGGATCTTTCAAGGATCTTTGCGATCATTCAAGATTGGTAGGATTGTATGATTCTGACGATCCCAAACGACTTTGGTTTCTTGTAATCTTCTTTAACATGAAAGAAGACTCAGTTAGACCTAAATGAAAAATAAAATCCCAATAGACCAAGTTTTCCACTCTAATATAGAGAGAGTGTCAGTTAGGCCCAAATAAAAAATATTCCAATAGAGTGTCATGTTTTGAGGTTTTTGACCTCTTTAAATGATGCTTACAAATAGATGTAGTGATGTATAGTAATTATATCAATTAATGTATAATTTATGTAATTAGCATACCAATGTGTATTTCTTGTTTTTTTTTTTTTCAAATGTAGGATCTTACGATTCACGATCCAATCCTATGATTAACGATCCCACCTACCTCTCACGATCCTACGTAAGATCTTGATTTTGACAACCATGACAGCAAGTGAAAAGAAAAAGAGAATTTTTCTTTGCTAAAGTTGTATTACTAAGTGTTGTAATCTCTATTTAATATAGTGAAATTATTCAGAATTTGTCAATGGTTTTTTCCTTCAAGGAGAAAGGGTTTTCACGTAAATCATTGTGTTCTTATGTTGTTTGTGCTTGCGCTGCACTTGCTGAAATTTATTCAAATTTATATAGAATTTTTCCCAACATTTAAGTCATTCTATCTTATGATTTCATCTCTTATTATAATCTGTAGGTACCCATTTTCAATTAAAGCTTTATATCACAAAATATGTGTTCCAGTTAGCTTAATTGGTAAAGTCTCTAGTAGTTGAATAAGAGATCTGGGGTTCAATCCTCACCTATACCAAAAACTAATTAGTGTCTTAGTCTAATGATAAAGAACTATCATCAGAAGCGGACACCATAAGTTGAACTCTCTCTTAAAAATAAAAATAAAAATTAAAAAAAAGGGTTGAACCTAAAGGTTTGTAATAACTATTATTTAGTAGGTGTATTAATTTCTAAAATTAATAAATTTCCAAATAAACAAACTTTCCATATGCACTTCACAATTATGAAAATAAAAAATCATAAAAAAACTAACTAATCTCTCTTTCAAATTTTTTTAAAAAAAAATTATTTTTTAGGATATATAATTATATGAGTAAAATATTTCCTAAAATATATCTTAGCTTTGATTTAAAATGTTTTCATTTCATTGTCTTCAAGATTCTATTATTGTGTTGTCATCAAACAAATGAATAGTACTAAGTATTACATTACAACATCTTGTATTCCTTGTAATACTATTCTTATTTTTTTGTAATTATCGTTACAGTTTATCAAATGTGCCTTTAGTTTCAATTGTGAGGAAGAAAAAGACGTGTATCTATGTTTTGGAGAAAAATATACCTATAAGTGTTGAATCCCATACATCTGTATATTAATAAACAAAGTATACATGGTTACAACTTATTCTAATAGTTCTCGCATTGTAAAATTAAAAAAAAAAAAATTATTGCATTGTTTTTTCATACATATCTCACTATATATAATACCCAACTATAAAATATATTTAATTTGTTAGTTGTTACACTACAAAAAATAACTTCTAATTTCAAATATAATTTCAAATAACACATATTGACTTTTAAAAATATACAATTTAATATATTAATTCAATAATTATCCAATAAAAATTAATCATTTCAAATTTTTTCGCGTATCGCGCGGATTTACAACTAGTTGAGAATAAAAGACGTGCAGAGTTGACACATGAAGGCCCATGGATGATACACTAGTGAAGGAAAAAGTTCATTAAGTAAGGGGGATTGAGTAGGACTTGTTCATGGCCTACGAAGAGGTTTTGAAGCCCATAAAGAGGCAGAGACTCACACGTTAGGGGGAGATTATTGGGTGTACATGTGTGAGTGAAGTCTCACATTGAATAAATATTAGAAGAATGAATGGTTAATATAACATAATTGAGCACATACCTATTGGTCTTAGACATGTTGGGTTAAAGTGTGTCTCTATATGTTATATTAATTACTCAAGGAAACTCCTCAAGGTATTTATCTCCCCAACACATATTGCAACTTTTTTCCTCTTTTGCATGGCTCCATTTTGGACCTTCAATTTGGCTGCCATCAATATTGATGATGAGACAGCCCAACTTCCTTGCATTCAAATAACCCTAGTTGTCTAAACTCAAGACTGAAAACTCCCCAGGTCCAAGCAGGCTTTCAAATTATCAAAATAGTTCCAATGGAAAGCTCCTCCTGGTTGAGGAGTTTTCTGCAGAAGGTCTAGAGAATTTTATGAAGCCACCTGATCTATCATCAATGCAGAGAGATGAAATTCCATTGAGGCATTCAGTAGACACTCAAGTGCCATAGTGCTTATGGTGCTGGGGAATCCATGTAATACGGTAATACCTTGTCAATTTTTTATAAACTCCTTTTTGTTGTGCATCTTTGTACTTTCATAGCTTCTAGCATGTGTAATTTGACTTGTCCTTGTTATACACTAATGAGCTTAAGTACCATCTTCAATCTTCAGTGTATGTCTGCTAGGCTTGCATACTACAATAAAAGGGATTAGAGTCTCTTTATGATCTAAGACGCAATTAGAGAGGATAAGCTATTATGCTTAACTACGAGTAGATTTAACTATGTTATTGACATGGTAAAAGGATTAGAATGATATTTTAGAGTGTGGAGAGTCTCTCAGCAAAAAAAGAGAGTGGAGAGTTGGATATTCGGGTGGTTCCACACATTCCAGCATTACTGTGTCTTTGCCTTCGCAAGAATTTCATTTCTTGGACTTTGGATCAATGAGATATCATCAACTATTTTTCCAGAGTTTCTTTAACATGATTGGTCCTGGAATCTTTGGATGTTTTATTTTTACTTAAAGACGCTCTATTTAATTATGGACTATACATTTATAGTCCTACCACCGAGAAAACTTATACTGATAGTTTACAAGGTGTTTTTTTTACGATGCAGAGCTGCTGCTGCACAATGCTAGATAGGTTTTTTCTGATCTACATAAACCAGTACAATAGCACTTATTTATACTTGAAATAGCCTTCTAGACTACTAGATACAAATAACTGACTTAGGAACACCAACAGTTTATCACCCTGGAATACTAACAGCCATCGTCTAGAAATTTCTTTATTAAAATTACAAATTAATTTCTAATAATATGAACATACGTATTCCCAAACCCAACTCTTTCTATATTCCACCCAAAAACACAAAAACAACAGAAAAGAGAAAGATAAGATATTGCAATGAGGATTGTACTAATCTGAGTTTGATTAACAATGAGGATTGTTGTACAGTATGCTCTGCGACGTGCAACTAATCTGAGTGAAGTTCTCCTATGTTATCAAAAAAAAAAAAAAAAAAAAAAAAGAAATATCATCCCAAATATCAAATAGGCCCCTCTCCATTTGGGTGCCTACTCAATAATCCTCTGCTCATTTCTCGATGCAAATGAAAATCTTTTTTCTAACGACTTCATTGTTAGTTGGCTGGACCAACTAGTGCCATTAGTAAGAGGCTAAATCTGTGCTTCTTCATCAACTCCAGAGACATACTCCTTTCCAAGGGGGCTTAAAATGTAATACACAAATGCTATAGCTAGGGCAGCAATTCCAACAGACAGACAGATATCGACACCCGCAGCAGGTCGATTGGATCTTTCGTATCCCAAGTTTAGGCTGCATAAGGCATACTGAGCAAAGCAACTAACATGGAGTAACACAACTACCACCATCATATGGGCCCATTCATTTGGCTTGTAAGTGCCATTCTTGCAGTATATATTTCTGAGTGCAGGGATATCCTTAGGCTTCCATCTGCACAGAAGCACAAGGTGGTCGAACAACATTGGGTGTTGATACAGACACATGAGAGTAAAAAGAGCATTGAGAATTTGATTATTGACCTCATTCCAGGTGTCTCTCTGTGACATCTTTGGCAGGGCACCATTTAACATACCTGTCATAACGAGAAATAGGATTGCTCCTGAAACAGCAACGCAGCTTATCCATAAAAAAAGAACCATGTTTAAAGGTTTCTTGATCCATTCTTTACCGATTGTCATCAGGGACTCCCAATTAATTTTCTTAGCTAGAATCCCTCTGAAACGTTTTTGGAAACCTTGACTACTGGAAGAAGGTACAGATCGTGGGATTTCATCATTTTCCTCTGCAATATGCTGAACTTTAGCTGATGGGGAAGCTAAATTACTGGGAATAATTGATAACCTGCCCGCATTCCCTCTTCTAGGATTTTCATCACTTAGCGGTCCCTTTCGGGATGTTGAAATTTGAAGAGCACCATTTCCATTGGCCGTATGATACGGGGTCGAACTTGAGGCCAAGTCTTCTTGAACTTCCATTAAGTCTCCCCCATTACTAGTTGGAATCATTTTACAGATAAATTTGAGTTTTACGAATCTCTAGGATTTCAGAAGTTCTAAATCAAAAAGCCTACAAACCACTGGGACGGTCTACACTGATGCCAATCCTAAATGATCCCAGAATGCTAAATCCCTCCACTCCGATTTAGAAAACAGACACTGATATGTCAGATTGTCACCTTTTACCTAGAGTTGAAATCCCAGAATGCAAGTCTCATATCACTGTTTGTGAGTCTCAGCTCCTCTGAAAAGAAGCTTACAAGATGCAAGTGTTTATCTTTCTTTTTCTTTTTATTTTTTATTTTTTATCAACAATAATATTATTATTTACAGGTTCCATGTCCATTTCTTTTTTACTCTAGGGGATACCTCCCTTGAAACACCCTACTTACAGGAAAATACACGCATTAGATGCATGCTATACCACCTCTTAGTTACAATGTATATATTCAATTAAAAAAAAAAACAATCAATTTATTTTATATAATATTAAAAAAAAAAAAAAAAAAGGATTTTGTTTTAGTGTACAATAGTAGAATTAGGATTTAGGAATAATCTATTTCCTTACCCTTGTAGATTGTAACCTCTTTATTTTATTTTATTTCAGCTAATTAACTATACCCACTAACATATATTTTTCATTTGTTAGTGGGTTATTTTTTTTAATATGTCTCACACTTATTGGATTTTGATACCGTTGACATGGTATCATTTGATACTAAATACATTTTCCTTACATACAAATAATAGTGGTGTGAATCAATTGATGAGTCCTCTTAATGTAGTCAACTGGTCATATGTTATGATGGTCATGTGATTTTTTACCCATAAGAGTTTATAGAAGTTAGCTAGCTCTTTGCATTTTTTTGTATTACTGTTTGCAAGTCTCATATCACTATTTGCGAGTATCATGTAGGTCTTGCAAAAAGAAGCTTATAAGATTCTAGAGTTTTTTTTTTTCTTTTTGTTTTTTTTCAACAGTAATATTACTATTTATAGGTCCCATGTTCAATATATTTTACTTTAGGGGATACATCCCCCAAAACCCCCTAGTTACAAAGAAAATACACTATATATCAGATGCATGTTTCCTCCCTCTCACATGAAGGTGGACCCGGCATGTGGAATCGACCTCCATATGAGAGGGAGGAAACATGCATAAGATGCATGGCATACCACCTCCTAGTTACACCGTGTATATTCAATAAAAAAACAATTAATTTATTTTATATAGTTTTTAGCTTTTATATATACTAGCTAGTAACTTTATGCATATGCATAGATACACTTAAAAAAATACAATAAGATGCATAATATAATTCCTATATATATAATTTAAATACTATTGATAGTCATTTTTTATATTTTGTTAACTCTTTAAAAAAATTTGTAAGGATATTATTAGATATAAAATGTAAATTGTTCATTTAAAAAAAAAATTATTGTGAAGCACCTCTTTTTTTTTACGATTCATTTATTATAAATTCTTTGGTTTTTGTACTTAATAACTCACTTAGATGAATATTTATGATGTGGTCCCACATTTGATTCTAAAATTAAGAAATAAAACTCTTTAAGAATAAATAATTTAGGACACATGACGCAAAATTGGAACTTTAATTTGGAATTTTAATTTGAATTTCTCTCAACTTCACCTATTATTATATAATATATAGATTATTTTCAATAAATAAAATAAAACTAGATAAGCCATTTGCAAAAGAAGATCTAAATATAGAAGTCACAAGGGTTTAATGTACAAAAGTGGAATAATTGACACTCCTCCCAAAGAATGTTTTTTAATGTACAATAGTGGAATCAGGATTCAAGAATGATCTATTTTCTTACCCTTGTAGATTGTAACCTCTTTATTTTATTTTATTTTATTTTAGCTGATTAGCTATACCCACTAATAGATGTCTTTCATTTTTTTGTGGGTTAGTTATTTTTTGTTGACATGTCTCACACTTAATAGATTTTGATACCGCTAACATGGTATCATTTGATATCAAATACCTTCTCCTTATATACACATAATAGTGGTGTGAATCAGTTTATGAGTCCTCTTAATGTAGTCAACTGGTGTAGGGGCCTTTTATGTGTATTGCGTTGGGCTGAGCTGTCTCCTGCGGTAATGGACCCGAATGTTTCTGAGTAAGGGAGTTGAGACTGGTCCAACTGTAACTCAACTTGGGCCGGCTTGTGCACAAACTGTGCCTCGTCTGTCAGTAGTATGCTTACAGCAAACAGAACTGTTTCAGATGAGTTACGGCAGGCAGATATAATAATAATAACAAAATAGAGTACTTTGACTATTTAATGAAAAATGGCCAAGTAATCCCTACTTATAAAACATAATTACAGTCCTAACAATGTCATTTACAAAGAAAGTAAAGGAGAAAGAAAGTAATATGAACTAATCAAGAATGAGCATAAAGTCAAGTTTAAGTTTGGTCCGCAGAAGCAAAACCAAAGAGGAGAGAACGCCTTCTCTCAATGCAAATAATCTCCCAAGAAAAGATCCTGCCGTGGGGATTAATGACTTTAAGGGAGTTGGACCTGAATGGTTAATGCCCAAAAGGAATCCTTGTTATGTTTTGAAAGAGAGTAGGATTTGAAGGGGGAGAGAGGGAAATCGACCTACTGGTGCATGCCAATTGTATTATCTCTCTTTTTTCCTCTATTTCCTGTCTTTTTTCCTCTGTTTTCTTTCTTATCTTTTTCTTTTCTTTCTCTTGTTTTCTTTTACTCTGCTTTCTTTTACTCTGTGAATACCCTCTGTTTTTTCGATCCTTTTTCAGGGCACCACAAGGGTCTTTTTATAGTGCTTGTCGTGACCAGTTTTTTACCACTTTACACCTTAACCGCCTTTGTCTGGTCTAGGCATACTTGTCGACCACCAAAGGGTTCGTCTGTGTGCCACTCACCCTTGCCAGACAAAGGCAGGTTTGTTTCATTCATCAGTCCACTGTAGCACTCTTACCTACCACAGCATAAATGCTTTCTCTCTCTTTTTCTCAAGGCATGCACCTAACGGTTCCCCCCTCAACCTTGCCTCTTTTGGGTGGTCTGTCATCCCAACAGGACGTACCTCCCAAAAGGGCTTAGGTAGGAGCCACAAAATAGGTCTTTTCCCCTCTCCCCACCACCAAATCATACCCCCTTTACCTCTTACCTCTAGCCCACGACCCCACCACATCCCATATTGGCTGGGTACAGGCTGGTGGTACCTAGGCCTTGCGCATGCTTTCCTTTCAGATATGTCCAAAAATTTGCCTGCTGCTCATGTGTTTGCCGTGATCTGGAGACTCGCCGTCCGTATTTTTTGACCTCTTATGTGGGCTTTTCTTTGTTTTCCTGCTCCATTCAAGAGCTGGACTTTGTCTGATGATGGGCCTTATATTTCTTTGGCCCACTCCTTGGTTTTCTTTATTTCTTGCAATGTTGTACTGTTATTCCTGCCGTAATAACTTAATCCTGCTGGGTCTCTTTTGGGCCAGCCGTTTATTCCTTCTCTCAGTGGCTTGACATGGCCATTGTTTTGCTTTTACTTATGTGCTCCTATGTCCCTTTGGGCTTTTCTTTGGGCATCCACGGCCCGTTTGCTTTCTTTGGGCTTCCTCGGCCTATTTGCTAATTCCACACTCTCATGGGCTTTTTACTAACTTCATTGGGCTTTCCTGACCCAGTAACCTTATTCTCATTCTTGGGGGTTTATGGGCCTGCCATAAACCCCTTACTTTCTTAGTTTACATTACACTGGGCCTGCGGTGGCCCTTTCTCGCTTTTCTACCTCATACACTGCTCATGGGATGCTATTTCTTTCTTTCCGGGCTTCTTTGAGCCAATTTGCCTCTTCAAGACCCACTTGTTTATTTCTTGGGCCTGTGATCCATTATTCCTGCCGCTTGGGCCTAATGGTTTTGCTGCCTACTTTGTCAATTCTTTGTTGCCCTTGTTATTGGGCTTTCTTTCTCACAAATGGCCCTCAATAACTAGTCATATGTTATGATGGTCATGCAATTTTTTTACCCATAAGAGTTTATAGAAGTTAGATAGCTCTTTGCATTTTTTTGTCTTAATGTTTTCAAGTCTTATATCACTGTTTGCGAATCTCATGTAGGTCCTACGAAAAGAAGTTTATAAGATGCTAGTGTTTATCTTTTATCTTTTATCTTCTTCTCTTTTTTTTTTCTTTTTTTCTTTTTTTTTATCAATAGTAATATTACTATTTACGGGTCTCATGTTTAATATTACTATCTTAGTTTAGGGGATATATCCCCGAAACCCCCTAGTTACGAAGAAAATACATCATGCATTGGATGCAGGGTATACCACCTCCTAGTTACACCGTGTATATTCAGTAAAAAAAACAATCAATTTATTTTATATAGTTTTTAGCTTTTATAAATATAATAGTTGCAAACCCGCGTGATGTGCGGGAAAATTTGATATTATTATTTTTTATTGGATAAGTATTGAATTAATATATTAGATTGTATATTTTTAAAAGTCAATATGTCTTGTAGGGATGAAGGGCCCAGATGTAGGTATTGGGCCGTGGGCCGTACTCGAGGATGTCAAGTAGCTCGAGGACAAATAGATACTAGCAAAGGCATACAAATTAATGGGTCGTGGAAGAAGTCTAGTCACAATGAGCAGGAGATGTTGTTCGAGGAGAAATACCTCATCGGCTAAGCAGAGTAGAGGTCAAAGGTCCGACCATCCATCAAGAATAGGGCAACAGGCAATCTTGCTTGGAAGGATAAACATTAGAGAGGGATGAGACAAAAAAAAGAGTTGGAAAATATCTGAGAAGAAAGTTACTACCACCGCATTGAATGTTCTGCATCTAACCCCCTGACTACATTAATGTGGAAGTGATACCTGAACAATAACTTTCAGCCTTACAGCTACCCCCAAAGACTTCAGGAAGATGCTAATAGGACAAGTATTAAGAAGACTAGCAATCGGACCTACACGTGGAGGGCTGAGATGAAAGAAGGGGAGGGAATATAAAGAGAAGAACCCCATTACAAAGGGGATCATCAGAAAATCAAGAGAGAAATCACTGTACACTCAAGAACTGTAATTTAGTATAAGTCTAAGAAAAATAAATAAAAACAGACCTTCCTCGAACTTGGCCAAGGAGAATTTTTCTTGTTCAAAACTGTTTGCTTTATTCTTTCTAAAAATAACTAACCTACTGTGATCATTGTCCACCTAACTCATTGAAAGTTCAGTTTCAAGCCCACTCTCTAACAAATTCATTGTTTTGGGCTCTTTGGGCCATTAACCATCCATTTGGGCTTTGGGATTAAATCGTGTCCTTACATGTGTTATTTGAAATTATGTTTTAAATTAGAAGTTATTTTTTGTAGTGTAACAACTAACAAATTAAATATATTTTGCAGTTGGGTATTATATATAGTGAGATATGTATGAAAAAACAATGCAATATATATATATATATATATATTTTTTTTTTTTTTAATTTTACAATGCGAGAACTATTAGACCAAGATGTAATCATGTATACTTTGTTTATTACCATACAGATGTATGCGATTCAACACTTATAGGTATATTTTTCTCCAAAACATAGATTCACGTCTCTTTCTTCCTCACAATTGAAACTAAGTGAAAAAGTATATAAAGATAACTATCCAATATATCACAATCAATAAATCATATATATCATAAAGTGGAAATATAAAATATAATGCAAAAAGCAAACTTTATTTCATCATATGAACGTATGAACAAATACCGCAACATATAACTCTTTAAATTCATAAACCACATGATTACTTAGATTTTATAGTAAAATAAAACTAATCCATCCATCATGACATTGTAGTATAGTCTAGATATAATTATATAAAAATCATGTTTTGTTGATCTTGTTTCATAAACCAAAAGTATCATCTATACATCTAATAAAATCTTTAAAGAGTAACACTTGAGAATTTTTAATTTGAACAGCCAATTATATATATATATATATATATATAGAGAGAGAGAGAGAGAGAGAGAGAGAGAGAGAGAGAGAGAGAGATGTAGATGGTGGTGGAGGGGGGATAGTGGGGTTTGAACCACAAACAGGGGACACCATAAAGAATGTGCTAAGCTATCACTTGAACCCCCAAAGATTAATCTAAGAGGCTAGACGTAAGGATGATAGGAATTCCAACAAAGAATTAATAAAGTTCCTTATTTATACATAAAAAGATTAATGATATAATGATGCTCTAGAGTAAATTATATTTTGTTTTATTCTTTTTTTGGCTTTTTCCTTAAAGGTGATCAACTAAGCAAAGTAAAAACTTACTAAGAAAGCTCAAATTAGCTAAAAATTTAATGGTGGAGATGCCTATTATTTGAAATAGAATGACCAAAATAAAAATAACAAATGGATTTGAGAAAGACACATAAGATTTCTAAAAAACATTTTACCAAACACATGAGTTGCAAAAATAACAAAATTACTACACTGAATACTTTTTGACACTCTACAAATAAGCACAAAAAAAAATGTTCATTATCAATATGTTTCATATCAACATTAGGAATTTCCACAACAATGGTAGGCCAAATAAAACTGCATTAACAATTCTAAGCCAATTAACAATAACAAAAGTCTATATAATTGAAAATTTTGGAAAGGAAAACAACAACGTCACTTCAAAAAATGCAAGAATACTAAAAAGAAAGGAAAATGGGGAAAAAAAAAAAAAGATCATTTTTTATTGTGAGTTTTGTTCACCTCAACGGTCTTCCTATTGTCGCCTTAACTTTGAAAGTTTTTGACAAAAACAATTGATGTCTTCTCAAAGGGTGAAAACTAAAACTTGATTGAAAAATATAGAGAACAATTAATGTTGTGCTAAATTTTTTGTTGTAGATGACGGGTGATTGTATCTAAAATGTGCATTGGTATATATAATATAACATTGTAAAACTTAATTAAATAAATAATCAATGTATGAGTGAGAGAGAGATAAGGTTGTGAAAAATTGAAATTTTGGAAGAGGAAACACTGCAACGGTAGATAAGTGAAGAGACACTTAATGCATCTATGGGTTGGAGATTTGGGTGTTAAAGTTTGGTTTGGATACTTGAATTTTTAATTATATCCACTAAAAAGATAATGAATTATTCAATTTTAACAATTACTTAAAATTAGAAAAAAGAAAATGAAAAGTTGAAATCAATTTGGATAGCTAAATAGTAAAATATTTGTATCTAATGAATAGTAATGTTTGTCCATGATCTGTATTTAATTATTTTATATAACAAATTAAAAAAATAATAAAAGGAAAATGATTTAAAAAGAAAAAGAAAAAGAGTATGATGTGGCTGATGAGGTGGTTCAACAGGAGCGTAGCAACATTAAATACTATATCTCAACTTTTAGAGATATATAGAAGATTATTTTCAATAAATAAATTTAAAATAAAAAAATTAAAAAAATTAAAAAACTAGATAAGTCATTTGTAAAAGAAGATCTAAATATGGAAGTCATATGGGTTTAATGTACAAAAGTGGAATAATTTACACTCCTCCCAAAGAATATTTTTGAATGTACTATAGTGGAATTAGGATTCAAGAATGATCTATTTCCTTATGCATGTAGATTGTAACCTCTTTATTATATTTTATTTCAGCTAATTAGCTATACCCACTAACACATGTCTTTCATTTGTTAGTGGGTTAGTTATTTTTTACTGACATTTCTCACATTTATTGGATTTTGATACCGCTAACATGATATCATTTGATACCAAATACCTTCTCCTCACATACACATAATAGTGGCGTGAATCAATTGGTGAGTCCTCTTAATGTAGTCAACTATTCATGTGATTTTTTTACCCATAAGAGTTTATAGAAGTTAGCTAGCTCTTTGCATTTTTTTGTCTTACTGTTTTCAAGTCTCATATCACTGTTTGCAAGTCTTATGTAGGTCCTACAAAAAGAAGCTTATTGGATGCTAATGTTTATCCTTTTTATTGTATTTTATTTATCAACGGTGACACTACTATTTATGGTTCTCATGTTCAATAGATTTCACTTTAGGGGATACATCACCAAAACCCCTAATTACTGAGAAAATATATCATCCATTAGATGCATGGTATACCACCTCCTAATTACACCGTGTACATTCAGTAAAAAATACAATCAATTTATTTTACATAGTTTTTAGATTTTATATATTTTATTTTCAATAAATAAAATTTAAAAAAAAAACAAAACAAAACAAAAACAAAAACTAGATAAGTTATTTGCAAAAGAAGATCTAAATATAGAAGTCACAAGGGTTTAATGTATGAAAGTAGAATAATTGACACTCCTCCCAAAGGATGTTTTTTAATGTACAATAGTGGAATCAGGATTCAAGAATGATCTATTTCCTTACCCTTATAGATTGTAACCTTTTTATTTTATTTTATTTTATTTCAGCTAAATAGCCCACTAACACATGTCTTTCATTTGTTAGTGGGTTAATTATTTTTACTGACATGTCTTACACTTATTGAATTTTGATACTGCTGACATGGTATCATTTGATACCAAATAGCTTCTCTTCACATACACATAATAGTGGCATGAATCAGTTGATGAGTCCTCTTAATATGGTCAACTAGTCATATGTTATGATGATCATGTGATTTTTTTTACCCATAAGAGTTTATAGAAGTTAGCTAGCTCTTTGCATTTTTTTGTCTTACTGTTTGCAATTCTCATATAACTGTTTGCGAGTCTCATGTAGGTCTTGCAAAAAGAAGCTTATAAGATGCTAGTGTTTATCTTTCTTTTTTCTTTTTTTATCAACAGTAATATTACTATTTACGAGTCCCATGTTCAAAAAATTTTACTTTAGGGGATACATTCCCCGAAACCCCCTAGTTACAGAGAAAATACACCATGCATTGGACCCCACACGTGAGGTCCACCTCTATGTGAGAGGGGGGAAACATGCATTCAATGCATGATATACCACCTCCTAGTAAAAAATATATATATATATATATATATCAATCAATTTATTTTATATAGTTTTTAGCTTTTATATATATTTTTTTCCAGTAAAAAAAATTAAAAATAAAAACTTAGATGCCTTTTGCAAGAGAAGATCTAAATATAGAAGTCACAAGGGTTTAATGTATGAAAGTGGAATAATTGACATTCCTCCCGAAGGATGTTTTTTAATGTACAATAGTGAAATTAAGATTCAGGAATGATCTATTTCCTTACCCTTATAGGCTGTAGACTCTTTATTTTATTTTATTTCAGCTAATTAGCTATCCGTTTTTATTAGTTGAAAAATGAGAATGTCCAACTGAGGAAGGTATTCCCGTGATTTCAAACCAATATTATTGGATAACTAATTGGTCTCAAGACTCAACAGACCAGATGACGGCCGCAGCCCATTGCTTGGCGTCGAGGGAGAATGGTGACTCGTTTGAGAGTAAATTAAACAGAATTTTTTCTTTCTCTATTGTTTTTCTAAATATATAAATGAAGATAGTGGCGGATTGAAGAATGTTTTTTAGCATGAAGAAATTTGAAAAGAAATAGAAAGGTTATTGGCTTCTGAAAGGGTTTGTGTGAGAAAGGCTGGTGTTCCAGCCAAACAGTAGATAAAAGCTTGTAGGTAGTAAGAATACTAACTGTAGGTAGTTTTCAGTTACATGGACAACATATAACTGGTACCAAATTAATGAGATACACCCAAAAGAAGTTGAGCATGGACAAAAGGAGCTTCTTCTATCCAGGTCATAAACTCCTCAACGTGCTGGGCATGTCTAATGTATTGCCAGCATGTGAGCAACTTTGTTTGCTTCTCTTCTTACAAAAGATAGTTCCAGGATTCAAACTGTGACACATTCCTCAGCAAGGATGAGTCCATATCATTGCTTACTAGGCAAATAATAAAAAAATTATGTCCATCTATACATGTTAAGCAAGAGAATTTTAGCCATGCTTGGGTTAGTTTGAAAATGCTCGAGTGGAGATTCATGCGAGGGACGTATATCTTCTTGCTTTGTTTTCAAATAAAGTATTTATTCGCCGTGGAGGGGGAACCAAATATTTTACAGAGGCTAGTCTTCTTATTTATTACACGCTCAATTACAAAGATAAAGTTTCTGAAGAAAACAAAGGATACACTATCAAAGGTGAGTTTCAGGTGGATCTCTCTGATGCCAAATCAAATAGCATTCGGAAGAACTGGTGAGGATACCTGGGTGGCTGCTCTGATAGTGCCTGAGATGTTCACAGATCTAAGTAGTAGAAACTATCAAAGGAGAGTTTCAGGTGGATCTCTCTGATGCCAAATCAAGTAGCATTCGGAAGAACTGGTGAGGATACACGGGTGGCTGCTCTGATAGTGCCTGAGATGTTCACAGATCTAAGTAGTTAGAACTTATAATAGAAGATACTGGTAAGACATAGCATTGTGAAGGCATGTTGATGTGGATATTTCTCTAGAGAGGGAGAGAGATTTACCTGATGAATTAGAACAGTGGAAGGTGTCATTCCAGGCACTGTATTAACCTCTATGATCAAAACCTGCAAAAGGTGGATGTTGATTGAGTAATTAAAAATTTCAATTGTGACAAAAATCAATCAGGTGTTGCATTATTTACTCATGACCATAGAAGGCACAATTTCTTTTGGAAATGCACATGGAGCCCCAAGAATTCAATGATTCATACTAACATCTTGCCTGTAATATGGCAAAGGGAAAAGGGGAAAGCATGTCCTGTGGCACTAGGAAATCAACATACCTCTCCGCTGTCTACATTAACAAATGCATCAATCCGTGAAAATCCTTCCAGTTGCAGTGTGTTTGCAATCAGTTCAATATATTCTTTACATCTTTCCAACACTTCCTTACTGATTCAAGAAAAAAATAAAAGAACAATAATGTAGTTCCAAAAAAGTACAAAGAGTAATGGAAGAGAGTAAATAAGTAGGGTATGACACAGTATGAATTATTAGAACCAATACAATTTGACAGAACTCTGCTACCAGTGTGAAACATAAACTAGTTAAGGGTTCCTAACCCTGCATCGAACATTCACTGTAACAAAAAATGCAGAAAAATCAAATATAAAATTTAATACATAAAAAAAAAATAAAATAAAATAAAAAAAAGAAAAGGATAAGGGCACATCAAACACAATCATAATCATAGGGCAAATATTCACAGCGCAGTAAGGCTTTAAATGAACCAAGCTATTTGGACTCAACTCTGGAAAAAGCTTTATGTTCATTTATTTAGCAAATGAGACAAAATCAAGTCCAAGTTTAGACTCAACTACTAGGCAAGCTCAAACATAATAATGTGTTCATAAACAAACTTGTGAGTATGAGCCTTGATTTTAATAAATATAATATTATATGTTTATACGTATACATGTGTAAAAATATACTTATATAGCCTTAAGATTAGATTGTGTAAGTTTGTATAGAAGTTCATAAGATATCAAATTATTATTTGTGATTTATTGATAATATAAATAGTACATTCCGTAGTAACAATTATATATAATTTTAATAATACAAGAGTGGTGAATCTAATTTTTATAAGTTCACAAATGAAAATCATTCTATCTAATTAACTCAATAGTATAATTTCAACTATAATTTAAATATTAATTTAAGCATAAATTTGTGAAGTGTAAAAACTTTTAGTCATTGTGTGTACTACTACATATAGGAAAATAATAAATCAAGTAACTAGTTGCTAATAAACTCGAGTTTGTTTGAAAAGGAAATGAACCAAATCTAAACATGCAATCCAGTTTAGAGATGCGCTCAAGCTCAGTTCATGTTAGAAATAAATTAAATGAACAATATTTTAACACGGCTTACTCATTTATGGTTCTACAATCCACCCTGTATAGAGACCATACATCAATAAAACAGAAATATTAGAACCATAGAAAGTACATCCCCTTCAAAAAACTATATGATATCTAAAAGTGCTAAACTCAACCAACAAGCTGGTGCCATTATTGACCTGAACATATGCATGCCTTATGGATAGGTTTCTTAACAAACCTAATAATTGATAACGGGGGTGGAGTCAGATTGATGCCGGTCCCACCTGTCAAGCAAGTAATATCTTTGTAAGGCACAAAAGTGCTATTCATAGAAACAAAAAATACAATATTCACTACAGATTAATAAAACATCGTCCATATCCACTATCCTTCTCTTAATCTGGCTTGGGGCACTGCCACTGAATTTCCAATTGGAGCAGTATTAATTATACAGAGAAAGGGACACTTCATCCATTGTGTAATTTGGTCAAATCCCTTAAATAGGATTTATCTTAACATATATGCTTCAAACACACACTTAATGGATCTTGAACCCATGACCTCACCCTCTACTTTGTCCTTACAAAGGAAGGAGGTGCCTTTTGAGTTAGAGCTCATTACCTCAAACCTTTGCTCAAAAGTGATATAGCATGAAGGCAGCACTGCCCTAAATTGATTATAAACAACATGGAAGCAATACACTTGAAGAAAACAGGAGCAGTGATGTGCTTCTGGGTTTTAATCTGTGTGCAATAATGAATAACTACAGGCAAAGATATACCTTGGAATTTCTCCTCAAGTGATAAGATATCACCAGTCTCCTTGACAGTAATACTAGGACTCAATGAGTGCATTGATCCACGTTTTCCAATGACACCAACTGTTATTTCCACCCATCTACTGCGTCCTTTCCACATAAGGTGATGTCCATTTTCATTCATGGATTTGGATGAAACAATTATCTCATCAGTCTCAATAAAAGGCTCAAAGATTAATTGATCTGGAGGAGGGTTTGGCATCTCAATCATTCCATGTGCCTGTATATTAATAAAAACGAAAGGCATAGTGTACAAAAATTCAGATGATGATAGTGGAATTTCATATGCTGCATGTACAAAGCTCAATGATGATTTATGTGAACTTACAATAACTTTATATGTCAATTGAATTTGAAGACTTGCAAACACATTTCAGTTAGAAATGTAACTAAAACCCATCACTTAAATGGAGAGGAATAACAAACAAGAAACTCTATAATTTTAATAATCTTAAATGACATAATGATGACATGAATGACTTTTAAGATAGCTAGGGTGTCAAAGAATAAAAGATAAGAGACTTTTATATTGCACAGAACCCATTCACTTCTAGGACAGGAACCTGTCACTTAAGTCGTCTTACATGCTCTAGAAACATGCTGCCTTCCGCTTTTCCATTTCCTTGTAAAGGATTTGCAAGCAAGTTTTTTTTTTTTATAATGCGATAGTACAATAGGGGAGAGGGGATTTGAACCCTAGCTCTCCTAATAAAGGAGAGCAGGTTATGCTGCTAGGTTACAAGGCTCTTGGCATAGGGCCTTAGGTAAGCAAGTATGCAAAATTGTTGGTCAAACAAAATGTATAGGGCCTTAGGTAACAATATGGTTACATACCATAATTTAAGACAGATATTTGAAACAGTTTTTACCTGTATGAAATTCCATGAAGAAAAAAGGCCATGTGGGAAAAAAATTCACAAGAATCAGTATATATACCTTTGACAAACTATTAGAAGGAATCCTTAGAAGGCAGTCGTCCAATGCTTTCACGTACACTTCAAGGTCCTTGGCACAGCTGCATGAGCAAAAAATTTAGCGCCATATGGTTGAAAATTTATGCCAATATTGCATAGGTATATAAGAACTGACTTGAACAGGTAACATGCTTGCCAACATTCCTATCATCAGGACCACATTCATGGTGCAATAGACAAGGGGCATAAACCTACCATAATCTTGCAACCCCAGTTGAGCATCCATCTCTTGCTGGTTTAATGCATAATGTTTCACACTGAAGCTTTGACGTCAAATCATGCCATATACCTAGAATGGGCATCTTAATTAGATCCTCTTTTCTCCACACTTCTTTATTTATAGTAAGAACTCCCCTGGTTGCAAGCTGTACAAATTGAGAGATTTACTGTGTGCTTATGGAGGAAAACATACAAGCCATGCTGAGGAATGATAATAATATCAGCACAAAAAAGATTAGTTGTTATACATGGTTAAGAGCAAGAGATGTTGCAACTTTGTCCATACAAGTCTTTGAAGAAATCACTCTGGGGCCTTCAATAGGAAAGAGAAAATGGGAAACAGAAAAGAAAATGAGAAATTGATACCAGTAGAATTTGTATAAAGCAACGGTTTATTAAAAAAAAGAAAAAGAAAAGACCTGTATAAGGAACCCTTTCAGCTTCCAACAAAGATTGAAGTGTACCATCTTCACCAATGCCTCCATGCACTACAAATAATAATAGATAAACCTCATAAAGACTGAATTTTTACATCTTATACCAGAACGCATGCAATGATAGCTAGTAGGTGAGACATATATGTTTCCCATATAATTATCTCTAGAAAAGCGGAAGTAAGAAAAATCTTGCAAGGGTTCATCAATAAATTTCTATTAATGAAAAGATGCTGCATGAGGTACAGTCCACATGGAGACCAAATTCAGAATAATATAAATGCTGATTTAAGAGAGAAAAAATATCAATATCAAATCCGTACATCAAAAAATTAGAGGTAAAAATTTTCAATCGCTAGAAAATACATGACTGAAAAGCAAAACCTGCAATAAAAACAGTTGCCTGAACTTCCTTGGCTAGCTTGATCCATTGCTCCAAGGAAAATCTCCTAGGTGGTTCATCGGCAATATCAAACCCTGTAAACCAACTGTGCTTTGTCAAACCTTCCATGAGATTGTCTATCACTTTGTTCCGTAACTGAGATGTCAGTGCAGCCCGAGCTGGCTCAATTGCCTCCATGCACGCAGCAATCACTTCCTCTGTTGTGTGTCTTAGCACAAGAGAATAACTGTAGACATATAAACAGATTTAAAGCTTTGAATTGCGTATAACAACAGTATAAAAAGCAAGAGACTACATGCTTTAAAAATTACAAAAGCTTGGTGATGCAAGAGTCATCTGTATATATCTCTGGCATGCTCTATCAATGTTATACATTTATGACACTACTTGTTTTAACTGAAAATTACATACATTAATATTCCTCCAAAAGACTGCATAACTTTAATAGAATGATTTTGTAGGTTTCATCAAATCTTTGTAGAAGATATTGCAAAAATCATTTTGTGAGAAGCAGGTAAACCATGCAGAGCAACATGCTATTATAATTGAAGCCAACTTAGGTATACAATAACTTTTTTTTTTATAGGTATACAATACTTTATATAAACACATTATTTGCAAACAAAAAAAAATGCAATGAAATATACTGCAACTTATGGACTGCTAATGTGATCTAAACTGACCGTTTTCCTTTCTTCTGGAGAGAGAGAGAGAGAGAGAGAGAGAGAGAGAGAGAGGAACAAAATACCAACACTTACGGTAAAGACCAAACTGTTCTGGAGCTCACATCAGATTCCTTATTGTTTGAATCCACACCAGAGATAAATTCACTTGTGGGGGCAAGCAAACATGGAGTTACTTCAAGCTGTAGCCACCAAAATTGCCAACTCAGATGATACATCACATCTGGAAAGCACTTAGACTAGAAATGACAACTTTTAAATACAATATAGAACTCTAGAAGCAAATTTTCCTGGTAATTAACAAATAACCAAAAATAATTTCAAGGGAATTTATAGACTAGCCTTTGGAAATTTCTCTCATGCAGACTCATAAAATAATGAAATATTCCTCTCTTACAAACACTGAACCATCTTTGAGATTTTGTGCCTATACCAGATGTATAGATTCAAATTGAAGTGAATGTAAAAAAATTTGAATGAGAACAAAAAAATTATACAAAAGTCAAATCAATGCTTACTGATGGAATTTTAAGGGAAACAAGAAAAATCATATTTATCAATCCCAAGCTTTGATTTCGTGGGATGATTCTGGTGTGGGTCCTGCATTGGAGTTGAATTCAAGTTGTTTGTTGAATTTACTGTTCACAACACTGTAGCAACATTGTTCACACTGTTGAAATTTAGAATTTTAATATTTTGTGGGACTAATTACTAGGGGTTTTATGGTCTTTTACTTATGTTTCATTCCATAACAACCTTATGCTTAAATTAGTTCATTTCAAGGGTCAAGATTAAGTGAGGGTATTTTAAGAAGCTTAAATAAGCTTTGTATGGGGATTTTAGTATCTTGTTTTTAATAAAAATTTTGACTGCTAATTTTGAGTTCCTCTCAAATCCTTCAAAGTGAGATGCTTTCTTTCACTAGAATTGATTTCTAGGGACCTGCTACTGTGATGCTAGTAGTTATCTTATTTTCCAGCAAGTACAACCTAAGTTGTGAGCCCTCAATTTCCCAACCATCCATCAACTCCCAAATCCTTTACAAACCCTAACATTAACTTCCCAAACCTTAAATCAAACCTTGACATCTTACATACTTACTGATTTATCATCTATTAAGGGTTTAAAAAACATTTAAATAGGACAATCTCTCAAGTAATTCATGCTTCAGCAATAGCACCATCAAACCATAAGTAAATTGGAATACTTCACATACCAAAATCTCTCGGAATTTGAATACTTACATCATCAAAAGCTTGCAAGTTGAGCCAGACATTTGTTCCACTCATAAGAGATACTTGCCGCTCTGATGTATCCCCTCCAAAAATGACAAAAACTTTGCGGGTGCTTTCATTGATGGAAAATGCTTTGCTAATCTGGGCAGATTTTGATCTTCTAGGCAAATGACTTGATCCACTACTGAATGATGCAAGATTGGGAAACCGCAAGCAAGCACGGTAAATAATGGTCCGGAGAATGTTGGAATGAGAAAATCCAACCTGGACATTGGAGGTGGTATTTTCAAGTTATGTAGCAGCATACAAAGGAGTGCTAATATACTGATTAAAAGGATAAAAAATGCACAAATTTAAATGATTAGCATAACATGATTTCTGGCATATGCATCTTTTAATTTAAATGATGGGGAAAACAACAAAAGCCCCTTTCACAAGGGCATCCACATAGAGGCATAAAACTTGATATTGCCATAGCAACATTGCAAAAGATGCTTTATAATGCACAAGTTAGCTTCTAAATTTAGATTAACAAAAGGAAAAAACATAAGGATGTTGTTCTGACCATGCATCAAAACATTTTATGACCTATCACTGAAACCATTTAGAAGCTTCCTATCTCATTACTTCATATAAGTAGATTCAGGACTACCTTTGAAGATTGCTGAAATAAAAAGCTGGTCTGTTCCATTCCACTGATCTGATATGTACGATGAAGATCAATATGGAACACCTAACAAGAATCAATACTGATAACAAAACCAGCAAGGAAAAATCAGAGACTTGACTTACCAGGTTAATATCAGTAAATATAATGTTACCCAATTCAGTCCTTCCATATTTGCTCTCAGAAGATGACGACATATGAACAGAATTAGGCAGAAACCATCCATCAATTCGAGCAAAATCACGTAGACCAAGCATTTGGAATAACAAAGACGCACCTTCACGAATAGTTTCAATTACATCTATGGGAAATCGAGGTGGAGTGTGATAAGCTACCTGTGTAGTACAAGATAAATGAGGGCACAAAAGGACAGAATGTATTATCTCAATACACACTGTAACGTAAGAAATAATCATTGGCATAAATCCTTCGAATATGCACAGATGCGTCTGTGCGTTATGTATACATGTATTTACAAGAATTAATCAAGATGTGGTACTTCTGTACACCTGTACCTGCTGTGTTGGAAGATACTTTCTTCGGTAATTAAAAATTGCATCCTTTTCTGTTATATCAACACTGCCATGAAATTGAAGCTCGACCTGGTCATTTAAACACAGCTTTAAATTCTTAGAATTCATTAGGAAATGATTAAAAATAACCTAATAAAAAGTAATAATAGTTTCCGATGTGACTTCATTTATTCCATGAATTATTTTTATGTGCATAGGCACTGCAATTTATCTAAAAATCAATATCCAAAACCTCCCATACCTAGAATTAATATTTTGACTTTTAAGCTTATTTCCTATTCACATATTACTTTGTTGCAGCAAACAAGGTTTAACTCATAGTCAGAGCTAAAACTCCAATTCTCAACCTACATGTGACCCTTCAGAAATTTAATTGGAGAATGAAATGAAGCCGAGCTCCTTTTAATATACTAATATAAAAGATCACTCAACCTTGATGTATTACAATCACTATAAATATAGGAAAGGGCTGTTCTTCTAAATTTTCTTAGAGATAAAATCAAGCATATATATATATATATTTTTTAATTTTAGAATGCAGAGCTCTAAGGGATAGCATTAGTGTGTTCAGTGAACAATTTATGGCTAAGTAGTACATACAAGTGAGTTTTGGCATCAAGGGGAGATACAAACCAGTGACTCCTACTACATGAAGTGTAGTTCCCAGCTATTAGTACATCTAATTACTGGTACTATAGCATTAAACTAGATTCAATTTTTTCTATTAATCATGAAAAAAGGATTCATAAAGCCCTCCCCCTTATAGTAAGTATTTGGAATATGCCTTTGCAATATACATAATATTTGGTGCTTGTATGATTATTAAAATCATAAAATGATAAGCAACTTTTTTTTTAATTGGTAAATTACATGTACACCTTCCACCATGCTTTTACAAGGAGAGGTACCATTTAAGCTGGATCTCATTGGCTTAAATGATAAGGAAAATTAATCTGAGGAAAATAGACATTGAAAGAGCTCATACCTCAGTTGGCAATAGCACAACAGGATGGCAATCCAAACCAGACCCCACATCCAGGACAATGGCTGTAAACTCACTCCCTCCTTCAAGAAATATTTCAATAAGGACTTTGTCATCAATTCCCTATCAAAGATTGCAAAGAGAAAATCTTTAAAAGATAAAATGTATTGTGAGGAGGGTTTTCAAGCCCAAAATTTTGGAAAAAAAAAAAAAATTGACTTCATAATTGAAAACTTTCAATTCATTTCTATGCAGATGCTTCAATTGACATGTTTTCCCTTGAATTTTCAAAAAAGAAAATGTCATTTCGATGTCAATTTTAGCACATTTTCAATTAAATTGGCAAACTTTTGATCAAGCCTCACAGTCAAATCTCAAGAAAACCAGCATACCTCTGAAATAATTTCATCAGCCTTTGTTAAAGAATCAAGCACACCATATGCAACCTTAACACCAATGCTTGATCCAGCTCTTGCTGGTTTTACCTGAAAATGGAACAAGAAAGAACTTTGATATTTAAACATGTCACAAGCTTCTAAAGACAATGAAAGTATGAGCCTTACCACAACTTTCCCTGAGAAAGGGTCCAGCTGATTTCTAAAAAACCACTTTGATAATTCATATTCATTCCCTTCATTTCCCTAATTGTCATTCCAAAAGTAAGAAGAAAAAAAGAGTTTTCAAATTTGACTGACTATAAAACGAGAACCAATTGAATGCCTCAAATCTCAAAAGAACAATTAAAAGTAACTAGCAATAAGGAGCTTTTACCACCCAGTAGTTATAAGGGCTGCAACAATTCCAAAATCCAAAATAGAAAAAAAATTTAATAACTTTTTCCTATTGAAAAATATTGTCTTACTTCTTGGGAGCTTACAATTTTAAGAGAAGCTCTTGTTCAATGTTTTAAAGGTTGTAGCCTTGGTGTGATGGCAAGTGCCTTCCACCTAAAGTGACAAGTCACAGGTTTGGGTTCAGGAATCAGCTTCTCCAAAAAATAAAATAAAAAATAAAAGGGGGGAAGGGGGTAAAGCTGCCTACCGATAACCTCTCACAGACCCCATAAAAGTGAAAGCTTCGTGCATTGGGTATAAGTATGACATTTTTTATTTATTTTGTGTTCAATATATTCCATATAATTCTATTTATCATCCAAAAGCTACTCTTTATTGCCGCTATAGGTAGTAAGATACCCTTAACCGTGCTAAACATAAATCATCAAACAAACATACATGTGAAAGCATATTATATTGTGATTAATTATCAACAGATATAACTCAGTTAATAAATACCTGCACTAAAAAATTAGGCACTGTTATGAATCCCTGTTTGCTGAGCTCCAAGGAGGCATCATACTGCCAATTATTCAATGAGCATATGGTTAGTTTTTTCCCCCCTTAATAAAGAAATAGACAATTCTGACTTAAGCAACGTCGAAGGGTATACTGAAGGGATACGAAGATATTTTTATACAAAGTGAATGATGATTTCGCTAGACTTTATGCATCTGAGGCTCCATCTGCAATTAGGAAAGCGGATCTACGCTGATAGTTAAGGTTACATACTGTAACTAATGTAAATTCCTACATTACACTTGCATCTTTATACAGTTTGCAAACATGAGAATAAAAAATTTTGTATGTTCAGCCTAATCACAGGACATTTGCCTTCACCCAAAATAAACAATGAAGCTACCTTATAACTTGTTTCTATCACATGCAGCTTGCAAGTGTAATCTTGGGGTCCAATGTCACAATAAACCTGTCTAATGCCAATGCTGGCCAAATGACATCATCATGCTTCAAGATGGTGTAAAATATATAGAGATTCCAGATGAAGTCTTCCAATTAAGTGCCAACATGTCATGTTAGAATTGGCTCCCTCAATGAAGATAGATTCTTTAAGGTCCTCTATATATGGAGTATTAAGAACACATGAACCAATTCTGGAACCTTATATATGGACTAAATTATTTTTAACAAGAGCAAAAAGCTTATTTTACCTTGTCAAATGCTTGACGACACTCATTTGATCCTGTGCCGACAAATGGAATATTGTATTCTTCTAAGAGCTCCTGAAAATTCCATCATATGTAGAAATATTACTTACATCGAGAAAAAAATACCACTGATATCTGTGTGTGCTTGTGTTTTGAGATGCAAAGGGCCATAATATACAACACCTGAATGCCACCATCTTCACCATATCTGCCATGTATAACTGGGAACACTATGTCCACTGATGTAGTAAGATGTTCTGCAAATTCAGACAGAGACTGGAAACCTTGGGCAAGGCTGCAAAACCAAGACAATTAGCCATCTTAACATATTCAATTACATAAACCATAATTTGAAAGGCATTCTTACCTTTCAAGTTTAAAATCAAAATCAGCGGGAGTGTTTGAGTATACCTGTAAATGTGATATAGAATGATTTTGCATAAGCATGGTAAATTTGTTTTCATCTCATATGCATATTTGAGGTGATAAAATACATCTTAGCAAGTTGAGTTGCAACCAAAATAAGAAATTCAGATGAACAAAATACTTCTGCAAACTCCTTAAAGCTCAAAAGATAAAATACACCAAGTGGAATATTCATCGATTACTAACATAACAAATAACCAAAAGGTCCCCTAGCTTATATCTCCTTCACATGTTCCATTTTTCCAAAAACTCAACAGGTTTATGACTTTAGCCAACACAGTTTTGACTTAACCCCTATCGTATCTCTCTCATAGTGATTAAGAGTTTCTATGTTTGATCATACAAACTTTTTGCAATAATCAATATTTGAATTCAATTTATTCTAACTTAGTGAACAATTTAAAGCCCAATAGCAACCATAATTCTAAACGAACATGAACATCGCACAAACCTGGGCTGAGGATATTGCATACGCATTGAGATTGTAATCAATGTAATAGCAGCTTACATGAAAATCCTCTCCCTGATACAAAATGAAAACAAGCGCATCCAATCAAACATTAAAGAAAACCAATATAATTAGCACTGTATGCTGCAAAAAAAGTCAACAAGAAGACTAACACTCCGTTTGGCTTCCAAAACCAACAGAAATGAGCGGGAAACAAACAACCATTTTGAAATTTTCACCTTCTCGGCCTAGCTAATTAAGTAGTTGCTAGTTTAATTAGAAACGTGAATAAACGTTAAGTTCCTTTTCCCTCTCTTTCTCAGCTAATTTTCTCGGGAACCAAACGGAATATAAACAAATATATGATCAATCCAAAAAAAAAAAAAAAAGAACCTGAATATTATCGAGGACCGATCTCGCAGAGTTAAGCGAAATTCCACGCTCCGCCGAGGGACCACCGCAAACGATACCGACTCTAAGAACTCTACGTTTCTTCACCGCTTGCTCTTCCTTCTCTGCGATCCGGTTATCCACAACCGCCGCGGCGGCGCGTGGAACTCCAACGCTCCGCGAACATCTTCTGATTCTGTAGTTGTTGCTCAATCGCACGAAATTCAGAGGAGCAGCACAGAGAGCGTTCGGTGAAGAAGCTGAAACGGCGGCGTCGTCGTTGTGGTGGTTCTCGCCGCGGAGCAAGGCGAGGTTGGAAGCGTAAGCGATCGACGAAGCCATTGGAGAAAGAAATAGCGAGAGACACTGAGAGTGAGTGAGTGATTAGTTAGAGAAATAATGGAGAATGTGAATATATAGTGGAGTGAGTGAGGGTGAGTGGTGATGGAGTTTGCTGATTGTCTTTCATGTTTTTAAAAAACTGTTTCGGACGGCTGAAAAACTGATAGTGTTTCCTTCTAATTGGCCTTTGGCGCTTGTCCTTTCCCCATGGATGAAAATGAAATGATTTTTTTGGAACAAATGCTATTTATACTACTCGTAGTGGTTAATTAATTAAGTGCTTTATATATATATATATATATATATATGAGTCTTTATTACTCCTCAGGCTAAAGCATGAACGGCTATATATGTGTTCATTTATAAACTATTTTACAATATAATGATGTGGTATTATTGATTTTCATCTAATCTATTATTAATATTATTTTTTTTCATTTATTAATAACTACTCACCATATCAATAATTTGTAAAAACTTTTTATAAAAAAATTATATTTTTAACATTACTTGTGTTTCAATGGATTATATTTGGTGAAAGCCCCGATTATATTTGGCGCATTTTGTGGAAAGGAAAAAAAGGAATATTGAGTTGTTTCAATTGATGTCTTGGCAATTTGGTGCAATTTACAACTCATTATGCCCATATGTAGTGCTTTCTTGTTGGTTCTTTGTTGGTTAAAAATTGTACCATTTTCAGTTTATTTGAAATTCATATCAGTTTTCTAATTTTACTTATTGAGCTCTTTAAGTTTTAAAATTATTTTATTTGAGTTTAGATATTTCATCCAATTTCATTAATAATATTGCCCTTAAAAATATTTTTCTCACAATAAAAAAAATTAATAAAAATATTTTATAGATTTTTTATGAGAGAAATTTTTCTTTTTCAAAAATCATTTTTCATTAGTTAGTTGCATACTTAACAATAATTTTTTAACTGAATTGGGTAAAAAGTAAGAAACTTGAATTAAATAATTTTTAAACTTAGGAGAATTAATTGAATAAAAGTAAATCTAGATGACTAAAATGAATTTCAATTAAACTTAGAAGGTGCAATTTGCATTTTCGCCCTTTTTAATGGTTATAATCATGGTTGTCAAAATCTCAATCTAGATCATACGATCCTATGATTTTACGATTCCACTTACCCAAAACAATCCGGATCTTTCAAGAATCTTTACAATCGTTCAAGATCAGTAGGATCGTACAATTCTGACGATCCCAAATGATCTTGGTTTCTTGTAATCTTCTTTAACTTGACAGAAGACTTAGTTGGATCCAAATGAAAAATAAAATCTCAATAGACTAAGTTTTTCCACTCTAATGTAGAGAGTGTCAATTGGACCCAAATAAAAAATATCTCAATAAAATGTCACATTTTGAGATTTTTGGCATCTTTAAATGATGCTTACAAATGGATTTAGTGATGTATGGTAATTATATTAATAAATGTATAATTTATGTAATTATTAAACATACCAATGTGTATTTTTTATTTTTTCTCAAATAATGTAGGATCTTATGATCCACGATCCAATCCTACGATCCACGATCTCACCTACCTCCCACGATCCTACGTAAGATCCTCATTCTTTTTTCTTTTTTCTTTTTTTTTTGAGAAAGTTTTAACCTATAGCGTCCTCTCTGATGATAGCTTTTTATCATTAAGTCAAGACATCAATCAGTTTTTGGTGTAGACAAAAATTGAACTCCAAATCTCTTATATAACCATTAGAGACTTTATCAGTTAAGCTAACTGAAACCCACATCTAGTGCATTCTTGAAAAGTTGTAACAGATACTGTCAATATCTCATGCTTCTATTCAACAACAATCAGGGCAAAGTAAGGAGATAATGGACTGCGATAGGCAACAAAAAGATCCTAGACTAGAACGTTGAGAACATTAATGCTGCCATGTCACACTCAAGCAATGTCTAAATAGAAAAAGGGAACATAGCCTGATCAAATTTGAATACAATCGCAGTGCTAAGCCTACACCAATACGAATACAGGTAAAAAAACAGTGGCATGATAAAAAATGAATGGACTATGATTATGGCTGACAACCATGCTATTGATATACACAAGCCAATGACAATATGTTCAATAGGAGTAAGACATTGAAGCAAAATCAATTTAGGTCAGATCCTCCTCCTCTAGTTCTTTGGACTTCAGAGATTCCTTCACTCTCAATAGAAGGGTAGTCTTCCAAGGATCCTACAGAGCAGAATATCAAAGTCAGACACAATTCAGACTACTAACATTCGCAAATGTAGCATTCCATATTAAAATCCTAGGAAACTAATCAAGGTTCAGTAACTAAAGGTCTAATGTGAGTTCATCTAAACAACAGGATATAATCTTACATGAAAACAATAACCTAAAAGCAGAAAATAATCAACACCTGCAACCACATATTAACATCGAAGAGAATTTCCCCCAAGAAGTTTAATAAGGTCATCAAAGAAAGAACTTAAAGCAACTCAACTAAATGCAGGGTGCAAAGGATTTCTAAAACACACTTAAGAATCCAGATTAAAGAAAAGCCGAGGAATTCAGATTTTGAAGGCAGAAAAGATGTACCAGTGGGGTCATGCTATCAAATTCCCTGACAACATTAGTGAACTTAACAATATCTTCCTCATCAACTGTGGCAGCCACATCCTGACATGTGAACAACACTTTGGTTCATCAAACACTATGGTATTAAAAAGAAACTATGATCCACAATTATGAACCAAATACAACATCAAGGTAATAATTGTTTATATTAATAATTTTAGGGACGAAACATTTGACTTGCATAAAAAGACACTACTTACAGCTAAAAATTTGTATTCCCGAGTTCTGGAAAATGTTGGATCCAAGTCCTGCACAATTGATGGAATACTTCTAAAGATATAAATTATAAGGTCATAAGCTAACACAGTGGGAAAAAAGAAAATTAAACAGAGAAACAAAAGATGAACCTGATATCGCTCCAATGCATTGGTAATTGCAACAATATCACCTCTACAAAGTTGGCAGAGGCCAGCATTGAGAAGATGTCCTCTTACTCCATACTTCAGTAAGTTATTGTTGATTGACTGTCGTGCTATCTCTTCATATATCACAATTGCCTTCTGATATCTGTAGAAACAAAGAAGACTTCAGTCTATTCCACAATTATATGATTCATATAATGGCACCATTATTAGAAAAGCTCCATTCAATCTGCTTTGGAATGCAATGCCAAGTAATTCATGACTAGATAAAAAGTGCAATGCATTGAGATGAGATCTTTCCAACAAAAAGGAAAAGCAAAGACTTCCTAGTTCCTACAGCCGGAATGCATCTATATATTATGATGAAAAACCATCACTTTTATTGCAAATATCCATAACATTAGCATAGGCTACTCACTGTTCAAGTTGAGCAGAAAATTCTGCAACTTTCTGCTTGCACTGGTTTGCAGAAGTTGTAGCTTCATGTTCAAACAATTCAGCAGCCCGTTCAAAATATACAATAGCCTTCTCAATGTTGCGTTCGGGCTCATATAATTCACCAATTTCCTGAAGCAGACATGGTATAAAATCTCATCAGAACCTAAACCCATACTATGGATGCATGTTCACGCAACAGTACACATTAACAGCACTAAAGATGAAGAGGCATAGGAAAATAAGCACAAGATGAAAGATTGAATCAGAGTTGGGAGAAGCCACTAAAGAATTCAAGGGACAGTATATTTAAACAATAAATCAAGTAAACGACATTATTGAAAATTGTACCTTGCAATGTTTCGCAGCCATGTTGTGTCTGCCAATATCCAAAAAAATATTCACTGCTTGGTCTAAGCATGATATAGCATCTGCAGAACACCCAATACACAAAAATTTAGGTTGATTTTCAAAACAGTCATTATGGACCTGAAGAGTGGGTTACGTCTTATGTTAATATGTAAAAAATGCAACTAATTACATTTAAGTTACAGTTTCCCTGAAACTTGAACAAAACTGCATCTGGCAAAAGTGCTAAAGCACAACAAAAAGCTCACACGTCTGATTCAGCTTAATTAATATTTTTGACATATCCATCAATATCTAAAATCGTTACAGATATAAGTAAGGCCAGGTTTTATAATCCCACCACATTTCAACACAGGTAAAAGCTAGGATGCACAGACATGGGTACGAGCACAATACGGCAACACGAGCAATTTTTGATAAATTATAACATGACATAGCAAATAGAACACCGTTATGACATGGATACGACACTGATAAAGCACCCCCAAATGAAGTGTCCGCGCTTCCTAGGGTAAAAGGAAGTTAGCTTGAGAACCAGTAGAAAACCTTTGGAGCATATTGTTTACTTCTATACCCCTTCAAATTATCACAACCAAGAATCACATTTGATTTCATACAAGGGGAACAAAAGCTAAGCTAGTTAAACCTATAAAGCCTCCAAACACCCTCAAGTTTTACAACAAAAGGAAATATATCACGCAAAAAAAAGGTACCATCCTACAAGTGGGATCAATAAATCTAGTGACAGAATATTTCCACAATTAACAAAAATGGTGTCAGTAGTAGGCCTATGCAATTATGCGAAAGTGATGTTACTCTGATCAAAACTTGCAACCATGTACGTAAATCCTAACAAAACGTTGGGCATATCTAACGAAACAATCAGCTGCAGAAACTTCAACTAGTGTTCATCCAAATATAAATAATCAAATTATCATGAAAAAGAACACAAAATGCACCTTTGTTGGATGTTTTCTTGTAGCAATTTGCAGCGCTTGCGTAAGCAGCGGCGGCTTCATGCTTGCTATCAGCCTACAAAATAGCATATAAATACCAACAAATCACTAGGAAAATAATCATTCCATTTGAAATTGATCCATTTCATAGTTCTCATTAAATATTACAAATCTATGGCTTTACCTTCAAATGACAATTGGCCAATTTAATGAAAACTGATCCAGCTCTATCCCCTGGAGTAGACAAAACATTAGCATTAATTATTAAATATACTATTGACATTCCAAATTTACATCTATCATTAATAGTAAAAACTAATTCCATTTTTGACTTCCCTAAACACTAAAAAAATGAAATCATTCCATCATAGAGGATTTTTAATCCTAAATAAATAGTTGATATAAGTAAGAGAGAGAGAGAGAGAGAGGGATTTAGTGTTGAGTACAAGATTTGGCGAGCTTGAAGGAATTGGCGGATTTTTCGTACAACTCAGCAGCGTCTTCGTATTTGGAACCGAATAAACCCCAGCCTTTGATCTTCTTCTCCGCTTTCTTCTCGAATTCTTCTCCTTTGGCTATTTGATCCGACATCGTTTCGTGAAACCTTCCACAGACTTGACTTTCCCTCCCGGTCAGTTCAGTTGTAGAGAGAAGCAAAAATGAGAATGTAGACTTAAAATGAATAAAATGGAGTGAGAGGGAGAGACACGAAAGGTGAAAACGCGTGATTGCCTTTGACGCTTTTGGTGAATTTTCTTTTCTTTTCTTTTCCGCTAAGTTTCTATTTTAATCCTCATAAATTTTTTTGGGTCAATGCCCGTCACTTATCTTAATCAAATGATATCAGCGATGTCTTGATTTAATGATAATGGGTAATTATTATAAGTGAATCTCATAAATTGGAACTCTATAAATATAAATAAATTTTTTGAGATAAAGGGTCCATAAGATCATTAGGTTTCAACCTGTTAATGAAAATTATGAAATTATTTCAACTTTTTATGAAATAATACTCATTAAACAATACTAGCCTCATCGCATGCGCGAACTTTTTATGAAATGATACTCGAATAAATCAATTTGAAAATTAATAGGAGAGTGGTCCTATTTTTTAGGCAATATTTTAATGGGAGTTAGTGTTGCATTTTTATCGAATTGTCTTTTAGTTTTGTTTTTACTTAAACATAGGGGTGTAGGGGCATTTTTGAACTAAAAAATGAGAAATCTAAACCGGAGAAGTCCCTTAAATAATAGAACTAGTCACGCACGTGCTCAGAGGCTCTTCTATTTTTTGGATAAGGGTTAATTTAGAGCATTTATTATAATTTGAGATTACTATATTTTTCAATTACAAAAAAAACCTAGGGGTGTAATGAGTGTCATGTGTGGAAAAATAATTTTCCAATTACACCCCTAGATTTTTATTTTATTTTTATGCAATAATCAACATGTTATTGATTGGAAGATGATGCAATAATTTAGTATTAACCTTTAGGGGGAGGGAAAAAAAAGATCCTCTGAATAAATCTTATAAATAGTGCATATATTGAAAATGCATAATAAAATTGTAACAATAAAACTACTTACAAAATACATGTGATGACCTTTACAAAAGCTATTATGAAGAAGTTGATGGATCAATGTAGAAAACTAAAATATTTACATCAGGTAAAACTGTAAAATAATGCACTACATCTGAAACATGGAATAGGTGAACTTATTAATATTATGCCGGCTACAGTGGAGAAGTTGGTGGAGCAATGCTATTTGTTTCACATTCTAATTGCTTTCCATCAATATTTGCCATGAACCTATGATACAAAATGTGTTAGTTTGTGTTATTAATAGAGACTTTAAAATGTACATAATAATGATAACCACAATAAACATCAAACATAAACTTGTAAAATGAAGTATTTGAACTGACCTTGTGATGATATTGCATAGCTCCATTTATGTGAAATGGTCTACTTCAGCTTGAGACTTGAAGAACTATCATTTAATTACCAAATTTTAAATAAAAAAATTATATAAAAACTATGTAATGAAGTTTTTTTTTTTTTTTTTTTAAAGTAGACGTGGTAATGATTTGTACCTGCTTTATTATCGCATCGTCCTTGACTCTTATTTTCTGTTTGTCTTTACTGTTTTGGGTGTTGAAGATTGCATCGTTCTTGGTTTTTTTT
Organism: Quercus robur; assembly: GCF_932294415.1. Lineage (NCBI taxonomy): Eukaryota > Viridiplantae > Streptophyta > Magnoliopsida > Fagales > Fagaceae > Quercus > Quercus robur. The sequence goes on from NC_065540.1 coordinate 16,093,472, forward strand.
CTTCGTATCTTTTTTTGCTCTTGGATGTTGGAAACCACATTGTCCTTGATTTTCATTCTCTATTTGTCTCTGTTGGCATGAGTGTTAGAGATCACATCGTCCTTCATTTTTCCTTTGTTTTTATTCTTATGGATGTTGGAAACCTCATTGCTCTTGACAGTGATTTTTTGTTTTTCTTTGTTCTTGGAACTTCAAAATGAAGGAAAAAAATGTTTGTATATTAAGATTATCAATTAGTTATTTTCCTATTTTAAAAAATAACGTAACACACCTTTCCAATTCTTGTGACTCTAAAACTCGTTTCACTTCTTTCCAAAGCTCTTTCTTGTCAGCTCAAACAGTGAATCCCCAACCAGGTAAATAAATTTGCAATTTTCAAATCTAACCCATACGCAACATGACATTTTCAATATTAATTTTGATAAAACAATAGAAAGGGATGTTGATTTAAGATATCATTAAAAAGAAATATACCTTGTTATCAATGGCCTCCATGTTCGATATTGATTGATCATCCTTCCACTTCTCCCATTGATCAATCCTCACATTTGAGTTGGACATCCTTCCTTTACCAATTAATTGTATATATAAAAAACTTCAAGAAATGAAATATTAAAACGAAGATAGCATAACCATTAAAATTTGTAAATTATTAAAATAAATCTATATGTAAGATAGTTCTTTTCAATTGTTAATTAATATCTATGATGAAGGGAACAAAACATCTTTATACACAATATTTCTTGTGTAAACACCTTCCTCCTCAAGTATTCTTCCTTTTTGCACCAATAGTTTTGTGGTGGATTGGGAGACTCCCCTTGACAACGCCACCTATAATTAGCCATGATTAAAAACATGATCAGGAAGATAAATTCCAACAGTTGGAATTGTCTAACCTTGCGCTTTGTTTATTGTAAGTGCAAAGCTCAAACGTATAGGAAATTGTCGTCTAATCATTACAAATGGCAGGTGTACATTTTCTGTTGTCTTCAAAGGGATTCTTGGCAAAAAAATGCGTGTACCCACATATTGTCCAGTCAAAATTTCAGCATCAATTACATTGTTAAAACATCCCCGGCATATCAATCTTGTACCATTACATAATATGGCTTTTGGATCTATATTGCGCAGCAACATAATTGGAGCACCCTTTTTAGCCTTAATATATGTGGTGGTAAACCCCTTGGAGATATAGAATTTAGAAATTCTTGTTGATATAGATGTTACGTATCTCTTTCAACCTCATCAAAAGAATATAACATAAGCCCATCTCCTGGAAACTGGGAAATTATCTTTGCATTAAGCTGTTCAACATCATCATTTATAGGTGTTAGCAAAGCCCTATCAACCCTATACTTTGCATCATTGGCATGTTCTTGCAAACTTGAAAAAACTTGATCAATCAAGTTGTATATAGAATGTTGACCCTCCCATTGCATTGCCATTGAAGGGGGTAGTTTAATCAAATCATCCATTTTATATGGTTCATTCTCATCACCAATGTGTTGTATATACTCAGCAAACTCTTCATCATTAATAGACCTCATATTCTACTTCAAATGTAACACTTTGACATCTTTCCATAATGGGGACTTGACTATGCATGCATCAATCATTTCTGCCTTTGTACCATTTGGAACAACCGGAAGTACTTGACGAAAATCTCCACCCAAAATTAACACCTTCCCACCAAAAGGTAAATTTACTTCCATAATATCTCTAAATGTTCTATCTAAAGATTTGAGTGCACGTCAATTTACCATTGGGGCTTCATCCCAAATAATTATGGTGGCACGTCTAATAAGTTCAACTAAGTCTGATTGTTTACTTATTGAGCAAGTAGATAAGGCATCGAGAGTTAAAAGAATCTTAAACTTGGAATGCGCTATTCTTCCACCAGGGAGTAATGCTGCTGCTATGCCAGATGTAGCTGTGGCAATTGCAATGTGACCGGCTTTTCTCAAGGTTGCCAATATTGTACGATACAAAAATGTTTTCCCAGTTCCCCCTGGCCCATCGACGAAGAATATCATGCTTTCTTTATGATCAATAACTGTCATGATTGTCTCATATGCAACTCTCTGGTCATTATTCAACTTCTCAATTAAAGTGAGTTCTTCATCTACATTAGGAATAGTTAACTCATCTTGTATAAGTCTTAGTACAGCTGAATCATTGCCACATTCTCTAGTTGAAATCGGCAAATCATACTCTGTAATATGCTTTCCATGTTGCAAGAGTAATGCCTCTAAATCATTGAGAAGTTTATTTGTACGATGTGTCTTTGTTGTAACAGATGTTGATGGGTAATCTTCTACCATATATGGATAGAACTCATTCCACGATTCTCTTACTCCAATTGGTAAACAAAATACCAATATTGTTGCAAACAATCTTCTTAAAGCTGACAGCATTCGAATGTCTCTTGCCTCAAGCAGACACTGTCATATGCTGCTTTCATTCTGTAGTAAACCCCTTTATTCAGCTGCTAGCTTAAAAGTTGGATAGATTATCCCATTCACAGTCAATAAATTTTCAAATCCTGTTGGCCCCTTAACATGATTAAGAAGAACACACAGATTGAACTTCTTTCCATCAAATGGTGAAACAGTATATATCTTGCCCACTACTTTTTTATGAGATCTTCTTCGTGTCCATGTTTTGTTTCTATAATCCCAACAATAATGCTTAGGGAACTCTCTATATAGATAATTTCGTGCATCATGATCAATCATATTCATATAAAAAAATTCAGTAAGCATTGTCTTTTTACTTCGCTCCAAAACATTAGCAATAGGTTCATGTGGTCTAAAACGTACCTATTGTCTATCTGGAAGATGAATTTGCGAACGAAAAACGGCAGGGTACATTCGATACATAGGAAAAGAAAATATCTTCCAACATGCCTCTGGAGCACATACCCACCTTGCATCAATATACTATTGGACCTCATCATAATTTGGGCCTGGTCTAACTTCCATAGAGACACGATCTAGGCCTTTATACACATATTTATATAAGTACTTTACACTCTTGATACTGCAACATATTTCAACATTAATATGACAATTATATTTCAGCAGTAACCAAGGATTATATGGAACAACCCAAGTGTTGTCTACCATAATCCTGCAATGATCATTCAATGGCACAGGATTATTAGTATCATATCATTTGTAAACAGAATGTGAGTCATTGCCTTAGTAGGTTTCTGGTGAGAAAGGTTTTGGGTATCCTTTTTTACATCGCCCATTTTTCATGCACGGTGATCTTGGATTTTGTACTCTGCAAGGACCATGTATCATATGCTTCAGTACAGTTTTATGTAACTGAAATTGTTCCGCCTTACACGGTATTTCTGTTTTAACAACTCGATCGTAATCTTTTGGATTATGCAATTTATCATCTTCATTGAGAATTATAAGCATGTGTGCATGTGGTAAACCCCTTTTTTGGAACTCAAAAACCTGCACATATACAATTATTCTTCCGAGAACCCCCTTAACCACAATATCATCTTTCAATTCTTCAAATTTCGATTTGAAAACTCTGGCAATCAAGTCTGGACGATCTTGTGCAATTTGTGTGAGTAAAAGCTCATTTTGGATTTCTTCCCATCTTGGATTACACGTCATTGTGATGAATAAATTTGGTTTCCTAAACTTTTGAACCAATGACATTGCATCTTGAAATCGTTAGATCATATCACGCGGGCTTCCCACAAATGATGAAGATAGAATGGTTCTATGTCCAACATTTCCTAAATATAAGATGAAAAAGTTAGGTCATTAATAAATATTGATTCCAATTTTCCATAAATAAAGTAATGTAAATTTTAATTGTAAAGTTTACATTACCAGTATCACTCTCTCCTTCATGGAAAGCATCTTGTAGGCCTTAGTACAGATCTGCCCTAATAGAATCTTGATTGTGCTCAAACCACCTAAGCTTGTGTGTTTCAATTTTTACATAATTATCAACAACATATTGTTGTGAAAGGCATCCTCCATACCAAATCATTGATAGAGCATCGTCGCGAATCTTGGACATTAGTAAAAGTAGATGTAGGTTCAGTCATTTTATAGTGTAAGTGGCATTTTGAAGTAAAAAAATTTGAAAATAATAAAATTGTTACCTGAAAGATGTATGCATAATAATCACGACATGACACTTTATTTCTATTAGCGTCGCGTGTGTTGATATCCCATCCATATGTTCCAAATGGGAAAAGTATTGGGTACTGCAATGGATCATAATATCCTGCTGTATCTTGAACATTGATCAAATTACCACCAAACGTTTGAACCAAAATTTCTCAGCCACTTAAATGACCAGCTTCTTCTCCTCCTACAATGATAGTTGCCACTTGGGAAGCACTAGGAAGGCAATATTAAGGCTGGTTTAGAGGTTGTTCTTTAATGAGGAGTTTACATTTATGTAAATTTGGATTTCGAGATAGTTGACGAAATTTCTCCACAAATGGGTTATGCATATCTAAGATCCTTTGAATAAGTCGAACAATATCTTCGTGAGCTTCTACAGATTAAGACATTCTACATTGTATTTCAAGATCAGTGTCGTAGATATACAATTGTAGATGCCGCACACTTAGAGGTGTATGTGGTAAAAGACTACCAATTCTATGATAGATGGCACCTTGGGCACGAAATGTATATATTCCTCAACTATTCAAGGCCATGCTTTCATCCACATGCACACCCATTGAGGTAAATGCAAACATGTTGTTGTAAAACCGTATATATTGCCTGAAATGTCTGCCCCGTGGTGTTTGCTCACAAATGAGCTCCCTAAATTCAGAACAAATTGGTATGTTGGGTAAGGATATTTTTCCATCCTTGCAACACATTGAGGATGTCTCTCAATGGAACAAACGGGCATTACAAAAGCAACATGTCTTTGGTTGTGGTAATTGGTACCTAATGGTCTCTATACCTTCTTTAAAATCCTTTGCACAATTATATCTGCCTCGCATACAATTTATTACATGTGCAGTACTATCAAATGTGTTGTCAACACCTAATTTTTATTTTGAGGAAAAAATTAGTGATAAAGAATGGTATGATAGTTGTGAAAGGAAATATTAAAATTGTACCAAATATTATGTTGTGAAATAAGCAAAATATTAATAATGTTTCGAATATGCAGCTTGTTAACAAATAATAAAATTGATAATGATAAACATGTAAATTGTAATTAAAATGGTGACATTGAGTAACAAACCTTGTTCTCTGTAGCCATCCCCGTGATTTTAATCATTTATATTTTCAACTTCTTTAGTTCTTTCTACACTTGCAATGTAATTATAGAAAATGCTCAATTGGTGTAATTATATATATAAAAAATAATGATGAAAGCTTTATAGAAGGATATAAACATGAAATTAAAGATAAAAATGGTGACATTGAGTAATGAACCTTGTTCTCTATAGGCATCCCCTTGGTTTTGCTGAACTATATTTTTAACTCCTTCAATCATTTCTGTAACTGCAATGTATTTATATAAAATGCTCAATTGGTGTAATTATATTTAAAAAATAATGGTTAAAGCTTTATAAATATATTATATAAAACTTACCAGTATTAACATTAGAATTTATATGACTTGGTCCAGCCTCAAAGTCATTTGCCATTATAGTTGGATAGGTTGGAGGGAGACCTAATTAATATTATAAACATTGACTTAGTATCTTTGTATACATTGACATATAACTAACATGCCAGAAACTATGGATTCTCTCAAAATAATAAGATTCCAGACAATTAAAAATGTTTAAAGATACAAAACTATAATCTCACCACCGACCTCTTGCATAGCCCTATGCTCAGCTGGCATATTACGTGCCAAGTTACGGATATGTGTAAGCCGACGACTTCGTCTAGCCTCATGATTAGGTGGTATTAGTGATGGGTTTGTTGATGTTGAATTAGAATGTACAGCATCTTCTTCATTTAAATTTGCTGGGCCTCCCACTAAAATGTGATCAGCACCCAAAGTTTGTTGTCTTTGTCTTGAGTAATTAGCACGACGTCTTGCCAATCGAATATTTCTGGTTTCATTGTCTTCTCGTTGTCTTCTCAAGCGAGCATAATATCTCCATCGTTCTCGACGACATTCTATGTCATCGGTATTCATCATCGCTGTATTTTGCGAACTCATTTCTATATAAAATTATATTAAATTTATAGTGGTCGCTGCGCATACATACACAATAATTAATAGATTTTTCCTTGTCACAAATAGGGTGTATTAAAACCTCAATAAAGTGATCTAATTTTGAACAAATTAATCACATGTAAGAATTGTAATAATATGTGTAATTGTAATAAACTTTTAGTAAAATAGGAGAAATAAGTTACACTTCTTAAAATTATTAAATTATTATTTTAGGTAGAAGTTTTGAGAATATATTTATGTGGGGCCAGAGAACTTGTGACCCCGTCCCACTTTGCTTTAGGGCCCAAGGCCCGAGTCGAGGAGGAATATAGCCGAGGACATACAGTGAAAGTCTAAATGGCCTAGAGATATAGCCGAGGATGATTCTGTCCTCGGCATCCCAACGCGCTCCTGAAAGAAAGGGCAAGTACGGTATAGGAACAGTTTAAGGAAAAGCTGAGCACCTCCACATTAATGGAGAAAGGACCTTTGGATAATATGGCGACAAAGGACAAAGGAAAGGCTGCCATTACTACAATTAAATACTCTGCGCTAGACAGAGCAATGCTTTTCAGCTTTTACAACCACCCCCAACCACTTTGGGTATGGGCTGATGGGATAAGTATCAGCCTTGGAAAGCCGAACCTACACGTGAACGTGGAGGAAGGGTAAAGGCTAATATAAAAAGAGAAGTAAGCAATTCAAAGAAAGGGGCTGGGAAAAAAGGCCAAGAACCAGAGCCTCCTAGGCCATGCCAAGGAGAAAGATTTCTTGAGCAAACATGGTTCACATTTGTATGAGTACCATGATTAACCGCTATCCGGTGATCAAGGCCTAGCCTTTCAAGCCCACGCTCTACAAATTATATTGTTTGGGCCCTTAACGTGCGAACCCAATACCATTTTGGAATCGTTACAAATTGAGTCCTTACAATTTAAATTTAGGTTATGATTTGTTATATCAATATGACGAAAATATAATTTAGAAAATTTTTACTTTATTTCACAAAATCATTTATAGTTAAAATTAGATTAAATTTTCTGTACTCATTTCACACACTTTAAAACAAAACTATGCTATTTTGGTTAATTTGGATGAGAAAATAATGTGTCTGTTTGTAACTTTGTGTCTGTGTGTAAATAAAGAGAGAGAAGAAGTGGCTTAGTAAGTTTAGAATTTGAGAGTTGTGGAGGTGATGAGGAAGATGAAAGTCTTTAAGGGTATTTAAAGGATTTGAATGTACATTTAATTTCTCACTTTACCGGATATAAATATAATATCAAACAAATATGCAAAGAGGTGCCGAAGTTTGAAAAGAAAAATATTATTGTTTTACGTGGGACATACTGATACATGGCTTGCATTTTTGGATTGAGATTTGGATGCTTCTACTAATTTTTTTACATTAGTGAGTATCCAATGAGTTTTAAATTGTCAGACAGACTATCATTATCAATACTTATATTGTATTTTATAAGGTACATAACATTTTCTATGAAGTAGTAAATTAATAAGATTTTTGTTAAAGGAAATGCTCTTGGAAATATCCTAAAATTAAGTAACTACACATCCACATTTTTTTTTTGGTGTTGTTGATGTTGTTCTTTTTTTCAAATTTTATATATGGCAGTTATCATTTTTTGTCTAATCCTAAAATGTAATTTCTTAATCCTAAAATTTAGCCATTTACTACACATCCATAACATAAGTAAATAAAAGTTTAAATTTTAAAATTTATGGCAGGAGATACGTGTTATTTTTGGTGGTGTTGTTTTTTTTTTTTTTTTTTTTTTAATTAATAACATTTATCAATTTTTGTTTAATCCAAAATTTTAGTTTTTTAGTTGTAAAAGTGAGCCACTTACTACACATCTATAACAAAAGTTAAAAAGAGTTTAATATATCAACAACATCAACAACCTTTAAAACTGAGAAAAACGTACGTAACATTTTTTATAGAGTAGTTGATAAATACTTATGGAAAAAATTTTAATTTGAATTTGACATAGAATTATACAAATGATAAATATAGTTTCGGTTACAAAAGGAATTTTCAATTTGCTAGACACAGACAAATACACGGGTGAAATTATGATTTATATGAGACTTTTTTTTTTTAATATAAAAAACAAACTGAGATTCTGGTCCAACACCATGTGCCATTCCACACCAATCATATAGATCACGTCCCAAGAATCAACGGTTTGAAATGCCTTAGTGTAAAGTGGCAAAAACTAAAAACTTCAGGAGTGATAGTAAATCTTTATATAGAAAAGTTTAGGCCAGATGGGTTAATAAAGTGGGTAGGAATTCAAACTCAGCTGATTCAAATTTTATTGCAGGAGATACACATTATATTTTTGGTGATGTTGATCTTTTTTTAAAAAAATATTAATAACATTTATCAATTTTTGTTTAATCCAAAAATTTAGTTTTTTAGTCCTAAAAGTTAGCCAATTACTACACATTCATAACAAAGGTTAAAAAGAGTTTAAATTTCAAATATATCAAGAACATCAACAACCTTTAAAATTGAGAAAAAAGTACGTAACATTTTTTATGGAGTAGTAAATTAGTACTTATGGAAAAAATTTTAAATTGAATTTGACTTAGAATTATACAAATGATAAATATGGTTTCTGTTACAAAAGAAATTTTTTTACAACAATTTCTTAGATAACAACCACTTTATGTGAGGTTTAAATTATATAATAATCCTTGTAAAATCTCTCACCTGAACTTATCTAATATTCCATTCCAATGACTCCTCAATGCAAATCCAAAAAACTTGTGCGTACGTGAACCTGAGAGAGATAAAAGAAATGGGTTAAACCAAGTATTTAAAAAAAAAAAAAAAAAAACTTTATTTAACAAACCAAAGTTAGCGTGTGTGGCAATTAAAGATAATAGTATAATTTTGTTAGAGTTTGTGTTTGATTTAAATTTTGATGAAATTATTTTTCCTGAAAATCCTATTAAAATTGTTCAGAATAAAGATAAATTTTTTTTAGAATTTAAGTCTATCGTGGACTCTTTAAAATCTTATCACCACATCATCAACTATTTAGATAAATAACTAATGGAGATCTTAAAAAAAAGAAAAAGAAAAAGAAAAAGAAAAATCGTAAATAGATAAAAATTAAAAAAAAAAAACCTACTAATTATTAACTCCCCACTAAATAGTCAACGTCGATAAAAAAAATTAAAAAAAAAAAAAAAACCTTCCCACTACCCACGTTTGAAAGAAAACAATTACCCCTCCCATAAACTAAGGAAAAACTATCACACGTTAAAAAAAAAAAAAAAAAAAAAAAAAAAAAAAAAAAAAGGTGTGTCATACACTATCCCATGTTTCTTTTTTAAACTATTACATTATCATTTTTTTTTTGATTTATTACATTATCATTTTTAAAATTTTTATATTATCAACTGGATTTGAATAAACACGCAAAAGCTTCTAATTGAAAAAGAAATCTTAGTATAAAATAAAAAATAAAGAAAGTAGAACTCAAGGTTGCTACATTAAAAAAAAAAAAAAATCGTAAATAGATAAATTTTTTTTTAAAAAAAACCTACTGATTATTAACTACCCACTAAATAGTCAACGTTGATATAAATAAATAAATAAAAAAAAAAAAAAAACCTTCCCACTACACACGTTTGAAAGAAAACAATTACCCCTCCCATAAACTAAGGAAAAACTATCCCACGTTTAAAAAAAAAAAAAAAAAAAGTGTCAGACACTATCCCACATTTCTTTTTTAAACTATTACATTATCATTTTTTTTTTTTTATATTATCAACTGGATTTGGATAAACATGCAAAAGCTTCTAATTGAAAAAGAAATCCTAGTATAAAATAAAAAATAAAAAATAAAGAAAGTAGAACTCAAGGTTGCTACATACCTAAATAAAAAAACAAAAAAATTTAATCAGCAAACCAAAGTTAGCGTGCATGTTATTTAAAGATAATAGCATAAGTTTGTTAGAATTTGTGTTTGATTTAAATTTTGATGAGATTATTTTTCCTGAAAATCCTATTAAATTTGTTCAGAATAAAGATAAAGATTTTTTAGAATTTAACTCTATCATGGACTCTTTAAAATCTTATTACCACATCATCAACTATTTAAATAAATAACTAATGGAGATCTAAAAAAAAAAAAAAAAAGGGAGTTAACGTGATACATAAAAAAAAAAAAAGTAGAACTCAAGGTTGCTACATATCTAAATAAAAAAATTTAATGTAAAAAACATATACAATGATGGTAAAAAAAAACTAAAAAAATTTAACGCCAAAAACATATACAATGATGGTAAAAAAAAAAAAAAAATGAGGAAGGAAATTAAACAAAGGCTACTAAAGAAGGTAAGAGAAGCCATACTGTTTAATTGTTCACGAATGATTTTGAATGCTTCTTTTGTAACATAAAACAATCCTGTCTTTGGATCACAATACCTACAACATGAAATTACAATTCATTAAATAGTACAGTGGTAGAGTATATGAAAGAACCATTCATTTCAAAATTACATTTAAAAAAAAAAAAAGATTTAACGTGATACACATAAAAAGAAAAAAAAAAGTAGAACTCAAAGAAAGTCAATCATAAACAAAAGAAAAGAAAACAAAGAAGAACTTGCAAAAGATAGAACCTGAAAATTTGTTGGAGCATTTGACAGTAAATGTCTTTAATCTAAAGAAAAAGAAAGGAGGATGTAGAGCTAAACTAAATGTCTTCAATCTGAAGAAGAATGAGAGATAGAAAATGAGATAGAAACTGCAAAGTGTACGTGAGTTTGTGGGTCATAAAGTGTAAGAATTTTAATTTACATATTTATCCTCGGTAATTAAAAACTTATAAGTTGATATGATGAAGGTATTTTAGGCATAAAAAATGAGGAATTCAAACAGGGAAAGTCCCTTAAATAGTAGTATAAATATAAATATTTTGAAAATTTAATTTATAAGTGAATAAATCAATTTGAAAATTAATAGGAGAGTGGTCCTATTAATTTATTGGAGTATTTGACAGTAAATGTCTTTAATCTAAAGAAAAAGAAAGGAGGATGTAGAGCTAAACTAAATGTCTTCAATCTGAAGAAGAATGAGAGATAGAAAATGAGATAGAAACTGCAAAGTGTACGTGAGTTTGTGGGTCATAAAGTGTAAGAATTTTAATTTACATATTTATCCTCGGTAATTAAAAACTTATAAGTTGATATGATGAGGGTATTTTAGGTATAAAAAATGAGGAATTCAAACAGGGAAAGTCCCTTAAATAGTAGTATAGATATAAATATTTTGAAAATTTAATTTATAAGTGAATAAATCAATTTGAAAATTAATAGGAGAGTGGTCCTATTTTTTAGGTAATATTTTAGTGGGAGTTAGTGTTGCATTTTTACCGGATTGTCCTTTAGTTTGTCTCTACTTAAGCATAGGGGTGTAGGGGCATTTTTGAACTAAAAAAGGAGGAATACAAATAGGAGAAGTCCCTTAAATAATAGTATAGATAAATTTTTTGAGATAAAGGGTCCATAAGATCATTAGGTTTCAACTTGTTAATTAATGAAAATTACGAAATTATTTCAACTTTTTATGAAATAATACTCATTAAACAATACTAGCCTCATCACATGAGCTTCGCGCGTGCGACAAGTCTTTTTTTTTTTTTTTTTTTGTTAGTGGTCCTATTTTGTAGAAAAAAAAATAATGTTTTTTTATTTTATATATATATAATTTTTATTTTGAAAATTTAATTTATAAGTGAATAAATTAATTTGAAAATTAATAGGAGAGTGGTCTTATTTTTTAGGCAATATTTTAGTGGGAGTTAGTGTTGCATTTTTATCAGATTGTCCTTTAGTTTTATCTCTACTTAAACATAGAGGTGTAGGGGCATTTTTGAATTAAAAAATGAGGAATCCAAACAAGGGAAGCCCTTTAAATAATAGTATAGATGAAGATCTATTTTCATAGGTGTTTTCAATTAAATTCTTAATTAAAAAAACGTCTTAGTTAAAAGTTAGTAATAGTGACTCATGAGTTTCATTGCAATGGGTAGCTTCGTTTCATTTATATCTCAAAATCATGAATAACAATGGGTTAGGATTAGTGGAGTTTTCAACCCAACCCAACTTTGATAGTGAGACTTCGAAAATTTTAAAAGGGTTTCAGAAGAGTTTGGATTTAGAATTTTAAACTTATTAAGTCCATTACAAAGAGAAGTGGTGATCTCGTTAGGTTTTATACCTTAGGTAACTAAACCAGTCAGATTATGCACTTTATAGGTCAATTTTAGGTTAAACCAACTTGTTCGACCCAATTCATAGTTATATAAACGGGTTTAGGGTTTGCAAATAAACCAATGGAATGGAATTTTAAAAAATTAATAGGGTAATATGTAAGATAATTAGAGGGGGTTTTTTTTTTTTTTGGGGGGCACAATTCATCTCCTACAACAACTCTAAAAATAAGCTCACTGGTGCAATCTCGAATTCCATAAAAGATTTAAGTGTCTCTCCTTTATCTCCAATTGGTTAGGGGCAAAGTGCTATAACTCATGGTTTGACAAGTGGTATCAAAGTCAAGGTAATGGGTTTGAGTTGCGAGAGTACGTGTCTCCCTTATAACCAATTGGTTTAGAGGCGAAGTGGCAAAGCTTACAGTCCCACTGCACCAATTCATTGCCATTCCTACTAAAAATTTATCTTCTATCAACACTCAATAAAGCTAGAAAGAAAATTAAGCAATTTAAATAATTTATATTATTCCTAACTTAAGTTTTCCATCCCATGATTGTTTTTAATTATCAAACCAAGATACTAATTGGTTTTAGTGTAGGAGAGATTAGAACCAGATTATTTGTGTCTGTTTTTTTAGTATCACAGATTCCTATCTAAAGTTGGACCGGCCCAATGTTGAATCACCTCTGTTGTTTGCCATCCTTCTATAGTAAAGGCAAAATTGGATCCGAAACTTTCTCTATAACACTCTAGGATGATAAGAATTTGGTCGAGCTGTAACCCAAAAACTGTCCAAAGGTCAGCTAAAACCCCAAAAATATCAGCCCAAGTCTTACTAAGCTTAGCCCAAAATTTTCAGCTTTTTTATTTTTTTTGAAGAGGCCCAAATTTTCAGCTTAAAGGTGCATGTACCAACCTGGGTGAGTCCAATTACTAGGTCCAAACCTAGCCAGCTATCACCTTTTTATACTGCGACCAGTGATATTGTTAAAATAGTTATGGTCCACTAGCAGAGGCAATCAATTCAAATTTATGGTCAGAAGACTCAGAACTTATGGACTTATAGATTTGAGCTCAGCCCAGCTTTACTCGTCCCAAGAAGTGGGCACACAGATTGGTTTAGCCCACCATGCTGGATGCACTGTTTAGTTTTTTTTTTTTTTTTTTTTTTTTTTTTTTTTTTTTAATTTTAATTTTTAATTTTTTAATGTTGGACCTCTTGCGACAAGGATTAATTTTGGTTAAAATAGATCTACTAAATAATTTATATTAAATATTATAATTTTAATTAATTTTTTTTTAAAAATGATATGACATTGTAATACAAGGAGATGGTCAATTGCTTTCGGCAGGTCGATTACGACGATGTTTGGGTGATGGAGAGAGAGTTGCTGCACTTGGTTGTTCCAATCGGAGTTGTAGATTTCGTGGATGATGCAATTGAACGGTCCCTATTGAGCTAAGGGTTTGGTGGGGTCGATTTCGATGAGATCGATTCTGCGTTGTTTGGCTTGATTGATTAAAGATTTTAGATGAAGCGTTGCCCATCCTTGGGGGAAAAAGCGTAGCCTATGCGGTACATTGGAGAAGACAATTTTTTTTACTTAATTTGTGTTTGGGAGGAGAGAAAGTAAGAGAGGGAAAATTCAATTCGTAAGAGTTGATTTAGAGCTCAGTTTCAGTGTTTTTGAGAATGAACGGCAGACAGTGATTTGAGTTTTGATTTGGATATCTGTGACAGAAAGTTGTTATTGCGGAGAACAAGCGAGATGCTGTTTGGATAAGTAGTAGTAGTGTTTGTTACGAGTCTGTTTGGATGATGAGAAAATGTAAGAAATGTCGAAAAGTAGGTGGTAAAGTGTGATTGATTTTAGAAGGGTTTAATGGGTTTTTGTGGGTTTATTTAAATTTAAATTTTAGATGGGTTTAGTGGTTATTAGTGGATTTATTCATTTAGACCCATCTAATTAAATAATCAAATGGATTTTTACCCATTTAACCCAAATATTCAAATGGGTTGGGTTAAGACTTATCCAAATAAAGTGGGTAATGGACAGGTTCATGAATATGAATAAAAATTGCCACCCCTATATTGTATACATTAATAGTGGAAAATTCGAGATAATTCGGAGGGTAATGGCAAACTCCAATTGAGGATTTATCGATGGCAAATTTAGCCACTCATACTAATTGTGCAATCAAAGCATGCAATTGGCTATGCTCTTAAAGAACTATCAATTTCTTTTTCTCTTTATTTGTTTAGAGGCAATCAAAGCATGCATTTTGCTACGCTCTTAAAGAACTATCAATTTTTTTTTTCCTCTTTATCTGTTTAGAGAGGGTGAGGAGGTGTTGTCGTGTCAATATGTGAGACCCATCATCTTGTCACAACATGTAAGATCCACAAATATGTGATCCCATCTCACATTTTCTGAGAAAGTGACTCTGCAGAATTGTTCCGTAAAATATTCTACTCAGGAGAGAGTTGGGAAGGTATTAATAGACAATTGAAATTGAAAGTGGGACAAAGTTAAGTTTCTACCATTAATCTCAAAGTCAAATTTGAATCCAAAATCGAAATGATGATCATAATCATGAATCTGATCTTAGAGTCACAGTCCAAAATTCAAACATATTTTGGGTAAAGCTGGACCACTAATGACTCATGTGCGTCACTCATTTTTTTTATGGTGAAAGCACCTAATCGAATGGCAATGCACTTGCTTCTAGTACTAATAAGTCGCTTTGTTGAGTATAGAAATGCGAATCTCACACAAAGCGACCAATCAACATCCTAGCTTGAAATGTTAGTTCAAAAAGCCAAATATCCCATACTCTAGCTTGGTTGTTTGTTATATAAACATGCTAACTTCTATTCTATGAGTCGTGGGCCTATATAGTCACAGATATAATTTGGTTTCCCATAACGATTCAATTATTTGAAACCTTAGAAGGACCACTTGCAAAATTTTGATGGGCAAGCACTTTCTGGTGGGGGCTCTTTGTGTTTCACTCCAAGTCACAATTGGCTTTGTCTTATTTATTTATTATTTATAATTCATATAATTAAGAAAACAATAATTTAAACACTAGACATTTCAATTGAAAAAACCAAAAAGTGCTAATCAATTGGGTTACATGTTTGTAAGACTTTTCGTATAACTTGCTTTATTGGGAGGATACCAAAAACACCCTCCCCTCAAAAAAAAAAAAAAAAAAACTACTACCACGTAAACATAATTTTTTCTATCATATAGCTAAATTTTATTACTCCGGTGAACCTCATTTTGTTACACCCTTCTAAGTTGTAATTCTTAAAAAGTGTGAGACACTCGTAATGTTTTTCCTCTCTGCTCTCTCATTTTCTTTTGAGTATTATGTATTATGAATGATAGACTTATGACTTTACATGTAACTTATGGTTCTTTATCTGGTGAACCCCATTGGTCACAGCCTTCTAACCCTTTTAAAGTGTGAGACTTGTGATTGTTTTATTTTCCTCTTATTAGGTCTAGTCTCTCTCCCTCTCTCTTTCTCATTTTCTTTTTCAGTGTTATTTCTCATGCATGAATCATGGTACACTTGATTGTTTTGATGGAGCTACAGTGCTATACACTTGCAATTGTTTCCTTTTCCTTTTATTAGGTCTAGTCTCTCTCTCTCTCTCTCTCCCCCTCATTTTCTTTCCGAGTGTAATGTCTCAGGCATAAGACACTTGTACAACAAAGCCGAGTTGTATTAATTTTCCACAATACATCAAATCCTAGTGTAGACTCCATGATCTCCTATATCGAAAAAATTGACCCAAACTCTTTGATTAAATTTACGTATCGTCTACGAAATAACTAATAAGTTGAAAACCACAAGATTCTATAAACTTTTTTTTTTTTTTCTTTTCTTTGTGTTCTAGGGGGAACTCAAGTGTGATGAGGCGGTGAGTTTATATAAAGAGAGTGTGTTAGACTTATGGTTAATTGATTAAATTCACAATTTTCTAACAGTTTAAACTTTTGGGACAATCGGTAATTTAACATGGTATCAAACCAAAAAATCATGAATTCGATTCCTAGTTTCACTCTACCTCCCATTTAAAAATGTTAAATTTCCACTTATTGGGCTCTACTTATAAAGGGAAAGTTTAGGCCCACAGATAAGGGGGGAATGTTAGACTTATAGTTAAGTGATTAAATTTATTATTTTCTAACAACGCTCAAATTTGGAAGGGAAGAGACTCAATTAATGCAAAATTATCAAAACGTGTGATTGAATGCTAATAGTAAAGGTTGTCTGGAGCTAGATGTTTATCACTTTATCCATTCCCCAAAGCGTGACAAATGTTGTCAACTATTAAAACAACTCCAATATTAACTAGGGCACAAATTCATGTAAATAAAATACAGTCGATGGTCATAATCGATGAGGTCATGTATTACATAATTCAGACTAAGAAGAACTAGAACCCATGAGAACAAGACAAGACTGAGAAAATTCTTTCCAGCTTTTCTTTGCTTGATTAGACAAAATTAATAATCATGCTTGTCATTCACCTGAATGATATATGTACTTACTTTACCCCAACTTTAATGCTTCACATTCACTTAATCTCACTGTACCTAATCAACAATACTAGAGATATGGAGTAAAGACCTTGGAAATTATCCATTATATATGCTAGCATGACGGTGGCATGACAATGGTGTTCATTATTAGGGAAAATTGTTTTTAATTCATATAGTTTGAAAGTGTATCAAATCAAACTCTATAATATCAACAAAAAGTAAAAAAAAAAAAAAATTTCTAATCTTAACCCAGTTAAGTGGAACTATATTGTATTTGGGGTTTAATATAGATTGTGAGTCTAATTTGTTCTCTTAAACTAGAAGCTTTAAAATATAATTTTTTCCAAATATTTATAATAAACTGACTAGAGACTCAATAAAGCTATTGACACATCTTATGGCAGGGAATGTGAATTGTGTCTCAATTACTTTTGTTGATTTCTCTAAGAAAAGGTATAGCTAGCCCGAATTTTATATTTAAAAAAATAATATTCAACTTGAAAGCTAGCTAGAGACTTCACTTTCATGACCCGACTTTGTGGATGTTATTGATAATGGGATTACTTTTCAGATAGTATGTACTTCACACTCTATCCAAGTTTCTTTATCATGAATCTTGAAAATCGGTAGCATTCTCTCGATGAATAGAACTAAGATTCAAATTTTCCTTCTTCACTTGTTGTAAGAGGAAAAAAATAATTATTTAGGGTGTGTTTGGATACCGCTTGTTTTACTGAAAACTGAAAAAAAAAATTTCCAAATTACTGTTCGCACCAAAACACTATTCATTTGCCTATTTGCACTGTTCATGTCCCATGAACAATGCAATAGGCGCTGGTAAAAAAAAAAAGCCAAAAACGCCAGACGTGGACACGCTGGACGTGATCCAAACGGGTACTTAATTATAAAATCGATAAAATTTTTTTTTTCCTAAACTATTTTGATGGGTAAGAAAAATAGACAAGATTCATTATTTAGTTATCTCTTGGACTGTATTCATAAAAATAAATAAATAAATAACCCCAAAACAAAAAGAAAACAAAACTCTTGGATTGTAATGGTCACCAATTCAATGTTCTTTTGACACATAAATATGCACACACCATCATTTGATGGTATAGGTCTCACAATTGTTTAATCCATTTAATTAAGATCAATATTAATTTTATTATTATTAGTTGCCTCCAAAGTTGTGCTCGTAAGTGAGATGTCCATTGCACTAGAGAGTCTCTAATGGCACCTTTACCTACTTCCATGTTTGTCTCCTCCTTTTTTTCTTGAAAAAACACCTCACTAGCCACTACCTTACTATGAACCCTTTTCACTTCTTGCTTTATATAATAAAATTTCTTTTAGAACGTGATGTCAAGTGTGGATTACAAAATTGACTCCTCCAAGATACACCATTGTAATTTCAAAAGGACACTCCAAACTGTATCTTTCTTTTTATGGCTTAGCATGCTATAATGTTATTTTTATTTTGTTTAAAATTGTCTTCTTCTACTCACATCATTATCAGAACTTCAGTGGAGTGGAATGCCAAGTCAATCGGCCGCATCCAAAATATATATTATTAAGCATATGATAACAAGACCATCCAGCCATAAAGTAAATAACATATATGGTTGGGCCAAAAAACTAATAATAATGTTGTCACAAAATACATTATATAATGCAGTAATATTAATGTTGATGGCCCTATGTTCACCTTTGCTAGCTGTGCATGCCACATTTCACACTTCATTTGGTTCAGAATTGCAATCTATATCTGAGGTTAAGGTTGTCCACTCTTGGCAAGAGCCAAAATTTGTTTGTTGTTTTTTCTCTCCCATTATTTTGATTTGACAGTAAAAAAAATTTAAAAAAAAAACTTAAAATGAATGCTTTAAAATAAAAACACGTAGCATGTCCAATAAGTTTATGATTTTCATAATAATATGCCTCATGAATACTTTTTAGAGTTATTGTGGACTTGTGTCTAAGACAATAAATATGTGTAGTAGTACAAACTCGTGCTGAAATTTATAAATGTGTTAAACATAAATCACGACAAATATTGGGGGACCTTGGAATCGAAATGCACATAAATGTGTTTTCTACTTGTATCTAGCTAATTACTTATACCTTTTTCTCTGGACCATACATTGCTAGCTCTAGATTAGGTATTAGGTTTTGTTGTTCTCTTATAGGCTCCTAAAGATTTCCGAAATCCTTTTAGAAGAACATGGATGTCCACTCATCACGAGACTCCCTCTCTCTCTCTCTCTCTCTCACAGAGACTCAGACAAATACAAGCATCTCTCTCAAAATCTATGCCCCATTGTTCTCGCTAACGTTACACATGCATAGATTGAGGAAGAAATTTTTTTCACCACGGATTAGAAATAAGTAAGCTATACATCAGACAATAATAAAACTCTTAAGACACTCAAAATTAGAGATTCAGCAAAAAAAAAAAAAAAGACACTAAAAATTAGAGAGTTACATTTAAAAGAGACAATATTGATGGGTCATTACCTTGTAAGAGATGTATGAAATATTTATTTTATTTCCTTTTTTATCATACCTATTGTAGGGGTGAAGTCCCCAGATCAAATAATGAGCCTTGGGCCCCCTATAGAGTTCATTCCAGTTCGAGGAGAAGGCGTGGGCGCCAAAAAGGGCTCCCGGCCCAATTCTTATGGGCCCAAACTTATTTAAAAGGAGGTCCGAGGAGGAATGTCTCCTCGGACATGCTAAGTATGGCTCAAACATGCATCCTACCAGCAATAAAGAATCACTCCAACGAGTATTGGTAGCGGGGATGAGTCCCACAAGCCTGGGAGAGGGAAGAGAGTATAGGATGTCAAGGGAGAGATTACAACTACCGCATTAAATGCAGGGAAGCTACTTTTCTGGCCGTATTAATGTGGAGAGGACAGGCTAACAGTGTTACCTTGGCCACTACGACTCACAGAAAGATAGGGGAGATGTCCGATGGGACGGACACTCAAGTGAAGGTCCGATGGGACGGGCACTCAAGTGAAGGTCCAGATGATCAACAAGTGTAAGGTTCTGATGACCTCAAGGAGGCTATATAAGAGAAGGGAATCCCCATGAAGAGGGGATCAAAAAAAGGAGAAAAAAGAACAGAAGAAAGAGGGAAAGACCATAGCCTTCGATCAAGAGCAGAAGTGCACCCACACGTCTCCTCAGACCGGATATCCAGTAGACATGAAGGAGATATCCTTACGTTCAATCGTTGCATGGCCCAAAGTTAACTAACACTCACTTTGTTAGGGCCTAGTTCTGTAACCCGCTCTCTACAAATTCATTGTCTAGGGCTCCTTGGACCAAAATCACCTACCTGTTGGGCCTGGGCCCCAAAGAGAGACCCTACAATTGGCGCCGTCTGTGGGAAGAATTTGTACCTCGACAAGTGAAACCGTTAGAAATGGAAGAATCAGGTCCACGCCAAACTGGACACACAGACTCCTAATGGCAAGACAACTTTTTGAACCTCAAACGGGAGAAAGATCAAGACAAGCAGCGAGAGGGTAGTGTAAACACTTCCCACACGAGCAGAAGTCGCTCGAAAGGGAAAGGTCACGCATCCCATAAGCGAAACGATCACAAGGCTCTACAGCAAGAAATCAACGACTTGAAGAGGAAGTTATGCCGAGCACAACGAAAACGTCCTTCACCCGACTCGGACACTAGCAATGAGGAGGACAATGAGTACAGGCGGAGATCAAGAACCCCTCCAAGTGAAACCTTTTCCTATGAGGAAGAATAACCTTACAAACGCGGCCACAAAAGCCCATCTTACCAAGGCCTGGCAAACGACGTCATGAGTAAGGCCCTGGATTGCATTTCACAGTCGCCTTTCACGCGTAGGATAGAAGGGGCTGAGCTTCCTCGGCGGTTCCACCAACCAACCTTTGCCATATATAATGGTCGGACGGACCCGGTAGAGCATGTAAGCCAGTTTAACCAGAGGATGGCCGTTCATTCCAAGGACGAGGCGTTGATGTGCAAGGTGTTTCCGTCCAGCTTGGGACCTATGGCGATGAGATAGTTTGATGGCCTCAAGCCAAACTCCATAAATTCCTTTAAGCAGCTGACACAGGCTTTTGGTTCCCGCTTCATCACCAGCAGCAGAGTCCCTCGGCCCCTAGATTCCCTCCTATCCTTGTCCATGCGAGAAGGAGAGACATTGAAGGCCTATTCAGATAGGTACTGGGAAATGTATAATGAGATAGAGGGAAATTACGATGACGTCGCCATTAGCACATCCAAGAGGGGCCTGCCGACAGAGCATGGTTTAAGGAAGTCCCTGACAGGGAAACCGGTCACTAGCGTGCGCCAACTCATGGACAAAATCGACAAGTACAAGAGAGTCGAAGAAGACCAACAGACGGGAAAGGGCAAAGCGAAGGTTGTCCCTCAGGAGAGGAGGGACTTCAGGTCGGACCGCTTTAACAGCAACAATCGACCGAGAAGGGATTACTCGGAGCAGTCTGGATCCATAGGAGCACAGGCAGTCCATGCTGTGTTCCGGGAACCATTACATAAGATCCTAGAGAAAGTGAAGAACGAACCGTTCTTTCAATGGCCAAGCAAGATGGCAGGTGATCCCGCAAAACGTAACTAGAATCTGTATTGCGCGTATCACCAAGAGATTGGCCACGCCACCGATGATTGCAGAAATCTGAAAAACCACTTAGACCGGCTGGTCCGAGAGGGGAAGTTGTGACACTTGCTGCATCACCCTGTCAAATGGCAAGAGCAGTCGAACATTGAAACAAGGCAAAGCACATTGAGACCACTTGTTGGCACGATAAATGTCATTCTCGCCGCACCGGGGAGGACCGGCTCCTATCCTTACAGAGTAATGTCGGTAGGCAGACTCCCCTTCGAAGCTGACGACAGGGAGACCAAGAGGGCTAAGGGGATGGCCATGCCCCTAATCGGATTCTCGGATGAGGAAAAAGTGGGAACCCTCCAACCCCACGACGATGCCCTAGTTGTCACGCTCAGGATCAGTGGATACGACATGAAGAGGGTGCTAGTCGATCAGGGCAGTGCCGTGGAGGTGATGTATCCTGACTTGTACAAGGGTTTGAAGCTGAAACCGGAGGACCTGACAGCATACGATTCCCCATTAGTGAGTTTCGAGGGAAAAACCGTTACTCCGAAAGGCATGATTAGGCTGCCTATACAAACAGACTCGGACGTGGTGGAGGTGGACTTCATAGTGGTAGATCCATACTCCTCTTACACCGCCATCGTAGCCCGACCGTGGCTCCATGCCCTAGGGGTTGTGTCATCAACCTTACACCAAAAGGTGAAGTATCGATCGAAAGGTCGAGTGAAAGAAGTAATAGGGAACCAGGCTATGGCCCGGCAATGCATGGTGACAACAATCTCACGACGACCGAGTACTGAGCCCTCCACCTCAGCCGAGAGTGACTTATGGCAGTTAACGACCCCGGCCATGGCTTCGGGTAATGGGGGATCAACCATGGAAGCGAGTTGCGAGGATTTGGAGAAAGTTCTTGTCGGATCAGACCCAAAGAGGTTTTTTCAGATCGGCTCAGAATTACTGCCCCAAGAAAAGGAGACGCTAATTGATTTTCTTAGATAGAATGTGGATGTGTTCGCCTGGGACGCCTATGAGGCCCCTGGGGTTGACCCTGATTTCATTTGCCACCACCTTAATGTTAGCCCGGTAGTAACGCCTAAGAAGCATCCTCCTCGGCGACCGTCGAAAGAGCATGCAGACGCCGTGAGGGAGGAGGTTACCAAATTGAAAAAAACAGGGGCTATTAAGGAAGTATTCTACCCCGAATGGCTGGCCCACACAGTCGTGGTGAAAAAGAAGAGTGGGAAATGGCGGGTTTGCATAAACTTCACGGACCTAAATAAGGCCTGCCCGAAGGACCCTTTTC
This sequence comes from Quercus robur, assembly GCF_932294415.1. Taxonomy (NCBI): domain Eukaryota; kingdom Viridiplantae; phylum Streptophyta; class Magnoliopsida; order Fagales; family Fagaceae; genus Quercus; species Quercus robur. The sequence goes on from NC_065540.1 coordinate 16,116,384, forward strand.
CCATGCCACGGATAGACCGATTGGTAGATTCAACCGTGGGACACCTTTGAATGAGTTTTTTGGACGCCTTCCAAGGCTACCATTAGATACCCCTGGCTGCTGAGGACTAAGAAAAAATGGCTTTTGTCACCCCCGTCAGAAATTATCATTATAAAGTAATGCCTTTTGGCTTAAAGAACGCCGGGTCAACCTACCAAAGGATGATGACCAGGATGTTTGAATAGCAAATGGGTAAGAGCATCGAAGTTTATATAGACGACATGGTGGTAAAATCCAAACTAGTGCCCAATCACGTTAGAGACCTTGGCGATGTCTTTCGAATTCTGAGAAAGTACAGGCTGCGCCTAAATACGTCCAAGTGTTCATTTGGGGTGGGATCAGGAAAATTCTTGGGTTACATGGTGACCCACAGAGGCATCGAAGTCAGCCCTGACCAAATTAGAGCTATTTATAGCCTGCAGCCTCCTCGGAACCCAAAGGAGGTCCAAAAGCTCACTAGCATGATTGCCGCTTTAAACCATTTCATTTCTTGCTCGGCGGACAGATGCATGCCTTTCTTCCTCCTATTAAACAAGTGGAAAGGCTTCGAGTGGACTGAAGAGTGCGCTTTAGCTTTCCAGCAGCTTAAGGAGTACCTGACCCGGCCACCAATTATGTCCAGTCCTGAGGCCAACGAGATGCTATTTGCCTACATTGCTGTAGCCCCTCACGCAGTGAGCTTAGTGCTGATCCGAGAAGACAACGGCATACAACGGTCCGTCTACTACGTAAGAAAATCGCTGCACGAGGCGGAGATCCGTTACCTCCCCCTCGAAAAGGCCGTCTTGGCAATTGTACAAGCCACGTGAGAGCTCCCCCACTATTTCCAGGTACATACTGTTGTTGTACTAACCCAACTTCCGCTGAGATCCATACTTCGGAGTGCCGACTACATGGGTAGAATAACAAAATGGGGGATGATTCTGGGCGCCTTCAACATTAGGTACATGCCTCGCACCGCCGTGAAGGGTTAGGTTCTTGCGGATCTAGTAGCTGAATTTGCAGAGCCCACACCAAGCAAAGCGCTTGCGGGCCCATTTTTGTCGCTTCAACCTGGTGCACGTGTCCAGGAGCGGGAACACCCATGCTGACTCTCTTGCAACGCTTGCCACCTCCTCGGCTTAGCCACTTCCTCGGGTTATTCTCGTAGAAGATCTCTACCGCCCAATGATGGCGAGGACCAACTCAGTACGGGTTCACAACATCAGGGCAGAGTCTAGCTGGATGGATCCTCTAGTACTATTCTTAAAGCAAGACACCTTACCAGGAGATAAGAACGAGGTCGACAAGATTAGAAGAAAGGCTTCTCGATTCTGGTTGTCCGAGGACTCCAAACTATACAAGCACTCATTCTCAGGACCGTACTTGCTGTGTGTGCACCCAAATGCCACTGAACTTATCTTGGAGGAATTATATGAAGGGATTTGCAAAAGTTATACGGGGGGTAGGTCCCTGTCCCATAGGGCCATAACACAAGGTTATTGGTGGCCGAGCATGCAGAAAAAAGCACAAGAATTTGTAAAGAAGTGCGACCAGTGCCAAAGGTTTGCCTCGAATATACATCAACCAGGCGGAACCCTTAATCCGTTGTCCAGCCTTTGGCCATTCGCACAGTGGGGCCTAGACATCCTAGGACCATTTCCTAAAGCAGCGGGGAACAAAAGATTTCTTCTTGTCGGCACGGATTATTTCACAAAATAGGTCGAAGCTGAGCCGCTGGCAAACATTAGAGACGTTGATGCCAAGAAATTTATTTGAAAAAATATCGTCACTAGATTCGGAATCCCTCACACCTTGATCTCGGATAACAGTCTCCAATTTGATAGCAAAGCTTTCAGAAGATATTGTGGCGAGTTGGGAATTACCAATAGATACTCCACACCAGCTTACCCTCAGGGTAATGGGTAGGCTGAAGCCATCAACAAAATTATAGTCAATAGGTTGAAAAAGAGGTTAGACGATGCGAAGGGAAGATGGGTGGAAGAGTTGCCCTATGTTTTTTGGATGTACCGAACCACGCCTCGTAGGTCCACAGGGGAAACCCCCTTTTCGATGACCTATGGGGCCAAGGCTGTCATTCCTCTAGAGATAAACTTCCCAACACAGAGGACCAGCGCATTCTGCCCCATTGCCAACAAAGGACTTCTGGAAAAGAGCTTGGACCTCATCGAGGAAAGAAGGGAGAGTGCAATGGTCCAACTTGCCTACTATTAGCAAAAGCTCAAGCAAGGTTACGATGCCAAGGTGAAGCTAAGGCCCCTGGCACCCAGAGATTTGGTATTGAGGAAGGTCCTGGGCACAGCAAGAAATCCTGTGTGGGGGAAACTCGGACCAAATTGGGAAGGCCCATATCGTATCACCTCCATAGCCGATGTAGGGGCCTACTTTTTAGAAGATTTGGATGAATGTGTAGTGCCACGCCCTTGGAATGTAAATAACCTAAAAATGTACTACTATTAATGAAAGTTGTAATTCTTGGCGCCACACTACTGTGCAATTATTTCAACTAAGAGTTAAACAGAACCCAAGTCCTGCCTGGCTCCTCGGACCACAGGATTGGGGGAAATTAATTGCTATACAAATTTAACTAAGGGTTAAACATAACTCAAGTCCTGCCTGGCTCCTTGGACCACAAGATTGGGGGAAATTAGCTGCTATACCAAATTCAACTAAGGGTTAAACAGAACCCAAGTCCTGCCTGGCCCCTCGGACCACAGGATTGGGGGAAATTAACAACTGTGCAATTTTCTCCAAGTGTTAAACAGAACCTAAGTCTTACCTGATCCCTCGGACCACAAGCTTGGGGAAAATTAACCTTGACGCAGCCTTATCTAATTATTGACTATCATTTTTTCGTACACATTCATTCATGCTTGACCACCTTGTTTAAATCTCGAATAACGTTTGGTTCTCAACAGTTAGTAGCATAACAGGCATTCATTCATAATGAAAGCAGAAAGAAGGGAGCAGTGCAAAAAAATCCAAAGGAAAATGACATCATTCATTGAATTCCAAAAAGTGTTTTACAAACTTCAGTAGAACAAAATGTAAAAGATAAAGAAGGCAGTTACAAAAAAAAAAAAAAAAAAAAAAAAAAAAAATCCTGCACTAATGTCCTAGGCTTGGTCCTGAGTAGAACTCTTTGTAGGGGTTGATGGCTCAGGTTGATCATCTCCTGCCTTGGGCTCGGGAACAGCCTCCTTGGCTTGCGCGACAACGTCCCTGATTATGAGAGTGTCCTCGGGCGACTTGTCCTTTGCAACCAATTACACCTCCTCAGCTTCAGGTACATGGGAATCCGAGGTTGTGACCTTCGCAGGGAGAGACTCCTCAGGAGGAACCGAGTCCGGAATCTCACAGATATCTTCTGGAAAGAAGATATTCTCAACTTTCCTGAGATCGGAGTCCGCTGGAATTGCCGCCCGGTCCAAGGCCACCCCCTAAGACATCGTAATGTATTCCCTACATACTATAGCCACCTCCTCGGTCAGCCTAGCCTCTGTATCCCTTACTCCACGTTCATATGAGGTTGCCACCACAGCCTCGGCCGCCTCTCTAGCCACGCGAGCCGCCTCTTTGGCCTTTGATAGCTCGGCCTTGAGGTTTGAGACCATCTGCTTCTCAGTCGCGAGGTTTATCTCGGATAGATGAAACTGTTGGCGCAGATCCTCAACCTGCTTGGTAGTGGTCTTGAGTTCGGCCTCGGCGCTAACGCAAGCCTTTTGCGCATCCTTCACTTCGTTGTTCAGGCGATCCTTTTCCAACCTGAGGGCGCTGGTAGCCTTCTCCGCAGCGATGCGAGACTGAACCTCAGCATGCAGGTCTTCACGAGCCTTCTTGGCCCACTCCTCGGCTACAAAAATTTGTTGGGTGACCTGCATGAGAGTAATGGGAAATTGATTAACAGAAAATGGTAAATAGATAGGTGCAATAGGAAGAAGCTGAATAGGGAAGAGTCTCGGTTCACCATGGCCATATCTCTCTTCAGCGACATAAAGAGATCTGGCTGCCTAGTCTCCCGGAGCCCTTTCATGTCACGGGGCAGGAGAAGGGGCTGCTGCAAAGCCTCAGCCAGATAGGATGCCTGTCCTCGTTGGGACTCCCACAGGGTCGCGTCCCATGAGATAGGGGCGCCGTCCAACTCCAGGCGTGGGGACCAGGTCCGCTGCTCCCTCTTCAAAGCCGCCTCATCTCGGTTGTCAACATATTTTGTTCTTTTCTCTTTGGGCTCTTTGCCCTTCTTTTGCTGCTTGGCCTTCTCGGGGCCAATCTCACCCTCTTCTAGCTCTTCCACTGGCCTCTTCCGCCTCAAATTGGGAAGAGGTTGTAGCGCTGGGTCAGTTGTGGAGGGAGGAGGAGGAGGAAGTTTGGATATAGCCTGCTCCTTAGGGGCATCTCTGGAAGATTGCCCCTTATTTCTGTTGGACAGGAGACCCCTGAGACTAGACCTTGGCTTCAAATCCATGCCTTCTTCCTTGATCTCTTGGCTAGTATCAACTTGTGCAATTACCAAACCAAGGTTGGGAGCCGCTGAGGCACGGTCTATGTCCGAATCGGAGTCCGAGATCTCTACAAGCCTGGCCGATACCTCTCCCTCCTCAGCGAAGTGGAATTGGTCTATCTGATCCTCAAGGGACGAGTGCGAGGAATCAGCTCCTTCTCCAGGGACAACTGCCGCGGGAAGAACACGCTGAGCAGGCAGTTGGATAGGAGGTAAGTCTCTCCAGGCAAGAAAACCTGGTATAGAGACGTCGATGCATGCTAACCGGGGACTTCCAGTTCTGATGGCTTGACTAGCGTCCACTAGAGTGCGCGAAAGGGGCTCGTAGTCCAAGATTAGAGGAGCAGCACACAATTGCCAGTCCTCACTCACAAAGATTTCAGACCTTAAGAGGAAGTTGAGTGCCTGGACGTTGACCAAACTCAGCCGAGGAGTTGTTCGCTCCTTGTCTGCAAAGTCAAAAGGAAGGGTTACGTTAGTCCGAGGAGGCAAATAAGCAAAGCCAAAACTGAAACAAAGAAAGGAAAACTCGAGACTAAGATCCCTTCCATGGAATCTGACCCTACAATACCCCACTTGGTGTTCCTGCCCTAACTGGACAGTGAATACCGTCGTGCCATACTCCGGAGACGATCAAAAGGTCGTCCTTCAAGCCTTTGTTGGACTTGGGAAGGCAGGATATCAGCCTCACCTTGTTGGACCTGGATTTCAGGTAGTACGACTTGTTGAGGCTATGACATTCATATAGGTGAACTACGTCGTGCCATGAGAGGCCGAGGTTCATCTGTTCGTTCAGAGCGTCTATGCACCCTAGGATCCGGAACATGTTCGCGGCGCACTGGTGGGGGGCCAACCTATGACCACGCAAATAATCCCTAGTTATTCTCCCTATAGGGATCGTCATTCCTCCCTCCACAAAGGCTATCATTGGAATGACGACCTGCCCCGTCTTTCTTTTGATCAAAATCTCTTCCAAAGAGCAATACTTTAGACCTACTCCCGACGGAATACGGTATTTAGCCCTGAAGCCTTCCATACCGACCGGAGAGTCTACCAGTTTCTCAAGCTTACCCATCCCACTAACCCTAGGTGACGCGAAGAAGATTTATTTAAGGAAGAATGTCGGGAAAGGCAACGGAAGGGAAGTGAGCACTTACAGGTGAGGAACTCGCTGGGAATCTTCGAGGGAGTGTATGTCGAGTTTCAAATGCTTTGCAAAAGGGAATGCCGGAGTGCTCTGGTACGTTTGAGTGCTTTTTCAAAAAATGGAAGCGAGTCTCTTCGGAAATCTTATATAGCGGGGAGAAACTGAACGGGCTCACTCCCGCCCAGAGAAATGGGAAAAATATCAACCGTTGATCTAGCGCCTCATCGTTGGATTAGAAGGACATAAAGCCGTCAAGCGCAATAATTAGCGCCTCGTGAGTTATGAAACGCCATTAACAGTAGTGAGGCACATGGGGCTGTACCTCTACACAGGTGAAATAAGAATTTACAATAAATGACCCCATAAATGTCAAAATCCCGCATTTTCTCCTCGGATAAGAGGGAAAGAGCCAGAATTTTGAGGGGCTATTGTAGGGGTGAAGTCCCCAGATCAAATAATGGGCCTTGAGCCCCCTATAGAGTTCATCCCAGTCCAAGGAGAAAGCGTGGGTGCCAAAAAGGGCTCCCGGCCCAATTCTTATGGCCCAAAATTATTTAAAAGGAGGTCCAAGGAGGAATGTCTCCTTGAACGTGCCAAGTATGGCTCAAACATGCATCCTACCAGCAATAAAGAATCACTCCAACGAGTATTGGTAGCAGGGATGAGTCCCACAAGCCTGGGAGAGGGAAGAGAGTATAGGATGTCAAGGGAGAGATTACAGCTGCCGCATTAAATGCAGGGAAGCTACTTTTCTGGCCGCATTAATGTGGAGAGGACAGGCTAACAGTGTTACCTTGGCCACTACGACTCACAGAAAGATAGGGGAGATGTCCGATGGGACGGGCACTCAAGTGAAGGTCCAAATGATCAACAAGTGTAAGGTTCTGATGACCTCAAGGAGGCTATATAAGAGAAGGGAATCCCCATGAAGAGGGGATCAAAAAAAGGAGAAAAAAGAAAAGAAGAAAGAGGGAAAGACCATAGCCTTCGATCAAGAGCAGAAGTGCACCCACACGTTTCCTCGGACCGGATATCCAGTGGACATGAAGGAGATATCCTTACGTTCAATCATTGCATGGCCTAAAGTTAACTAACACTCACTTCGTTAGAGCCTAGTTCTGTAACCCGCTCTCAAGAAATTCATTGTCTAGGGCTCCTTGGGCCAGAATCACCTACCTGTTGGGCCTGGGCCCCAAAGAGAGACCCTACATCTATTATTGTTTTAAGTACGGTCTTACAAGACATATGCGAGTAAAACCCCATAGCTTAATTTTTAAAAAATTCACTTGATTTGTAATTTTTAAAAATATATATACTAAAAGAAAGGATGGTACGGAAAGCAGTCATATTGGGAAAAGATTAGAATAAAATGGGCATATAGGAGTTGTATATCTTAATGGCATAAATGCACTTTTGGTCCCTACATTTTGGAATTTTTTCATTTTAGTCCCTACATTTTATTTTTACCATTTTTAGTCCCTAAACCAATTAACGCGTGATATTTAAGTTCTTACCATCAGCCAACTAATGGGAAAAGCTGAGGTGGCAGGCGTAACACCCTATTAGTTGACGTGGCGTTAATGTGGCAATTAAAATATTATTTGGCATTTTTATATGCCACATCAGCGTTTTAATTTTAATTTTTTTATTTATAAAAAGCCATGTCAGACAATTTAAACCAAAAAAGAAAATAAATTAAAAAACAAAACTTAAATTTTTTTTTTTAACTTTCATTATTTTTTCATAAGAACTGAAGTTATTCTTCGTGTTCTTCCTAAATCCATGAAATAAACCAATCTCCAACAAACCCCAAATCCAAATCCAGCAACCAAATCTACTCCATTAAATCCAGAAAAACAAGAAATAAATCCAAGAAACCAAACCAAATCATAAATAAATCGAAGAAATAAACTCATAAACTGTTAGGTTCTAAAGTTTAGGACTTTATGTATTTTAGAACTCTAATGTGTAATGTTGGCAAACCATGATCAAAACAATGTGTTTAGAAGTGTTTAAAGCTAGCTCAAAGTTGTATGTCAATGTAAAGTTGGAATCGAGTGTAAAGCAGAAAGCAGTATGGCTTTCGGCCTGGCTCGATCGATCGAAGCTTAGGCTCGACCGATCGAACGTTGGGCAGATTGCTTTTCTGCAGATTCATCCAACTCAGCCCTATGTGTTTAAAACGTTTTTAGGGTTTCTTATTTGTCCTAAGTATAAAAGGCAAACCCTAGCCACGTTTTAGTGTTGCTCATATTGCGGTTTGTGTAAATCTCTTATGAGATCTAGAGGAGCTTTCCTTTACACAAACTTAGGGTTTTCAAGGAAGAGACATTCTCTAAACCTTGATGATCAAAACAGTTGCTGCAATTAAAGATAAAAGAATACACAAGCGGGGGTGCTTGTAGCTGGAGGAATCCAAAGAAAGAAGGAGTCCGTGGATTTGGAGCTTTCACGTGGTTGTGTCAGTAAGTTCTACTGGTGGGTAGCATTAGGAAGTCGAGCGAGGGTGCTTGTAAGTCCTTTTGTATGAACTTCGATTCTTTCAAGATAGTGGATTCAAGTTTACCTTGAGGATAGTTAGGTCAAATCCTCCCCAGGTTTTTACCAGTTTGGTTTCTTGGGTGATCATATCGTGTGTTATTTATTTTCCGCTGCTTTGCATGATTTGATCTTTATTATTGTGATAACCTAGACTTGTTAATCTGACTAAGTAACAACTTGGCTAATTAACTAGGTTTAATAAATTGTTTAAGGGGTCTAAAAAACTGTCATAAACTTAGTAACCAATTCAATCTCTAGCAAACCCATAAACCCAGAATTTTTCTTCAGAAACAAACACACAAAAAAACCCCTCCCCTGATCCTCCTAGCGAGCTGAATATCCTTGGGCATGATGGTGACTCTTTTAGCATGAATAGCACAGAGATTGGTGTCCTCAAAGAGTCCCACAAGGTAAGCCTCAGTGGCCTCTTGTAGCGTAGCCACAGCGGAGCTCTGGAATCAGAGATTGATCTTGAAATCCTGAGTGATTTCACGAACCAAGCGTTGGAATGGGAGCTTTCGAATCAAGAGCTTGGTACTCTTCTGGTACTTTCGGATCTCACAGAGAGTAACGGTCCCTGGCATGAACCTGTGGGCCTTCTTCGCTCCTCCGGTGGCTGGAGTGGACTTCCGAGTAGCCTTGGTGGCCAACTGCTTCCTCGGTGCCTTGCCACCAGTGGATTTGCGAGTGGTTTGCTTGGTACGAGCCATTGGAGTTGGAGAATTAGGGTTAGGGTTTCGGAGATTGAAACTATGAATTGGATTTCTGATTTGAAATTTTGAGAATGTGTGAGAGAAATGGGATGGAGGGAGGGGATTTATACAAAGAGATTGAAATTTTGGGAGGTAGAGGAGGTCGATCGTGGACGTTGATTTGCAAAGAATTTTGGGCGATTGTTGTGTATAGAGTAAGCAAGATGTGGCTTCTAAAGCACGAACCAGTTGGGTTAGATTCAGAACGTGGAGTTGTTAGTTTTTATGGGTTTTTTTTTTTCTTTTTGTGTGTTTGATGGAGTAGATTTGGTTGCTGGAGATTGGTTTATTTCATGGATTAAGGAAGAACACGAAGAACAACTTCAGTTCTTACAAAAAAATAATGAAATTAAAAAAAAAAAAAAAAAAAAAATTTAATTTTTGTTTTTTAATTTATTTTCTTTTTTGGTTTAAATTGTCTGACCTGGTTTTTTTATAAAAAATTAAAATTCTAATGTGGCATATAAAAATGCTAGATAATATTTTAATCGCCACATCAGTGCCATGTCAGTTAATAGGGTGTTTCGTCTGCCACCTCAGCTTTTCTCATTAGTTGGCTGACAATAAGGACTTAAATGTCATGCATTAATTGGTTTAGGGATTAAAAGTAGTAAAAATAAAATGTAGGGACCAAAATGGAAAAAGTGCAAAATGTAGGGACTAAAAATATATTTATGCCTATCTTAATACTTGACATGGTCTTTGGAGCTAGATATTTAAGCCTACATATTTTTCACTTTTTCAGTTTTTTGACACTCTAAATTCACATTTAAAAAAAAAATGCATATGGCCATGGGTATTTAAATTTTATTAAAATAAATATTTAGACATTAATATTTTAGCATGTGAGAATGTTATCTTGATTAATTTGGTTTAAAATATAATGCCGATAGAGAGAATAATTGTCTTAATTTTCTTAATATCATGTAATCTAAAAAAATAAAATTCATGAAACAAGTATATAGCTCAACAAAACAATCAAAATATAAAGTTATTGGGATAATACAATAATACTACAAGGTTGATCAAATATAAAGTTTTTGCCTTAATCAAATTTCATCTTTCCAACTTTCACAGTTATCATCTGTATCATACAGATGTCACTGTGACCATGGCAACAAGATTTGTCAAGAAATACTAAAAGAGGCAACGGTAGTGCTGTATCATTGACTTTAGATCTTTCAATATTGCTTTTTTGGGAACTAGGGGAGTTCATTATTACTAAGATGAAATTACAATGTTACAGCGCGCAGTACCACTGTCTTCCACAATACAAGCCAAAATCATTAAAGCATCAACTATAGGGACTTCTTTAAGATGCCAAAATCTTCTTGTTGATCGGAGTTATGTCTTGCCAAAATATTTACACATGCACCAGTTTGATGGAGGTGGCTAAAACCCTACCTTCTTTTGTTTTTGATAAACACCGCTACTTTCTTTTGTTGAGTTTCATACACTTGATCACCAATTAGTATTGAATGTTATGGTTTGGAATTATTAGGTGTTTTGAGAGTATATAAATTTTAACTATTCATTGTTGCCTAAATAATAAACACATGTTATAGTGCATTTCCTATGGAGGCATTATATACAAAAATTGTTCTTAAGTCAACTTTGTCCCTTTAACAACCCTAAAGAAGTTGTTGCAATAACTATCCTAAATTTTTTTAGATATTGTTAAAACTTTCTTTGAGTGTGTGTTGGGGGAGGATTGAGGAAAAAGGGGGATGCATGACTACTTATATTTCCTTTCTCCTAACACATTTTTTTTCTCTACACTCCCACATTGATTTGTCACATTCTTCTATTCAATTAAAGTACAATTGTCTGCCTAACAAAATTATTATAGGTTGAGTTTGAATTTAAGGATTTGAAAAAACATATGTTAGTCTATGATGATGTAAATTTTAGAGAGATTTTAATCATGGAAAAAAAATTTGTAATAGTCATCTCAAATCCACATATTAATAAAACTCAATGTTTCATATACAATAATAAAAAATAAACTCTATCATTTCTTACATTCTTCAAGTCACTTAAATTGAAAACTGAAATTCAAATGCTTATCATGAAATTCCTTTATCCAAACAAACCAATCAACACTTTTTGAATTTATTACTCCTCCTCACAAGACCTAATTGGTACAAGGTAATTGTGGGGGGTAAAATCCGTCAGCTGATGTTGGGCCATAGTACATGTACCAAGCCCAACCACGATAAGAAGAAAAGGCATGGGCGTAGGATATCCCATCCAAACCATGATGGGCCGGGCCTGCTTAGGGGCGTCCGAGGAGGAGTACCTCCTCGGACTCGCCAAGTGAGTGTCCAATTCGCACTCCATACCTGGTGAAAGGTCACCCAATACGAAGGAATAGTGCGTGACGTTCAGGAAGGGGGGCAACCACAACTGCCGCATTAAATGCCAAGGAACTACTTTTCCAGCCGCATTAATGTGGAAGGGACAGGAACGCAGAATCATCTTGGCCAGTGCAACTCACAGAAAAGAGGAAGGATGACCTATGAGACAGGCACTCAAGTAGAGGGTCAGATGGTTGACAAGTGTAGGGTCATGATCTTAGGAAGGATGCTATATAAGAGAAGGAAATCCCCATGGAAAGGGGATCGCGAGCAGAAAGAAGAAAAAGAGAAAGGAGATAGAAGCAGAAAAAACAGCCCCAGGGACCGTTATTCCAAAAGTTTGAAGGAATATCCCTACGTCCAGCTGGTTGTATGGCTTGGTCATAACTACGTTTCCTCTGTCAAAGACCCAGTTCTGTAACCTACTCTCTACAAATTCATTGTTGAGGGACTTTTGGGCCAGAACCACCCGCCTGTTGGGCCTGAGCCCCAAAACCGCCCCCCTACAGTAATCAAATGATTTTTTTTTTCAATAATATTTTCTTTTGATTATTAATTTCTTATACCTAGCCACCCCCTATATCCTGACCAATAATCATAGAAAATTATACAATCTCTAATTATCTTACAATAAGTGCAAATAAAGTTGTTTTCTTAAATCAATGTGTTATGTTTTAGATTGAAAAATTTCATGATATTGTAATAAGTATCGAGTCTGCATAGTATTGTCAAATGTCCAAAATTAAAGGTACAAGATGTAGCTCAAAGAAGACGGAAAAAATGGGCTTTTGCCCTTTTCAGGAAAATTAATTAGCTTTATACCATCTTTCCCAAATTAAATAGGGAAATACCCCTCTTTTAAAACTCGATTTATGATAAATCGAGTTAGGCCCTATAGTAGCGTTTTAAGGAGCCTATAGTGACGTTTTTTAACTCGACCTCAATGAAATCGAGTTATAGGTAAAAAAAATTGCCTATAACTCGATTATATTGAAGTTGAGTTAAAAAACGTTACTATAGGTCTTAAAAACGTCACTATAAGCTCATTAAAACGCCACTATAGAGCTTTAGAATTTTTTTTTTCTAACTCGATTTATTCAGAAATTTTTTTTTCTAACTCAATTTATCATAAATCGAGTTTTAAAAGAGGGGCATTTCCTTATTTAGTTTGGGAAAGGGGGTATAAAGCTAATTAATTTGCTCGAAAAGGGCAAAAGCCCATTTTGTCCCAAAGAAGACTTTCAATCAAGATTTCAACTGCCTTTCAATTGCTTCTCAATCAATTGAAATAGGATTTTTTTTTTTATTGAAGTCGGCTGCCTAAGTTTTCATGTCCGACATGCACAATATGTTAAAAAACACTTTATTAACAAGTCTTCACAAGGTTTGAGAGGTCACAATCGTGCAATTTATAGAGAGAATCAAAACCTAGAGTTCAATCAACCCTTGAGGTCAAGAGGTGAATTTTCACAATAGTATTGCCGCCTAGGTGATCAAGAGTTGAAGTCATAGAACTAATCAATCTAGTGTATCACAACAGTATTTAAATTTTCAATGAGGTTCCTTCAAGTCAATTAGATGTTTTAGTCATGAACTTGGACAAGTTGTTCATGAAGGGGTACATGTAAAAGAGTTCAGAAGTTTTGAAGGTATTGTGGGTCACATTAGCAAGTTTAACTACTTGGTAGTGTCCAGGGTCAAAAGTTTGAATTAGATTGTAACTTCTCTTCCTATAGTGAATTTCCTTAATTGGGCTAGGTTATTCTCAAATTGTTTTTGCTTTTTTAGTTTTTTTTTTTCTTCTTCTTCATTGGTTTTTCACTTTGTTACCAAATATGTGGGAAAAAATTGGCCTTTGCCCTTTTAAAAAAAACAATCTAGCATTTTGCCCCATTTCTAAAACTAATTAGGAAAATGCCCCTCTTATGAAACTCGATTTTCTGAAAATCGAGTTAAGCCCTATAGTGGTGTTTTTAAGGAGCTTATAGTGACGTTTTAAGGACATATAGTGGCATTTTGTAATTCGAGCTTTTTGAACTTGAGTTATAGGTAAAACAAAGAAAAAAAATTGCATGTAACTCGACTTCATGGAGATCGAGTTACAAAACGCCATTATAGGTCCTTAAAACGTCACTATAGGCTCCTTAAAACACCACTATAGGGCTCTAGAATTTTTTTTGTTTTAATTTTTATAACTCGATTTTGAGAAAATTGAGTTTCAAAAGAGGGGCATTTCCCTAATTAGTTTGGGAAAGAGAGCAAAATGTTGGATTTTTTTTTTTGAAAGTGGCATTTGCCCATTTTCTCCCAAATATGTGTGTGTATTGTTTATTATTTTATTTTTATTTGGTATTTGTTTGGCTGAGATTCGCTAATTTAAATTGTAATTACTTCATTGGCTTAATTTAGTAAAAATTAATTAATCCTTTACATAATTAACAAAGGGATCTATACAGAAAATTTCACAATGACCTCATAACTTGGAGTTTTCCTTTTTTTTCAATAAACAAAATTTGTGATTGAAAGGATAATAATTGAAAAGATTCTTTTACTCTCTCCTTATTTTAAGACAAGAGAAGCATCTATGACCTCCACAAAGGGAAGTGGAGTTGGAAAGAGACATAGGGGAAGTGGGTCTAGTAAAAACGACAATCAATACAATCATGAAGTTCTTAAAACCTTACGCATCACTCTCTTGAACAACAATATATGAAGGTGAAGAAAGAATCAAAAGCTACAAGAAAATGCATGAGCCACAAAACCTTGGACACCTAGCTCCTAGCTTGTGCTTCACTGCTTTGTATGCCCCACTGCTCTCCTAGGGACCTTGCAGCAAATATATATATATATATATATATATATTTTGAAGCATCCAATCCAAACAACTTTAACACTTGTTAGGAATTCGTTGAAAGAATGGCATTTTTCCACTGATTAGATGTTGAGGGAAAGTCTAAGTTACACTTAGGGTGGTTTAAAATGCTTGTGGACGTAAAATAGTAGAATTAATTCAACTTTTTTTAGTTGGTCTCATCAATGCTTTTATGACTGAAGATTGTGAAGGATTTCATTTTACGTTATTCAATTTTATAAAACTCAAATCAAATTAAAAAAATTCGAGACTCATAATCATAGAAAATTAAGCATAACAATATGATAAAGTGCCTTGTGACTTCTCCAGTGAAAGAGAACTTGGGTCCAATACAATAAAACACACACACACACCAACAATTTGATCTGTCTCTTACTAAAGCTCCAATGTTAAATAACATAGTTGGTAGCGTAAGATTTTGAGGAACACAACCAACACATATGCTATACCTGAATAAACTACGAACAACACATGCACGTGCTTACACATGCAGGGCACATGGCCTATATAAGTTTTCATTTTTATGCTCATTTTTTTCAAGACAACTCTTTATGGGATATATTACTCTAATCTTATCTTTAGAAAAAATGAGATATATGATTTTGTCTAATGTTAATATTTATAATGAACGTCCATCTGTCATGAATCATGTTTAAAACGGTACACTTTACTTCAAATAAAAATAAAATGCAAATCCAATACAAATAAAACGTACCAAGATTCTCAACTAAAAATGAGTATAACATGCTATTGACCGAATCACATTTAACTCGTTTTAATTTAAGAAATTGAAAAAAAAAAGAAAAAAGAAAGCAATAGGTTCTCATTTTCATGCTCCATTTTTTCAAGACAACTCTTGATAGGATATGTTACTCTAATCTTATCTTTAGAAAAAATGAGATATGAGATTTTGTCTAATGTTAATATTTATAATAAACGTTCGTCCATAATGAATCATGTTTAAAACAGTACACTTTACTTCAAATTAAAATAAGATATAAATTTAACAAAAATAAAATATATCAAGATTCTCAATTAAAAATGAGTATAATATGCTATTACCCGACTCATATTTAACTCGTTTTAATTTAAGAAATTGAAAAAAAAAAAAAAATGAAAGCTAAATTCTTAGTAGGCAGAACTTCATATTAAAGGGATTAACTTCTTCCACCTCTTCATCTTTGTCTTCTTCTATTCAGCATGTTTGTTTAGGAAAAAAAAATAAAAATCAAATTGTCGTAAAATTTCAGACAACAACATTTGTGATTAAGACACATTAACATGCATTTTCTGTACCAGCAGCCATTCATGGATAATAAGGACAGTCGGAAATGAGAACCAGATTTTTTTTTGACACTCTTGTGCCACAGGTGACAGGTTCAGAGTTGTAGGATTCATAACCTGTCAATTTCTCAGTGGTTATACACTTATGATACAAATCCTGATATGTGCAAAAATATATTATATATTATATATTCCCTTTGGTTTTTCCTTTTCACTTTCGCTGATAATGATGAAAAGATCCAACGGACAATATGGAACTCTCTTTGAGAATCATATACTACATCAGTTTTGTACGGCCTTTAACAGTTGTACTAGCCTTGAAGTTTGCATAAACCTAGACCATCTAATACCGCAAGAATATGAACAAGGCTAACACATACTAGGCTGTTGAATAAGAGGCATCAAGATGCTCGTGACATGTACACGTACGAAGTACATTCACTATATTTTCCACCCCTAGTAAATGGACAAATTATCATAAAAAATTTTAGTAACAAAAATTATATCACAATTATTTATAGTAGATTCTAGTTTGTTTAATTTGTAAAATTTTTTATTATTAAATAAAAAATTTGAGTTTTATCCCCGCAAAAAAAAAAAAAGATACAATTATTTATTTATCTGATTATAAGTAGTGAAGAAAAAGTGATTAACTTATGTAAAATTAACAAACAGCTAATTATAGTTTGTCATGTAAAATAATTGTGACAAAAATCATAACCTCTCCTATATTTACACAGCTACCAAAACTTACATGGTAGAATCACAACCTCTCTCATGTTTAACCTCACTTGAACTCATCACAATAAAAATTGGAGGGATCCGTGTGAAATTTTCTATCAAATATTTGATATTTTAGACTTTTTGATTTATTATCTACCATTAACAAATTGTCATCTTAAACAACTATAAAATGTACTTTGAAAAGTGTTGTGTATAGGTCTATTTGCAAAGGAATTTGGCCATACCATCCATGGCACTAATTAAGATGCCAAACTCAACAAATTTGGCAGTTATAGCAATAGATGGAGCCTATAATTTAGATCTTAAATTTAATACCTACTTTGAATTTGGCCATACCGTCCATGGCACTAATTAAGATGCCAAACTCAACAAATTTGGCAGTTATAGCAATAAATGGAGCCTATAACTTAGATCTTAAATTTAATACTTACTTTGTTTTATGCATCAACAGTGATGAGTGTGACAATGACAAGGCTGCGCATTCTTAGTGTGATGGTTACTCCACAAGTATAAATGCTTATGGGGTATGAGGGTAAGAGTCAGAGTTCAAATCTTCAGAAGGGAGCTCCACACACATATACACTTAAATTAGGTTAAAGTAGAAATTCTATCTTGTAAAAAAAAGAAAAAAAAAAAGAAAAAAAAAGAAAAAGAAAGAGAGGACAATGACAAGTTTTCCTCTTTGTTAAGTAATAGTAATTTTTTTTTCGTAATATTAAAGTATGAGCTAGAGCCCCTGGGTTCTAGAAAAGGTTCCAAATAGTGCATGCTAAAAAAGTTTCTTCAACAGATATTGAGAGGTCAGGGATTCAAGGGTCTGAATTGATATTGTATCCAGTTGGATCTAGTGTACTTAATTGTACTTTATGATTATACAGGGTATTATTAGTTCTAGACTCTACTATATAGACTCATAGCCAAAAAAAAAAGGTGCTCTATAGAGTATAGACCTCCTCTAAGATCAAATATATATAGGCTTCATCTTTACATGTTTTTTTTTTTTTTTTTTTTTTTGAGAAAATTTTACATGGTATGTTATTTAGAATATTATACTTCTTTTTTTTTGCTGAGATTAGAATATTATACTTTAGTTTCAATAGTATGCGTGACTAAACGCATCTTCAATAACTTAGGTAAAAGCAAAATAATCTCTATAATATATAGAGAATGAGACTCAAAAAATGATTTTTAATGGATTCTTTAAATCATGATTTTTTTTTTGGCTCATGAACAGTAGCTCATCAAATCTGATGGGCTACTGTACATTAACAAAAGAATAAAACTAAATAAAAAATTAGCAAAGAAATGAGTAGGGATGGGGTATGGGAATATGTGTGTTAAAAAATGAATAAATAATGAATGAAGAAATAATATTTAAATGAGATAGAGAAAGGATAGAGAATTTGTTGGAAGATATATTTGTAAAATTAGGTAGGTAAAAGATAAATGTCACTGTTCACTGTCCAAACAGTACAAAAATATAGATAAGCTCCTGGAGATGCTCTAAGATACCATATAGTGAAGAGGATGATGATGGTTTTGAAAGACTATTTTTCCCCCTCTTGCATTAATGATTAATAACATCACTTTTTATTTTATAACAATATATAATCTCAAAAATTATATATATTTTTTCCTTTTTAGGAAAATTATATAAAAGACCTAACATCTATACCATATTTTAAATTAGGTTATATATTTTAATTTTGTCAACTAAAGTTTCAAACTTATAAAACCATTTCAATTTCAAGTGCCCGTCTATTTCTATCATTCAAGGTAGTAATATATGGAATGAAGCAAAAAGGGAAACCGTTGATAAAACTTCATGTTTGACCTACGTAACTAGGTTCAATTTTCTTGCAATCACTTTTTTACTAAGAGCATGTTTGGTAGACTGTAATAAGTGTTGTACTGTAATAGTTATTCATATAGTTTAGTTATTCTTTAGGGCATGTTTGGTAGACTGTAATAGGTGCTGTAATGTAATAGTTATTCCTATGGTTTAATTATTCTTTAGTTTGGTTATGTTTTTATTACAAGGAATAGTCATTCCTTATGAATAACTATTCTTCAAAATGAGAAATAATTATTCCTCTATAAAAGGTTGTATTAGCTATTCCTTAGTAAGTGCAATAATTTCAAAACTTAATATATTTCCAAATAAACAAACTTTCCATATACATCTAACAATTATAAAAGTAAAAAATCATAAAAAATAACACACATCACTCTTAAATTTAAAAATAACAATTTTTAAGGAGATATAATTGTATGAGTAAGATATTTCCTAAAATAAATGTTAAGTTTTATTTTAATGTTATAACTCACAACCAAACTAATGAATATGTTTAGTTATTACATTACAACACACTTTATTACTAGTAATAAAGATTACAATTCCTGTCGTAATCTTGATTTAGTATACCAAACGTACCCTTAGTTTGGTTATGTTTTTATTACAAGGAATAGTCATTCCTTATGAATAGCTATTCTTCAAAATAAGTAATAACTATTCCTCTTTAAAAGGTTGTATTAGCTATTCCTTAATAAGTGCAATAATTTCAAAATTTAATATATTTCTAAATAAACAAACTTTCCATATACATCTAACAATTATAAAAGTAAAAAATCATAAAAAATAACATACATCACTCTTAAATTTAAAAATAACAATTTTTAAGGAGATATAATTGTATGAGTAAGATATTTCCTAAAATAAATGTTAAGTTTCATTCTAATGTTATAACTCACAACCAAACTAATGAATAAGTTTAGTTATTACATTACAAGACATTTTATTCCTAGTGATAAAAATTACAATTTCTGTCGTAATTTCCATTCAGTGAACCAAACGTACCCTAAGTTAAGCTTTCTTTCTCTAACCGTAACTTTCTCTCTCAATCCTCTTTGCTCACTGGGTTCCAAATTGATTATGCGCAAGCCCTAGGTAAAACATAAGATTTAATAAATAGTTTACTTTTTTTTTTCACCCAAAATAATTAAATGAATAACAAAGATAGACAAAGGCTTCACATTGAAATGATTTCATAAAATTTAAAACTTTAATTGATATACAATTAAAAAAAAAAAGACCTTGACCTAATCTACAAGATGGTATAAACTTAAGGTTTTTTTTTTACATAATATTCCCATCAAAATTTGAAATGTTTTGCATCACTAAACTTATTATCTTAATCAGCAACAGACTAGCATTAGTGAAGTGCTCAGGTGGTACCACAACCAACCTAAAAGAGACAATTTTTCATTTTCCTAATGTAAAAATACACATGGTAGGGTACCCCCTTGTAAATTTGTTTGCATAGTGATGGGGGTGTGTGGATTTTAGAAGGTCCTACTGCTTGCGACAAGTTGTCTTGGGTTGCAAACTAATGGGGTCCACACCCAACTCAGCCCTTCACTTCTAGCACCATACCCACCCTACAAAACACAACTCATTTTGCCTCTTTTGTTATAAATGAGTGGGCTTAGAGCACAGAAATTTGCAGATGGGTGTCTCAAACTCACCATTTTTGAGGCCCTTCTCTCAAAGCTTAGTTCTTGTCTGAGAAACATAGCAAGCTCATAGTTTTGTGTCACGAGGAAAGGTGTGTGTTGAGCAAGATGGAGAAGCAGGGCACGTGCATTACTAACTCATGCTCACACGCGCGCACACTTGTATGTACACACTATAACATATACATGATGTAGACCTATATATGTTGCTGGAGTTATTACAGTGGGTTTTAATGGTAGCTCCAGTGAGTTAGTTCTTCATGTGCCCCTCTTCCCCATCATGACCACTACACCTTATGTTAATTTGTTGGAGTCTTGAGAGCCCAGAAATCATCGTTGAGGAATTGCTGAGCTAATTCAAATTAGAGGAGCTTCAAGTTCAGGTGAGTTTTCATGATCATCATAGCTCACTGCCATGTTGAAATCATCATATATATATATATATATATATATATATATATTCTTTTGTTCCAGTACTTTGTTAAAGCGATCATATAAGATTTTCAATTTTTTGGTAAAGCATTTCAAGAATATGGTGAAGATTATATAATAGTATATAGAAAATATCTTAAATATGAATGTGTGTTTCTTCAAGGTCAATAGTGGATAACCATTGACTGAAGAATAAGATTAGTGTCATCATTAAAGAATTTGATCTAGGAATATTGACCATCTAGCTAGCAGTAAAGTTTGATTTTGATAATAATATC
Organism: Quercus robur; assembly: GCF_932294415.1. Taxonomy (NCBI): domain Eukaryota; kingdom Viridiplantae; phylum Streptophyta; class Magnoliopsida; order Fagales; family Fagaceae; genus Quercus; species Quercus robur. The sequence continues at coordinate 16,136,844 of NC_065540.1, forward strand.
TCTCTCTCTCTTCCCCCCCCCCCCCCCCCCCCCCCTCTCTCTCTCTCTCTCTCTCTCTCGTGGTTTATCTAAGATAGAACGAAATTGATTAAATAAACGCAATAAATAGGCACACACACACCAAAAAAAAAAAAAAAAAAATTGTTTTCTGTCACTCGGTATTTGTTTACTACGTTTCCTGATAATTATGCATTATTTGAATTTTATTTTTAGCTTATTCATTTCCTATTGCATACAAACCAAATTGAAATATGACATACATATGTGTTGTACATACGGTTTCTCTCTGTCTCTGTCTCTGTCTCTCTCTCTGTGCCCTTTTCCTTTTCTTAGTTTCCTTTATAAATTCACACAACAATTCGAAGAAAACACTAGTCCTAAACTACAAGAACCATGCACTGCCATTCTCTTCTAATAGATTCTCAATATTGGCCGCACAATGGGTTTCAAAGGTGTGAAAACTTGTGAAATCTCACCAATATAAGTTAAATATCACTTTTACATGAAACGCTGACAGTATTTATGTCATTGTAACATTGACAACAAAGTAGCCCAAGTGAGGAAAAAGGAGGTAAAGCCTAAAGACAGTTATTTTATTGAACAAAAAAGTAACAATAAAAGGATTTCCTTTTGCTTGAAGCACCCCAATCAATTTGGAGAAGCCTTTCTCCAACTGAAAATTTGTAAAATCATTCACTTATATTAAATTACATACTCATTAAATCATTAAACAAATTACATAATTTATTAAATAAGTAATATTGACTAAAGAGTTCTTCTACATGAACAACAAAATTTTACGACATTTTTACAATAAGCTAAGTTGTTAAACTAACATAAGTTAAATTGAAATTAAAATTAAAAGAGATTATATCAGGTCTTACCACAACTCAAAACAAGAGTGTTGTGAAAGTATTGTGAGATTTGTTGTGTCTATAAACTTACATCAATTGTTGTTTGAATTGTCATATATTGAGTTTGAAATCATTTTCCACCAAACCAATTCGGAGGGGAACTTTGTCCTTGATTGAATATATATAGGTTGGAATCATTAGAACAGTGGTATCAAATTGATATCCAGCTACGATCAGGATGATTGATAAAAAATCAGTAATTTTGCCTGGAGATCCAACAGATTTATGGAAGGTAAAAGTTACTTTCTTCCTCATTGTTTTTGATCTTTTTTTTTTTGGCTTCTGTTTTAGTTGGCCTGCATTGTTTTTGTCACCTTTTTTTTTTTTTTTTTTGATGGAGTCATATAATCTGCTGCTATAAGATGTATATCTACCAAACTAATGCATGTTTTTTCCGAGAGAAAAGTGATTGATGAGTATCATGAATAGGCAATTTGGTACCACCACCCAGGAGACAGTGAAAGATTGCCACCACACGTCTCTATTCTTTCCATTTCGTTAGTCCTTCTCCTCCACGTTCGATTGACAGTGATCAATCTATTTGCACACCACACCTACTTGCTTTCTGATCCATCTGTAATTTCTCATTTATCCACTCATGATGTTTTTGATTTTGATGTTAGTAGAAGCAACTTTCAGCTAAGATTGCTTATGTTTGCAATATGATCTCTTATGCTACTTTATGTTGTTTTCCTTTGTTACTTCTTCCTTTATTCCCCACCATACAGGAGATAGATGACATTCACCATTAAAATTTTATGGAGAGAATCTATTTTGCAGAATTGCAGTTAATTTTTTTTTTCTTGAGTCTAATAAATATTTATGATCATGATCTCCTAAATGACGTGACAGAATTAAACTTGTTCTTAAATGTCACAAATAATTGTGATCATAGGTTAAACAAGGTTGTGGTGAATGCATGTGAGGTTTTATTGAAGTTATGCATGTATGGGATTTTATGAATGTAAGAGTTAGAAAATAAATGTAGTGGAAGTTAGAGGTTGGATGGTATACTATATATTACCAATTCATCCGTCAAGTTCTAAGCAAGAGTTGAAGAGAAATACAAAACTTTATAGAGTTCTAACTCTTCCCTCTCCACCCTCTCTCCCTTTTTTTAATTTTGTGAGTGTGAGTCTCTTTTATACACTAAGTGGTGTGAGAGTGTTTGTGAGAATAAGTGAGCAAAGACTCATCAATATTTTATTTTATTTCCCAAAAATACATTTTTAAATTTGTAATATTTCATATGTTCTATGGAATAGATTTATTTCAAGTTGAGAGATTAAATTTCCATTATGGCTTATGTCCAAAGCATCTCTAACATGAAATGGTTCCATACACATGTAATCACTATAGAATAACCTAAATGAAACATTTGTTTTTTACCTAAATTAATGATTCATCTGCAATTTCTCACTAGAAACTTATATCTTCTTATCATACGTGTAAAACACAATATAGTCATTTAAAAAATTAGTAAAACCCAATGGAATTACCTAAATAACACTTCTTTTTACCTAAATTAATGATCCATCTGCAATTTCTCACAAGAAGCTTATATCTTCTCATCGTACGTGTAAAATACAATACAGTTGTTTGTTGAATTTAGTAAAACCCAATAAAAAGCTTAAGTCATTTGAATTTATTAAAACCCAATAAAATGCTTAAGTGTAAAAGAAATTCTGAACTTCATTTACATTTAGCCACAGCTAGAAGCCACAAATTTTCATTTTTTCCCTTCCTAATCCCCTCCTCTTTTCCTTGAGAATTTAATTCCAGAATAATTATGACTAAATATGTTTTAAACTTGGATCATATTAACAAATACCCTAAGAACACAAGTTTAAGATTAAATGTTCAATTATGAGTTATAATACGGATTTTTTCAAAAAATAAATATATAGTTAATAATTTATTGGTCTACACGTACAAATTTATTGCTACTATATATGCTTTTTAAGATATATATATATATATATATATATAAAATTTGTATAATTTGACTTTATTTTTCAAAAAATATATAAAACCATTATTAATACATCTTCACTACTGTCATTAGGTTAACAAAACGTTTACACTTTTGAAGCATGCAGTAACTTGCAGACCAGGGTTGAAAAACATTGATAATACCTTGTTGTCTAAAAGGCTGAAAAGTTTTGCATTGTATTCATCAAGGAAGAAAAGGTGTGCATTGTATCTTTTTATCCTCTGCCAAAGTGCTGTCCAAAAGCAGCATGCTTTTTTTCTCAATATTGCTGTCTTTGCCGTAAACTGCACTTGTTTTCTGTTCAATTCACCATGTAGGCTTTTAATCTACAAATTGTGGCATGCACACCTATCCCAATTCCCAAGCAAACACTTTTCAATTGAAATATGGCAATGTATAAACCACCATTTATTTTTCTACCGTAAAGTTTTATTTTTTTTATTTTTTTACTTTTACACCTTTTATTTTCAAAACTTTCAACCAAAGACTAATCAATGTTCACAATAGATGAATAATGGGGTAAAATCTACTAGAAAGTATATATATTATGTAATGAATGTTACTTATATGTAACACTTTTTTTTACAGGTAAAGTAGTTTCTCAATGATTAAGAAATTATAAAAAAAAAAAAAAAAAAGTTTGAGTGTATGACAACTGTGGTCTTAGGATGCTCACCTTCAATTATTTCATTGGAAAAGTGTTATTTTCCTTTTTCGGGAAATAATATTCTCCGACACAGTTTGAAAAAGTGAGCAAATCATTAAAAGCACTTATACTTTGTGATTGTCATTAACCGACAATCTTAAATTGGATAACATGAAATAGTACTCCAAAAGATTGAAAATTCGCATTGTGATTATATCAAAGCAAGATTTGGATGCAAATTATGTCTATTTCTATGGACTTTGCCATTAAATTAATTAAAAAAAAAAAAGCAATTTACCACAGAAATGTCAGTCTTGTATTACACACGCTGTTAGCAATTAGGATTGGCAAGCATTCCTCTTTTGCTGGGGGACTGAAAGAACAAAGAAACAAGAAGAAGACAGAGACATGAAACAAGCCACATAAAAGAAAACATGTACTTCCGTTCCAGGAAAAAACCCAAAAGCTGTATAAGAAGTTTGGTAGTACTGACTTGGGTCCTAACGGAACAAGAAACTCAAGAAACAATTACTCTTTTTGGGGGACAAAATTTAGGTACAGTTTCTCAATTGCTGTGTTTTAGATTCTATGATTAAATTCAATTATGTGATTGTATTGGCGGACATAATTTTCGTTAAATTTCTTGGGTATTTTATCTTATATTCTCTAAATTTTTTCAAGAGATAAATTCTCTAATTAAAGATGTTTTCTTTGAGGAAACTTACTTCAACTATGTGGCTGATTGGTTTAAGTCACATAATTAAATTTAATTGAAAAGCCTAAATATAACTCCTAAAGAACTGTACATAAGTTTTGTTCTTTCATTAGAGGGTCGACTTATGGCAATCGGGGATTAGACTTCATATAATCATAGTTGGTATTACCCACAATTTGGCTTAACTCAAACGTGTACTGTTAATTTGTGTAAGTAAACCTCTTATATGCCTAGCACAGAAATCACATTGTCACCATAATACAATTGATACACAAAACAGCTTTGTGATTCAATCACCTTCAAGAATTATAAGCATTGGTCTGGATTAACAAACTATATGGGTTTAGATTCCGCCTTATATGCAGCCTGGATTACAATTCCAACTTACCTAGTCATATAAAAAATCTGCAGCAAACTGACTCCAACATATGATTGGACAATCAGAGAAGAGGGTATTTGGAATTTTGGATTCTTCAATGTGATGACAAATACTCCAGAAATACAACAACAGTCTCACCAGTACTTAGCAGAATCTCAAGCTAGGCATCTATAGAGAGGCAAAGTCTTTTTACAAATAAAATATTAGAGTTCAAACAATAAATACCCAAAACATAAAGCAAATAGACATCTATAGAGGTAAAGTCTTTATTGAAACGTTTTGATGAAAGATCAAAAAGCAAATAACTTGAAGTCTAGAGAGACAATCAACACATATCATATAGTTTATAAGAACCGAAAAGTTCCATTTATCTTAATTCAAAGAGGACATGGATGATAAGAACAGAAAGCAAAGACAGGCTATACATAAATATGAAAGGGAGGGAAGTGATTTTATTATATATTTAACGTGAAACTTGTTCTCAAATCACCTATGATCTTATACAAGATAGATCCCTCAGTAAAGGTGAACGGCAGCCTGATTAGTTTGAACCACATTTTTGTCTGCCTGCAGTTACCTCAATCAGTTGAACTCAAATCATTTGTGCCACCCACACAGGGAGAGAAATTATTGTGCAGATCTCGCAAAATAAGGCTGCCATATAGCTTGCTCTCTTGTTGTATTTTTTTATTCCCCCTAATTTTGTTAGAAGCCATGCCTTGAGGCTGATGCATGGGGTGTGACTTACCCCAGACTTGTTTGTACCGATGTTTAATCGGTGCTATTATGCTTACCATAAACCAAAAATAAAAGAATTGAACCACCAAAAAAGTAAAAGAAAAGAGAAATAACACATAAATGGGCGAGTTCATATTGGATTCATTATTCACCAAATTAAGGTTATTGTTCCAGCAACCTAAATTGATGAGTTTAAAATAGGTTCACCATTCACCAATTCAAGGCTACTGTTCTAGTAATCTAACTGGGAGAGTTTTTAACCACCCAAAATAGTCTCTGAAAAGCTAAGGTTAGATCCAGAGCTAAGAAACAGGGCTTCCCAGGCCATAGCCCCGGGAGCAACATTCTTTTCAATTATTTTCTGCATCAATTCCATTGCTTTACAAACCAATCCTTTTTGACACAACCCAAATATAACCTCATCAAATGTCTCATATAGAAGACAGAAAAACTTCTCCAACATTTCCTCAGACAAAGCACAATTTCCATAATTTCACCTTCACCAACAAACCTTTCAGCATAATCCTATATGTCCGAAAGTTGAATTCAACACCCTTGTCTATCATGTCCCTCACAAGCTCCCTCATCCTACTCAATCCTTACATTCATTTTCCATTCACTGTGTGGCTTATGTCCAAAATATCTTTAATATTGAATGGTTTCATAGCTAGCTTGCAATCTATGTAGAATTTCCTAAATGACACTTTTTTAACTAATAGGTAGATCGAGACTGTAACAAGAAGCTTATATATCTTATAATCTCATCAAACGTGCAAACACTATAGTCATTTAAATTTAGTAAAAACCCAATAACAAACTTAAGTATGGGTTGCAATAGTTCAAGAAACTTCTGAAGTTTCATTTACATTCAGCCACAAAGATGCCATGATTTTTCTTTTTCTCCTTCCTAATCCCCTCCACTTTTCCTTGAGAATATAATTCCAGAATCCTTAAATATATTTTAGACTTGTACCCATGTAACTTGCAGATTAGGTTGAAAAACATTGATAATACGTAGTTGCTAAAAGGATGGAAAGGTATCCATTGTATTCATCAAAGAAGAAAAGGTGTGAACTGTATCTTTTTATCCTCTGCCAAAGTGCTATCCAAAAGCAGCTGCCATTGTCCTTATGTTGTCTTGCCATTGTTTTCTGTGCAATTCACTATGTAGGCTTTCGATCTAGAAATTCCTTTTTCTTTTTTGCTTTAACAAGGGGAAAATTCCCAAATTAAAAACATGCTTTACTAAAAACTAGCATAATTGAAGGAAATGCCAAATGCGAATTAAATCTCCAAGCATTCTTCCTTGTACCATAGGAATAAAGTCGACATGGCAAAAACAGCAAATGAATTACGCAAACACGGACCTAATTACATATGCATATAGCCATACCACAAGATACCACAGCAAAGCATGTGGCATGTTGATCCAAGAGGAACGAACCAACATGCCACATCATTCGAAATATCCTTTGCCAAATGCAATTTGACAATTCTGAGAGCTCTTGTGAAACTTGCTCAATTCCTTGTGAAAATGAGGCCTATTCTTTAAGTTTGGAATTCTGTAAATGGTGATTTTCAATGTCTGTAGTACTCTTGCTGCCTTCAGGATTTGTCTAACAAGTTCCATCTCGTTCTCATACCCCCCAAATCCTTTATAAAGACAAGTAGTAAGGTGTGATGACATACAGTCAGGAACATCGAGTCGCTCCTCCAAGAAAGGGTTAGGTTTAGTAAGAGAGTGAAGCCTAAATGAATCTTCAATGATAAGTGTTTGTAGCTTTGGAGCCTGACAAAGCAAGAGTCATACTCCATGCCACGCATACCACTCAAACCAAATGCTACCACAAAACTTCAAGGAGGACAAATAATGAAATGTGGGAATATCTTCATGATTAGAACCATGGCAGAGGATCTGTGCAGTAATTGCGCTCAATTCCAGGGATATCACATTACAGAGTTTTCCCACAAAGTCCCATACTCTCTTTGCATAATCATTAATCCGATCACAATCCTCAATTTGAACAACAGATTCAACCATGTTTGGGAGGTTTTCCAACACATCATCCCCATTCAAATAACCACTGAAATGAAAGTACTGAAGAACTGGGGTGTTTATCTGGAATCTGTACTTCGATGAAGGCTGAACATTCCAACGTAAATGTAATCTTTTCAGCGTACCTACAAGTACAATGACATTGAACTCATTCAAAATTTTCAAGTATCTATCATCTACATGGAGGGTCAGATCTAGAAGAACCGGGCAGGCATTGAGGATGGTGGAGAGAGAGTCACGGTTTGCAAATGTAACACAATTTAGTAGTAGAATCCTGAGACAAGGGAGAACAAAAGCAGAAGGTGGATTGAGATGAATTGCAAACCCCAATTTCAGAACCACTAATGAGGTAGAAAAGTAGAGAGTACGGGGCAACTCCATAGGTTGATGAGGAGAAGTAAGTAGGTGGAGATCAAGCTCTTGCAAATCAGTGATATTGGTGGCACGGGGCCATGTGTCGACATAGAATGGATGACAACTGTAATACCAACAAATGCACAATTTGTGTAGAGGGGGGATGGGGTTGGAAATGGCGTTTCAAAGAGCCACGATTCTAGACACTATATCCACAAACTTAAATTTTTCATTCTTTTCCTCACTGCATCTTTCTACAAGTCCTACCTGATTCAAGTCAAGAACAGGGATGAGAGTCCAGAGAGGCCTCCACCTGCTCAACAAAATGCTGGTCGAGACAGAGTCTTGGATTGGGAGAAAGGAGAGGATGTGGGTGAGAAGAGAGTCCGGTAGACTACTAATTATGTCTTTGTAGTCATCAATGTTAGTTTGGGCATTTTGTCGAACAGGTGATAGGCAAGTCTCACTGCTTATATTTCTCCTTTTTGCTCTCTCTGCTCTTTCAATTCTCTGCCTCTCTCTCCACTCCCTCTCATCTGTTTCTATCCTCTGCCGCTTCATGCTGAGTGAGTGAAAAGGGTTTCAATTTTGGGATGAGATTAGAGAGTTGGTGGGTTTCTACTCACCGGGAATTAGGGCTGTCCACGGGTCGGTCCAGGTCGGATTTGTGCCCAACCCAGAACCGATCCATCGGAATCAGGTGGGAAAAAAATGCACCTGTCGCCGACTTGCAGGAGTAATCGGGTCGGGTGGTTCAGACCATCAATGGGTGGCGGGCGGGTTGGTTGGAGTCATAGATCTGAGAAGATGGTGAGAAAACGGTGAAAAAAACATAGATTCGGCGAAGAAACGCAGATTCCAGCGATAGTTTTCCAGATTTCGGCGATATTTCCCTTAGATCTGGTGAGATTTTCGCTGGAACGCCAGGTTCGGCGAAAATCTCACCAGATTTGATGAGATTTCGTCAGATCCAGTCAAAATCTCATCAGATCTAAGGGAAATATCGCCGGAATCTGGGTTTCTTCGCCGAATTCTGGAAATTATCGCCGAATTCTGGAATTTTGGTCGGGATTTGGAAATCTTTTGGTCGGTTCAGGTTTTTCTAGTGGGTCAGGTTATTAGATCAATCTGGACAGCCCTACTGGGAATGGGGGAGACATTGAGAGATATCATAGCATGTGATATGGGGGCAAAATCAAAGAATAGCAGATCTTCATTGTAAGCTACTAAACGTAGCGTTTCTTGAATGGGTGTCATTTATCTATACTATTATTTAAGGGTTTCTCCTGTTTGGACCAGATTTTTTTTAATTCCAAAATATCCCTATTTCCCTAAGTATATTACTATTTAAGGGACTTCTTCTGTTTGAATCGGCATTTTTTTTTTTTTTTTTTTTTTGTATTCCAAAATACCCCTATTTCCCTAGATTTAATGTCATTGAATCAATGAAGCTTTATAATGTTGATTCAAATATAATTTTGTTTTCTTCAAATTGATGAATACTCTAAGACATCAAATCCTTTCATTCCAAAGGCATTACTAGGATTCATAAGGCTATGAGGAGCATTGAATGAGGGAGAGAGTCAATTGGATAAGATAGAAGAAATTTCTTACCCATTGATAATTTTTGTTTGATTAACTATGTTTGTAATTTGTTACTCATCTATACTACTATGAGAAGTGCTACGACCACAACATTTTTACAACAAATCATGGGTAGTTAGTTATTAGAGAGATGCTACGTCTACAACATTTTTACAACAAATCACAACTGATTAGTTGTTGTTGGTTCAAATTTGAAACTAACACTACAATTACTTTTTTGCCCTAACAATAACAACCAGTAACAACGTGCCACTTAGAATTTGTTGTAAAAATGTTGTGAAAATATTGTGGACATATAATTTCTTTAGTTTTTATTGGTTTAAATTTGAATTTAGCATTGAGATTACTTTTTTAACCCAACAATAACAACTAGTAACAATTTGCCACTTAGAATTTATTGTAAAAATGTTGTGGACATATCATTCCTCATCTATACTACTATTTAAGGGATTTTTCTTATTTGGACCCAATTTTTTTATTATTCCAAAATACCCCTACAAAAAATACCCTTATTTCCCTACGTTTAAGTAGATACAAAACTAAAGGACAACAAAGTAAAAATACATCTTTAACTCTTACTAAAACATCATATACTATACAATAAAAGTTGGGCTTAGACGTCGTGGTTGCGCCAAGTGGCTTCACCAAATTGTAAAAATTTTATTAAATTTTTAGATTTTTAAAGAACTAAAAAAGAATAGTATACTACTAGGACTCTAATTCATTCTTATCATTAAATAAAATTATATTAACATTATTTTTTTTATTTGTTAAGATGTATTTCTTAAATTAAAGGATAATATTTAACATACAAAAATTTAATTTGGATAATATTTATCATCTAATTAACATTATTTTTTTATTTGTCAGGATATATTTTTTAAATTAGGGGATAATATTTAACATACAAAAATTTAATTTAGATAATATTTATCATCTAAATTTTCAAAATTTTAATATTATTAAATTAATATTATTTTATCATAATATCAAGCTACAAAACTTGATTATTAAGGGATAAGCATAATCCAAATTCTTCAAGAGATGATTAATATAAATCTATCCCAAGAAACAGTATATATCTCCAATAATTTGATAGTCTCTATCTATTCCAAAAAATAGTATATATCTCCATTAATTTGATAATTTATATGTTGATGAAATTAATATATATATATATATATATATCAAAATTCCTTATAGCTATCAACCACGTTTTCTTTCTCTCTCCTTTTTTTTTTTTTTTTTTTTATAATTTTTAATTTTTTATATATTACGTTATGTTGAATCAACTCTTTTTATTTTCATTCTATTCGTATGACTTTTTTTTTTTAATTCCAATTTTTATGGGATAAAAACAAACACATTGATTAGATATCTTTAATTTCAAATTTCAATAAGATTTAAATGAATTATATTTCAAATGGAACCCTACCAATATATATAACCTTATATATCCTTTTTGGAGTGAAGCTTATTTCAATATGTGAATGCCTAAATCCCAAGACAATGCAGGTATGCATTCTTTCTTCTTTTATTATTATTATTTTCATTTTTTTTTCTTTAGTGTTATTATTGGGTTTTTTGTCTTCATGTGATTTTAATTAATGAATTCAAAACATTCGAAAACATTGTCAAGTTTCTAAAGGCTCCTTCTTTGTTTTTGTATTTTGTTTTTATTAAATTGATTAGGTTTTGTGTATTAGTTGCCTTTTGTTTAAACTAATTTTCTTAGCTTTGATCTAATTTATATGCTTAGGGTTAGGGTCTTAAAATTAATGATTAAATATGGTTAGAATTAATAGATTAATTTTAACAATTTTCTTATTTGTTTTTTGTGTTACATCAAATTATCAAGATGTTCTATATGTGTATTCTTGAATTATCAACTTTAATTTTAATTTATAATTGTGGGGGCCAATTATCTAGAAAGTACTATTAAAACTGTATAAATTGGGCCTATGGCCCAATCCGAGGATATTAACCAATCCAAGGATGATTAAATAAGGTTATAATGGGAATGATATAAGAAGAAGAAATAAAGATTGTATGTGATAGTCCAAAATACGTCCGAGGAGAAAAGTCATCTCGGAAACGGAGATCCGAGGACAGTAAGAATGTCTTATCATCCTGGACATTCTTCAAGGTTGCATCACAACTAGGAGTCGGACATTGGATAAGGGATGAGCAAAGGGAGGCAACAAATATCTTCAAAAGCTGCTACCTCCACATTAAATGCCTCTCAACTAACTCTCTGGCCGCATTAATGTGGAGATGATATCTGAACAGTGGTTAAGCAGCCTTACAACTACTAGTTGATGGTTCTGGGAAGTGTTGGATGGGACAAGAAGGAGTTCCTAGAATCTAACCTACACGCGTATGGTAGAGATGATACCAAGATTGTAGTATATAGCATGGGAAGGTGGCCTAAAGGAGAGGGATTGAAAAAATCAAGAAATCTTTGTAATAATACTTTGAACTCTTGTAACTTTGTTCATCAATAAGATATTATAACATAGCTCCTCAGGCCGTGCTGAGGACAGATTCTCTTATCTTATTTGTGTTTAATGCTCTTAAATCAGCAACTATTAATGTCTTTCTTCTGGAATAGAACTAGTTCTTTCACCCACGCTCTACAAATTCATTGTTTGGGCTTGTTGGGCTAAAACTCAATCCTATACTGGGTCCAATCCAAATTCAGTCCTTACAATTGGCACCGTCTGTGGGAAAGACTTGATCTATTCTGAAAGAGATTCGGGTACAACGTTTAAGATGGAAGAAACAGGTCCACACCAAGCAGCGACAGGACCACACCAGGTGGATGCTAATCTACATTAAGCAGAATCAAGGGGTTCTCAAAATAGCAATCCACGTAGGAGCCTCGAACGGAGAGGAGATCATGAGGGAAGTGTGCGCACAGCTTATACTAGTAAAAGTCAGTCTCGAGGGAAGAGCCGTGTTTCCCATGCAAAGAATGATAGAGACATGCAACGTGAAATTGATGAATTGAAAAGGGAATTGCACCACGCACGGCGAAGAAATTCATCACCCAACTCCGAGCTGTCTTCTGAGGAGACAGATGGTGTTAGTTATAGACGAAGATCCAGAACTCCACCTAGCGAGACTTTCTCCTACGACGAGGAGTATCACCATAGACATAGATATAAGAGCCTGCATCGCAGAGGCTTAGGGAATGATGCCATGAACAAGGCGTTGAGTCAGGTTTCTAAGTCACCCTTCACGCGAAACATAGAAGGTGCGAGTCTTCCTCGGTGATTCCATCAACCCACGTTCACCATTTATAATGGTCGAATAGATCCAGTGGAACATGTCAATCATTTCAATCAAAGGATGGCCGTTTATTCTAAAGATGAGGCCTTGATGTGTAAGGTTTTTCCATCTAGCATGGGCCCAGTGACGATGAGGTGGTTTAAAGGTTTAAGAGCGAATTCTATTGACTCCTTTAAGAAACTCACTCGGGCCTTTAGTGCTCGCTTTATCACTTGTAGCAGAGTTCCTCGGCCTTTGGGATCCTTATTATTTATGTCCATGCGGGAGGAGGAAACTCTGAAGGCCTACTCAGATAGATATTGAGAGATGTTTAATGAAATAGACGGAGACTATGACGATGTGGCCATTAGTACTTTCAAGGCTGGCCTCCCATCCTTGTCTTGATACATCATCATCCTGTGATTGGCCATATGTACCTCTGCAGGTATGACTGCTTCGCTTCCATAGGCTAGCTTGAAAGGAGTCTCCCCCGTAGGGGTTCTCACTGTGGTCCTGTACGCCCATAGAACACCTGGTAACTCGTCTGACCATACTCCCTTTGCCCCCTCAAGCCGAGTCTTGATGATTTTCAACAAGGATCGGTTTGCAACTTCAGCTTGGTCGTTGGCTTGGGGGTGTGCAGGTGAGGAATAATGATTTTGAATTCCAAAGTATACACAGAAGTCCCTGAAGAGTGCATTGTCAAATTGTCGTCCGTTATCAGACACCAATACCTTGGGCACTCCAAATCTGCATACAATGTTCTTCCACACGAAATTTTTCACATTCTGTTGTGTGATATTTGCTAACGGTTCAGCTTCCACCTATTTGGTGAAATAATCGATGCCCACCACTAGAAACTTCATCTGCCTTGTGCCCAGAGGGAAGGGACCCAAAATGTCTAGTCCCCATTGTGCAAAGGGCCACAGTGCCATCATCGGGGTGAGGTACTCTGATGGTTGCCTGGGGACGTTACTAAACCGTTGGCATTAGTCGCAAACCTTGACGTATGCTTTAGCATCAGCTTGCATATTTGGCCAATAATACCTCGCACGGACGACCTTGTGGACAAGTGACTTGGCTCTTGAGTGATTGCCACATGCTCCTTCATGAACTTCTCTCAGTACGTAGTTAGCTTCGTCCGGAGCCAAGCATCTAAGATAAGGTTAAGAAAAACCTCTCTTGTATAGCACATCGTCCATAAGAACGTACCTAGCCGATCTCACCCTCAACTTCCTGGCTTCGTCCTTCTCTTCTGGTAGTCGTCCGTCTTTCAAGTATGATATAATCGGGGTCATCCAATTTCCTCTGGTCTCCACCTGTTGTACTTCTGGTATATCAATACTTGGCATATACTGAATTTCATCAAATTCTTCCATAGATTCATTTGCTGAGGCTTCTTTTGCTATGGTATCAGTTTCCACGTTCTTTTCCCTTGGGATTTGAAAAAAGTTAGCTTTTTCAAATCTTTTCATAAGGCGCATCACCCTACTAAGGTATTTCCTCATCCGTTCTTCCTTTGCTTCATACATCCCATTCACTTGCCCCTAAGACGAGTATAGACTTGGCTTCCACAGACTTAGCCAATTCTAACCCTTTGAGAAGGGCTTCATACTCGACTTTATTGTTAGTTGCTTGGTACTGCAGACGAACCTTATGTTTCAGTTTGTCTCCTTCTGGGGATTGTAGGACCACACCAATTCCACCTGCATGCCGTGTAGACGAACCATCCACATGGACGACCCATCTCTCACTGTCTTCTGCTTCATCATGACTTGGGGTAAATTCTGCAATGAAATCTGCTAAGGCTTGAGCTTTTATGGCATGCCTTGGCTGATATCTAATGTCAAACTCACTGAGTTTTACAGCCCACTAGATTAATCGTCCTGCAGCTTCCAGTCTATTCATTGCCTTCTTGAGCGGATGATCTGTCATGACATTAATGACATGTGCTTGGAAATAATGCCTCAGCTTCCTGGAAGCAGTTATCAATGCGAAGGCTAATTTCTCCATTTGTGGATACCGTCCTTCCACTCCCCTCAGTGCCTTACTTGTATAGTACATAGGTCTTTGCACTTTATCTTCTTCTCTTATCAATGCTGAACTCACAGCATGCAGGGTTACTGCTAAGTATAAATACAACTCCTCTCCCACCACGGATGGACTCAGTAAAGGAGCCATGGTAAGGTATGCCTTCAGGTCTTTGAAAGCTATCTGACACTCATCGGTCCATTCGAATACTTTTCTAAGAATCTTAAAAAATGGCAAACATTTGTCAGTGGCTTTAAAGACAAACCTATTAAGTGTAGCAACTCGTCCAGTGAGGGATTGGATTTTTTTGGTATTTTGCGGAGACTTCATGTCCAATATTGCTTGAATTTTATCAGGATTCGCTTCAATTCCCTTGTGGAAGACCATAAATCCAAGGAATTTCCATGATGATACTCCAAAAGCACATTTGCTAGGATTCAGCTTCATGTGATACTGTCTCAGTGTGTCAAATGTCTCCTGCAGGTCGACTAGATGCCTTCCCTCGTCCTGACTCTTCACCAGCATGTCATCTACGTAGACTTCCACATTCTGCCCAATCTGCGGACAAAACATGTGGTTGACCAATCTCTGATATGTTGCCCCTGCATTCTTTAAGTCAAAGGGCATCACCTTATAACAGAATAAGCCTTGACTGGTGACAAAGGATGTTTTCTCTTGGTCTGCCTTGTCCATCCTTATCTGATTGTATCCAGAGAAAGCATCCATGAAGCTAAGCAACTTGTGGCCCGCAGTGGAGTCTACCAACTGGTCAATGCGTAGCAGCTGGTAACTATCCTTGGGGTAAGCCTTGTTTAAGTCAGTGAAATCTACACACATTCTCCGTTTGCCGTTTGCCTTTTTGACCATTATTACATTGGCCAACCAATCCAGATAGTACACTTCTCGAATAAACTTCGCCACAATCAACTTTTGGACTTCGTCTTTGATAGCATCATCTCTCTCAAGGGCAAACACCCTCTTCTTTTGTCGCACTGGCTTGGAGGAAGGACATACATTCAGATGGTGGGTAATGACACTAGGGTCTATACCGGCATGTCCTCATAACTCCAAGCAAACACATCAATATTTTTCTTCAAAAACTGGACGAGATCCTTCTTAATCTTCTCTTCTAGATCTGCTCCAACCCTGATACACCTCTTAGGGTTATTTTCATCCAAGAAAATATCTTCCAATGCTTCGGTAGGCTTTGCTACAACTCTCTTTTCCTCAATATTCATGGATTGAACTTGTTCGTCCATGGCCAACATGGCCAGGTAACATTCTCTTGCTGCTAGTTGGTCTCCTTGTACCTGCCCTACTCCGTGTTCTGTTGGAAACTTGACTGATAGGTGATAAGTAGAGGTAACAGCCTTCCAACTATTTAAAGTTGGTCTTCCAATTATGGCGTTGTAGGAGGATGAACAATCTACCACAAGGAAGTTCACATTCTTAGTGATTTGTCGTAGGTATGCCCCCACTTCCACTGATAAGGAAATAGTACCCACGGGTTGTACCTTCATTCCACCAAAACCTACTAGGGGGAGTTTACTGGACGGAGCTGGTCTCGTCCTAACCTCATCTGCTGAAAAGCTAGATAATATAAAATGTCCGCCGAGCTTCCATTGTTTACTAGCACTCTTCTAGTTGTGTAGTCAGATTTAAGTAAGGTGATGACGATAGCATCATCATGTGGGTGATGAATTCTCTCAGCGTCTTCGTCCGTGAAAGTGATTGATTGTTCGTCCATGGACCTTGCTCTCGGTGACCATCCAGAAAGTTGGACGCTCTGCACTACCTTCAAGTATGCTTTTTTGGACTTGGACGACTGGCCTGTCGAACTTCCCCCTATAATGACTCTTATTTCTCTGAGCGGTGGTCGTGATGATTCTTCCATCTTCCCTTTCAGTTTCTCGTCCCTGTGGTCTCGTCCAAGGAAATTCCTCAACTTCCCTTGCCTTATGAGATTTTCAATTTGCTGCTTTAAATCGAAACACTCGTCTGTATCATGACCATGATCCCTATGGAAGCGACAATATTTGTTCCTATTGCGTTTATTGGGATCTCCCTTCATTTTCTCCGGCCACTTCAAGGAAGGATCATCCTTGATTTGCATAAGGACCTGCTCAAGTGGGATGTTCAAAGGGGTATATTGCTGGTTCCATGCTGAAGAGCCTGGCTTCTTATTATCTTGGTCTTTCCTTTCTTCCGTCCGTCCCTTCTTTGGACGAGAGCCTTGCTCGGGATGGTGACTGGGGTTTGCCTCTACTCTCTCAGATCTCTTCCTTTTCTTAGCAATGATCGCGTCTTCTGCATTCATAAAATTTTGGGCTGAATAGACGAGTTCAACCATGGACTAAGGCTCTTTTTCATAGAGTTTATGTGTAAACAAATCCGAATTCACCCCATTATGGAAGGCTGCCAATAGGAGCTTATCATCTACTTCGTCCACACTTAGGGCTTCTCTGTTAAAACGGGTGATGAACGATCGTAGGCTCTCGTTCTCTCCCTGCTCTATAGTTAACAAGCTGGACGAAGAACGCTTGTATCTTTATCCCCCTATGAAATTATTAATAAACAACTTGCTCAACTCTTTAAAAGAACTTACCGAATTCGGGGGTATTTTGCTGAACCAAACTCGTGCTGAGCCCTTGAGGGTAGTAGGAAAGGCTCTACACATTATTTCGTCAGGAACCCCTTGAAGATGCATGGTGGTCTTAAAGGTGGCAATGTGATCAAACGGGTCTCGTGTTCCATCATACGAATCTAGAGAAGGCAACTTGAACTTTGATGGTAGAGGGTAACTGTTGATGGAAGCCGTGAAGGGGGAATCAGTTCTGTGGACCAAATCTTCTATCGGATTCGCCCTTCTCATGTTCTCTTTCATTTCCTCCATGACTTTCTTCATTTGGTCCATCTCTTCTTTCAAGTGTGGTACCGTTCGTGAAGTGGTGCCTCTTAACTGACTTCCAATTTCAGTATTCTCTCTATCATCATGACTTTGTGTTTGTCCTCCTCCTTCACGTTCTTCACGTGTCTACCTTCTCAAATTAATCTCCATTCTTAACTCTTAGTTTTGGGGAGTCAACTAAGCCATTGCGATTGCCATAGATTGCACATGTTGGACAAATGATGTCTGCATGACCGGTGCAGATTGGCGATTGCGGTTAGGGTTGCTTGAAGCATCTCTGCTTCGCTGATGGCCTGGGCTAGTAGCCCTCGATCTAGTCCGAACCATCAACCTTTTGTCGCAAAAAGAAAACTGTGAAACAATTTCTCTTCCCATAGACGGCGCCAACTGATAATTCCTTGGAGATCAGTAGGTTGATAAGTCTCGGGCATTGATGATCTTAGGGCTGGATCCTGAAAACAAACACTAAATCAGAGGAAACCGGTGGGGACTGGCCAAAAGTCCTCCGATGATGAAGTTAGCGAATTTGGAATTCTTAGTAAGAAGGAAGTGACTTCTGAAAAATTAAAATGTCTGAATCCCTTACCTTCTCATCGAAGAATGCTTTTATAGCATGTGTGGAGCGGTTATCTGTTTAATAACCATTTCTAATGTCGAGGAGTCCAGAGAATTTGGAGTAACTTCCATAACCGCCATGGAAGTTACCTCAGTTGGATGGCTCGTTCCATAGTGGTTAATGGAGAATATGGGACTTAGTAGTTCAATCCAATGAACTAGTCCATCTTTCATTAAGGAAGGACGAGACTATCAAGGACGCTTGGGACGATCACCTCGTTTGCCTGGTTCGCCCTAGCTGGTCTTTCATTGGACGAGCCATATGGACGAGTTCAGGAGTTGTGTTTATTGTGACACCATCAAGTAGTACAGTGTTTGTGGTGATGGACTAGCACAAATACAATGAACTTTTTATTTTTTATTTTTTATAATAAGTAGTAAAATTTTCCATTCCATTTTTTTTATACACTCTTTTTAAGGAGTTTTCTCTCTCTCTCTCTCTCTCTCTCTCTCTCATGTCAAATAAAATTTTGTCTAATTATTTTAATATCTTTTTGCAACATCATCCGGGCTTATGTAAAGGAAGCAATTGTGGAGTTCAATGTCATTGAATCAATGAAACTTTATGATGTTGATTCAAATATAATTTTGTTTTCTTCAAATTGATGAATACTCCTAGACATCAAATCCTTTCATTCCAAAGGCATTACTAGGATTCACAAGGCTATGAGGAGCATTAAGAGAGAGAGTCAATTGGATAAGATAGAAGAAATTTCTTACCCATTGATAATTTTTGTTTGATTAACTATGTTTGCAATTTGTTACTCATCTCTTTTATGAGTCTTTTACATGTATAATTTCAATCATATACTAGCTTCTGAGCACGCGCTCATGCGTGTGTTCAATGGCTCTTTTATTTTTTTGGTAAGGATTAATTTAGAGCATTTATTATAATTTGGGATTACTACATTTTCCAATCACAAAAAAAAAAAAACCTAGGGGTGTGATGAGTATTATGTGTGGTGAAATAATTTTTCATCACACCCCTAGGTTTTTTTTGTAATTGGCAAATGTAGTAATCCCAAATTATAATAAATACTCTAAATTAATCCTTATTCAAAAAATAGAAGAGTCTCTAAACACGCGCGTGAGCACGTGCTCAGAGTCTAGTTTATTGGTTATTCCCCTTTCTTAGTGGGGTCGGTTAAGGTAATTAACTTTTTTTTTTTTTTTTTTTTGATAAAAGGTAGTTAAACATTTGATTTTTCTTTTTCTTTTTTTGAGGAAAAGTTAACATGTGAATAGGCATTAAACTTTTTTTCTAATAGTGAAATAGGTTCTAAAATTTGTTTTATTATTATTTTTTCATAAATTAAAAAAAAAAGAGAGTACATTTGCTTAGTATTTATCACCATGGGCTTTGATGATTAATTGCCCTCGAACAATGAGGTTAACCAATCTATTGGACAGTTAGATCTTTGCGAAATATATGTTGAACAATGACCCAAAAAAATGTTAGGCAACCATGGTGAAACAGACTATAGATGATGTTAACTCGCTCTCTCTTAGAGAGAATATAATCTGATTTCAAGGCTCTTTTATTTGGTTTTTTGATGTACATTGATAATAGATTAATTTTGCATATTTATATCATTGTTAGAAAGCATTATCATACTTATTTTGAGGTAATTCATGCATTTCATATTTGGTTTTGGAATAATGCTAAATAATCAATTTTGTGCTTAATTGGATTTTATTGCATGAATTTGTCTTTTGTAGGAGAATGGAATTAAACAAGTGGATTTGTGCAAAGAAGAAATCTAATGGACTTTAATTTTACAAGGGCCATGATGAAGTTAAAGAAGACCAACCCAATTAAATTTAAGTCCAATTGGAGCAAGAAATCAAAGGAAATTTGCACCAAATCCAAGTCCAATTTGGATTAGGATTCCAGACTGCACATCAGTTAGTATTTTTGGCATAACTTTCGGCTCAGAAGTCCAATTGAGGTAATTCAAGTTGGGCTGGAACTTTAACTTAAAGGGGTACAACTTTTTAGTTTGCCAAAAGTCCGAATTCAGAGATTAAATGGGCCAAAATCGTCGGTTAAGACCTAAAAATCTGAGATTTTCTCCAAACAGGAATTCAACTTATAATAGGATTCCTTGACCTATTTAAAAGCTCTTTAGGGCAAAATTCAAGGAGGCTAGTGCTAGGGCTGAGGGTTGAATGTATAGAGAGTGCGGCTACCTCTTTGGTTTTCTTCCATGACAATTAGTTTTATTTATTTGTCTAGTTTAATGTTTAGTATTTTATTTTTGTTTTTCTTTCAATTACTATGAGTAGCTAAATTTATAATTAGGGTTGAGGATGAAAACTTGTTAAGGATTATTAGTAATATTTATGTGATTTGATTTTTCCGACAATAATTGTTCTTTTAATGATTTAAATTGTTCTTGCTTCATATCAATTGACTAAGATGGGATTCTAGATATGAGTTCAATCATGTTTTTCTCATGATTTAGGATTTGTCTTAATTAATTGAATGCTTGGATTATTAATTCTTGATTATAAAATTGGATATCGTTTGTGATTTGTCTGTCAATGGATACAATTTATGATTTGATTTTTAGAATTGGATATATCTTGTGATTTGTTTGGCTATAGATACAATTGATGATTTGATTTTATACTTAAGAAGCGAAGAAGAACATGCTTTTGATTTTTAAAATAAGGATTTTAATGAGAATATTTTCCATGATAGCAAGATTGATTTCTAGATTATCATGTAGTGAGTTAGGAAAAATTAATGATCATAAATATATGCTGATATGAATTAACAAGGCGGATTCCAAAACCTTAATTCATTTCTCTAGATTGTTTACATCTCTTTACTATTTTATATTATATCTTTGCTTAGTTTAATTATTTGTTTAGTTTATTTAATTGCAAACAACCAATTTTTATTAAACTAGATTAGGATTAATTTGGTTAAGATTTGATTTAATTTTCCTATGTTCATTCAAGTCCCTGTGGGTTCGACCTCGTTCTTGTCAAACTATACTTCGGTACGGTTCGTACACTTGCAAATACTTTAAAATTTCACAACATTTTTAAAATCACCATTTTTGTAAATTGTAGTTAGAAAAGGTGTTCTTGAAACAGCCCAAGGTTTTCATATGGTGAGATTTTATATTATTCTTCAAATATAACTATATCCACATTACTTTCCCATATAAAGATTTTGGTAATATGCCTTGATCCATGGCATCTCTTTCACAAACATGTAAGGTTTAATTGTAATGTGCCTTACTGTATTCTAAAAGGTCATTGTTAAGGTCCAAAATATCACAATGATGTATCAAAGCCCAAAACAACACAAAGGACTGAAATCCAGAAAACATTTGGGCTTTCAATAAAAAAAAAAAGGAAGGCCCAAATCTATTAAGAATCCATAGGAAGGGACCCAAGCCCATGAATAGGCAAGCTTTGGACATCACGAAACAAAGGAAAAAAGAGGTCCAGCCCAGCTCTCAAAGGTAAGAAAATCGCTGAGGAGCCCAGGGAGAAAACTGAACCAGGATACCTGGGGATTCCCAGAGGCTTGGGATCCTCAGGATGTGCAACAAGGCCAGGTTAGGACTGAGACAGTTCAAGGGGGCATGCCCAGAAACATAAAGAACGAGGGTAGATATGTCCCATCAGCCACCCCATGATGCAGAAAAGGATTAGAAGACTTGGGAACCAACAACTCATAAATAGGGGTCTGGTACCTCGGGGAACCTAGGAAGATGGACCGTGAAAGAAGGAGGCTGAGGATCTTTCAACCTGATAGAAAGGAATTAGCCCATTTAGAAAAAATGACAAAAAGAAAAGCAACCAAAAGGTGGATTTGAAAAGGTGGAGTCTAGAACCCTTGGAAAAAGAAAAATCAAAGGTTAGCCCTCTAGAACCCCCCAGAACAGGAAAGTCAGCTAGGAGCTTTTGAAGAAGGAACCTCAAAAGAGGAAAATAGTGAAAGATGAGAAAGGGACCAGGCACCAATGTTGTTGACACAATATTGGTTCTGGTACCTAGAGCAACAAATGAAGGGAATCAATGGTACCCCAGAAACCTTAGGATGGCACTATAAAAGGAGGGTTAGCCAATAGTGAAGGGTATTCAACAATAGTGAATTAGAGAAAAAGATTTTTGAGAAAAGTCTGTTAGAATTCAAAAAGAGAAAAGAGAGGGAAAACAACGTCTGGGGTCCTGAAATAGCTACTAGAGAATACACTTGGATTTAAAGGGATTCAAACTTTGCAAGTGTTAGAGGCCTAAGGAGTCATCTAAGTCTATGATTTTTAAACTTATTAGGACCTTGTAACATATCCTAGTGAGCATAATGTATTAAAAACTTAAGAAAATAATGAAACATTTCATATTATCCTAAGGATCTCTAACGTTTATTCCATTTTTTCTCCTATATCACTTCTTTACTGTTTCCTTGCTGTACAATACATATATGTTTTTTATGTGTTAGTATGTATATGTTGTAGGATCCACGCTTTGTGAACAACTTGGTTTGAAATCAGCCTAACTTAATTGCAGTGAACCAAGTCCAATCCCTTAAACATTAGTATTGGGCCCAAGATCCTTACTTTCTACTTGGGCCTGTGTTGTTTTACCAAAAAAAAAAAAAAAGAACCCACACAGTCATTAATTATTATTCAAGATGGTGAAGCATTCAGTTAAGGCTCCTTTAAAAATAAAATAGTAATATGGTGAGGATGGACAAATGTAGGGCAATAATAATATAAGATAGCTTAGTTCCGTTGTGTATTTGAATGGAACATTTACTTGTTGGTAAAAGATTTACTTCCTACACAAAAAACGATTAAAAAAATTACTTGTAGATGGGAGGGAAAAAAAAGATAAAAACCTATTAAAATTGAAACTATCCATGAATTTCTTGCCCTGTAGAATTGTAGTTGCTAGCATGCATTGCTACGCAACTATGGTCTATAGTCTACAATTCACATGATTATGATATGGACACAAGCCACACCCTTATGATATTTATGTAATTTTGGTTTGAGTTGTTTGTGCTTCTTTTATTCTTTGTATTCTCTTTGTAATTTTTTTTAGACACGGCTTGTGTCTAGTGGAAATTTTCACTTTGTTTCACTTATTTCATAGATCAAATGCTCTTTGCATAATTATTTTACATAATTGGCTTTGAGGCACTTGTAAATCACTATTAAAAAGTGTCATAATATTGCTTGTATTTAATCATGTGATGTCTTCCTCCCATAAAAGTTAACTTTATCTAAATAACATGTGGACAATTTTTTTTTAAATAAAAAATAATTGAAGTATAAAATTTAGTCAAACGGATCTTAAAGGCAAATTCAATGGGGTCTACACCCTTTATTTATCAAATGATAGTGTCATGATATCACTATCAGGCTCCCAACTCAACTTGATTGTCCTAAATTCCAAGAAAAATGCAAATTGTGTGTAAGGTGTACCACAACAAAAGCAATTACAAGTAAACACAATTATCATTGGCATATTTTGTTTCGCTTATTTCATAGATCAAATGCTCTTTGCATAATTATTTTACATAATTGGCTTTGAGGCACGTGTAAATCACTATTAAAAAGTGTCATAATATTGCTTGTATTTAATCATGTGATGTCTTCCTCCAATAAAAGTTAACTTTATCTAAATAACATGTGGACAATTTTTTTTTAAATAAAAAATAATTGAAGTATAAAATTTAGTCAAACGGATCTTAAAGGCAAATTCAATGGGGTCTACACCCTTTATCTATCAAATGATAGTGTCATGATATCACTATCCGGCACCCAACTCAACTTGATTGTCCTAAATTCCCAGAAAAATGCAAATTGTGTGTAAGGTGTACCACAACAAAAGCAATTACAAGTAAACACAATTATCATTGGCATATTTTGTTTCGCTTATTTCATAGATCAAATGCTCTTTGCATAATTATTTTACATAATTGGCTTTGAGGCATTTGTAAATCACTATTAAAAAGTGTCATAATATTGCTTGTATTTAATCATGTGATGTCTTCCTCCCATAAAAGTTAACTTTATCTAAATAACATGTGGACGATTTTTTTTTTAAATAAAAAATAACTGAAGTATAAAACTTAGTCAAACGGATCTTAAAGGCAAATTCAATGGGGTCTACACCCTTTATCTATCAAATGATAGTGTCATGATATCACTATCAGGCACCCAAGTCAACTTGATTGTCCTAAATTCCAAGAAAAATGCAAATTGTGTGTAAGGTGTACCACAACAAAAGCAATTACAAGTAAACACAATTATCATTGGCACAAGAAAATATTTAAAAGTTAGTTAGACCAACATGGATAGATTACCTTCATTGTTGCAAAACTGATATCTGAAACATTTGCACAAATTTTACAATCTAGCATTCTAGAAACAAGGCACAACCTTAAAAGCTGAAACGTAACATTTATTTTTGCTACACTCTAAACCACATCAGCGTCACCATTGCGCATCTTTGGTATGGTAGTCACTCTACAAGTATAAATGTTTGTAGGGTGTGGGGGGCAAGGGCTGGGGTTCAAATCTCCAGGAGGGAGTTTCACACACATATACACTTTTTTTTTTTTAGAAATAATTACAACATGCTGCTAACCCCGCAGCTCGAACCCTTTCCCCCCTAGACCCCTAAACACTTTGTGCATGGGAAGACCTTTAGTCACACACATATACAGTTAGATTAGACTAGAGTGGAATTTTTTTCTTGTATAAAATAAATAAATAAATAAAATCAGCATATGTAGATATTTAATTCTTAGATTTTGCTAATAATTGTTGTAGGGATGAAAGGTCCAGATATAGGTATTGGGCCGTGGGCCGCGCCTGAGGATGTCAAGTAGCCTGAGGACAGATAGATACTAGCGAAGGCATACAGATTAATGGGCTGTGGAAGAAGTCTGGTCACAATGAGTAGGAGATGTTGTTCGAGGAGAAATACCTCCTCGGTTAAGCAAAGTAGAGGTCAAAGTTCTGACCATCCATCAAGAATAGGGCAACAGGCAATCTTGCTTGGAAGGATAAACATCAAAGAGGGATGAGACAAAAGAGAGTTGGGAAATATCTGAGAAAAAAGCTGCTACCACCGCATTGAATGCTCTGCATCTAACCCCCTGGCCGCATTAATATGGAAGTGATACCTGAACAGTAACTACAACTACCCCCAAAGACTTCATGAAGAAGCTAATGAGATAAGTATCAAGAAGATTAGCAATCTAATCTACACGTGAAAGGCTGAGATGAAAGAAAGGGAGGGAATATAAAAGAGAAGAACCCATTACAAAGAGAGGATGAGAAAATCTAGAGAGAAATTACTGTACACTCAAGAACTGTAATTTGGTATAAGTCTAAGAGAAATATATAAAAACAGACTTTCCTCGGACTTGGCCGAGGAGAACTTTTCTTGTTCAAAACTATTTGCTTTATTCTTTCCAGTAATAACTAACCTTCTGTGATCATTGTCCATTTAACTCATTGAAAGTTCAATTTCAAGCCCACTCTCTAACAAATTCATTGCTTTGGGCTCTTTGGGTCATGACCATAGTTTGGGCGATGGATTAAATCGTTCCCTTACAATTGTTTATTTGATAATATGATTTGGGTGGATGAAATTACAACAAATTGTTTTCCTAATTGATCCAATTAATCATTGTTAAATTTTATTAATTTTCTTAGTTACATTTTTCGGTGTTTTGGATTGTAGGCAGAAAAATAAAGTTTGATAAGTTATGTTTAAAACTAAAAGAATAATTTTCAAATTTTATATTCTTTTTAATGATTCAAAAAATGTTATAAATAACTTTTATTAAAAAACGAATATTTTTGTTAACTTGCCTTTTGAATTTCTAAGAAAAATTGTATTGTTTTCATTTTGGTTCAACAAAATTTATATTTATGATTTATGATTGTTCATATATTACATTTATGATTGTTCCTATAATAAATAAAAAAATGATTACGAAATACATTACTCTTTATTAAATTAGTTTAAATTGTAAAAAAAAAAAATAATAATAAAACCACCATTGCGTGGGTTCGCAACAAGTTATAGATTAATATTTGATTCCATAAGAAATTCCATAAGATGTAACATTTGGTTCCAATCAAACTTTAGAATAGTGCTGAAATTCCCACGAAGAGATAACACAATTATCAGGGTCAAATTTAAAGCGACTAAGATCAAGTGTATATGTTTGAAAACTTAAAACATGCAAGTCCAAGAGAAAGCACAAACAAATAACAACTACACACAAAAAAGATTTCAATTCACAACAACATGCAACCTTGATTTACACTTATTCCTTTACAAAGAAGTTGCTTTTGACTTACCCCTTTCTCCCTCGTCTCTTTCTTTCATGTTCCTACGCATCAAGCAATATTGTTATTCATCAATCAAGTACAAAAAATATAAACAGCTGAAACGCGAACAAATCATATTGCAATCAATTGACAGCATCGGTGTTGTTCGTTAGAGCCCCTGTAGAATTATAGTTGCTAGCATGCATTGCTATTGGAAGCATCTATGGTCCACAGTCCACACGATAATGATATTTATGTAATTTTGGTTTGGGATTCTGCTGTTGTCTGTTCTTCTGTTACTCTTAGCATTCTCTTCGTATTTTTTATTTTTTTACATATTTTGTTTCGCTTATTTCATAGTTCAATATGCTCTTTGCAAAATTATGTTACATTAATTTGGTTTTAAGATTTTTCATTTTTCCATAACATTGTTGTCGTGCTTCCTAATCTGAGTGATTTTAAAGTATCAAAGTTTTATAAGAGCTTATGTCTGCAAGGTAATAGGTGTTTTTGTGCCACTGGTCTATCATAATGGCTTGTTGTTTTGCAGGACCTGCTAGGTGCTATCTTCCTGATCAAAAACAAACCATTACCCCAAGGTTCTACTTATAGCAGCCGGGGCTAGATTGGACTTCATATAAATCATATTTGATATTACTCCATATCTGGCTCAACTCGAACTCACTGATAAAAGTACTATTAATTGGGGGAGGGAAATGGGGGAAATAAATACATTTCTGCAGGACATGTTAAAAGTTAGCAGGTGTCTCAAAGGATCATTTGTAATTGATGACCAGAAACAACTGATTCTGATTCTCCATATTACCAATAAAAATACAAATTTGTGTAAGTAAACCTCTCAAATACCTAGCACAACAATATATTGTCACCAAAATGAAATTGAGACACAAAAACAGCCTTGTGATTCAATCACCTTCAATAATAATAGTCATTGGTCTGGATTAACCTACTATATGGGTTTAGATTCCACTTTATACGCAGTCTGGATTACAATGCAACTTACCTAGTCGTACTAAAAAAAATCTGCAGCAAGTTTGATACTGCAACAAACTGACTACAATATATGATTGGACAATCAGAGAAAACTAAAGGGTATTTAGATTCCTCCAAGTGAAGATAAACACTCTGGAAACACATCAACCGTCACACCAGTGCTTAGAAGAATCTCAATCTAGACATCTATAGAGGAAAAGTCTAATCACAAGACAGAAAGCAAATAGTTTTCTACAGAGGTAAATTTTTTATTGAAAACCTTTCAATGACACAACTAAAAGCAAATAATTGCAAGTCTAGTGAGACAATCAACACATCATATGGTTTACAAGAACCAAAAAGTTCCATTTATTTTAATTCAAAGAGGACATCGATAATAAGAATAGACAATTGCGAAGACAGGCTATACATAAATGACAAAAGGAGGAAAGCTATTTTTCTTTATCTATTTAACATGAAAATTGTTCTCAAGTCACCTATGATCTAATTCAAGATACAGCCCTCAGTAGAGGTGAATGGCAGCCTGATCTAGAGTTAGTTTGAAGCATGTTTTCCTGCTGGCAGGTACCTTAGCCAGCTGGGACTCCCATCATTTGAGCCACTCACACAGAGGAGAAGGCACCGTGCAGAGCTTGCAAAATAAGGCTGCTCTCTAGCTTGCTCTTTTGTTGTATTTTCTGTTCCCCCTAATTTTGTTTGAAGCCACCTTGAGGCAGATGCACAGGGTGTATTACCACATACTCATTTGTACTGATGTATTGTTAATGCTATTATGGTTCCTTTACACCAAAAACAAACGAATTGAACCACCAAAAAAGTAAAAGAAAAGATAAAAAACACATAAACAGGTGAATTCATATTGGTTTCACCACTCACCAAATTAAGGTTACTGTTCCAGCAACCTAAATTGGTGAGTTTATAGTAGGTTCACCATTCACCAAATCAAGACTACCGTTCCAGCAACCTAACTGGGTGAGTTTACAGTGGATTTCGCCATTCACCAAACCAGTCAAAATAGTATCTGAAAAGCTAAGTTTAGATCCAAAGCCGAGGAACATGGCTTCCCAGACCATAGCACAAGAGTAACGTTCTTGCCAATTATTTTCTGCATCAATTCCATTGCATTACAAACCAACCCTTTTCGGCCCAGCCCAAACATTACCTAATCAAATGTCTCACATGACAGTAAAACTTGTCCAACATTTTCTCAGACAAGACACAAGCAACCATAGTTTCACCTTCACCAATTAAAACTTTCAGCATAATCCTATATGTCCGAAAGTTGAACTCAACACCCTTATTTCCCATGTCCCTAACAAGCTTCCTCGTCCTACCTAACTCCCCAGCCTTAGAAAATGCATCCAATAATGTATTGTAAGTAATCATATTGGGCTTGCACCCCAACTCCTCCATTGAACCAATCACCTTAATACCAGCTTCCATGCTATTTTGCTTACACAAGCCATAAATATACACATTATAAGTGAAAACATTAGGAACCAAACCCAACACAAGCAATTCATCAAACGTGTCATCTGCCTTCCCAAAATCCCCTTCCACAATAGCCCCTTTGAAAGCTGTAGTATAACAAACAATGTCAGGCTTAATCCCATCCACTTTCATCTGATTCAAAACCTACAAAGCATCAAAACCCTTCCTTTCTTTCACCAAAAACCTTATCACTTCAGAATAATCCATTATGCCAGGACAAAAACCAAACTTTTTCATTCTTTGCACAAACCCCATCACCTTAAAACCACACAAATCCTCTTGTTCACACTTTCACAATATCAAAGAACAAATCTTTGAACCAAAATTATACATTCATACCCATCATTTATCATACAGTTAAAAATCTCAATAGCATATCAAACCCTTCTAATTCTACATAGAGCTTTAGCCATTATCTTAAAAAAGTTAACTTTCAACCCTTGTTGTAAGGGCCCAAGGAAAAGCGCTAGCCACATTTGCGCTATACCTTAAAAGGACTTGTCACAATTGAGGTTTCTTGTAGTTGTTAATAAAACCTAGTTCAACCCAGTAATTACTCGATATGGGACTCAACACACACCCACACACATCACACAATCAATCAAATTGGAGCATCACACTTATATTCATTTTTTATTTACTGTATGGCTTATGTACAAAATATCTCTAATGGCTCCATAGCTAGCAAGCAAGCAATCAATATAGAATTACCTAAATGCCACTTTTTCAACTACTAATGTTGAGACTGTCACAAGAAGCTTATTTACCTTCTCATCAAATGTGTAAACATCAATTTGAATTTAGTAAAAAACCAATAACAAGCTTAAGTATGGGTTGCACTACTGCAAGAAACTTCTGAGGTTTCATTTACATTCAACCACATGAAGCCGAATTTATTTTTCTCCTTCCTATTCCCCTGCCCTTTCCTTGAAGATAATTCCAAAATGACTAAATATGTTTTAGACTTTTAGGGTGCATTTGTGTAGAGCGGCTGCATTTGCGTTTGCGTAGAGTGCATTTTTTTTTTGCTAGTCCATGGCACTGTTCATGAACCAGCCCAGTGATAAAAACACGTGAATAGTAATTTTAGCAATAAAAAATATTTTGTTATAGTATTTTCAATAATAAATTTTCAGTTTTAAGCAAAATAAGCGATATCTAAATACACACTTAGTCATGTAAGCAGACTAGGTTAAAAATTATTGACTATACATTGTTAAAAGGCTGAAAAGGTATGCATTGTATTCAGAAAAGGTGTGCATTGTATCTTTGTATCCTCTGCCAAAGTGCTGTCCAAAAGCAGCAGGCTGTTTCCTAATTTTGTTATCTTGCTTGTTTCTATGCAATTCACAATGTAGGGTTTTAATCTAGATTTTTTTTTTGGGGCGCTATATCAAGGGGGAAAATCCCAAATTAAAAACATGCTTACTAAAAAACTAGTATAATTGAAGGAGATGGCTAATACTAATGAAATCTTTAAGCATTTTTCCTGTACCAAAGGAATAAACTCGATATAGCAAAAACAGCAAATGAATTACACAAACATGGACCTAATTACATATGCATATAGCCATACTACAAAATATTGGAGCAAAGCAGTAGACAAGAAATATCCAAGAGAAACGAACCAACATGCCACATATTATGTGAAATGTCCTTTGTCAAATGCAATTTGACAGTTCCGAGAGCTCCTTTGAAACTTCC
The DNA here is from genome assembly GCF_932294415.1 of Quercus robur. Taxonomy (NCBI): domain Eukaryota; kingdom Viridiplantae; phylum Streptophyta; class Magnoliopsida; order Fagales; family Fagaceae; genus Quercus; species Quercus robur. The sequence continues at coordinate 16,167,595 of NC_065540.1, forward strand.
TCAATTTCTTGCGAACACTAGGCTTATTCCTTGGGTCTAGATCAATGTGACTAGTGATTTTCATTGTCTTTAGTACTCTAGCTGCCTTCAGGATTTGTCTAACAAGTTCCATCTCATTCTCAACCCCCTTAAATCCTTCATAAAGACAAGTTGTAACGTGTGATGACATACATTCAGGAACATCGAGTGGCCCCTCTAAGCAAGGGTTAGGATTATCAAGATTAGAGCCAAGAAAAATTGAACGTTCAAAGACAAGTGTTTGTAGCTCTGGAGCCCGACAAAGCAGGAGCCGTACTGCATGCCACGCATACCACTCATGCCAAATGTCACCACAAAACTTCAAGGAGGACAAATTACGAAATGTGGGACTATTTTCATGATTAGAACCATGACAGAGGATCTGTGCGGTAACTGTGCTCAATTCCATGGATATTACATTACAGAGTTTTCCCACGAAGTCCCACGCTCTCTTTGCATGGTCATTAATCCGATCACAATCCTTAATTTGAATAACAGATTCAACCACGTTTGGGAGGTTTTCCAACACATCATCGGCGTTCAAATAACCCCTGAAATGTAAGTACTCGAGAGCTGGGGTGTTTATCTGGAATCTGTACTTCGATGAAGGCTGAACACTCCAACATAAATGTAATCTTTTCAGCGTAGCTACAAGTACAATGACATTGAACTCATTCAAAATATTCAAGTATCTATCAACCACGCAGAGGGACAAATCTAGAAGGACCGGGCAGGCATTGAGGATGGTGGAGAGAGAGTCACGATTTGCAAATGTAACACAATTTAGTAGTAGAATCCTGAGACAAGGGAGAACAAAAGCAGAAGGTGGATTGAGATGAATTGCATACCCCAATTTCAGAACCACTAATGAGGTAGAAAAGTAGAGAGTACGGGGCAACTCCATAGGTTGATGAGGAGAAGTAAGTAGTTGGAGATCAAGATCTCGCAAATCACGGATATTGGTGGCACGGAGCCATGTATCGACATAGAATGGATGACAATTGTAATACCAACAAATGCACAATTTGTGTAGTGGGGGGATGGGGTTGGAAATGGCGTTTCGAAGAGCCACGATTCTAGACGCTATATCCACAAACTTAAATTTTTCATTCTTTTCCTCATTGCATCTTTCTACAAGTCCTGCCTGATTCAAGTCAAGAACAGGAACGAGAGTCCAGAGAGGCCTCCACCTGCTCGACAAAATGCTGGTTGAGACAGAGTCTCGGATTGGGAGAAAGAAGAGGATGTGGGTGAGAAGAGAGTCCGGTAGACTGCTAATTATGTCTTTGTAGTCATCAGTGTTAGTTTGGGCATTTTGCCGAACAGGTGATAGGCAAGTCTCACTGCTCACATTTCTCCTTTTTGCTATCTCTGCTCTTTCAATTCTCTGCCTCTCTCTACTCTCCCTCTCATCTGTTTCTATCCTCTGCCGCTTCATGCTGAGCGAGTGAAAAGGGTTTCAATTTTGTTTTTGGGATAAGATCAGAGAGTCGGTGGGTTTCTACTCACTGGGAATGTGGGAGACACTGAGAGATATCATACCGTGTGATATGGGGGCAAAATCAAAGAATAGCAGATCTCATTGTATTGCGCGTCCGCGTTTCAGGCATTTTTTTTTTTTTTTTTTACCTGCGTGTAATGCTCATTAGAGCATCCACAGCAGTGGAGCTAAAAATTTAGCTATTTAGCTTCACCAAAAGTTACTTTATCTATTTTACCTACATACATGCTACAGCAGTGGATCTATTTTAGCTTTCAACACAATAAAATAATATAAACATCACAATAAAATAATATAACTACTACAATAAAATAATCCATCCCACTACAATAAAATAATATATTCACTACCCACAATTATCAGAGCCACACACTCCATCAGCAACAACCTTCATGTGACAACCACAGCACATGGCAACAACCTTCATGTGACCACCACAGCCCACGGCCACAACCATAACCCAACATAGCCCACGGCAAGAAAAAAAAAAAAAAAAAAATCAAACCACCACCAACACAGCCACAACCACCAACATAGCCCACGGCAAACACAACCACAGCGACCAAACCACCACCAACACAGCCACCAAACCTCCATTTCAACCACAATCCACAATCACAACCAAACCCAACAAAAAATAAAAAAATCAAACACCCAAAAACCCACAAACCCAGCAATCCAAAACCCATGAACCCAGAATTCCTGTCGCCAATCATGGGTCCGTGGGTCCGTGGAGCGCTTGAGTTCGATGGGTCCGTGAACCCACAAACCCATGAACCCAAAAATATTGACCGAGCATAGAGCTTCGATGGGTCTGTGGCGCGCTTGAGTTCGATGATGGCGAGATGAGTCAGTGGCGTGGGACGGCAACAAGGCGACGACGATGAAGATCGGCGATGGCGAAGCAGAGAGTAGACGAGTCAGCGGCGTGGGACGGCAACTGGGCGACGACGATGAAGATCGATTATGAAGATCGGGGACGATGAAGATCAGCGATGGCGAAGCAGAGAGTAGACGAGGGAGAGAAAAAAAAAATGAGAAGGAAAGAGGAAGAAACAAGAGAAGCCGGAGAGAGAGAGAGAAAATAAAGAAAAAGGAAAAAATATTTTTTTAATAGAAGTGGAGAGAGAAATTAAATAAAATAATATTTTTTTATTTTAGATGATATGAACAGTGCACATCTATTTATAGATGTGCACTGTAGCAATGGAGCTAAATTTTTTAGATTTAGCTCCACTGCTGCAGCCAAGTTTTTGTGTTTGTGGAGCTAAATTTTAGCATTATAGCATTATAGCTCCACTGCTGCAAATGCTCTCATTAGCTATGAACAGTATTTTTAGGCAATAAAGTCATATTCAAACGCACGCTAAACTACTAAACGTAGCGTTTCTTATTCGGTTGTCATTTGTCTATACTATTTGACTTTTCTCTTTGAACCAAATTTTTTTTGTTCTAAAATATTCCTTCGTTCCTATATTTAAGTAAAGATAAAACTAAGTGATAATCTAGTAAAAATATAATCCTAACTCCTATATTACCTAAAAAATGAGGTTATTTTCCTGTTAATTTTCAAATTTCTTTTTCTACTTATAAATTATATTCTTAAAATAAAAATTATATATATAAAAAAACACAGATTTTTTTTTTGTGCTACGACCACTAAAATAACAAAGCCAGCCTCATCCCACAAGTAAATATTGCCTAAAAGATAGGATCACTCTCTCACTAACCCCTTTATTCAGAAGCAAACTTCACTTTTAAACTTTTCTCTTTCTTTATTTTTTTTAATTAGCCGAAGATATTTCTTTTTTTTTTTTAAAAACCCACGTTAAAAAATTTTAGAAACCCACATTGCCATCCACTTTTTTTTTTTTTTTTTTAAGAAATGCTATTTGTACAACATTTTCAAAATATTGCCTATAAAATAAGATAAATTAAAAAAAAAAATTTAGAAGAAAGTATTAAGTGATTCGAATTTCCTTCATAACTCCACATTTACACTTTTCTCTTCTTTTTTTTTTTTTTAATTGACCTTGATTTTTTTTTCGTTGTCTGTTTCAATTTTTTTTAAACCAACGTTTAACTTCCCCTAAGTTGGTTGTTTTCTTTTTTTTTCTTTTGTTTGAATTCACGTTTCTCTTACTCCTACTCCCTAATATGAGATCTCACATTTAATTTTTTTCAAATCAATTCTTCTTTATTTAATTTTTTTTATAACAATTCTTCTTCTTTTCTTTATAACAATTCTTCTTTATTTTGAAATTGAAGAGAGGAAAAAAAAAAAAAACACTCATACTATAAAATTATCACTATAACTTTTCATCCATATCCCTTAAATTTGGACACCACTACTCTCCTGTTGGTTTTCAAATTACTAACCGTATCATCACAATTTCGTTGGATCATTTTTCTAAATGAAAACTCCTACATCCATCACTCTCATATCTCTCTCCCTTTTTTGCTTATTCTAAACCCATTTGTTTTCGCACCCTCACATGCATTCTCCAACTTATATTTCAATCCATGTGAGTTTTTATTTTTATATTTTTCCACTATTAAACTTTCGTTGACAATGGGTTCTGTTTTTTTTTCCCCCCTTTTATGAATCTTTTTTTTTTTTTTTGAACACATGAATATTATTTTTGATAGTACGGTTGTAAATTTTGGGGGCAAAGTAGTATAGTGTTTGTCGTGAAGAACTAGCACAAATACAATGAACTTTTTTATTTTTTTATTTTATAATAAGTAGTAAAATTTTCTATTCCATTTTTTTTTTATACACTCTTTTTAAGGATTTTTTTTTTTTTTTTTTTTTTTTTCTCTCTCTCTCTCATGTCAAATAAAATTTTGTCTAATTATTTTAATATCTTTTTGCAGCATCATCCGGGCTTATGTAAAGGAAGCAATTGTGGAGTTCAATGTCATTGAATCAATGAAGCTTTATGATGTTGATTCAAATATAATTTTGTTTTCTTCAAATTGATGAATACTCCTGGACATCAAATCCTTTCATTCCAAAGGCATTAGTAGGATTCACAAGGTTATGAGGAGCATTGAGAGAGAGAGAGAGAGAGAGTCAATTGCATAAGATAGAAGAAATTTCTTACCCATTGATAATTTTTGTTTGATTAACTATGTTTGCAATTTGTTACTCATCTCTTTTATGATTCTTTTACATGTATAATTTCAATCATGTACTAGTCTTTGAGCACACGCTTACGTATGTGTTCAAAAGCTCTTCTATTTTTTGGGTAAGGATTAATTTAGAGCATTTATTATAATTTGAGATTATTGCATTTTCCAATCACAAAAAAAAAAAAAAAAAAAAAAAAAAAAACTAGGGGTGTGATAAGTATTATGTGTGGTGAAATAATTTTTCATCACACCTCTAGATTTTTTTTGTGATTGGCAAATGTAGTAATCCCAAATTATAATAAATACTCTAAATTAATCATTACCCAAAAAATATTCTAGTGTTTCTAAAAGCTGAATAATATTTATTATTGATATGCTCCAGTTAAACCACATTAGCGTTCACGACATTATCTTTTTATCTTTTTTTTTTTTTTTTTCAATTTTCCTATAATTGTTTTTAAAATTTATTTATTTTTTTTAATATTTACACTTCTCCAACCATTTTCGCTCACTTACCTTTTCATCTCCCCACTACTTCTCCAACCTTTCTCTCTTCCTTACCTTTTCATCTCCCCACTACCCTCTAAATTAGTATCATTCTTCCTCTTTCTCTTCATCTTCTTTTATTTTTGTTTTTTCTTATTCACATCCTCTTACTATAAATTTGTCACTATCTCTTCCATTCTATGCATAATTTTCCCTCACAACAAAACAGTTGTTTCTCTCTCTCTCTCTCTCTCTCTCTCTCTCTCTCTCAAATTTTTGGTGGATTTTTTTTAGTTTTCTTGCATATTTGCTTTAGATTGATAATTTTTTATATTCTTTAAAACTCTACTTTGGGTTAATGAGATTTAGTTTTATTTATTTATTTTTTTTTTTTGTTTTCTTTGATTGTTAAATGTTATCCTATTGCGGTATAAAGAATTAAATGTAGCATATAAAAATTGTGGGGCACAAGAATTCAAATAAAGTACCTATGCCACATGTCGTATCCATGGCCAAGGAGCCCATTATCGTGCCGAGGAGGCCATACGCTCGGACAGTAAGGCCATATCAGTGGCACGTTGCCAAAGGAAGTCCTTCTGTTAAGAAAAAGTTTCGGAGAAGGGGTTAGCCCTGACATTACTGGAGGGATGGTGGCTACCCCCACATTCAATGCATCCCACCGAACCTCCTTACTGCATTTATGTGGAGAAGACCCCTGAATAGTGCTGCCTTGCCCACTGCAACTCACAAGAGGTTTGGGGAGGTGTCTGATGGGAGAAGTACTCAAGTGGTGGACTGGACAATCAACAAATGGAGGGCCAAGATCGCATGAAATGAGATATATAATGTGAGAGGCCTCCAAGGAGAAGGGGAGAAAAATCTGAAGAGAAAACACCATAGCATTAAGAACAGCAATTGTAATCAAATCTAAGAAAAATATATTCAAGAACTACTCTCCTTGGACATAGCCGAGGAAGAATTTCTGTGCACCACATTTGTCTATTTACTGTTTTTCCTTGCTCTCTTATCCTCTTTAGCCCATTAAGGACGTTGTCCATTTTGTTGAAGCCTAACTTTTCAGCCCACTCTCTACAAATTTATTGTATTGGGCTCTTTGGGCCTTAATCCATTCATCCTTTGGACATAAGCCCCAAAGCCCGCCCCTACAATTGGCGTTGTCTGTGGAAAGAGCTTAAGCTTTAAAGAGTGCAATGTCCAACCATGGTAGGATTAGGGCAAGAACGAGAGGAGTCTGTTGGTTCCCAATGTTAGGATCAGTTCCTCAACTTTAAGCGGAGGAGTGACCATAAAGTTAGTGTGACACCACCCATACTAGTAGGAGCCAGTCTCAAGGCAGGAGTCACATCTCTCACGAGGAGAATACCAGAAGCTTGTAGTTGGAGATTGACCATCTTCGCCGAAGGCTATGCCACGAACGATGAAGAAGGACTCCCTCGGATTCTAACCCTTCTTCCGATGATGAGGGGGATGGCAGCTACAGGCCCAGGTCCAGGACTCCTCTCAATGAGTCTTTTTCGTAGGATGAAGACCGTCATTACAAACAGAGGAGTAACAGTCCACCCTGTAAAGGCTTGAGCAATGATGCTATGAGCAGAGCTCTTAACCAGATCTCTAAATCATCGTTTACGAGTAGAATTGAAGGAGGAAAGCTTCCTAGGTGTTTTACTCAGCTAACGTTCACCATGTATAATGGTAGAACGAACCATGTGGAGCACGTCAACCATTTCAACCAGAGAATGGCTGTTCATTCTAGAAATAAAGCCCTGATGTGCAAAGTGTTCCCATCTAGTTTGGGGCCCGTGACGATGAGATGGTTCTACGGTTTGAGGGAATGTTCTGCCAGCTCCTTTAAGGAACTCACCAGGGCCTTTGGGGCTCATTTTGTGACTTGTAGTAGAGTTTCTCGACCTTTAGACTCTTTGCTATCCATGGCAATGCAGGAGGGGGGAGACCTTGAAAACGTACTCCGACAGGTATTGGGAGATTTAATGAGATTGATGGAGATTTTGATGATGTGGCTATAAGGACTGTCAAGGTCAACTTACCCGCTAAGCATGATTTGAGGAAGTCTTTAACACGAAAACTGGTCAGGAGTGTGCATCGGCTCATGGACTGCATTGATAAGTATAAGTGGGTTAAGGAAGACCAGCAATAGGGGAAAGGGAAAGCTAAAGTGGTCCCTCAGGATAGAAGGGACTTCAGATCGGAGAGGTACAATAACAACCGACCTCGGAGAGACTTACGGGGCACTATGGACCCACTCCCATTCAGGTAGTCAGTATTGTGTTCCGAGAGCTAGCACACCAAATTCTAGAGAAAATTAAGAATGAGCCATACTTTTAATGGCCAAACAAGATGGGAGGAGATCCCACGAAGCGCAACCAAAGTCTTCATTGCCAATACCACCAGGAGCGGGGGCACACTACTGAAGATTGCAGGACTCTGTGGAACCACCTGGAGTAATTGGTCAAGGTGGGTAAGTTGAGGTAGTTCCTGTATCAACCCAACGGACAGAATGGACAAGTAGGGTCAGGGGCTCAGAGAGATGCTTCTACGAGACTGCCTTAAGGTACAATCAGCATCATCCTTGCTGCTCTAGGAAGGACTAGCTTTCAGCCACCTAGGGTGATGTCTGTAGCTCGGCCATCTGCAGATGACTTGTATCCTAATCTGAAGAGGAGTAGGACAAAAGTCTGACTGACTTTGAGCTTCTCGGATAAGGATAAGATCGGAACCTTACAACCACATGATGACGCTCTGGTAGTCACCCTTTTGATAGGTGGGTACGACGTGAAGAAAGTGTTGGTGGACTAGGACAATGGCATAGAGATCATGTACCCTAACCTATTTAAGGGACTGAAGCTGAGGTTTGAAGACCTAACCTGCTATGATTCCCCCTTAATAGTTCAACGAGAAGGCTATCTTTCCAAAAGGCCAAATCCGATTACTCGTTCATACAGGGACAGAGGTCGTAGAGGTGAACTTTATTGTGGTAGATGCCTACTCCCGCTACACTGCTATTGTGGCAAGGCCTTGACTTCACGTCATGAGAGCAGTACCATCCACCTTGCACCTAAAAGTGAAGTAGCCGTCTGGGAATCGGGTCGAGGAGCTGGTGGGGAGCCAGTTTATGGCCAAACAATGCATGGTGGTAGCCATTAGACATCAGACCGGGGGTGAATCCTTGGCCTCCATTGAGTAAGATTTATAGCAATCAAAGGTGCCAACGTTGTCTGCAGGGCAGTGGCAAAGGGGGCTAAATGCGAGCAATTGGAAAGAGTTGTCATTGGCGACGATTAGGAGAAATTCTTTCAAGCCGGGGTTCAACTGCCTCCTTGGGAGAAGGAAGAGCTGATAGATTTCCTTAGAAAAAATATCGATGTATTTGCGTGAAGTGCCTACGAGGCCCCCGAGGTGGATCCGGACTTCATCTATCACCATTTAAACATCAATCCATCCGCCATCCCCAGAAAGCAACCACCTTGGCGTTCCTCCAAGGAACATTTTGATGCTGTTAAGGATGAAGTACTTAAACTTAAGCGGGCTTGTGCCATAAATGAGGTGTTTTACCCCAAGTGGTTGGCCAACATGATGGTGGTAAAGAAGAAAAGCGGGAAATGGCAGGTGTGTGTAGACTTTACGGATTTAAATAGGGCTCCAAAGGATCCTTTCCCCCTGCCTTGGATAGATTAGTTAATGGATGCAACTGCGGGCCATCCTCGAATGAGCTTCTTGGATGCTTTCCAAGGATATCACCAGATACCACTGGCTCTGGGTGATCAAGAGAAGACTTCTTTTGTGCGCCCATCGGGAATTATCATTACAAAGTGATGCCCTTTGGGCTGAAGAATGTGGGGGTCTACTTATTAGAGAATGTTGACCAAGATGTTCGAACCACTGCTGGGCAAAAATATTGAGGTCTACATAGATGACATGGTAGTAAAGAGTAAGGTGGAATCTGAGCACGTAAATGATCTCGGAAATATCTTCGAGATACTAAAGAGACACAAACTACACCTCAACACTACTAAGTGTTCTTTTGGGGTAGGCTCGGGTAAGTTCTTGGGTTATATGGTTACCCACCGCGAAATTGAGGTTGACCCAGACCAGATTAGAGCAATCAACGACCTGCGGCCTCCTTAAAATCCCAAAGAAGTCCAGAAGTTGACAGGAATGACTGCCACTTTGAGTCGATTCATTTCTCGGTCAACAAACAGGTGTAGGCCCTTCTTCAAGTTGTTGCATAAATGGAAGGGATTTGAATGGACAGAAGGGTGTTCCTCGTCCTTCCAGCAATTGAAGGAATATCTTTCTCAGCCACCTATTATGTCTAAACCCGAGGAGGATTTATTCACTTACATTGCTGTAGCCTCACATGTGGTGAGTCTTATGCTGGTGCGGGATGAGAATGAAATGCAAAGGCCAATTTATTATGTGAGTAAATCGTTACAGGAGGTAGAGGTTCGCTATTTACCACTGGAGAGGGTCATCCTAGCAATAGTGTATGCTACATGGAAGCTCCCACATTACTTCTAGGCTCATGCTGTTATGGTTCTAACCCAACTCCCTTTCTGATCACTACTTCGGAAAGCTGACTACAAAGGGAGGGTTGCAAAATGAGCAACGATCCTAGAAGCCTTCAATATTAAATACATGCCTCACGCCTTTATAAAGGGTTAGGTCCTCGCCGATTTAACAACTGAGTTTGCTGAGCCTTCGTTTTCGAAGAAAACGGTAGGGGGCTAACTATGGATGGAAAATCAGTTGGAATAATCTCTTTACAGGAACCTCTACCTTGGAAGGTGTATGTTGATGGCGAGGCAAACTAGAAAGGATCAGGAGTGGGGCTAGTTATGGTATCTCCTGAAAGGACCATCATTGAGAAATCCTTAAAACTGGGCTTCTCAGCCACAAATAATGAGGCTGAGTACAAGGCTTTGTTGGTGGGAATGGCCATGGTTCAAAAAATGGGAGGAATAACAGTGAAGATGTTTTTAGATTTGAGGTTGGTCGTAGGCCAAGTGAAAGGAGAACTGGAAGCCAGGGGTGTGAGAATGTAGGAGTATCTAAACTAGGCTAGGCACTTGCTATTAGGATTTAACTCTTTTTCCTTACACCAAATCCCTAGAAGCAGAAACACACATGCCGATTCCCTTACCACTCTTGTGACCTCCTTAGAGTAAAGCCTACCTCAAGTTATCTTGGTTGAGGATTTATACAGCCCTGTCGAGACAAAGAGAGAGAAGGTCCAAATTCATCAACTAAGGGTGGGGCCTAGTTGGATGGATCCTATTGTCCTATTCCTTAACGATGACATTTTGCTCGAGGAGAAAGGGGAGGCTGACAAGGTACAGAGAAAGGCTCCTTGGTTTTGGTTGTTCGAGGACCAAAAACTATACAAGTGCTCTTTTTCAGGGCCATATTTGCTGTACATCCACCCCAAAGCAATGGAGTTGCTCTTGGAAGAGTTGCATGAAAGAATTTATAGGAGTCATATAGGAGGCAGATCCTTATCTCACTGAGCCCTTACTCAGAGATATTAGTGACCTAATATGCAAAGAGAGGCACAAAAGTACGTAAAGAAGTGTGACCAATGTCAGAAATTTGCTTCTAACATCTATAAGCTAGGGAGCGTTCTTAACCCTCTATCTAGCCCATGACCTTTTGCTCAGTGGGGCTTGGACATTGTAGGGCCCTTCCCCAAAGCAGCAAGAAATAGGAGATGACTTTTAGTCAGCACTGATTACTTTACCAAATGGGTTAAAGCTGAGCCACTGGCAAACATTAGGGACATGGATGCCAAAAGGTTTATGTGGAAAAATATTGTCATTCAGTTTGGGATCCCTCATACTCTCATCTCGGATAACGGACTTCAGTTTGATAGCAAGGCTTTCAAAAGGTACTGTTGTGATATGGGTATCACTAATAGGTATTCCACTCCAACTTACCCCTAGGGGAATGGGCAGGCTGAGGTTGTCAATAAGGTTAAAGTGAATGGACTTAAGAAGAAGTTGGACAACGCAAAGGGCAAATGGGTGGACAAGCTTCCACATGTCCTGTGGAACTACCCCTTATAGGTTGATGGCGGAGACGCCTTTTTCAATGATTTATGAGGTTGAAGCTTTGATTCCTTTGGAGATTGGATTCCCAACATTGAGGACTAGCTCATTCGCTCCAGACAGCAACAACCACCTATTGGAAATGAGGCTGGATCTAGTTGAAGAATAAAGAGAGAGTGTCATGGTTCAATTAGCATACTATCAATAGAAGCTCAAACAGGGGTATGATTCAAGTTTAAAGTTAAGACCATTGGCCCCTGGAGACTTGGTGTTGAGAAAGGTTGTGGGAACTGCAAAAGACCCAACATGGGGAAAGTTAGGGCCTAATTGGGAAGGGTCATACCGTATCACCTTGGTAGCGGGCATAGGTGCATACTTCCTAGAGGACCTAGACGCAAAAGTTGTGCCATGACCCTGGAATGTAAATAACTTGCGAAGGTACTATTATTAATGAAAGGCAGCTCTGCCAAGTTTTCAGTTATAACCTTATGTGTTGCATTAACTGTCTGTGTGAATATTAAACAGAATCTTGGCCATGCCTGACCCCTTGGACCACATGCTTTGGGTAAATTAATACTTCACATTACTTCTCTAAGTATTAAACAGAATTTTGGTTATGCCTGACTCCTCGGACCACATGCCTTGAGTAAATTAACACTCTTCATTATTTCTCTAAGTATTTAACAGAACATTGGCCATACCTGGCCCCTAGGACCACATACCTTAGGTAAATTAATACTTCATGTTATTTCTCTAAGTGTTAAACAGAATCTTGGTTATGTTTGACTCCTCGAACCACATGCCTTGGGTAAATTAACACTCTTCATTATTTCTCTAAGTATTAAACAAAACTTTGGCCATGCCTGGCCCCTCAGACCACATGCTTAGGTAAATTAATACTCTTCATTATTTCTCTAGGTATTAAACAGAACATTGGTCATGCCTGACTCTTTGGACCACATGCTTTGTGTAAATTAACACTCTTCATTATTTCTCTAAGTATTAAACAGAACATTGGTCATGTCTGGCCCCTCGGACCATATGCCTTAGGTAAATTAATACTTTAGATTATTTCTCTAAGTGAACAGAATCTTGGTTATGCTTGGTTTCTCGAACCATATGCCTTGGGTAAATTAACACTCTTCATTATTTCTCTAAGTATTAAATAGAATATTGGCCATGCTTGACCCTTCGAATCACATGCCTTGGGTAAATTAATACTTCACGTTATTTTTCTAAGTATTAAATAGAACCTTGGTTATGCTTGTTTTCTTGGACCACATGCTTTGGGTAAATTAATACTCTTCATTATTTCTCTAAGTATTAAACAAAACCTTAGCCATGCTTGGCTTTTCGGACCACATGCCTTGGGTAAATTAATACTCTTCATTATTTCTCTAGGTATTAAACAGAACCTTGGCCATGCCTGACTCTTTGGATTACATGCTTTGTGTAAATTAACACTCTTCATTATTTCTCTAAGTATTAAACAGAACATTGGTCATGTCTGGCCCTTCGGACCACATGCCTTGGGTAAATTAATACTTTACATTATTTCTCTAAGTGAACAGAATCTTGGTTATGCTTGGTTTCTCGGACCACATGCCTTGGATAAATTAACACTCTTCATTGTTTCTCTAAGTATTAAATAGAACATTGGCCATGCTTGGTCCTTCGGACTACATGCCTTCGGTAAATTAATATTTCACGTTATTTTTCTAAGTGTTAAATAGAACCTTGGTAATGCTTGTTTTCTTGGACCACATGCTTTGGGTAAATTAATACTCTTCATTATTTCTCTATGTATTAAACAGAATATTGGCCATGCTTGGCCCCTCGGACCACATGTCTTGGGTAAATTAATACTTCATGTTATTTCTCTAAGTGTTAAATAGAATTTTGGTTATGTCTAGCTCCTCGGACTACATGCCTTGGGTAAATTAACACTCTTCATTATTTCTCTAAGTATTAAACAGAACATTGGTCATACCTGACTCCTTAGACCACATGCCTTAGGTAAACTAATACTTCACATTATTTCTCTAAGTGTTAAATAGAACCTTGGTTATGCCTAACTCCTCGGACAACATGCCTTGGGTAAATTAACACTTCACGTTATTTCTCTAAGTATTAAACAGAACCTTGGGCATGCCTGGCTCCTCAGACCACATGCCATGGGTAAATTAATACTTCACATTATTTTTCTAAGTGTTAAACAGAATCTTGTTTATGTCTAGCTCCTCAGACTAAATGTCTTGGGTAAATTAACACTCTCCATTATTTCTATAAGTGTTTGTTTCTCTTTAAAGACCTAGACCCCCCTGTTGATTACACAGTTTTTAGTACCAACACATAGTCTTTTTCTTTTTTCTCTCACTGTTTATATGGGAGCAATTCATTTAAGTTAATAACCACTCATTGCCATTAAGCTTTTGTTAAGATATGGGTGTTCACCTTTAGAAACATCATCAATTTGAAATCTCAACAAAAGGTAAAATGATAACTACACCAACCGTAGATGAATATTGTAAGGAAAATAAAGATTCATAAAACAAAAAATGATATCTTTTCACTAAACAAAAAAAGGGGGGGGGGGGGGTGCATTATAAACAGTGGCAAACTGCCATAACAAAAAAAGAGAAAAGTACAAAAAAAAAAAAAAAAAGAAGAGAAAAGTAAAAGAAAAAGATCCTAAAACTATGCCTTGGCTCGGGGAGGGTAATCTTTGGGATTAACATCCTTGGCCTTGGAAGCAACATCCTTGATCTTAAGGGCAGCCTCTATACTCTTGGCTTCTGGCAGGGGCTTGACCTCCTTGCCTTTGCCCTTATCCTCTGATCGAGGACCAACATCCTTAGCCGCCTCAACACTCTAGCTTTGGTCCCTAGCCTTGCCAAGCCCTTTGGGGATTTCAGGAGGTGGAAGAGAGGCCTAGGTGGTGGAGGGCTACTCAAAGGAGCTTAGGGCGAGAGCAGCGGGAGGAGGGAGCGTAGTTGGAGCTTCAAGAATGTCCGCCAAGTAGAAGATGTTCTCAGCGTTCCTCCACTCGGAGGTAGTAGGAACTCCTACTCGATTTGGCACCTTCGCCCAAACTTCCTTGTAGTAGTCCTTGCAAACCTCTGCCACCTCCTTTGCCAGACGGATCTCCATCTCCTACACCCCAAGATCATAGGATGCTTGCTTTGCAGCCTTCGCAGCCTCCTTGGCCTTCTCTAAATCTGCCTTCAACTCCAGGACCTGCTATCTGGCTATGGCCAGCTCTATTTCGACATAGTGAAGCATTTTGCGCTGCTCCTTAGCTTGGTCCTGAGCAATCTTCAGGCCGGCCTTGGCGCTCTTCCGCTCCCTCTCCTCAACTATTAGCTTCACCGTAAGCTCTTTGTTCTTTTGCTCAGTGGCGCCCAAGGCCCTGCTGGTCTCGATGTGGTGGTTCACCTCAACCCTAGCCTCATTCCTGGCATCCTTGATCCACTTCTTAGCCACAAAAACCTCATGGATAGCCTGTACATAAACAACAGAGGAGTACGTTATTTAAATAAAATAAAATAAAAAACAATAACAACAACAAAAAAAAAAGAGGGGAAAGCGCCCTCAGTGAGGCATACTAAGGAACTTACAGGCCTAGATCCCTCTTCAGGGACAGGAAGAGGTCTGGCTGCCTCATATGCTTTAAGGCAGCCATGTCCTTGGGTAGAAGGAAAGGCTGCTCCAGGGCCTCGGCCAAGTAGCGGACGTGCCCTTTTTCGAACTCCTTGATGGTGAAGTTCCATGGAATGGCTGCCCCATCTAGCTAAGGGGCCCAGGTGGGATGTTGGTGGCGCACCTCGGCCACACTCTAGTCCTCCCTGCTCTCCACCAAGGAGGCCTGCCTCTTGTCTTTAGCCGTCTTTTGTTGCTTAGGCTCCTTTTGGGAGATCACCTTCCCTTCCTCAGCTACTTTCTTCTCATTCCTTTTCTTCTTCAAGTTGGGCATATTACATCGAAAACAAAAGAATTGAATAACCAAAAATGTAAAAGAAAAGAGAAAAAACACAAATGGGTTAGTTCATATTTGATTCACCATTCATCAATTCAAGGCTACTGTTCCAACAATTAACTGGGTGAGTTAAACTAGCCGAAATAGTCTCTGTAAAGTTCAGTATAGATCCAAAGCTAAGGAGCCAGGATTCCAGGTCATAGTCCTAGGAGCAACATTCTTGCCAATTATTTTTCTGCATCAATTCCATTGCATTACAAACCAATCCTTTTTGGCACAACCCAAATATTACCTCATAAAATATCTCACATCGAGGACAGTTCAAATTGTCCAACATTTTCTCAGACAAAACACAAGCTTCCATAATTTCACCTTCACCAATTAAACCTTTCAGCAGAATCCAAAACATCCAAAAGTTGAACTCAACACCCTTATTTCCCTGTCCCTAACAAGCTTCCTCATCCTAAATCCTAGTAAACTTCCCAGCCTTAGAAAATGTATCCAATATTATATTGTAAATAATCACATTGTATAACAGACAATGTCAAACCGAACAGAAGCAGTTTTCATATTGGGTTTGCACTTTGCACCCCAACTCCTCGATTGAACCAATTATCTTAATACCAGCTTCCACGCTATTTTGCTTACACAAGCCATAAACACACATTATAAGTACAAACATCAGGAACCAAACCCAACACAAGCAATTCATCAAACACCCCATCTGCTTTCCCAAAATCCCCATTCAAAACCATAGTATAACAAACAATGTCAGGCTTAATCCCATGTACTTTCATCTGATTCAAAACCACCAGAGCATCAAAACCCTTCCTTTCTTTTACCAAAAACCTTATAACATTAGAATAATCCATTATCCCAGAACAAAAACAAAACTTTTTCATTCTTTACACAAAAGTTTTCAAAAAAACACAAAACCTCTTGTTCAAGCAAAGTTCTCAATATCAAAGAACAAATCTTAGAATAAAAAAAACCCATCATTTATCATACAGTTCAAAATCTCAATTGCATATCCAACCCTCCTAATTATACATAGAATTTTAGTCATCATCTTAAAAGTTGACCCTTCAACCTTTATATTCATTATCCGTTCAGTGTATGGCTTATGTCCAGAATATCTATAACATTGAATGGTTGCATAGCTAGCATGCAATGAATATAGAATCACCCAAATGACACATTTTAACTAATAAGGTTGACACTGTCCCAAGAAGCTTATATGTTGTCTCATCAAACATGTAAACACAATAGTCCTTTGAAATTAGTAAAAACCCAATAACAAGCTTAAGTATCGGTTGCACTAGTGCAAGAAACTTCTGAAGTTTCATTTACATTCAGCCACAAAGAAGCCATGATTTTTCTTTTTCTCATTCCTAATCGCCTCCTCTTTCCTTGAGAATTTAATTCTAGAATGACTAAATATATTTGAGACTTATAGACATGTAACTTGCAGACTAGGTTGAAATAATTGATAATACGTTGTTGTTAAAAGGCTAAAAAGGTATGCATTGTGTTCATCAAAGAAGAAAAGGTGTGCATTTTATCTTTTTATCCTCTGCCAAAGTGCCATCCAAAAGCGGCAGGCTTTTTCCTTATGTTCTTGTCTTGCCATTGTTTTCTATGCAGTTCACCATGTAGGCTCTTAATCCAGAAATTGATTTTTTTTTTTTTTTGGGGGGATGGGGGGGGTGGGGGTGGTTGGTTTCTATATCAAGGGGAAAAATCCCAAATAAAAAACATGCTTACTAAAAACTAGAATAATTGAAGGAGAGAGCAAATACAAATTATATCTTCAAGCATTTTGCCCTGCAGCATAGGAATAACCTCACCATAGGAAAAACAGCAAATGAAGTACACAAACATGGACCTAATTACATATGCATATAGTCATACCAAAAAATATTAAAGCAAATCATGTGACATGCAATATCCAAGAGGAACGAACCAAAATGCCAGATCATGTGAAATGTCCATCGTCAAATGCAATTTGACAATTCAGAGAGCTCCTTTGAAACTTCCTCAATTCCTTGTGAATACAAAGCTTTCTCTTTGAGCCTAGATAACTGAGTAAGGTGATTTTCATTGTCTTTAATACTCTTGCTGCCTCCAGGATTTTTCTAATAAGTTCCATGTCTTTCGTAGTCCCTCTTAATCCTTTATAATGACACATTGTAAGGTGTGATGACATACATTCAGGAACATTAAGTGGCTCTTCCAAGCAAGGGTTAGGTTTATAAAGATTAAAGCCAAGCAAGATTGAATGTTCAAAGGTAAGTATTTGTAGCTTTGGAGCCCGACAAAGCAAGAGGTGTACCACATGCCACGCATAACAGTCAAACCAAATGTCACCACAAAACTTCAAGGAGGACAAATTATGAAATGTGGGACTATCTTCATGATTAGAACCATGGAAGAGGATCAGTGCGGTAATTATGCTCAATTCCATGGATATAACATTATAGAGTTTTCCCATGAAGTCCCATACTCTCTTTGCATAATCATCACTCTTCTCACAATCCTCAATTTGAATGACACATTCAAACACATTTGGGAGTTTTTCCAACACATCATCCTTGTTCAAATAACCTCTGAAATGAAAGTACTCGAGAGCTAGGATGTTTATCTGGAATAGGTACTTCAATGAAGGCTGAACATTCCAATGTAAATGTAATATTTTCAGTGTAGCTACAAGTACAATGACATTGAACTCGTCTAAATTATTCAAATATTTATCAACCACATGGAGGGACAAATCTAGAAGGACCGGGCAGGCATTGAGGATGGTGGAGAGAGAGTCGCGGTTTGCAAATGTAACACATTTTAGTAGTAGAATCCTGAGACAAGGGAACACACAAGCAGAAGGAGGATTGAGATGAATATCGGCCCCCAATTTCAGAACCACCAATAGGTTGATGAGAAAAAGCAGGTAAGAAGAGATCAAGCTCTCGCAAATCACACATATTGGTGGCATGGAGCCATGTGTCAACAGAAAATGGAGGAAAAAATTGCCAAACAGACTATTTCTAGGAAAAAATTAGGCACGTAGCACGTGTTTAAAGTTATTTAGTAAGTTAGACTATTTTTGAAAGTCGAGTTTGGCAAACTCGACTTTGGGCTGAAAAACGAACACTATAGTGGCGTTTTTTTAGTGGCTATAGCAGCGTTTATAGAAAACGCCACTATTGTGTCTGTATTCCAGCCCAAAGTCGAGTTTGCCAAACTCGACTTTCAAAAACAATCTAACTAACTAAATAAGTTTGAACGCGTGCTGTCGGGCTAAAATTTTTCAGAATTTTCACTGTTTGACAAATTTTGCCTAATGACAATTGTAACACCAACAAATGCACAATTTGTGTAGTGGGGGGATGGGGTTGGAAATGGCATTTTGAAGAGCCACGATTCTAGACACTACATCCATAAAATTAAATTTTGCATTCTTTTCCTCACGGCATCTTTCTACAATTTCTTCCTGGTTTAAGTAAAGAACAAGGACGAGAGTCCAGAGAGGCCTCCACCTACTCAACAAAATGCTTGTCGAGACAGAGTCTTAGATTGGGAGAAAGGAAAGGATGTGGGTGAGAAGAAAGTCCGGTAGACTGCTAATTATGTCTTTGTTGTCATCAGCGTTGGTTTGGGCATTTTGTTGAACAGGTGATAGGCAAGTCTCACTGCTTTGCTCTTTCAATTCTCTGTCTCTCTTTCCTCTCCCTCGCCTCTGTTTCTATCCTCTGCCGCTTCATGCTGAGTGAGTGAAAAAGGATTTCAATTTTGGGATGGTATCAGAAAGTCGGTGATAAGAGGTGGAGACGAGGGAAAAGTTGAAAAAATAAGTGGAGTCAGTAGGGATGAGGAAAATGATGAAACTGGTGAAGGAAGAAAAGGAGCTATTGGTAAATTTTTATTTTTATTTTTTTTTTTTTTTTTTTTTTTTTATGAATAAGAAATTTTATTCACAAGACAAACAGAACTACAAAGAGGAAACAAGAGCCTCTTCCTTAATGATAAGCTCAAAACAGGAAGGGCCAAAACCTACATCGAAAGAACCAAAAACATTATTCACAAATGACCACTTAGCTAGAGAATGAGCTACTTTATTTGCCCCCCCTAGGGATCTAAGTGACATGATAGCCAGGAATAAGTGACATCAAGTTGAGAATTTCATTGCATATACCTCTAATTCTCCAGGGAACCTGTTTACCAGAAGGAGCTAGAGCGTCTACATAGTCTTTGGAGTCATTCTCCACAATCATAGCAGCTACATCAATACTTTTAGCTAAACTTAAAGCCCATTTAATGGCTTCTGTTTTTGCCTGAAGAGGGAGGTTGGAATATACTCTCTTAGCACAAACAAAAACCACTTCACCTCTCCAATCTCTAGCGACCGCTGCAATGGAGGATTTATCATCTTTGAAAGCAGCATCAACATTTATCTTGATTGAATCTCTAGGTGGGTTCTTCCACCTTTGAACTGGTTTCAGCAATTAGAAGCCCAAATGGGTTGCTATGGACATTTTGTGCTCAACTATGGACTTATCAACTTTCTGGCATAGCTCAATTGGATTAGTTTCTTTGCCTTCAAAGATAGCTAGATTTCTAGCCCTCCAAATGGCTTCACAAATAACAGCCTCAAACAATAAGAATTCACCCCTTTTAACTCCCACAATATTAACTTCAGTGGGAGGGTTAAGGAAGACCCCAATAAGATGAGAAGGAGAGTTTAAGTTCAAATTTTCTAATCTTAGACCCCACTTGGAATTAAACCACATAGCTCTTGTAAAGGGGCAAGAGATAAAGAGATGGAGGCTAGATTCTTCAGCATCCTTGCAAAGAGGGCGAAGGACATCATCTAAATCACAGAATCTGGCTAAACAATCTTTAGTAGGTAAGCAATTTGCCGCAATACGCCACAGGTGCATTTTAAGCCTTTCATGGATTTTTGACTTCCAAATAAGGCCGTGAATCATGTCTTGGTTTATGGGAGGGCTAATGTTTCTACTTAACCAATAAGCAGACTTGACCGAAAACTCCCCTGAGTTATTGGAGATCCAAATCCAACAATCTTTTGGAGCAAGCCGTGAGAGGGGGATTTTTTGGATGAGCTGGGATATAGTCTCATCAAAAGTATTTCTTATTTTGGTAAGATCCCAACCTTCTTGGTTGACTAGTTGTGAAACAATAAGTGCCATTTCTGGACTAGACCCTCCCTTGGACTCGGAATGAAATTAGGAAGATCTGGAATCCAAGGGTCCTCCCATATTCTGATTGTGTTTCCATTTCCTATCAACATGCAAGCACTATGAGCAAGCAGAGATTTCGTGCCTTCTAAGCTTCTCCAAATCTTGGAGAGAGACCCCGCAGTCTTATGGTTTAGCCAGTTGCTCCTAATTTTGTATTTTGCTCTGAGCATTTTTACACACAGACAATCTTTCTCTGAAAGAATCCACCAGGTTAACTTGGAAAGTAGAGCTTGATTGAAGTCCCAGAATTTTCTAAAACCCAAACCTCCTTCCTTTAGAGGCCAACATAAAGACGACCAAGCAATGGGTGTCAAGAACGAGCCAAAATTAGATTTTGGGTTCCACTAGAATCGTCTAACAACAGCATCCAGGCGCTTGCAAAGCTCTCTAGGAAATTGAATGGCTATCATTGAATAGGCTGGAATGGCCTGTGCAACTGATTTGATGAGGGTTGCTTTACCTTGCCAGGATAAGTTTTTGCTCTTCCAACCCGAGAGTTTATTTTCTAACTTCTCTTTAATTGGGTTTAGATCCCTGGATCTACTTGCCGAGAAGAAAAGAGGCACACCCAAGTATTTTGAGTTTGGGGGAAGTTTGTTTATACCCCAGCAACTTTTAATTTGATTTAAAAATTGTTGGTTGACTCCCTTGGAAGGAAAAACCCTAGACTTTTCCACACTGATGACTTGTCCCGACCAGTAACAATATTTCTCCAAGCAATTTTTTAGAACATTAAGCTCAGACATTTTAGCTTTACAGAATAGCATTAAATCAACAGCATAAAAAAGTTTGGAAATAGAAGGGGCATTACTTGAGACTTTAACAGCAAACACCCACCCAAGAGAGATTTCTCTACTGATTAGCCTCATTAGCACTTCACTACCCAAGATGAAAAGATATGGGGATATGGGATCCCCCGTGATGGTATAAAGCTTGGGCATTGGCCACCATTGAGCAGAATTGAGAATTGGACAGTAGAGAGGCACCGATGGATCAAAATTGTGAATTTAGCACTAAACCCAAATGCTTTGAGCACAATGATTAAAAAGTTCAATTTCAAACAGTCATACGCTTTTTGAAAATCTAGCTTGACCCCCAAAAAACCTTTCTTTTTTTGTGTTTTTTTAAAACTATGCACAACTTCTTGAGCAAAAGCCATATTTTCTGTTATCCAACGATTTGGCACAAAAGCTACTTAAGCTGGATCCACCATTTTTGATAGGAGGGGTCTTAGCCTATTTACAATGATTTTGGAAATCACTTTATAGCACACATTGCACAGGCTAATAGGCCGAAATTGGTTAAAATTACATGCTCCCTTTTTCTTTTGAATTAGAGAGATGAAGGTCTAGTTAAACTCTTTAAGCAATCTTCCATCTCTAAAAAACCTTTGAGTGGCTGACACAATTTGATCCCCTACTGTCTCCCAATAGTGTTTGTAGAAAAGCGCTGGAAAACCATCTGGCCCTGAGGCTTTAAGAGATTTCATCTCAAATATAACTTTCCGTATTTCATCTCTCATTGGCACCTTGCATAGTTCTTCGTTTTCAAAATTTGAGATGCATGGCTCTATTAAGTTTTCCAAATTTTTCGGAATATTAGGAGAACCAGTTTGATAAAGAGCCTTGAAGTTCTTAATAAAATACTTTTGAATGTCTTCCCCATCATTTATCCAAGATCCATCCTCCAATTTGATTTCTTGAATACAATTTCTTCTTCTTCTGATCAAAGTTGAGAGATGGAAGAAACAAGTATTCTGATCACCCTCTCTTATCCAAATCTCTCTAGATTTTTGTTTCCATTTTAGATCCTCTCTTGCCAACCATTCATCCAATTCTAAACTCAACGAAGCTTCAAGCTCCAAATTTTCTTTTGTGGCCTCTAAACTCTGAATTTGTGCTATCTTCTGCTCCAGCTCTTTAATTCTCTCTCTTGAACTTCCAAAACAGCTCTTATTCCATCTTTTAAGATCTCTCCTAGTTGCATCCAGTTTTTTGGCCAGTTTAAGACTTTGTGGGTCGTCTACTCTCGTTTGCCAAGCACTTTCTATTACTTCTTTACTTGATTTATCCCTAGTCCACATAGCCTCAAAACGAAAAGGCTTTAGAAGATTTGTGTTCTCCATATGGGTATCTAAGAGGATTTGGTTGTGATCAAAATTCGCATTGACAAGATGCCGAATGCCTGCCTTAGGGAAGAGAGTCTACCATTCTTGATCACATAAACACTGATCTAACCTCTGCCTAATATTTGCGAGACCTTCACGTCTATTGGACCAGGTAAAGGACGGACCAATAAAATCTAGATCAATGGCACCCGTATTATTTACAAAATCCCCGAGACTGTTAACTGAGCTTTCCCCTACATGCCGTCCTCCTTTTTTCTCCTTTGAGCCCTTGATGCTATTGAAGTCACCCATTACTGCCTAAGGCCTTGAAAAAGATTTTGCCAAGTCTTCAACCTTTGCCCAAAATTTTTTCCTTTTGGCTCTCCTAGGAGGGCCATATACACAGAACAACATCCATGGAGATCTTTCTGGATCAAAATAGATTAGTGAAGCAATTACATTGCTGTCTGAATAGACTATCTCCAAATCAACACCCATTCTCCAAAACAAAGCTAAACCCCAGCCCATCCATTGGCTTCCACATAAAAACAGTCAAAGAAGTTTAAACAAGTTTTGATTCTATTAATTCTAGGTGACTGGATTTTTGTTTCAAATAAGAACACCAAATCGGGGTTTGAAGCTCTTATTAGCTCCTTAAGAGCTCTTACTTTTGAATCTTTACCTATACCTCTACAATTCCAGGCTAACAAACGCATGCTGAGATTGAAGGAAACCACAACTTGACAACTCAACCAGCCAAGAATAACCAAAGGACCATGACCCAGCACAATCATAGCAATAAGAAGGGGAAATATGAATCTTACCAATAAGGGCATCGATCCACTCACTAACCGATGAGATTGGGCGATTCCAACAACTAGGCCCCATGAACGGCAAAGGACCGTTGTACAGAGACTTCCAACCAAACCCACTGAGGTGCAAAGAAGGCCTCCTTCTTGATCAAACTCGTGAGATTTGGGAATAATAAGTGGGTATGAATTCTGAGATTTGGGGGAAGAAAGTTCGGAAGGATTAATGGGAAAGATTGATGGGTATGAATTCTGAGATTTGGGTATGAGATCTGAGTTTTGGGTATGAAAAAGACCCACACAATAGTAGGGAGAGGAAACCACACAGAGGTGGTGGAGAAAGAAAACATTGAGGTGGAGCAACCACACGGAGGTGGAAGGAAGGACCATACAGAGATGGTAGAGAGCACCACTCGGGGGTAAAAAAAGGGGGGGGGGGGAAGATAATTTAAAAAAAAAAAAAAAAAAAAACTGAATCTATCTATGAATTTCTTGTAGTAAATGCAGGTGTACTGGCTAACAAGCATTGCTACTGGAAGCATCTATGGTCTACACGATTATGATATTTATTTAAATTTAGTTTGGCTTGTTTGTGCTTCTTTTATTTCTTAGCATTATTTTGTATTTTTTTTTTTTTTTACAAATTCTATTTCTTTTATTTCATAATTCAAATACTCTTTGCATAATTATTTTGGGGAAAATGGGCATTTTCTCCTAATTTATAAACTATGCAGTAAAATGTCCATGTTTTTTAACAAAATTGAGTTATGTCTAAAACTCAATATCCTCAAAATTGAGTTATATGAATATTTTTAAGTGAAATTCGACATTAGTAATATCGAGTTTCACTTAAATTTTCAAAAAAATTTAAGTGGTAATATATACATAGAACTCAACATTGCTAATGTCGAGTTCTACCAGTTACAAAATTGAGTTTAAAAAACAGGAACATTTTGCTAAATAATTTCAAAATAATGGCATTTTACTGCATAATTTGGGCATTTTGCTGCATAATTTGTAAATTAAGGAAAATACTCATTTTCTACTAATTATTTTACATCACTAATTTTGAGGCACATGTAAATCACTATTAGAAAGTGTCATTATATGGAATGTATTTAATTACGTAATATCTTCCTCCAATAAAAGTTAACTTTTCACTAGATAATACGTGAACATATTTTTTTTTAACAAAAAAATATATAAAATTAAGTCAAGTGGATCTCAAAAGCAAATTCAATAGGTTCTACTACCCTGTATTGATCAAATGATAGTATCATGATATCACTACCAAGCACCCAACTCAACTTTATTGTTCCGACTCCTCCCAAAAAAAAATGCAAAATGTAAGGTGTACTACAACAAAAGCAATTACAAGTAAATTAGAGGGTATTTGGATTCCTCCATGTGAAGACATACACGGGAAACACATCAACCGTTACAACAATGCTTAAAAGAATCTCAAGCTAGACATCTATAGAGCTAAAGTCTTTTCACAATCAACACATATCACATAGTTTATAAGAACCAAAAACTTCCATTTATCTTAATTCAAAGAGAACATGGATGATAAGAACAGACGAAAGCGAAGATTGGCTATTCATATATATGAAATGGAGGAAAGTGATTTTATTATATATTTAACATGAAAACTGTTCTCAAATCACATATGATCTAATACAACATACATCCCTCAGTAAAGGTGATCTGAACTCCAATCATTTGTGCCACTCACACAGGAAGAGAAATTGTGGTGCAGATCTTGCAAAATAAGGCTGCCATCTAGCTTGCACTCCTGTTGTATTTTTTATTCCCCTTAATTTTGTTAGAAGCCACGCCTTGAGGCTGATGCATGGGGTGTTACTTACCCCAGACTTGTTTGTACTGATGTTTAATTGGTGCTATTATGCTTACCATAAACCAAAAACAAAAGAATTGAACCACCAAAAAAGTAAAAGAAAAGAGAAATAACACATAAATGGGCGAGTTCATATTGGATTCATTATTCACCAAATTAAGGTTACTGTTCCAGCAACCTAAATTGATGAGTTTGAAGTAGGCTCACCGTTCACCAATTCAACGCTACTGTTCCAGTAATATAACTGGGTGAGTTTATAACCAGCCAAAATAGTCACTGAAAAGCTAAGATTAGATCCAGAGCTAAGAAGCAAGGCTTGCCAGGCCATAGCCCCGGGAGCAAAATTCTTTTCAATTATTTTCTGCATCAATTCCATTGCTTTACAAACCAATCCTTTTTGACACAACCCAAATATTACCTCATCAAATGTCTCACATCGAGGACAAAAAAAACTTCTCCAACATTTCCTCAGACAAAACACAACTTCCATAATTTCACCTTCACCAACAAACCTTTCAGCATAATTCTATATGTCCGAAAGTTGAATTCAACACCCTTGTCTATCATGTTCCTCACAAGCTCCCTCATCCTACTCAACTCCCCAGCCTTACACAAGGCATCCAATATAATATTACAAGTAATCATATCGGGCTTGCACCCCAACTCCTCCATTGAAACAATCATCATAATCCCAGCTTCCACACTATTCTGCTCATACAAACCATAAACATACACATTATAAGTATAAACATTAGGAGCCAAACCCAACACAAGCAATTCATCAAACACCTCATCTGCTTTCCCAAAATCCCCTTCCACAATAACCCCTTTCAAAGCCACAGTATAACAAATAATGTCAGGCTTAATCCCATCTACTTTCATCTGATTCAAAACCTCCTACCCTTATCACATTAGAATACTCCATTATCCCAGGACAAAAACCAAAAACTTTCATTCTTTTCACAAACCCCATTACCTCAAAACCACACAAACACTCCTGTTCATACAAAGTTCTCAATATCAAAGAACAAATCTTGGAATCAAAATCATACCCATCATTTATCATACATTTCAAAATCTCAATAACATATCCTACCCTTCAATCCTTACATTCATTTTCCATTCACTGTGTGGCTTATGTCCAAAATATCTTTAACATTGAATGGTTTCAGCGCTAGCTTGCAATCTATGTAGAATTCCTACATGACACTTTTTTAACTTAGAAGTTTAAGACTGTAACAAGAAGCTTATATATCTTATCTTCTCATCAAACATGTAAACACAATAGTCATTTGAATTTAGTAAAAACCCAATAACAAGCTTAAGTATGGGTTGCACTAGTTCAAGAAACTTCTGAAGTGCTGTCCAAAAGCAGCAGCCTTTTTCCTTATATTGTCTTGCTGGTGTTTTATGTGCAATTTACCATGTAGGCTTTCAATCTAGAAAGTCCTCTTTTTTTGCAATATCAAGGGGAAAATTCCCAAATTAAAAACAAGCTTACTAAAAACTAGCATAATTGAAGTAGATGCCAAATGCAAATTAAATCTTCAAGCATTCTTCCAGGTACCATAGGAATAAACTCAACATGGCAAAAACAGCAAATAAATTACGCAAACTTGGACCTAATTACATATGCAAATAGGTATATAGCCATACCACAAGATATTACAGCAAAGCATGTGACATGCAATATCAAAGAGGAACGAACCGACATGCCACATCATGCAAAACATCCTTCATCAAATGCAATTTGACAATACTGAGAGCTCCTGCGAAACTTGCTCAATTCCTTGTGAAACCGAGGCCTATTCTTTAACTTTGGAATACTGCAAACGGTGATTTTCATTGTCTGTAGTACTCTTGCTTCCTTCAGGATTTGTCTAACAAGTTCCATCTCGATCTCATACCCCCCAAATCCTCTATAAAGACAAGTAGTAAGGTGTGATGACATACATTCAGGAACATCGAGTGGCTCCTCCAAGAAAGGGTTAGGTTTATTAAGATTAGAGCCAAGCAGAAATGAATGCTCAATGATAAGTGTCTGTAGCTTTGGAGCCTGACAAAGCAAGAGCTGTACTGCATGCCATGCATACCACTCAAACCAAATGCTACCACAAAACTTCAAGGAGGACAAATTATGAAATGTGAGCCTATCTTCATATTTAGAACCATGGCAGAGGATCTGTGCGGTTATTGTGCTCAATTCCATGGATATAACATTACAGAGTTTTCCCATGAAGTCCCATACTCTCTTTGCATAATCATTAATCAAATCACAATCCTCAATTTGAATGACACATTCAACCACGTTTGGGAGGTTTTCTAACACATCATCCCCGTTCAAATAACCGCTGAAGTGAAAGTACTCAAGAGCTGGGGTGTTTATCTTGAATATATACTTTGACGAAGGCTGAACATTCCAACGTAAATGTAATCTTTTCAGCGTAGCTACAAGTACAATGACATTGAACTCGTTCAAATTTTTCAAGTATTCTTCATCTACATGGAGGGTCAGATCTAGAAGAACTGGGCAGGCATTGAGGATGGTGGAGAGAGAATCGCAATTGGCAAATGTAACACAATTTAGTAGTAGAATCCTGAGACAAGGGAGAACAAAAGCAGAAGGTGGATTGAGATGAATTGCAAAACTCAATTTCAGAACCACTAATGAGGCAGAAAAGTAGAGAGTACGGGGCAACTCCATGGGTTGATGAGGAGAAGTAAGTAGGTGGAGATCAAGCTCTCGCAAATCACGGATATTGGTGGCACGGAGCCATGTGTCGACATAGAAGGGAAGACAATTGTTATACCAATGAATGCACAATTTGTGTAGTGGGGGGATTGGGTTGGAAATGGCATTTCGAAGAGTCCAGATTCTGGACACCACATCCGCAAACTTAAAATTATCATTCTTTTCATCAAAGTATCTTTTTACAAGTGCTACCTGGCTCAAGTTAAGAACAGGGACAAGAGCCCAGAGAGGCCTCCACCTGCTCGACAAAATGCTTGTCGAGACAGAGTCTCCGATTGGGAGAAAGGAGAGGATGTGGGTGAGCAGAGAGTCCGGTAGACTGCTAATTATGTCCTTGTTGTCATCAGCGTTGGTTTGGGCATTTTGTCGAACAGGTGATAGGCAAGTCTCACTGCTCACGTTTCTCCTTTCTGCTCTCTCCGCTCTTTCAATTCTCTGCCTTTCTCTCCTCTCCCTCGCCTCTGTTTCTATCCTCTGCCGCTTCATGCTTGAGTGAGTGAAAAAGGGTTTCAATTTTGGGATGGTATCAGAAAGTAGGTGGGTTTCTACTCACAGAGAAATATCAATATCATATCACATGGGGGCCAAAAACAAAAGCAAAGCACAAAATCTTCTTTAATCCAGTCCAGTCCAGTGTATTTTCTGAATCGTCAAATGCAGTACCAAAATTGTATTTCATAGAAGTAGCTCTCAATACTCAAGTAAGTAAGGTAGATCTCATAACTCTGTGACTAACAGAGCTACCAAACGCAGCAGCCTTCATTTTACTGGAGTCTAAGCTAAACTATTTGAATTTCTGGTTGCTTTTAATATTATTTTTACTAAATGATGATTATCATATACTTTATTTGATTTTAGGAGGAAATATTTGTCACTAGATTTAATTAATGAATGATATTTGACTTTGTTGTTTGAGGAAATAAAGAGATATAGAAAAGTGGAATAATAGATAATATTTTAATTTTCTCTTATAATATTTGTTTGGAAGAATGTAAATGTAGAGGGATATAATATATAATTTGTATAAATTTATTCTTATATCCCTCTTATATAATATAAGAAATAATGTTTTTTAATCATTAGATAATAAAAAAATTTTACTTTTTCATAATATTATATATATATATATCTATATATATATATATGTAATTTTTATTTTCAGAATTATATACTATATATTTGTATTAAAGGTGAAAACCACCATTTAGTTCCAAAAAAAAAACCCACCATTAATTAGAAAAGAAAAAAAAAGCCACAATTGATTTCTAAATAATAAAAAAATACCAAAACCAACCGATTTAGAAAGCACGTTGGGAGGAAAAGAACCCCCAAAAAAAAAAAAAAAAAAAAAAAAAAAAAAAAAAAAAGAAAAAGAAAAAGAAAAAGAAGAATGGTGAGGCGCCTACCGCATGCCTGTCAGACTACGGAGTGCAGACAAGTTGCATTATGTTTTGATTGTTTTCACATTTGTTTTCTCTACAAAAACGGAGAGATCTAATTTTGGTAGGCTAGGGAGAAAAAATAATTAAATCCCACCAAAAATCCTTCCAATTTTCTTTCCTTACCAAACAATCCAAAATTCTATTTTCTCTATTTTTCTCTTCTATTCTTCTTATTTCACCTCCAACCAAATGTAGTTTTAACTCGGATAAGTGGGTTAGATATATATGTGATTACTGATTATTGGTACATTGTGATTACTGATTTATTATAATTTTTATGATGGATTACTCCAAAAGTATTTAAGAAGTTGAACCTACTTTTAATAAGAAATTACAGACAGTAAATTTACTATATGACTTTTGAAATAAACCGATTGAATTTTAATACACTAACAACATTTAAATGAATATTAACTATCACCAATTTGGTATTGTAAATTTACTCATTTAAAAATAAATAAATAGGATTTAAAGAATGTGGACATAATGCCCTAGTGTGGTTTGATGGCAGTGTGGGACAGTTCATTTGGGGTGGCTTGAAGTTTGATTTATATATGGTGAAGGGATTACTATAGATTTAGAAATCTATTTTCTTCATAAATTTCTATTGAAGTTTCTCATGGTAGGTTCTGATTCTTATGAACTACGATAATTACACAAGAACCAATAAATTCTCATTTTTATCAAAGTTCATGGGCGTTTCATTTTGAAAATAATTATACAATTATAGAAAATATTTGATAATTTTTCCGAATATTAAAAATTACCCTACTATATATGATTGATCTTGGGGAAAATAAATTTCTTTCTATGTAAAATAAGTCAAACACCCATTAATGGGGTCTTCCATTGCTAATGGTAAACAAAAGCATTAAATAAAATAATACAGTAATAATACTACTTCCTAAACCCAAATTAGCACCATTGCATTTTTTTTTTTTTTTTTATATAAGATAGAATTTTTACTCTAGTCTAATCTAAGTGTATATGTGTGTGAAGCTCCCTCCTAGAGACTTGAACTCCGACCCTTACCCCCCACACCCCATAAGTCCTTATACTTGTGGAGTGACCATCGCACCAAAAGTGTGCGGTGGTTAGCACCATTACATGTTATTAGTGGGCGTTCGTGAAAAGAATATCAAGTCATTGATGTGTATTAAATTTGCTGAGAAATTTAATGTGGGTCTTGTGTCATTAGACTTACTTACTAGGCAAGCAAAGGCCAAGTTAGTGTTTTGTGGAGTTTAGCTTATCATATAAAATAGAGTGAACAATAAAATAGGAGGTCAAGACTCAAGAGTATAAATGTAGAAAAGAAGTTAAATTTAATATTTTAGATCCCACATCTATTTTTGGATTTTTTAAAAAATAATTCTGAAATCATTAAAAAAATATGTTCATTTAAAAAAAAAAAAATTCAAACCAAATGGTTTCTTATGATGAAGCTAGGAAATTTCCAATGGCCTAATTAGGCCAGTTGAATTCCCGTATGGCACATATATATATTCTTAAAAGTTAAAAATTGAAAGAGAGTAAGAAATTAACTGTTTAACTGGTAAAAGTCCGATGTAAACAAAAACGAGAGATAGTCCTCAATATTGTTGTAGGGTCCCGCTTATAATGTTGTAGAGCGAGAGTGAGACTGTGAGAGCCATAACTATCTTGTATTTACATTTTCTTAATTTTTAAAAAAAAAATTTGGTTCTATTATTTATAGAATTTATTTCCTCTTGTTATTTATTATAGGTAAAAATGCTGTTGCTTTTATTTTATTTTATTTTTTGCTAGGTAATTGCGGAATAGAACCCCGAGCTAACAGATACACAGTACTGGTATGGCACTAGATATCACTAGGCTACAAGTTTCGGTGGTAAATGCTGTTGCTTTTGAACCTTAAACTTGGTGCTCAAATATTTGGCCTGGTCATCCTTGTCCACAATTCACAGTCGTTCTCGCACTTCGCAAGCTTACAATTAGCAGCACTGTTACTATTTACCATATGAGCTTGTTTGGAGAAAATCACGTTCATATGTAAAGTTGAAACAAAGTTGAGTCCATTTTTTGTTGGTTTAGTTTGATTACTAAAATAAGCCGTCTGTGCTATGAGATTTGCAGTTTTCTGCTTGTTCTGTAGTACAACAGAACAGAGTACTTTCCAAATGCCAAATTTGGTTCAGTGGACATACAAAGTTCATAAAAGTGAGGAGTAAGTACTATCGAGTGTGAGTGTAGCTGTTAAAGCTCAGGCCAAGAAGCAGAATTGCAAGAAGAAGGAGCAGAGTTCACGCGACATCGTTTTGACTAAAGGAATAAAAGTTGAGTCAAAGGAAAACGGCACCATTCAGATTAATGAAGACGCGTACACCTTAATGAAGACATGGACTGTGCACATGCCAGACTTAAAATTTCCAAAGATATATATAAATAAATAAATAAATATATATATATATATATATTAGCTTCTCAAAAAATAAATAAGATATATATAAATAAATATATATATATATATATATTAGCTTCTCAAAAAATAAATAAATATATATATTTTAGCTTCTCAAAAAATATATATATATATATATATATATATTTGGACAAGTTCCAAAGGATATTCTGTTGTCTCACAGGTCCAAGATGCTTGGTCTTACATTAAAACTAGTCGAAGGCCCGTGCATTGCACGGTTTTTGTAGAATATATATAATTATTATAACCAAATAAGTAATTATTATAACGAAATGAATAAATTGCATTAGTATAACAACCATCAAATATAAAATGATAGCACCTTAATACAAAATTATCTTCTAACATACCAATTGTGCTATTATAATATCATTTGTAGTTATACGTATCAAACTATTCGCATATGAATATTATATCTAATGAATCTACAATATAAGTGATTTGCAGTATTGTTAACAATAATATTAATGATTAAAATCTTTAGACAAAGTAACATAAAATTGATCACTTTTTAAAGATAGAACTATTCAAGGACTGTGCACATGCCAAACTTAAAATAGTCAAAAGATAGAACTTGCATGTTAGAGAGAAGCATACCGGTAGGGCCGGCTGGAGAATATATAGATAATGATCTAATACCCCCAAATAAAGAATGTCCCATTTTTAACTAATTCTATACAATGACAGCTCTAGAAATTTTTTTTAGGGTGGTCATTAAGAGCATTCATATTATTCTGCATAAAATGGCATAAGGGCCAAATTTTGCACAACCAACCTCAAAAATCATCCACATCAACTTATGTATTATTGTGCAAAATGCATTTATAGTTACAATGACCGTGCAAATATATACGGTTACTGTTTATATGCAAATTTGTTTTCTAATACTTTCTTTACTCATATTCACAGAGAGAAATTATTTGGGAGAGTAGTAAAAAATTAATAAAAAAATGATACTTTAATAAAATGTAGTGTCAAATAGATAATTTGATGTAGATATTTTTTCTTTCTCAAAAGGGGTTATGTAAAATAGAAAATTTAGCTTTTTATGTTAAAATAGATAAGAATTTTTGAATAATTTTTGCACTAGGAATTTTTGTTGTTACTCAACTTTTTGATTTTTGTAACTGTGTTTACCATTATTGGTCTTTGTAACTGCATTTTAGGGTTTTCATTTTTTATTTATGGTAGACAATATATATATATTATATAATTTTTTCCCTAGTCAAAGTGTTCATTTAAACACCTTAACCATAACATGGAGCCGCCCTTAATTCTATAATATAATATATTTATGTGTACATTTTAAATTAAGGCTTCTTTAATCTTTAGGCCTATTTTCAGGAAAAATTAATAATAATAAGGCCCATTTTTTTAGCCAATAAAATGCATTGTGTATTAAAAAGACCCTTCTAATACTCACACAACACAGAAAATGAAGGTGAAGAGACAAAATTAAGTTTAAAAAGGCCACACTAACACATTTACACACCTAGTAAGAACCTTTTATTTTACTAATACTAGACTACTACCATGATGGCGTTATCACGTGTTTTGTTAACTTTTTATTATTATTTTAATTTCCAATAGTTTATTTAATTTGGATTGTTTAGGAATATTTTTATTAGTTATTCTTTTAGAATAATTTACTTTATATTGTACTAATTTATTAAGTTATGTGATAAATACATGTTTATTTGTGCAGATTTAGAGTACAAAGTGATCACATGATTTAGTAAAGTTGCAATCTCGTTTTTGATATATCAGGTTCCATTGTTCTATTCTTTAAATTTTATTTTAATTAAATTGTAATTTTTTATTATAAATAGTGTTTTATTTATTTAGAAGTATTTCTTAATTATAAATATCTATTAAAAAATGGATACAAAAACTTTAAAAATAAAGAGAAAACTTGAAAAATAAATTGAATCACAGAAATGATCTATGGATAAATTTGTTACTAGTATTAAACAAAACACAACAGAAAATTAGGATGAATATATAACAAATGAAAATAAAAATCATAAAAAATAATTAGAAGATAATGAAATTATACAACAAAAAGATAATAATGAAAATAAATTTTATCTAATTAATATTTACATATAAGAAAATGCCCCACTTAAAGTTTTCGCCTTAGGCTCCAAAAGTTGTTGAGCTGGCCCTGCATACCAGGGAAAGAGAGAGAGAGAGAGAGAGACAAACATGTGTTAGAGGAGAGAGAAAAAGAGAATAAAAAAATAAGAAAAAAATTTACCATTTTTGCCTTATAGTTCTACTAATAGAATGGTATTGTTCATCCATGCTAAAATTTTTAGCATTTTTTAAAATTTGATGTGTGAAGTTTTTGGTGTTTGGTGTGCAATGCTAACCTGATGCTAGTGTTCTTAGTTGGTCTACAATATAAAGTATAGGTATAATGGGTTTGTAGAAAGATATAAAGCTAGACTCTTGGATAAGGACTACACTCAACAAGATGGGCTTGACTACTTTCAGATCTTTTAACATAAGCCAACAAGGATTATTTTAGAAAATGATCAAAATTAATCATTTCTATTGCAATATTGATTTAATTGTGTATTTTTACTAGTAACTATATATTTATTTAATTTGGTGCTTGTTTTAGAAACTATTTATATAAAACGACAAACTTAGGTACAATTTTTTATTTGTTGTACTTTAGGTTTCTTAATTAAAATTTAAACAAATTATTGTATGGCCAATACAATAAAAATTATGTTACTTTCCCTAAAACGATTACATTTAATGTAATATATTTTTTGAATTTAAATGAGAAACATATTGTATAGAACCTAAGAAATTGTCTCAAATGTTTAACGCATAGGCAAGATAACATGCTTTCTACAAGGTTGGCATAAACCTCACCAATGGTATCTACCTAGATTTTGGTCTATCTTTATATAAAAACGTGTGTAATTATATATTTGTACATATATGTGTACATGTGTTAGAATTAGTGTCAAAATTTTTTTTTTGGATGATTCAATAATTACGAGCGGGGGGATTTCAACATCTGGAAGTAACAATTCAGCTAAAGACATTTGGCATGTGTTAAAGTATTTCAAAACATTTTATTGTGTAACAACAAAATCTATGTTGAAGTGAAAAGGTTGCACCAAATTACCAATTAGGGGTGTCCACGAGTCAGTTCGGGTCGGGTTTGTGCCCAACCCGAGACCCACCCGCCGGACTCGGGTGAAGAACGTTCTGACCCACCGCTGACCTGTGAGAGAGTCAGATCGGAAAGGTCAATTTTGCGCCGGAAACACGGTTGATTCAGTCGAAACCGTCCACGGTGGAAAATCCGGCCAAAATAGTTAATTTCAAGCCAAAATGCGCTAGATCCGGCGGAGATCTCACCGGATCTGGTGAGATCTCACTAGATCCGGTGAGATTTCCACCAGATCTGGCTGAGATCTCACTAGATTCGGTGACATCTCCCCAAATCCGACCTAAATCTCATAAAAATCTAAGGTATTTTGACCAAAAACTCGCTAGGAAATTCTTATTTCGTCGGATTTCGTTAAGGCTCCAGTCGGGTCAGTTGAGGTGGGTTTTAGAGGAGAGAACCCGCCATCCGACCCGCCGAACTCAGTTTTTGGGCTTTGCAACCCGCCGCCGACCACCGAAGCTCATGAATCGGTCGCAAGTGGGTCAGTTCCGGTCGGGTCTGGTCGGTTGGATCAGGTCCGGTTCTAGCTGGACACCCCTATTACCAATGACCTTTAGGTCGCTTGGCCTAGTAGTTTTGAGTGTTTCAAACGTCCAATGTTTAAATCTTCATCTCTTATTTGAAATATATACATAAATACTATGAAATTACCCGGAAATATTAAGTATACAATTTAAGCACAGCACATGACCATACCAATATATAGGCAGCTAAGTTATATGGACATAAAACATATAGTCCCTCAACAATGTGTTCTTAAAAGATTTTATTATCATTAAATACTAGTGTAGGTGTTACACACAACAAAATTTTGTTACAATAAAATTATTATGAAATTTTAGGGATCAATTCAATATAGCATTTAAGCATGGCGCAAGACCAATATATGGGGAGGTGAAGTTAGCTAGGGCCATAAAATTGTATCGTTGATGAATTAAATTTTCTAATTTTTTTTTTTTTTTTTTGAGGGGAAAATTTTCTAATTTTTTTTTTTTTTTTTGAGGGGAAAATTTTCTAATTGTTAATAAAGCGGTAGTGATCATCCTTTTGTTCCTACAATCAGACGAAGAGAAAATGATAAAAGTTAATGTTTTAGTCTAATATTAATTGAGTTGTATACTAATAATATATATATATATATTTATATATATAATCTTTATTATGAATTCTTATAATTTGTTTAACATAAATCTCTTAAAAACAAATTAAGAATAATTTTGAGAATTAAACCGATTATAATTATTTGCGTTTTTTCTTTTGTTGTTGAGGGAGATAAACTAGAAGCTAAGCTAAATGGTTCAGAATTATTGCTATAAATTACCAAGTTAATTAAATGACAAAGTCCCACATAGGATAGAAATAGTAAGGATGAATGGTTAATATATGGTTGATAATTTCCGAACACGAACGGCCGCAAATCTGGCCACGTTGACTGTAATTAAGTTGATACATGATCCAATCTAGTCCTACATCAAAAAAAGGAATTAATCCACTCCAAAGAAGCACCTACAAAGGTAAAAAAAATGCAATGCAGAAGCACACAATCCACATCAAAGAAGCACCTCCAAAGAAGCACCTACAAAGGTCAAAAAAATGCAATGCAGAAGCACACAATCCACATCCAAAAAAATGCAATGCAAAAGCACATCAATCCAC
The DNA here is from genome assembly GCF_932294415.1 of Quercus robur. Classification (NCBI taxonomy): domain Eukaryota; kingdom Viridiplantae; phylum Streptophyta; class Magnoliopsida; order Fagales; family Fagaceae; genus Quercus; species Quercus robur. The sequence goes on from NC_065540.1 coordinate 16,204,324, forward strand.
ATCAAAGTAGAGAGACAAAAAAATGCAACGCAATCCACATCAAAGTAGCTCCACAATGTAGTATTAATATTCAAATCCGTATTCAAATCAGAACTCCACCTACAAACTCAAAATGCAGATGCAGCTTCCTTTACTGGGTGAGAATGAATATATATTTTTAACAATTTAATTTTTACTTCTGTTGATTTCAGTATTTCATACAATTAATTTTCTCTTGGTTACTACAGCGAACGAGCTTAATCCAGAGGTTTTACTTGCTGCTCAAATAGTTCTTGGCCTATTCGTTCTCATAATCACACTATTTCTCGCGCTTCTCAGGTTTTTAACTAACAACACTTCTATGTTAGTATCTACTATGTGGTTTTTACTTTTACATAACTTGGAGCTTCCAATATAAATAAGTTGAAACAGAGTGTGCACTGCTTCATGCTCTGTTTTTGTAAATAACTCTTTTTAGAACACATCAAGAATAATTTTGAAAAAAATGGATTAGAAAATCTCAATTGCACATGAATCATGATGGGTGAGAGAGTTTCAACTTCTTCCTCCCCACAACCCATTATTGACACTGTAAATTTTTTCTAACAATCTGTTTTTGTTTCAGATTTCAGCAAGTTGAGTCGGTCCTAGAACTCATTTCTGAAGTACTTGGGACTCTTGACCGCATTGTTGTTCGACTCCTACGGTTAATAAGAGATCTTCACCAAATAATCTCAATGGCAGATGTAGGGTGAGAAAGTATTTCAACTTCTTTCTCCCCAGAACCCATTATTAACGCTCTGTCAATTTTACTGTTATTCTGACAAATCCATTTTGTTTCAGATTCCAGCAAGTTGTGTCAGTCCTAGAACTCATTCATAAAGTTGTTGGGTCTCTTGCCAACTTTGTTGTTCTACTCCTACTACTGATACGCATATGCAGAAGGATTTGATCCATTTGGACTGCAAGACAAGACTGTCGCACACTTGCACTAGTCTCTTCTCTCTCCAAATTATTACTGAAAAAAACATGTGTAAAACAAACTTCTTATGCTCTATCGGTCTGTCTATAAAATGGAACCAGCAAGTTTAGAAAACGCAGAGATTCGCTTCCTGAGTTCTTGGTTGTATTTCTATTTTGCTGCCTGTTTGGGAATCAGGTTGATACACATATACTTATGATTTATGCAGATCTTATTGTTATTTTGGAACTTGGCTGATTTTGATAAATATGGTGTAGTTTTCTTGGGTGTATACATCTTTAATTTCTGCCCTACAGATTTTTGGGTTTATTTGTCATCAGAAATTTATGTGGTCTTAATCTTGGTATTCTGTGTTATATGTGAAATTTATTTCATTTCTGTGAGAAAAAAAATGCTTTCTTTTTCTCAACTCTAAGTTGTACTATATGATTTTCAGCTCATTTTGGTCTCACCGGGCGTTTTTAGAATATTTTGGGTTTGATCTGGTATTTTTTAGGAGAAAGTCTCTATGGGTTTGTTATAATATTTTAATAGAATGAATTGTAGAATAGAGAGTGAGATGTAGATTAGATTGTAAAAGTGGATCTATAAATTTGAAAAGGGAAAAAAAAAAAAAAAAAAAAAACTTTTTAAGAGCTAAATTAGAGAAATTATAAAAGATAGGTGTGCATGCTCTTCTACATATTCATTCTCTTATATTAACTCAAAGTAGAGTTTTAAAGAATACAAAAATTTATCAATCTAAAGTAGAGATACAAGAAAAATAAAAAAATCCACCCAAAAATTGAGAGAGAGAGAGAGAGAGATAGAGAGAGAACTATGCATAGAATGGAAGGGATAGTTACAAATTTATAGTAAAATTGTGTGAATAAGAAGAGAAAAAATAAAGGAAGGTGAAGAGAAAGAGAAAGAATGATATTAAAGTAGATGGTAGTGGGGAGATGAAAAGGTAAGGGATGGAGAAGGTTAGGAAAAGTGTAAATATTAAAAAAAGTAAATGTTAAAAATAATTATAAGAAAATTAGAAAGAAAAATGATAATGAGGTGGACACTGATGTGGCTTAACTGGAATATAGCAACAATAAATACTACGTTTTGGCTTTTAGATATATATATATATATAGATATAGATAGTGATGTCATTCTGTTAACGTTCACTTAAAACTAAAATAGTTTTGGTGTGAGAATATTATGACAAGGAAGGACAAATGTAGGGAAACAATCATATGAGATAGCTTAGTTCCATTGTGTATCTAAATGGAACATTTAGATGTTGGTAAAAATTTTAATTGATGTAAAGGGAAAAAAAAAAAAAAAAAAAAAAAAGATAAAAATCTTTTGACATTGAAACGATCCATGAATTTCTTAGAGCAATGCAGGACCATGTAGAATTGTATTTGCTAGCATGCATTGCTAATGGAAGCATCTATGGTCTACCGTCCACACGATTATGATATTTATGTAAATTTAGTTTGGCTTATTTGTGCTTCTTTTATTCTTAGCATCCTCTTTGTAAATTTTTTTACATATCTTATTTTGCTTATTTCATAGTTCAAATGCTCTTTGTATAATTATTTTATATTACCAGTTTTGAGGCACGTGTAAATCACTATTAGATAGTATCATTGTATTACATGTATTTAATCGTGTGATATCTTACTTCAATAAAAGTTAACTATCTAAATAATATGTGAACAGCTCTTTTTTAAAACAAAAAAAATAGAAGAAGTATAAAAAAAATTAGTCAAGTGGATCACAAAAGCAAATTCAGTGGGTTCTACTACCCTGTATTTATCAAATAATAGTGTCATGATATCACTACCGGGCATCCAACTCAATTTGATTGTCCTGAGTCTTCCCAAAAAAAAAAAAGCAAAATGTATGTAAGGTGTACTACAACAAAAGCAATTACAAGTAAATTTGAGGGTATGTGGATAAGGAAACACATCAACCGTTATAGCGGTTCTTAAAAGAATCTCAAGCTAGACATCTATAGAGGTAAAATCTTTTCAAAATCAACACATTCCATATAGTTTATAAGAACCGAACGGTTCCATTTATCTTAATTCAAAGAGGACATGAAAGATAAGAACAGACAAAAGCGAAGACAGGCTATACATAAATATGAAATGGATGAAAGTGATTTTATGATATATTTAACATGAAAATTGTTCTCAAATCACATATGATCTAATACAAGACACATCCCTCAGTAAAGGTGAGCGACAGCCTGATTAGTTTGAACCACATTTTTGTCTGCATGCAGTTAACCTTATTCAGCTCTGAACTCCAATTATTTGTGTCACTCCTCCATTGAACCAATCATCTTAATCCTAGCTTCCACACTATTCTGCTCATACAAACCATAAATATACACATTATAAGTATAAACATCAGGAACCAAACCCAAACCAAGCGATTCATCAAACACCTCATCTGCTTTCCCAAAATCACCTTCCACAATAACCCCTTTCAAAGCAATAGTATAACAAACAATGTCAGGCTTAATCCCATCTACTTTCATCTGATTCAAAACCTCCTACCCTTCTTTCACCAAAACCCTTATCACATTAGAATGATCCATTATCCCAGGACAAAAACCAAAAATTTTCATTCTTTTCACAAACCCCATTACCTCAAAACCACACAAACACTCCTGTTCACACAAAATTCTCAATATCAAAGAACAAATCTTTAAATCAAAATCATACCCATCAAAATCAAAATCATACAATTCAAAATCTCAATAACATATCCTACCCTTCAATCCTTACATTCATTTTCCATTCACTGTGTGGCTTATGTCCAAAATACCTTTAACATTGAATGGTTTCATAGCTAGCTTGCAATTTATGTAGAATTTACTAAATGACACTTACTAAACTAATAAGGTTGAGACTGAAACAAGAAGCTTGTATATCTTATCTTCTCATCAAACATGTAAACACAATAGTCATTTGAATTTAGTAAAGACCCAATAACAAGCTTTAAGTATGGGTTGCACTAGTTCAAGAAAATTCTGAAGTTTCATTAACATTCAGCCACAAAGATGCCATGAATTTTCTTTTTCTCCCTCCTAATCCCCTCCACTTTTCCTTGAGAATTTAGTCATGTAACTTGCAGACTAGGTTGAAAAACATTGATAACATAGTTGTTAAAAGGCTGAAAAGGTATCCATTGTATTCATCAAAGAAGAGAAGGTGTGCATTGTATCTTTTTATCCTCTGCCAAAGTGCTGTCCAAAAGCAGCAGCCTTTTTCCTTATATTGTCTTGCAGTTGTTTTCTGTGCAATTTACCACGTAGGCCTTCAATCTAGAAATCCCTTCTTCTTTTTTTTCTTTTTTCTTTTTTTTGCTGTATCAAGGGAAAAATTATCAAACTAAAAACATGCTTACTAAAAACTAGCATAATTGAAGGAGATACCAAATGCAAATTAAATCTTCAAGCATTCTTCCTGGTACCATAGGAATAAACTCAACATGGCAAAAACAGCAAATGAATTAAGCAAACATGGACCTAATTACATATGCATATAGCCATACCACAAGATATTATAGCAAATCAGGTGACATGCAATATCCAAGAGGGACGAACCAACATGCCATATCATATGAAATGTCCTTCGTCAAATACAAATTGACAATTCTGAGAGCCCCTGTAAAACTTGCTCAATTCCTTGCGAAAATGAGGCTTATTCTCTAAGATTGGATAACTGGAAACAGTAATTTTCATTATCTTTAGTACTTTTGCTGCCTTCAGGATTTGTCTAACAAGTTCCATCTCGTTCTCATACCCCCCAAATCCTTTATAAACACAAGTTGTAAGGTGCGATAACATACATTCAGGAACATCGAGTGGCTCCTCCAAGAAAGGGTTACGTTTATTAAGATAGCCAAGCCAAGATGAATGTTCAATGACAAGTGTTTGTAGCCCTGGAGCCCAACAAAGCAAGAGCCATACTACATGCCACGCATACCACTCATACCAAAGGTCACCACAAAACTTCAAGGAGGACAAATTATGAAATGTGGGACTATTTTCATGATTAAAACCATGGCAGAGGATCTGTCCAGTAATTGTGGTCAATTCCATGGATATAACATTGCAGATTTTTCCCATGAAATCCCATACTCCCTTTGCATAATCATTAACTGAATCACAATCCACAATTTGAATGACAGATTCAACCACGTTTGGGAGGTTTTCCAACACATCATCCCCGCTCAAATAACCGTCGAAATGAACGTACTCGAGAGCTGGGGTGTTTATCTGGAATCTGTACTTCGACAAAGGCAGAACATTCCAACTTAAATGTAATCTTTTTAGCGTAGCTACAAGAACAATGACATTGAAATCGTTCAAATTTCTCAAGTATTTATCATCTACATGGAGGGCCAAATCTAGAAGAACCGGGCAGGCATTGAGGATGGTGGAGAGAGAGTCGCGGTTTGCAAATGTAACACAATTTAGTTGTAGAACCCTGAGACAAGGGAGAACAAAAGCAGAAGGAGGATTAAGATGAATTGCAAACTCCAATTTCAGAACCACTAATGTAGAAGAAAAGTAGAGACTACGGGGCAACTCCATAGGTTGACGCGGAGAAGTACGTAGGTGGAGATCAAGCTCTCGCAAATCACACATATTGGTGGCACGGACCCATTTGTCGACATAGAAGGGAAGACACCTATAATACCAATGAATGCACAATTTGTGTAGTGGGGGGATGGGGTTGGAAATGGTGTTTCGATTCTTTCGAAGAGTCATGATTCTAGGCACTATATCCACAAACTTAAATTTCCCATTGCTTTCATCAAACAATTCTTCTCCAAGTTCTCTCTGGTCCAAGTAAAGAACAGGGACAAGAGTCCAGAGTGGCCTCCACCTGCTCGACAAAATGCTTGTCGAGACAGAGTCTCGGATTGGGAGAAAGGAGAGGATGTGGCAGAGTAGGGAGTCCGGTAGATTGCTAATTATGTCTTTGTAGTCATTAGTATTAGTTTGGGCATTTTGTCGAACAGCTGATAGGCAAGTCTCACTTCTCACATTTCTCCTTTGTGCTCTCTCTGCTCTTTCAATTCTCTGCCTCTCTCTCCTCTCCCTCTCCTCTGTTTCTATCCTCTGCCGCTTCATGCTGTCCAATTTGAGTGACACTGAGTCAAGTGGGTGGGTTTCTACTCACAGAGAGATATCGTATTTCACAGAAGTAGCTCTAAAGGCTCAAGCAACAAAGGCAGATCTCATTGCTAATCTGTAACAGAGCTACCAAATGCAGCGCATTTTACCAGAGACAGCTATCACAAAACGCCACAGCGTTTTGTTTAAGTGGTGTCATTCGTTGATTGGTGATTCCCTTTTCTTAGTGGATTCGGTTAGGCCGTTAAGGTAGTTAGCATTTGAATAGGGTTTTTAAACTTTGTTTTAATTATTATTTGTTCATTAAAAAAAAAAGTACATTGTGCTTAATGTTCATCACTATGGCCTTTGATGAATTGCCCCGAACAATTTAAACAATCCATCGAGTAGCTTGTATCAAATCTTATCTCTCTCTCTCCCTTTCTCTTAGAGAAAGTATAATCTGATTCCAAAATCACCATTTTTGTAAATTGCTGTTGAAGAAGGTGTTCTTGAAGCAGCCCAAGGTTTTCCTATGGTAAGATTTGACATTATTCTTCCAATAGAGCTATTTTTATACTCCTTTCTCAAGTAAAGATTTTGGTAACATGCCTTAATCCATAGCCAGGTGTTAATCTTTTATCAGAATACTAGTTTCATCTATTTCTGAATTTTAAAATAGAGGGAAAAGAAAGTCATGGCATCTCTTTAGCAAACATGTTAACATTTATGGCCTGTTTGGAAGTTTAGAGAGTGATGAGAGTAGTGGGGAGGAGAGTAAAGGGAAATAATTCACCTCCACTTTGTTTGGATATTTTTAAAATTAGTAAGAAGGAAGAGAGTAATTAGTCATTCCCCTTATTTGGATGTTTTAAAATTTTGGATGGAGATGAGAGAAAATAATTAAAATAGACAAATTTACCCCTATTTGAAAATGGACTTGCAACATTGGTCTATTATTAATTTAGAAAGGGTAAATTGGAAAATTTATCTAGTCAATAATTTATCTACTCTATTCTCCCTCCAAATATCTCCAATTTTGGGGAATTAAAAATGAGGGGTTAGAGGTGGTTGAAACCCCTCCAAACTCCTCCCCCTCATTCCTTAAAAAACTTTCAAATAAGGTAATTGAATTACTTTCCCTCCCTCTACTCTACTCCCCCTCCTTTTTTAAACTTCCAAACAGGCCATTAATTACAACATGCCTTAGTGTATATTGAAAGATCTTCAAGTGATGCCTTTCACTTAAGGTTCATTTAAAACTAAAATAATTTTGGTGTGAGAATAATATGGTGAGTGTAAGGACGCAATTTGGGTCCCTAACCCGAAGGATAAATGAACTCAGGCCCAAAAAGCCCAATAAAATGAATTTGTAGAGAGTGGGTTGGAAAACCAGGCTTTAGTGAGTTAGACAACAAGTAAAGTAGATCTAAGTGACAAGAAAATGTAAGTAAACTGGTTTAATCTAAAGAAAATTGTCATCGGCACAGTCCGAGGAGATTAGTTCTTATATATTGATTCTCAAGTTTGGTTACAAGTTCAGTTCTTGATTGCTACAGTGTTTTGTTCTTAATTTCTCGATCCCCTTCTCTCTGGATCTTCCTTCCATTTTATACTATTTTCCCCTTTCATCTCCACCTTCTACGTGCAGATTAGATTGTGGGTGTTGATCCTTGTTCTATTAGCACATTTTTGAAATCTTTGGGTAGTAGCTATAAGACTGAAAGTTACGTTCAGATATCACTTCCTCATTAATGCAGCCAGAAAGTTAGCTGTAGAACCTTTAATGCGGTGGTAGCAGCTTTTCCTTCAGATATTTCATAACTTCCCTATATCTTGTTCCTTCTTGATACTTATCCTTATCAGTGGAATTGTCTGAAACGTTGCCTTTGATGTTGGACCATACCTTCCGACCTCAGCTTTACTTAGCTGAGGAAGCATTCATCCTCAAACCACTTCCCTAAAACATAACGCCTAAATTCATTCCTTTATTTATCAGTGCTGACCTCGATCTCATGTTTTTCCATCCTTGGGCTTATGAGATGTCCTCGGACTGGGCCACCGACCCAATACATTCTACTGGACCTAATATCCCTACAGTGAGGATAGACAAATGTAGGGCAGCAACTGTATAAAATAGCCTAGTTCCATTGTGTATCTAAATGGAACATTTAGATTCTGGTAAAAATTTTACTTGATGTAAAGGGGGTTAAAATCTTTTCAAACTGAAACTATCCATGAATTTCTTATAGCAATGCAGGACCTTGTAGAATTGTAGTTGCTAGCATGCATTGCTACTGGAAGCATCTATGGTTTACAATCTACACAATTATGATATCTATGTAATTTTGGTTTGACTTGTTTGTGCTTCTTTTATTCTTACTATTCACTTTGTAAATTTTTTTTTTTACATATTATGTTTCGCTTATTTCATAGTTCAAATGCTCTTTGCATAATTAGTTGACATTACTAGTTTTGAGGCACGTGTAAATTACCATTAGATGGTGTTATTGTATCATATGTATTTAATTGCGTGATATGTTCCTCCAATAAAAATGAACTTTATCTAAATAATATGTGAACAACCCTTTTTTTTAAACAAAAAATAACTTAAGTATAAAATCTAGTCAAGTGGATCTCAAAAGCAAATTCAATGGGTTCTACTACCTGTATTTACCAAATGATAGCGTCATGATATCACTACTAGGCACCCAACTCAACTTGATTGTCCTGACTCTTCCAAAAAAAAAAAAATGTGTGTAATGTGTACTACTACGACAAAAGCAACACCAATGCTTAAAAGAATCTCAAGCTAGACAACTATAGAGGTAAAGTCTTTTCACAATCAACACATCATGTAGATTCTAAGAACTGAGAAGTTCCATTTATCTTAGTTCAAAGAGGGCATGGATGTCTATCAAAAAGGAGAAAAAGAGGACATGGATGATAAGAACAGAAGAAAGCCAAGACATGCTATACATAAATATGAAATGGAGGAAAGTGATTTTATTATATATTTAACATGAAAATTGTTCACAAATCACATATGATCTAATACAATATACATCCCCCAGTAGAGGTGAACGACAGCCTGATTAGTTTGAACCACATTTTTGACTGCTTACAGTTACGTTAATCAGCTCTGGACTCCAATCATTTGTGCCACTCACATAGGGAAAGAAATTATTGTGCAGATCTTACAAAATAAGGCTGCCATCAAGCTCACTCTTTTGTTGTATATTCTGATCCCCCTAATTTTGTTAGAAGCCACCTTGAGGCTGATGCACGGCCAGCATGGGGTGCGAGTGTGTGACTTAACCCAGACTTGTTTGCACCGATGTTTAATTGTGCTATTATGGTTCCTTTACATGAAAAACAAAGAATTGAATAACCAAAAAAGTAAAAGAAAAGAGAAAAAAATACATAAATGGGTTAGTTCATATTTGATTCAGCATTCACCCATGCAAGGCTACTGTTCTAGCAATTAACGGGGTGAGTTAAACCAGCCTAAATAATCTTTGTAAAGTTCAGTACAAATCCATAGCTAAGAGCATTCTCATCAGGTGTGCCAAATGTGCCAAATGCCAAATATTCGGCACATTTGACACACCAAACACAAAAACAAGTCCTCATTAGCCGTTCCAAATCTCAAAAAATTTGGAACATATCTACAGTACCATCTCAAATATGAGACGATACGGACAACAATGCCAAACACTGTTTGGCTTATTTAATTCGTTTTTTCTCTCTCCTCCATCATTTGGCTCTTTCCGTCTGCAACCCATCTCTCTCTCTCTCTCTCTCTCTCTCTCTGTGTGTCTGGCTCTCTCCATCTGCAACCCACTCTCTCTCTCTCTCTCTCTCTCTCTCTCTCTCTCTCTGGCATTCTCATAGCCGTCTCGCCACGCCAAGAGACAGAGACCGCCCAAGCTCGCCACTGATCACTGACCCACTTTGCGACGAAGAGGAACTCCAGTGTGAAGGACATGGTGACCGGAAGTGAAAACTTCCATCAGCAACGGCAACGGAGGCAGTTTGGGATGTGGGTTTGTTTGATTTGGTGGATGGGATGCGGTTTGTTGAATTTTATAATTGATTCGGTGGATTTGGGATGTGGGTTTGTTTGATTTGGTGAATGCGGGTTTGTGCCGATGATAGATGTGGGTTTGTTTGGTTTGGTCTCTTTGGTTGTGTTTTTTTTTTTTTAGTTGAGGTGGCGTTGGTGGCCGTCAATGTTGTTGCTAGTGGTGGCCGTCGGTGTTTGTGCCGGTGGTGACCGTTGGTGATGATGATGAAGATAGTGATAGGAATAGAGAGAAGGTAATATATTATTTTAATGTGTAGTAAATATTATTTTAATGTTTAGAATTGAAGTATAGAACATCTTATAAAGGTATGTTGTAAAATGATGTGTTAAAATGATAAAGTTGGTTTTTGGTGTGTCAAAATGGAATTTTTTTTGAGAGAGCTGATGAGAATGCTCCAAGGAGCAAGGATTCCAGGTCATAGTCCTAGGAGCAATATTCTTGCCAATTATTTTTCTGCATCAATTCCATTGCATTACAAACCAATCCTTTTTGACACAACCCAAATATTACCTCATAAAATATCTCACATCGAGGACAGTTCAAATTGTCCAACGTTTTCTCAGACAAAACACAAGCTTCCATAATTTCACCTTCACCAATTAAACCTTTCAGCAGAATTCAAAACATCTGAAAGTTGAACTCAACACCCTTATTTCCCTGTCCCTAACAAGCTCCCTCATCCTAGATCCTAGTAAATTTCCTAGCCTTGGAAAATGCATCCAATATTACATTATAAATAACCACATTGTATAACAGACAATGTCAAACCCAACACAAGCAGTTTTCATATTGGGTTTGCACTTTGCACCCCAACTCCTCGATTGAACCAATCATCTTAATACCAGTTTCCACGCTATTTTGCTTACACAAGCCATAAACACACACATTATAAGTACAAACATCAGGAACCAAACCGAACACAAGCAATTCATCAAGCAACCCATCTGCTTTCCCAAAATCCCCTTCCAAAGCATAGGATAACAAACAATGTCAGGCTTAATCCCATATACTTTCATATGATTCAAAACCACCAGAGCATCAAAATCCTTCCTTTCTTTTACCAAAAACCTTAATTACATTAGAATAATCGATTATCCCAAAAAATTAAAAAAAAAAATTAAAAAACTTTTTCATTCTTTCCACAAAAGTTTTAAAAAAAACACAAACCCTCTTGTTCATGCAAAGTTCTCAATATCAAAGAACAAATCTTTGAATAAAAAAAAAAACCCATCATTTATCATACAGCTCAAAATCTCAATTGCATATCCAACCCTCCTAATTATACATGGAGCTTTAGTCATTATCTTAAAAGTTGACCCTTCAACCTTTATATTCATTAACCATTCAGTGTATGGCTTATGTCCAGAATATCTGTAACATTGAATGGTTCCATAGCTAGCATGCAATCAATATAGAATTACCTAAATGACACATTTTAACTAATAAGGTTGATACCGTCCCAAGAAGCTTATATGTTGTCTCATCAAACATGTAAACACAATAGTCCTTTAAATTTAGTAAAAACCCAATAACAAGCTTAAGTATGGGTTGCACTAGTGCAAGAAACTTCTGAAGTTTCATTTACATTCAGCCACAAAGAAGCCATGATTTTTATTTTTCTCCTTCCTGATCGCCTCTCCTTTTCCTTGAGAATTTACTTCCAGAATGACTAAATATATTTGAGACTTATAGACATGTAACTTGCAGACTAGGTTGAAATAATTGATAATACGTTGTTATTAAAAGGCTAAAAAGGTATGCATTGTGTTCATCAAAGAAGAAAAGGTGTGCATTGTATCTTTTTATCCTCTGCCAAAGTGCTATCCACAAGAAGCAGGCCTTTTCCTAATGTTGTTGTCCGGCCATTGTTTTCTATGCAGTTTACCATGTAGGCTTTTAGTCCAGAAATTGATTTTTTTTTTTTGGTTGGTTTCTATATCAAGGGGAAAAATCCCAAATAAAAAACATGCTTACTAAAAACTATAATAATTGAAGGAGAGAGCAAATACAAATTATATCTTCAAGCATTTTTCCCTGCAGCATAGGAATAACCTCAACATAGGAAAAACAGCAAATGAAGTACACAAACATGGACCTAATTACATATGCATATAGCCATACCAAAAGATATTAAAGCAAATCACGTGACATGCAATATCCAAGAGGAACGAACCAAAATGCCAGATCATGTGAAATGCCCATCGTCAAATGCAATTTGGCAATTCTGAGAGCTCCTTTGAAACTTCCTCAATTCATTGCGAATACAAAGCTTTCTCCTTGAGCCTAGATAACTGAGTAAGGTGATTTTCATTGTCTTTAATACTCTTGCTGCCTCCAGGATTTTTCTAATAAGTTCCATGTCTTTCGTAGTCCCTCTTAATCCTTTATAATGACACGTTGTAAGGTGTGATGACATACATTCAGGAATATTAAGTGGCTCTTCCAAGCAAGGGTTAGGTTTATAAAAATTAAGGCCAAGCAAGATTGAATGTTCAAAGGTAAGTGTTTGTAGCTTTGGAGCCTGACAAAGCAAGAGGTGTAACACATGCCACGCATTCCAGTCAAACCAAATGTCACCACAAAACTTCAAGCAGGACAAATTATGAAAGGTGGGAATATCTTCATGATTAGAACCTTGGAAGAGGATCAGTGCGGTAATTATGCTCAATTCCATGGATATAACATTATAGAGTTTTCCCATGAAGTCCCATACTCTCTTTGCATAATCATCACTCTTCTCACAATCCTCAATTTGAATGACACATTCAACCACATCTGGGAGTTTTTCCAACACATCATCCCTGTTCAAATAACCTCTGAAATGAATGTACTCGAGAGCTGGGGTGTTTATCTGGAATATGTACTTCGACGAAGGATGAACATTCCAATGTAAATGTAATCTTTTCAGTGTAGCTACAAGTACAATGACATTGAACTCGTCTAAATTATTCAAATATTTATCAACCACATGGAGGGACAAATCTAGAAGGACCGGGCAGGCATTGAGGATGGTGGGGAGAGAGTCGCGGTTTGCAAATGTAACACATTTTAGTAGTAGAATCCTGAGACAAGGGAACACACAAGCAGAAGGAGGATTGAGACGAATATCAGCCCCCAATTTCAGAACCACCAATGTTGTAGAAAAGTAGAGACTACGGGGCAACTCCAAAGGTTGATGAGGATGATAATTACATAAATGGAGATCAAGCTCTTGCAAATCACGCAGATTGGCGGCACGGACCAATGTGTCAACATAGAAGGGAAGGCAATAGTGATACCAATGAATGAACAGTTTGTGTAGTGGGGGGGTGGGATTGGAAATGGCGTTTCGAAGAGTCCAGATTCTTAGCACTATATCCACAAACTTAAATTTTTTATTCCTTTCATCAGGGTATGGCTCTATAAGTTGTTTCTGGTCCAAGTGAAGAATAGGGACGAGGGTCCAGAGAGGCCTCCACCTGCTTGACAAAATGCTTGTCGCGACAGAGTCTCGGATTGGGAGAAAGGAGAGGATGTGGCAGAGGAGGGAGTCTGGTAGACTGCTAATTATGTCTTCGCCATCATCAGTGTTAGTGTGGGCATTTTGTCGAACAGATGATAGGCGGCGGCGACTCGTACTTGTCACATCTATCAGCCATCCCTGATCTCTCATTTTTGCTCTCTCTGCTCTTTCAATCCTCTGCCTCTCTCTCCTCTCCCTCTCCTCTGTTTCTATCATCTGCCACTTCATGCTGTCCAATTTGAGTGAGTGAAATGGGTTTCAATTTTTGGGATGAGATCAGAGAGTCGGTGGGTTTCTACTCACTCTAGTTCAAACATAAATATTACCGTTGGTAAGGTACACCCTTTTCCTAAAAAGTAAAAACCCAACTTTAGCCACTCTATTCTAAAGACGAAAACGCACAAAATGAAAAAAACTCAATAGCTGAACACATATTACCGTTGCTGGTGACCAAACTCCTTTCCGGAGTCACCACGGCAACCACGCCTCACGCTTCGACGGAATCATCTAGATGTCGCCGCCTCGTGCCTTGCTGCCTGAAACGTCGTTATTGCCGCCAATACCTCGCCGGAAGTGCCGGTGGCACTGGCATCTCTAGAGAAACAAGAGAGATAAAGAGAACTCTCTTGCATGTCCTCGGTCCTCACCCCAGGAGAAGGCTGGTAAGAGAAGATAAAAAGTTTTTTTTGAGAATCGAGAAGATAAAAAGTTGGTTGAAGTGAAATGTGTGGATAACAATAAGAGAAGTTAATAATAATAATAATAATAATAACAAAAGAAGAATAAGAAGAAGAAGAATTGGTTTTTTTCAAAAAAAAAAAAAAAAAAAAAAAAAAAAAAAAAAAGAATTGGGTGATAAAAATAAAAACAAGATTAAAATTGTATATCAATCAAATTCAAAAACAAAAAACTATTAGATAAATTTCCTATAACTTTTCCTTAGAGTTAGGGGTGACAAAATTAAACACGACCCGTGAACTCGACACGATACAATATGAAATTAGTAGGTTATGAGTTGAGGTTTAATGAGTTCATGTCATATTCGAGTTAACACGACTAACTCATTTAATAAATAGGTTGAGTTAGTGCTCAACCTATGAAATTTGTTTGACCCGTCTGACCCATTTAATTAAATAATATTTTACCAATATTTCCTTCAAACCCTAAGTATATAAGCTTATTATTTGTTATGATATATTTTTTTTTGACATATTATGATTGATTATTTGTGATATTGAGATATGTTTTAGTTTTGAATGATTATTTATGATGTAATTACTCGTTAGTTTTAAATTTTATATTAAAAATATTTATTTGTTTGTTTTTTCATAATTTTTTTTTCTCATTTTGATAAAAATCTGATAAACATGTCGACACGACTAACCTGTTTAATAAATGAATCATGTTAGGGTTGAGAAGTCTTGATCCGTTTAATAAACATGTTGAGTTAGTGTTGACTCATATATTCGAATACTCACAAGTTGACACGACACGAACCCGACACGCAAACACGAATTGCCACCCCTACCTAGAGTCTTATACGGATACAAATTCCTCATTAAGTATAAACTAAACTACAAACAAAAACTCTTCTCAATTCTTCCCAATAGATGAAAGTGGTGTACAAGGAAACTTCCCATTACAAACAAATAATCTTATTTTTTGATGTAAGTGGGGATTGAACCTAAATCTCTTATTCAATTATCAAAGACACTTATGACATCTACTTCTGATGGTTGTACTTTTTATCATCAGACCAAGACATCAATCAGTTTTTTGTATAGGCGGGAATTGAATCATAGATCTCTTATTTAACCATCAGAAACTTTATCGGTTGAGTTAACTAGAACCAACGAAGGCAATTTTACTTGGCTATGATAAGGACAAAAGGAATTTATATATAATCATAATGTATGAACAAAATGATAAGAATGTTGACTATTATATTAAGAGCCATAAAGGTTTTTTTTAATATTCAGATAATTTTACACGTTAACAAAGTTAATTATGAAGTGATAAAAGGAAAGCTATAATAATTTATTATTTCACTGCACTTGATGGTATGAAATTACTTCAAATATATAGCATGCAAGAAATATAATCAATATAACGAAGACTCCGAAATAATAAGCTAGCTTTCAATAATTTCACTTTAACTTGCTTTGTTTAGTTCTTATCAACAAATTTAGGTGTCAAAAAAGTGATCCGCTATTTTAATTTGATATGTGATTTTTATATGGCACCTGGTGCTAGATTAGACATGATATATTCATATTTGATGTTACCCTCTATCTTGCTCAACAAGAACGCACTGATATAAGTACTATAAATTGGAGGTAGGCATTAGGGAGAGATAGACATTTCGGCAGAACAAATTAAAAATTAGCAGGTGTCTCAAAGGATCATTTATAATAAACTAGCCTCTGATTAAATGAACTGAATCATCTGATTCTGATCCTCCATATTACTGATGAAAATCCAATTTATGTTCGGTAAAGCTCTTATATGCCTAAAGAAATCACATTGTCACCAAAATAAAATCGATACACAAAACAGCCTTGTGATTCAATCACCTTCAAGAATAATAGGCATTGGTCTGGATTAGCATGCATATGGGTTTAGATTCCACCTATCATGCAGACTGGATTACAATGCAGCTTACCTAATCATATAAAAAATCTGCAGCAAGTTTGTATTTGCAACAAACCGACTCCAACATATGATTGGACAATCAGAGAAAATTTGAGGGTATTTGGATTCCTCCATGCGAAGACAAATGCACTTGAAACACATCGACCATCACACCAGTGCTTAGAGTTAGAGGAATCTCAAGCTATACTTTTCACAAGTAAAATATTAGACTTCAAAAAGTAAATACCCAAAACAGAAAGCAATCAGACACCTATAGAAGTAAAGTCTTTATCAAATACCTTTTCATGATAGAAATAAAAGCAAATAATTAAGTCTAGAGAGACAATCAATGTGTATCATATAGTTTATAAGAACCAAACAGTTCCATTAATTCAATGAGGACGTGGATGATAAGAACAGATGAATGTGAAGACATGCTATACATAAATATGAAAAGAAGGAAAGTTATTCTATTATCTACTTAACAAGAAAATTGTTCTCAAATCACCTATGATCTAATACAAGACACAGCCCTCAGTAGAGGGGAACAGCAGCCTGATCTAGAGTTAGTTTGACCCAATTTTTTTCTGCTTGCAGGTACCTTAGTAAGCTGGATTCCCATCATTTGTGCCACTCACCCAAGGAGAGATTATTGTGCATATCATCTTGCAAAAAAAGGCTGCCTTCTAGCTCGCTCTTTTGTTGCATTTTCTGTCCCCCTAATTTTGTTAGAAGCCACCTTGAGGCTGATGCGTGGGGTGTGACTTACCCCAGACTCCTTTGTACTGAATTTTTACTAATGCTATTATGGTACCTTTACAACCAAAAACAATAGAATTGAACCACCAAAAAAGTGAAGGAAACGAGAAAAAACACATAAAGGGGTCACTTCATATTGGGTTTGCCATTCACCAAATTAAGGTTACTGTTCCTGCAACCTAAATTGGTTAGTTTATAGTAGGTTCACCATTCACCAATTCAAGGTTGCCATTCCAGCAACTTAACTGGGTGAGTTTACAGTGGGTTCACCATTCACCAAACCAGCCAAAATAGTCTCAGAAAAACAAAGTTTAGATCCAGAGCTAAGGAGCAGGGCTTCCCAGGCCATAGCCCCAGGAGCAATATTCTTGCCAATTATTTTCTGCATTAATTCCATTGCTTTACAAACCAATCCTTTTTGGCACAATCCAAATATTACCTCATCAAATGTCTCACATTGAGGACAGAAAAATTTGTCCAAAATTTTCTCAGACAAAACACAAGCTTCCATAATTTCACCTTCACCAATTAAACCTTTCAGCATAATCCTATAAGTCCGAATATTGAACTCAACACCCTTGTCTCCCATGTCCCTCACAAGCTCCCTCATCCTACTCAACTCCCCAGCCCTACATAATGCATCCAATATTGTATTATAAGTAATCACATTGGGCTTGCACCCCAATTCCTCCATTGAACCAATCATCTTAATCCCAGCTTCCACACTATTCTGCTTACACAAACCATATATATGCACATTGTAAGTATAAACATCAGGAACCAAACCCAACACAAGCAATTCATCAAACAACTCATCTGCTTTACCAAAATCCCCTTCCACAATAACCCCCTTCAAAACCATAGTGTAACAAACAATGTCAGGCTTAATCCCATTTATTCTCATCTGATTCAAAACCTCCATAGCATCAAAACCCTTCCTTTCCTTCACCAAAAGCTTTATTACATTAGAATAATCCATTATCCCAGGACAAAAACCCAACTTTTTCATTCTTTCGACAAACCCCATTACCTCAAAACCACTCAAACCCTCTTGTTCACACAAAGTTCTCAATATCAAAGAACAAATCTTTGAATCAAAATCATACCCATCATTTATCATACAGTCCAAAACCTCAATAGCATATTCAACCCTCCTAGTTCTACATAGAGCTTTAGTCAAAATCTTAAAAGTTGACCCTTCAATCCTTATATTCATTTTCTGATGACTATTTAACAAAACCTGAGGAACCCATTTAAGCCCATCACTTTTTTTACAAAGCACTGAGAGCAAAGTATTGAGTGAGTACACTGTAGGTACACAACTAAACTTGGGTATTTCATAAAACAAAGAAACAGCCTCTTCAAGTTTATTGGCATTGCCGTAAATTTTGATGAGGTTAATGAAAACATATTCTGGCGTTTGGAATTTTGGGACACGTTTGAGGTGGTGGAGCACGTGTGGAATGTGGTGGAGTTGAGAGGTTTCGGCAAAGGTTTTGATGAGGTAGTTAAAGGCAGTTGGGGTTGGGTCACAGTTGTAGGTGTTGAAGGTGTGTATGAGAGTTGAGAGGAGGTGGGGTCGTTTGTTTGAGATTTGCTCTTGTTGTGGGGGTTCTTTTTTTATTGTTGTTGCTGCGGTTTGTTTTAGTGTTCGCATGGCTTGGTTTTGATTGAAGATTTGGTGCCATTTGGTTTTGTAAGGTGAGTGTGGCCACTTTCTGTGTTTTCTGAGGAAGTTGTTGGTGGAGGATTTGAGAGAGGAGAGTCTGACCATTTTGAGAGTAGGGATTAAAATGGACGTAGAAATTGAGAGATAGAAATATGAGTTTGGGGAATGGGATTACGAGGTCATAGCTCTCTGACTTGGAGAGGGATGAAAGAGTGATGAAAAAAAGTAACAATTGGCAACAACTGAAGCGTGGCAATTGAGTCTAAGACAGGGGTGCAACGACACCGTTTAGCATAAGAAGTTAAAAAGCAATGAAAAGAAGCAGCTATTATCACCCTTGTTTTAAAGGAAATTTATTAAGTAGTCTAGAGTATTACTCCCTCCTCTTTATATTTATATACATATATATATATATATATATTTTAATACAAAAAAGAATTTCTACTCTAACCTAATTTAAGTGTATATGTATATGAAGATTCTTTTTGAAAACTTGAACCACGATCCTTACCCTCCACACCGCACAAGCATTTATACTTGTAAAGTGACCACCACACCCCCTTGGTACGGTGTTCTTAACTTCTTATTTATATTTTCATTTGAGCACTATCCTTGTTAGATCCGAGCCTTTCAAGCAACGTTTTAAGTTATCAACCATATCACTCAAAAGATTTGATCTTTATTTACTTGAAACCAAAGACGTCTACACTCAAGGGTAGATTAAAGCCTTTACCACACACCTCGACGTGCCAAATCAGCTTCTTACACACCTACATTGTCCTTATATTGTTGGCAAACATATGTCACTCCCATAAGTTGCCATGCCAACCCTTTGTCCACATCATCTCGTACTCTACCATTGCCACAACAGCATGCCATGTCATCAAAATATGCCACTCATCATCACTTTTATCAGCAATAACATCTGACTAGGTTTGACCATTGATTTTTTACTCTTTATTTTTTTTTTTTTTACTAAGGGTCCGTTTGGATACAGTTTATTTTGCTGAAAACTGAAAACACTAACAAAATAATTTTTAAATGTGTGAATAGTGTCGTGGAACTCATTTTTAATGAAAAAGTTGCTGAAAAGTGAGGTTTGTAGATCCCGTGAACAATGCACGGGACCCACTGATAGTGCCATTTCAAACCAATGTGTAGACGTTCAAAGTGTTAATGGGTCTCATGCACAGTACACGGGACGCACTGGCAGGTTTGTGTCCCACATGAAACCAACTTCTGGTTAAAAAAAAAAAAGGCCAAAAATGTGAACGCAAAACGCAGATGTGCAAACCAAGCACACGTTAAGTGTCCCCTACTCAATTTTTAAGCTTATCTCATATTTTTGGTCTGTTTATGCATTTGACAATTCTAAATAGCCAAAACTGAGATTTCTCATTGTATTTAAGTTACTCTAGATGGATCAAATTACATGTGCCAACTCCATTTTGTGCCAGTTTTCTCAAGGGGTGTGTTGAGGGGGAAATTGATGCCTCTGAATAAAATATGGAGTAGCCAAGTCGAAACTCAACGATGGGCTCTTAAAATGATGCCCCAAAGGCTTTCAGTGTGGTGATAAGCATATCCAAGCAAGAAATAAAGGCTGCACTTTGACAAAATAGCAACAAAAGCCCAATAAAAATACTTCACAATAGTTAATTAGTACATTAGTAGTCCTGTTTTGATAATACAAGAAAAACAAATTCTCCAGCGGTAGGGTGAAATTACACTTAAAGTCCAACAGTTCAATTATTAAATAAATTTAAGAAAGTATACACTTCTGAAAGTCCTTGTGTGTCTTGGTCAGGGGGATTTACTGTACTTTCAACCATCATTACATCAATATGAGGGAATAATTCCATTGTTACAAATACATTATATCCTTCAATTGTAAAACAAAAAGTAAAAATTAGAGGTTCCATGGAAAGAAGAAAGGGGTTAATTGGCATGGTGTGAAGGGAAAGAGAGATTCCAACTCAGTGCAGCAAATGTTGAACTAAGATTTTGGGGAATATATATATACATAGGGCATGAATGGGATAGTGTAGGCTATTTTGAGTGAGTGGGTATTTAAGCTTGTGGTGGTGTGATGGAGTTAATGTTGAGGTTAAGGATTTAATAGGTAAAGGGTTGTTTGTGACTGATTAAGAATCATTTATGAGCTGTGAATATGTAGAAAAGGAAAGGGAATGTCTAAGGCTAAGTGAGTGTGGGCTAAGGGGAATGATTTATGAGCTTGGGGACAGCTAAACCACCAACAAAATGGCAAGAAAACCAGAAATTTCAGAAGGGTTGGTCTGTGTTTTGTGGGCTGGTGTGCTTACCCTTTTATAGTGATGTTTAGGGAGGTATTAATTAACAAAAGTTCAAAAACGTAGGACTGATCAGGGGTAGGACAACAAACTTAATTATCCTAGGATTTGGCCATAAATGGGAGATTTGCTTTTGGAATTGCTTTGCTTCTTTGGGTAATATGACACATGGTGAGTATTTGGGGTAATCTTGCATTAAATGTCAAGATTTCTGAAGCTGAGTTTAATCAATAGGATTAAGGCAAGTATCAAGGAGGAATCTTAGTGTTGCAACTGAGATTTGGATCCTAGGAAGTAGGATTCAACACCCCAAGCCAAGTGTCAAAGTTTAAGCCAACTTCAAAGGGTTCTGTTGGAGATCCCTTTATGCCCTCCAAACCACATATTCCCAAATTTTCCCCTTTAGGATTCATGGGCTTGGCACATGAATCATGTCTTGAATGTTTTTGACATTTATGGCATTGATTTGTTAAGATTTGGATAACTTGGTTTCAGCTCCCTTCCACTAGAGATGTAGTCTTAAGGAACATGATGAACCTCCATCACCCATTAGACTTCAGCTGATATCACAACCTCTGGGCACTATTCACGTCAGGTAGAGGGTGACAGAAAGTTAATGGGACAACCTATAGTTCATTCTTAAAGACTTGGTTCTCTTGTAGAGGCCTCCAGCTGTACCTTGGTCAAGGATGAATAAGAGGGAAGTTGGTTGTGTATTTCAGTTCTCTACCCTTGTTGGAGTTCTTTGGATCGAGCTTACTCATGTGGACTGGACCCTCGGGGCTGGGTTGTGTTCATCCCATATTTGAACCTACAAAATGGACATCAATAACACACATTGCGATGGGTTTTCATCCCTCATGGACTCTTATTATTTGTGAACATTTTTGGGTTTTGATGGATATTTGTAATGGGTCTTTGGGCAATGAGTTGTAATATTTAAAATAATAGTATAAGCTTAATTACTTCAAAATGCTTTTGTAAATACTATTTTTTTGAAATGATGAACTCCATAAATCACATCATAATTTAGATGGTGAGCTTGTAGGATGAATGGTTACTGTGAGCTTTGAAGATAAATATTATGGATGTTATGATGTAAATAATGACCATAAGTTTTATGGGTTTATAGTATGTTATGAGATAAATATCATAACCTTCAAGATAACTTTCCATGAGCTTTTATAAAATGATGCCATGGTTTTTTGAGATGATTGTCATAGTAATGTTTAAGAAATTAAAACATTGTTCATCATTGGGATTTTAAGTGAAATAATTATAACATAATATTTTTTGCCAAGCATTAATAATCTTGGGCTTTTGATAAAATAGTGCCAATGTAAATTGGACGAGAACTGGGCTTTTTGATATTGCCAGCGAGAATTGGGCTTTTGATGTTGCCAATGAGAATTGGGTTTTTGATGTTGCTAATGAAAATTAGGCTTTTTGATATTACCAGTGAAAACTGGGTTTTTTTATGTTACTAGTGAGAACTGTGCTTTTTGATAAATAATTTGCCTTGGGTTTGAACCATGGGCTTTGGTTATGGTATTTGAATTCCATTGATGAAATAATTTGCCATGGGTTTGAATCATGGGCTTTGATTATGGGGTTGAATCACATTGATAAAATATCATTGCCATGAATTTGAATCATGGGCTTTAATTATGAACTTGAATTCCATAATAAAATTGTTTTGCCATGTATTTGAATCATGGGCTTTTTCAAATATTGCTAAGCATAAAAATTCCTGGGCTTTAGAAAGAATGAGATTTTAACTTGCTCAATAAATAATCTAGGCTTTACAAAAATATTGGGTCTTATAGTGTTTTACATTTGTAGCCCAATTTTGTGATGGAAAGAAGAATGGTTGTAGGCTAGCATAGTAATAGTAAAAAATATTTAGGTATGGCCAATAATTTGTTGGTGACGTTTGAAAAATAAATAGGTGTTATTTAAATAATATTAGGTGTAAAAAAATGTACCCTAACAGGGTGTAACTTTTGGTTGTATGTCACTAGCAATCTCAAAAGGCCCAGCTAAGTCAAATTAAGCCTTCTAGTCACACCTCATTGATTAGGATAACAATCACCCATAAAATCATTACTTGATTGGCGCAACATTTGTATTCCTTTTATCTTAACATTGTTGAGTAATGTTATAAACATAAATTATTTTATAACATTTTTACAAATTGTTGATATGGCTTTAGTATTTTTCAAATAATTATTGTAAGTAAAAATGAAATGTTAGTGATGGGTCTATGTTAAAATTAATAAGAATTTGTCACATCAGCAGTTTGTAAAATTGTTGTAAAATAGTTTGTAAAAATATTATAAAAAAGTGACGTAGGATTTATCATAAAAATATTATAAAAACATTGTAAAAATAGCATTATTCATGTAATAATAGATAAACTATTAAGATTAAATAGGTATGTATATAATAAATGAATAGAAAGTGCACCGTACGTAAAGAAATTCCTAGTTCTGATATTATTAGAATAATGATACATTTACAAACTATTTTACAACATTTTTACAAAATGTTGATGTGGCCAATCTTTTATTGGTTTTTATCTAAGTCCACCATTAATAATCACTTTTTTCATTTACTAATAGTCACTCACCACATCAGCAGTTTGTAAAAAAATTTGTAAAATTGTTTGTATCTCTAGCATATTCTTTAAAAATAGTAAATTATTCTTTTAACTATATTGTGTTTTTAAATTTAAAATTGTTGAACTAAAAGATAAGTGATATAAGATTTATTATGAAAATATTATAAAAACATTATAAATATAGCATTGTTCGTATAATAATAGATAAACTATTAAGATTAAATAGGTATGTATATTTTTCTCAAAAAAATAGGTATGTATATAATAAATGAATAGAAAGTGCACCGTACGTAAAGAAATTCCTAGTTCTAATATTATCATGTTGCCTACGCGTTTGGAATACTGGGCAAAGAAAATTAATTGATAGGTCAAAGGAGGCTTAAAAAAAATGTTGGAACCGTAATGTTAAAGACTATGGACTTGTTCAACATTCATAACGGATAAGCCACGAATAATACATATGTAATTCATAATTGTCAATTAATTGAGAAAGTCTCTAAAACACCAAATGATTCACCGATTTTTTTTTTTCACATCTTCCTTTATGTTTTTGTGTTGTGATAAGTCTAGTTGAGTGTGTTTTCTACGAGTGATATTATTTCACACACACTGTTGCACATAAAATACTCATATAATTTTGCACTGAACTCATGACTTCATGTGTGCACTGGTTGTTAGTTATTACCCTTTTAAAATGAATATGAGTGAGATGCAAAAAAGTCTATAAAAAATTGGGTATCCCTAATTACAGAACTACAATTTATTTTAGCCAATCTGTTGTCAAGATCAAGCTGTGGTTTCGGGGTATAGTTTTCGACCACGCCAAAATAAAGACCCTCTTTCAATCCATTTACAGGTTGAAACTTGAAAGCGAGAGAATGACTAATATAAGGTGACTCAAGCCTGCCAGATTAGACCTTGTTTTGACTATGCAATTGGGAATTTAATTTCATACCCATTTATTTTCCACGATTATAGTCAAGTCAAAACGTGTTGGCTCTTATCTTGGTTCATATTAGGACATATAAATGCAAACATTTGTCTTCTATTCTTATTTGTAAAATGTAACCATACAATTGACCAATTATCATCAGTAATTCCCATTTTTTCCTCATTTCTTTCTTGTTAAAGTCCTAAATTAACGGGAGTAACATCGCTTTCATGTGAATTATGAAATGAGTGTTGCAACACTTATAAACCTTATAAACTAATAAATTAATGAGTTAACAATCACAAAAGCAAAATTCAAACACTATTTATTCTATTATTTAAGTAACATCAATTACATTATTGTCACTTTTTAAAAAAAAAAGCATTATTATAACGCTTGATCATAAATTTTTAGTATGATAATAATTTTAGCATTTTCTTTAAAACACATTTATTGAAAATTTTGTGTGACAAAACTTATTGAATTATTTAATTTATTTATTCTTATGCAACTAGAAAACTAATTAATTGTAGGTTCCAGTTATTTCAATTGGTAAAATCTCTGATAGTTAAATAAGAGACTTGGAGTTCAATCCCAGCTTATACCAAAAAGACAAAAACCGATTGATACTTTAATTTGATGATAAAAAAAATAAAAAAAGCCTAAGTTGAAAAGGCCCTCAGGCAATGCTGCTGCACAAAGGCCACAGCGTAGCTCAAGTCAGAGCTTTTGAGTTTTCATTCTTCCAACTAAGTTGAAAAGTTCTAGTCTGCCAAGGATTGTGAGTTTGAAATTTGAACCCGTAGCCCATGTGGGGATGGAAAAAAAAAATCATACTTGTCAATTGAAAATTTCTGGGGCATACTGCAATGTGAACATTTTCTTAGTCTTGAATTTCATACACAAAGGGATAGGCCCCCACTGCATATAAATAAGAAACTTCAAAATTTCTTAGGACAAACTTACCAACAAGATAGAAGTATAGAACATAGAACAGCTTGAATCCCATCATTATGGCAGAACCGAGTGCACCACAAGCTAATCCCCTTTGGGTGATTAGCCCTCACTATTGTGCCCCTTACCCTGTGGATCTTGGAATTGTCAGGAAAGTTTTGACCATAAGTGATGGCAACTTTGTTGTCACCGATACTAATGGCAACATTATTTTCAAAGTAAAAGGAGTCCTCTTAACCCTCGTTCATCAACGTCGGATCATAGTTGATGCTGCTGGAAATCCTATTGTTACTATTCGAGATAAGGTAATTACCAACCTCTAATTAGTGATTTGTTCTTAGATCAAGAAAAAATAAATTTATTGATTTGTTAGCAGTGAGAAGAAAGCTAGCTAAATAAGTGCCCGTTTCCCTGCCTTAACACGTATATTTCATGGTTTAAATTTTATCTTTTTTATGTAAAGAGTCTAGGAACAACAATTTTTACAAATTTTTTCATCGTTGTTGACATGGTATGTTATGTAGTAAAAGTAGTGTCGCTGCAGAACCCAGTCGACATTAATGTTGTGTTCTGGGCAAAGCTTTTATTTTTATTTTATTGATATCTAATCTGGTGCATGCATATGTTGTCATGTTATTTAAAATTTTAATTTACATGACACTAAATACATCTTTATATTTATACTACTTGATCTGAAACATTAAATAAGCTTCTTTTTTTTTTTTCCTTAATGCAGGTAATGAGTGCACATAGCAGGTGGCAAGCTTTTAGGGGAGAAAGCACAGATTCTAAAGATTTGCTCTTCAGCGCTAAGACACATTCTGTGCTCTATCTCAAGACTAAATTAGATGTGTACTTAGCACATAACACAACAGAGAAGGTTTGTGATTTCAAGGTTGAAGGGAGTTGGCTCGAACGGTCTTGTGTCATTTATGCTGGGGACTCTTCCACAGTCATTGCCAAAGTAAGATATTCACTGCACAATTAAACATGCACAAAATCTCTCTTAGTTGGTAAAAACCACCTCATAATATATGATTAATATAATCAATTACCCTTATAGCTTTGGATAGATGTATTCAAAGATAAATTTGGATTTCAATTTTCATTAATTCTAGAGTCATTATATTAGACATAAATTTTTACATTACCTATTGTAATTAGTGAAAAAAAATGAATATTATTGATAAGTGTAAGTGAAAGTAATGTTGTTCCAATCATAAAAATAGTGTTAGTGAAAAAAGTTGCATCCTTCTCATTAGTCTTCAAATTTTTATTTTTGAAGCCCATTCCTCTTCAATTTATATTTTAAATCATTTGAATAAATAAATTGACAAAACATTTTTTTTCTATCAATGGAATTTATAGATGAATTTGAGTTTTATTACTTTGTGAATTTTGGATTGATGCACTTAAAATGTGGTTTTTGAGCTCTTTCTCACAGTAAGGTATTTCTAATATGTTGAGGCATATGCATTTTCCCCCTTTTAAAGAAATGAATTTGTGCACCCTAAATTGAATTTTTAATAATATTGTCAATGCGCAATTTCAATACACAAATATTGGGAAAAAGCTTAAACTAATTCAATTGGTACTTTGGGAATTGCAGATGCATAAGAAGCGCACGGCTCAAAGCATTTTGATTGGAAAGGATAACTTCATGGTGACAGTTTATCCTAACATAGATTATGCATTCATAGTTGCCCTTATTGTGATTCTAGATGAAATTAACCGTCCGAGTAAAGCAGTAGTAGTTGTGTAATTTAACTGGTATGTAATTTTAACAAAGATATTTAGAATTCAAATATGTCATTTCCCATTATAAAACTATCAAATTTACCCCACCCCTAAAAAAACTGATGTTGTACAATGAAATTGAGAAGGTTGGTTGGAAACAATAAGTTTGTATGATGTATAGTAATAAATGAAGTTTGGCTTGATATTTTCATCGTCGGCTTCTCCTTCTTCTTTTAAGTATATTGTGCATCTTCTTCCTTTTTTTTTTAAGTATACTTGTTATTAGTTTCTCTCAATATTTCAATAATTTTTGCCTAGAGCCTTGTAACTCAATTAGTTAGTACCTCCTAGCATTTCCAACATAAAAATCTAGGATTCAAATCCCCCCACTTCCAACTATGCTCATAGTGAACCTATTAACTAAAACGTTCTCAATTTTAATGATATCCCAATTTTAATGATATCCCTTACTTTGATGGGGTATTATACAAAGAAGATAGCATATATTGGATATTGAAGATTTTTTTTCTTTTGCAAAGAATCCTAAAGATTTCAAGGTGCAAGTTGTATCAAGCACATTTAACGGTTTGGTCAAGTTTTAAAACATTGCATCTTTTGCCTCATACCAACCACATTTAACGGTCCCTCACACGGTCACACCGATAGAAAGGAAGCCTTACATAGATTCCAGCATATATATAAAGGCAAAATATCATGTGCACAGAGGCAAATAGATATTCTAGCATCAACGATATAAAAGAAGCCCCCCTTAGATTAGGTACTTTCAAATCCAAACATGTATTTCCCCATCATGTAAGTACACAAAAATAGATCTAAGTAGAAAAAAAATGAATCGAAGTGATCCAAATGGACTGAATTGGACAAAATGGAACAAAGTGGACAAAATGGACAAAATCGGACAGAATAGGAATAAGGTGGACTGAATAAGACCGAATAAGAATGAATAGACCAAATTGGACCGAAATGCACAGAATAGACCAAATAGGAACAAACTGGACCGAATAGGACAGAAATGGACAGGCTAGACTAAAGTGGACCAAATAAGACCAATGTGGACTAAATAGGACCGACGTGGACAGAATGAACCAAATAGAACCAAATTGGACAAAATAGACCAAATAGGACCAAAGTGGACCGAATGGCCCAAATAGGATTGAAGTGGATTAAGGTGGACAAAATGAACTGAATAGGACCAATCTGAACAAAATAGACCGAATAGGACCAACATGGATCAAAGTGGACAATATGGACTAAATAGGACCAAATAGAACCAAATTAGACAGAATAGACCGAATAGGACCAAAGTGGACAAAATGGACTGAATAGAACCAATGTGGATAAAATGGACTGAATAGGACCAAAGTAGACCGAATGGCCTGAATAGGACTGAAGTGGATCAAAGTGGACTGAATAGGACCAAATTGAACCAAAGTAGACAGAATGAACCAAATAGGACTAAAGTGGACCAAATAGAGCTTTAGTGGACAGAATGGACTAAATAGGACCGAATATGACTAGATTGGACTGAAGAGGATAGAATGGACCGAATAGAACCAATGTGGACCAAATAAGACTTTTGAATATGTAAAGTTGTGATTTACAACTATTTTTTATGTTAGCTTTGTTCCATGACAAAAAGTGTTGTAATTGCAATAAATTATTTCCTTGTATTTTGTGGGATTTTATTGTATTGGGTTTAGTATTAAGTTGGTGAAGAATTAAGCTTGCAATGAAGATCAGTGCAATTTCGCAACTATCTCGCAAGAAGCTCACAAGTAAAGGTTCTCGTGAAAAGATCACGTGAAAAGCACATGCTAGAAGCTAAAGAGTCAAGTGTCAAGCTGTATTTTGCAAGTACTTCGCAAGAAAGGCCATCTCATGAGATACCCACGAAACTCTCTATATAGAGAATTTTAAGTGTAACTTTCTTACCCTTCACCTATACTATATATACCCTCATTACCCACAAAAGTAGAGGAGGCTATTCAAAGAGAAAACCCTAGAGACGTTTCTACAACACAACCCACCCTTGTTTAGAGAGAGCTACTCATCCTTTAGTGAGAAATCATTGTAGTCTTTTCTCCTTCCCTCTCCCATTGTTATACCTTGAGAGGAGATTTGTACTCAAACACAACCCACACCTATTTAGAGTGTAGAAAGTGTTTTGAAACTTAGGCAACATTTGGGATTTGCCAATGAGGCTTGGAGGGTGCAATCAGGCGGTATTGTGGGATCCAGATAACTAGGGAAGACAAGACTTTGAGAAGTCCATTGGTAGCAAGAGTTTGGAAAGCTCAAGTACATTAGGTAGATTATGCTTGAAGGGTCTTTTTGATATTTGTGTACACCAACTTATTCTCTAGTGGATTGATTTCGACTTGGAGGGTCACGGAAAGGTTTTTCACCGAGTTCTTTGGTTTCCTCTTCGATAACACATCATCTTGTTATCTTGTGGTTGCATCTCTCTTCTCTTACTTTTTGTGCCTTACATTTATTGTTTATTGCTTATGTTCATGCACTAGAGTAGTTTTGGTTTATTCCGCTTCATTTACTCTTGTTCCGCACTTAGATAAGTTAAAGTAAAAGCAATTTAGCCATAATTTAAAATTGGGCGTCTAAACAAGCTATAGTGTTTCACACTAATTTGAGCTTTCAGAATATTTATCATTTTTATGGCATTTTTAGGGCTCATATTTCTAATTTTTAACGTCTATTTTAGTATTTTCTTTGTATTTTTTAACTCAAAACTAAAGCGTTTAGCCCAAATATAATAAAATTTCATAATTTTTAACCCAAAAATTAAAACAAAAAGGAATTTTTGAGCTAAGATTGAAAAGAAAACCTACAAAAAGAAATCAATTTAGGCCCAATTAGCCTAAAATGGACTGAAGGGAGACCGAAATTGATCGAGTGAGCCGAATTGGACCAAATAGAAATTGTTTAATTTTTAAGAAGAACAAATTATCTTCAATAAAATTTAGATAAAAATTTATACATTATATTACAATACAAAATAATTATTTATTCTCACTCATCACATGAGTTTGCTACTAGTTATATAGAAAAGCTAATTAAAATATGTCAAGAATCCTTTTTTTTTTCTTTTTTCTTTTTTTCTGAGAAAAATATTTCAAGAATCTCGTTAGACTGAGAGGACCATTTTAAGCTCTGAGTACAATGTGGCCTGTATATTTTTGCTCTGGATAAGAAGAGTCAAAATCCGATTCGGTCAGGCTTTAAAACATTGCATCTTTTGCCTCATCCCAACCACATTTAACTGTCCCTCAAAGGCTCAAACCGATATAAAGGAAGCCTTACACAGATTCCAGCATATATATAAAGGCAAAATATTATGTGCACAGAGGCAAATGATACTTTCCATTTCCTTATTTAATTAAATACTATAAATCTAAAGATTTACTAAGTGCCCTATAAAAGAAGTCTCGCATAGATATTCTAGCATCAACAATATAAAGGAAGCCGCCTTAGATTCCAGCATAAAGTTGCAAAATATGTTCTTCCTAATCCATTTCAATAATGTGGCCGGAATCCACACACAATAAGGAAGATGATGCATATATCCGACACATAAAATACTCACTTCTATTCAAAGTTCCTTCCTAGCAATATCTATAAAAGAGGCCTCACTCAAAAATCTTTTAGCAAAAGACCCAAAAGCAAGACTAGTGTTATTTACAAACACCTATAGTACTCTTGCCTCAATATCATGGCTAAACCAGTCGTGGCCAAACCATTCATGGTTCAACCCCTTCCAGTTATAGCTCCAGCTGGTACACTTTTTGTCACTCCTGTTCCAATTATCGGCCCTCAGTACTGTGAACTTTACCCAGTTGATCTTGCACTTATTAGAAAGGTCATGATCATTTCCGATGGCAACTTTGTTGTCACGGACACCAATGGGAATGTCATTTTGAAAGTGAAGGGAGCCATACTAAGCCTTCGTGACCGTCGTGTCCTGATTGATGGTACTGGAAATCCTATTGTCACTCTTCGACAGAAGGTTTGAAGATTTTGAATTTGTTATTTGGTTTAATTATACTTAAATTCTTTTGAGTTCGAGATTGGGAGAGAGGTTATAAGTCTATTCTTCTTCCTTTTTTTAATGAAAACGATTTGCATGCATCACTAAAGATTTTTATTTATATAATAAATCTAATTTATGTAGATTCTAGTTAGTTCAACTAGTAAAGTCTTTAATAATTGAATAAGAAATTTGAGATTCAATCTCCGTATACACCAAAAACTGATTGGTGTCTTGGTCTGATAATAAAAAGTTATCATCAGAAGTGTACGTCATAAGTTATAACTCTCTCAAAAAAAAAAAATCTAACTTACATTAATCATTTGTTTGTCATTTAAAATTGAGTCAAAATAGCCAAGAGCCCCTAACTATTGACTTATCATAGCCTTTATGACTGTCATGTCGTAATTGATGTTGCTTGTGTTTCCAACGAAGAAATTCATGGTTCAAATTTACCCGCTCCAAACTATCAAATTACCTAAAAATATTGTGAGTTAAAATACATATTTTTGAGATTAAATACTAATCCAAAATAACTTTAAAATAATGTTTACTAGCTAGCTTAATTACATGATAAACAAAAATAAAAAACCACAAGAGAAATGTCATTTTCTAAGTAAATATGAGAAGGTCACATTTCCAACCTCAAAAAAAAGCTAGAATAATTTATCCTTTTTATTTTATCCTTTTCATGTTTTTATGTAGATGATGACTGCTCATGACAGATGGCAAGTCTTTAGGGGTGATAGTGAAGACCCCTTTGATCTAATTTTTAGCGTAAAGCGATCTTCTCTGCTTCAACTGAAGACCAAGTTACTTGTGTACTTGGCAAATAACAGAAACGAGGATGTTTGTGATTATAAGGTCGAAGGGAGCTGGTTTGAAAAATCTTGTATCATTTGTGCTGGAGAATCTTCCACTGTGGTTGCCCAGGTAAGGTCCCCCACTTTGAAAAGTGGAAGTAGAAGAATTTGGATTATAAACGAGCGGAAACAAACTGACTATTAAATGTTAAAGATTAATATATATATATATATATATAAATATTTATATATATATAACTAAAATTATCACATAAATTTTGACTTAATATTAAAGTTACCGTAATTTTCATCAAATATATATATGTAGGGGCTACGGCCCAAAATAATGAGTTGGGCCTTGGGCCCGTCCGAGGAGGCAACGTGGCTCAGCGATCCACGTTTTAAGCCTTATCACGAGAGGCAAAAAAAAAGGTTCGAGGAGGAATTCCTCCTCGGACACTGAAAATCCAGAGCAGAGGTACGTCAAAGTCACTGAACCCCATCCCCTAAATACGGGAAAATGATAGAAACACAAAATATCTCAGCAAAAACTGCCGCCACCACATTGAATGCACTACAACTACCTTCCTAGCCGCATTAATGTGGAGAAGACCCCTGAACAGTGTTGCCTTGGCCACCGTAACTCACAAAGGATTGAAAGAGGTGTCTGATGGGATGGGTGCTCAAGTGGAGGCTTGGATGATCAACAAGTGTAAAGCCCCAGATGGTAAAGAAGGGTCTATATAATGTATAGAAACCCCCATAAGAAAGGGGGATAGAAAAAAGAGGGGAGAATACTGTGGCATGCAAAGAAACCCTAATATGTCGGTCTGTATACATAAATTAGACTTTGAATCTCCTCAGACTGTGAGATTTTTCAATGTAATAGTTTTTGTTCTTGTCCATGTGTACCTTTATCCCATGCAAATCTCTGTCTAACTTATCTAACCTTAGTTCTTAAACCCATACTCTACTAAATTCATTGTGTTGGGCTTTTTGGATCGAGACTTCACACGATTGGGGTTTGGGCTCCTAAAATTGTCCCCCTACAATATATATATATATATTAACTTTCTCTAATATTATCACATAAATTTTGGAGAATTCACAATTATATACATCATTATTTTTTAGTATATATTTTTTAATTATTTAAATTCTATTCAATATTTAAAATTTTAAACTCTTCATTAGAATATTACCAAATCATAATTAGAATTATCATAATTATCAAATTTCATATTTAGATTAAAAATAAAAATAAAAGATAGAAAAAAAATCATAATTTTTAAAACTTTTTATTCAGACCACAAGGCGAATTCAAGTTTATTATTACTAAGCTAACATGTTCGAGTTTTTTTTTTTTTTTTTTGGTCAAATAACTTGAATTTGTTCACAAGCTTCTTATATCCCCATATATAGTAAACAACACGACTAAATTTTTTTCCCTTCCTATAATCAATAACTAAATTATGGTTTCAAATTTATATCATTTGAGATAGTTAGAATGATTTTTTTATGAAATTATAAAAACTAGATTCAACAACCTTGCATTGTTAAAAATTATATTATAAATTTTACTATAAAATAGAATACTATTTAAACTATCAATAATTTACAAATACTTATTTGGTATCTTATATATGAATGTATTCACAAACTTACGCAATCTAATATATCAGGCTATGTGAGTATGTTTTTATACATATATACATACAAACATAATATCATATATATATATATATATATATATGCTTAAATCAAGTTTCATATTCACAAACTTGTTAATGAACATATTTTTTTTAATTTTACCTTAGCTTATTTAATAGTCAAACTTAAACTTGATTTTGAACTCGACTTATTTGCAAAAATAAACGAATAAAATTAATTTTTTTTCTTGAGACGCAATGAAATTATTTATAAACATTTTTATTCATTTATATCCCTAATTGGAAGATGTTATAACACGTGAATAATAATTGATGATATAGAAGTACTGGACTTCTTAGCCAAAATAAGGTACGTCATGTTTTGTACGTCATGTTTTAATTTGTTCCAATCGAAAGACAGTCCTCTCTTTGGTGTATCATCTGAAGACTTATATAGTCATCCTTATATTAAATGTAAAGACTAAGTCCTCTTCTTGGTTTATCATTTGAAGGCTTCAACCTTACATTAAGGTATATCATTTGAAGGCTTCAACCTTACATTAAATTCAGTTTGTTAATGTTGAAAATGCAGATGCATGAGAAGATGACAGTTAAAAGTATTCTGATCGGGAAAGACAACTTCATGGTGACAGTTTATCCTAATATTGATTATGCATTCATAGTTACGCTTATCGTCATTCTAGACGCTATTAACCAGACCTTCTAGGGTCTAGATGATTTGTAACAGAAACTACAGTTTCGCTTTATCTATATGAATAAGCCATCCTTCCATTCTACTTTGGAAGTTAAGAAATTGAGCAGTGTGTTCACTTCACAATATGAACGTCCTTGTATGTGTATTTCAAACATTATATGAATAATAATATTGTTGTTGTTGCAAAATATTGTATGAAAATTGTAATACCCCAATTTTTGTTTTTATGATTATCACTGTACCTTTTCAATTTTATTATAGAGTTGAGGTAGTATATGTGTGTGCACAGCAAGATGGGAATAGACAATTTTTGTGGTGCTACAAATAGGCAAGAAAAATCAAAGTTTTAGAACATACAATTTAGTGCGACAATTAAATAAATAAATAAATAAAAAGAAAAGACGAAGATGTTTTATGGGCCTCTTGGAAACTAAAGAGATAAGCTTAAGTGGGTTTTAAACTCCAGCCCACTACCCCACCAAGCCCATATCTTTGAAATGTTAAAATATAAGGAGGAAAAGATAAATTAGGGTTTTCATAAGTAGGGTTTCATCACTTAGGGGGCTAAGCGGTGTTTTTTCCTTGGAGTTTAGAGCACATACAATTGAAGAGGCAAAATTGTTTAGGGGCACAAGTTTTGGGCTACGAAATCAAGGTGAGAACCTCATCTCAATATTTCTTTACTGTTTATAAATTTTGAGATATATTTACGATTTTGGCAGCATGATAAGATTCAGTTATGTCTACTATTTGAGTAATCGATTACAATGGAAAGATGGTTATATATCTAAGCGTTATTTATGTAAAGACCCAATTGTAATACTCATAAGTTAATGGTACTTTTGTATTTTGTATTTGTTACTCGTTGAAATTGAGGACCTTGGGTCTAACGAAGGATTATATATATTAGATTAATTCCTAAAAGTGAGTACACGATTTCATTGAATTGCCCACCGATTTCATTTGAATATAGATTCCATGATTATAACCTTAAATCCTAAAGGTGGCCTTGTATCCTTACGTTTTCAATGGGAATATTAATCCAAGGTCTATGGTATTTCGGCTGCTGCTTCTCTAATGGTAATATGAGATTTGACCTAATGCAAGGAAGCATTATTGGCCTAGAATATCAATTGTGGTTATAGAAATTTGTTTGAACTCTTTTAGTACATACCAGTTTTGGGGAAATATTGTTGCGGTGGGACTTTGATAAGGAATAATAAATTGGTTAATTCAATGGTACATACGAAAGTAGTTTTCATACCTGATTTTGTAGGATAGTAGGAAAGAAAAGGTTTGTAAGGGTTAGATTTCATGCTTACTGATTAAAGCATTCTTTTGTTTAGAGCTTACGGAAGATTAAAGTGTTCAGCTGTGTTCAGAAGTATTAGCAAGAGAGGTAAGTAATTATGCATAATATGCACAAGTTTTATTCTTTAGGTTCTTAGAAGTCAAAAGTTTTCAAAAGTTATGTTTTTAAAGCTTACGTTTTCTAAAGTTTATTGAAAGCATTATTTTTACATTATTGAAAGAGAAACTTCGACTTTTAGACAATGTTTTAAAGAGAGACTTCGAATTTGAAATAATGTTTTGAATTTCCAAATCTCATTCAAATTATGGTTTCTAAACTAAACTATTTTCCGAAAATAATCGAGTTTCAAAGTAAGTTTTAGTCATATTCCTATTCTCAAATGGTATTTAAAATGTTTCTTTTAGCAAATTTAATTTTCATATTTACTCAAGAATTGTAATATATTTACATAAACTCCTCAGTCGCTATTCGTTTACCAAGAGAGTCAAGCATCCTTTGATTTATATTCTATTCAATATTGTGATCTTTGATGTGCCTCTGTATTTGAAAGGAAATTGTTAATATCAAGTAAATTATTTTATTTTGTATAAACTTTACTTTGTGATATGTGACTCAAATAAGTGTTTTTAGAATTGATCAGATATATCAGATTTGTGTGGAAATCCGCTCACAGGATTGTATGTGAGAATATGTGTTGATCCCTCACCAACAGGGGTTAGATGTTGGTATCCGCTCACAGGATTGTATGTGAGAATATGTGATGTGTATATGTGATACTGTGCTCTGATCAATCATCTGTATGTGTTTTCGAATAACTTTAAGATTTGATTATATATATGTGTTTAGTGGTTCTTTATATGTTTGGAAAACTATATCGAATATTTTGAGTGAAATTGTGAAATCAAACTCGTGCTTTGCTTGACCCTATTCTGTTGTATATTGTGTATAATTGCTTACTGGATGTGTGGCTCACCCCATCAATTACAATTTTTTTTCAGATTAAAGTTTAGTTGGGTAACAGAACCTTTGGATTGCTTCGTAAGGTGCAAGGTAGAGCGTGGGAGTTTTAGGCGAAGTCAATAATACTTGAAGCCTTAAAAGATTATTAATTATTTCTTTTTATTCCGCTTTAGATTGCACTGTATTTTGGAGATTATTCTAAATTTGAGGAGTTTGGATTTTTGTAAGAGATTTATCAATAGCATTGTTTATTTGGAGTTTTGAATTATGTTTAAATTAATCATGTTTATTGAGTGATATTAGTTCAACAAGTTAGTCATGCATCAAAATTCATGTTCCATGGATTTGGGTCGTGACAAAAATACTATATCTCATTAAGTTCAATACTAGTTGTTGAAGTGCGGCAATGGGCATGAATTCCTATAACCTAGCAGTATAGCCACATAAAAGAATAGAGAAAAAAGAGGAGGTCAGCTTCTAGTTTTATGTCTTTTGTGTGAGAGAGCACAAGGATGTAATTAGAATTTGAGTTTCTTGATAGTATTTTTGTGCACTATTGTATCTTCCGATTTTAATAGTGAAATTTTTCCATCATCATCGTACGGTAGGCAATTTGTCAAATCATGTAAATTCTTGTATTCTCTATGTGTACTTGTTATTTAATTTTCACTTATTTACTATTATTGATTTAAGTCTTAGTGTGCTATTTGTACAACACTTGATATATAATATTTATACTTAATTAACTCCACTATATAAAGGAGCATTGTCCTTGTTGCTCTTGAGATGTACACACATACAATATGGTAAAAATGGAAGGGGAATACATGGATAAAGTGATAATTTTGTGGGTTAAAATGTGTTAATTGGAGCTCACCTTTTTTTTCATAATTAGATTACTAGTTTAAAGATCCTCTAAAAAAATCCAGACATTTGAACAAACGGCTAAACTAGACTATCTGAAAGACATTATAGTCTTCTAGGAAGCATGGGTGTGGCAATTTGGTAGCCGCACCCATGTTGGACTCTTCTAGGATGCGTGCGGCTTAGACGCGGTTGTACGCAGGTCCCAAACTTTTTTTTTTTTTTTTTTTTTAAAAAACCTGATGAAGAAGAGGCAGGCCATGTAAGAGAGGAAAAGAAGAAGCAGGAGAGGAGATAGAAGAGTGCACCGGTGAGAAAGAAAGAATAATAATAATGAGAGGTAGGTGAGTGAGACGACAAAAGTAAAAAAATTTATTAGGATGTAGTGCAAATCACGTGAGTGGACACGGGAAATGGGAAAAAATGTATTTCCAAGAAGGTTTCTTGTATAGAAGGACCCCTAATGTTAAGTTTTATTACCAAAAAAAAAAAAAAACTATTAATAAATTTAGTTAATAACAATATACTCATTTTATATAATTTTTTTTAAGGGAAATGCTAACGAGTATCCTTAGACTATTGATTAA
This sequence comes from Quercus robur, assembly GCF_932294415.1. NCBI lineage: Eukaryota > Viridiplantae > Streptophyta > Magnoliopsida > Fagales > Fagaceae > Quercus > Quercus robur. Next base: position 16,242,554 of record NC_065540.1, read on the forward strand.
CAATTCATTTTAGGTTTCATATTGACATCATTTTTATGGAAAATGAAAAAAATTGTTAAAACATTAATTTTTTTTTCTTTTCCCTTAAAAATTTTCATTAATTGAATTGTTAACCAATGCCTTAAGGGTACTCGTTAGCATGACCTTTTTTTAATTATATTAAATTAAGAAATATGATGATGGTTTTATGTGGAGTCATACTTCTACTATTCACAACTCACCATATAAACAAGTTGTGATACAAATAGTGTCATTTTATGTAGCACCAACATTACTCCTGGTCCAATGACCTCTTGCTTCAACTTTTTCTCTAAGGCTGAATGGCCTTACTTTGCTTAAGCTCCTTTTCAGTTTCAGGTGTAAGACACACCGAAGGCCACATCTCATTAAGAGTGTGTTCGTTTGAATGTGAAATAGGGTGGATGAAAAATTTTAAAGAGAAAACAGGAAGGAAAACTTTTTTGAAGTGTGTTTGGTTGGGTAGGGACGAAGAAAAATAAATAATGGGGCTCAAGTATTTTTTTCCCCACGCTCACCAAAATGTTTTCTCTCCAAAATGGGAAAAAAACTGAGTGGGGATGAATTTTTTCTTGATTGACAAAAATGCCCCATATGCATATGGGCTTCATCAAGTTGCTTTTTTTCTTTTTTTCCTGCAGTAACGTTCCCCCCCCCCCCCCTCCCCCCTTTTTCTTTTTCTTTTTCTTTTTCTTTTTCTAGGCAATTGCCTCTCTCTTTTTTTTTTTTTGTCTTTTTAGCATTAACGTTGCTCTTTTTTTTTTTCTTTTGATTTTCTAAGGCTTGGGCGTAGTAGTTTTTTTTTTTTTTTTAACTGGACGTGATTTTTTTTTGGGACGTGATTTCTATTTTTATAATAAATTTGGGTGATTGCTCTTTTTTGTGTGATTATTTTTCACTTTTTTATTTTAATTAGGCATCATTATTTAACAAGAGTATATGAGTAAATTTATTCAAACTCATTTTTCCACTTCCAACTAAACAAAAAGTAGAGAAAATAAAAAACTTTTCTATCCTCCCACAATTTTCTATCCTTCCACTTTTTCAGCCCTCCAAACAAACGGACTCTAAGAGATGGCTGACTCGTGAGACTTTGGGATACAAGCTCATTAATGAGCAAGTCTATCAAGTGTGGGAGAAATTATAAAGTCTTCATAGTGGACAAGTGACGTGATCCACCATTCCACTAAAAGACTCTCACTTGTTTAAAATTAGTGAGTTAGAAATTTTTTTTAAACAGAAACTGATTATTGACTCAGTAATTTTAAACAAGTGAGACTCTTTTAATGAAATGGTGGACAAGTGACGTAGTCCAATAGAGGACTGTATAATTTCTCCAAGTGTGGGCTCGAACCCACCAATGGTGCCATGCACCCAACAGACGCCTTGGGTTGATTGTTATATAAGCCTAATTAAAAATTAGGTTTTCATTAAACTATTTAAACTTATTTTTTTATAAATAATTACAATTTACACAATTTTGTTTAATATTCCAATTTTATCTAATCTAAGTCACAAAATATTGAAATAAATCGAACAGACAAATTTAAACAAATTTTTTAAATCCAAAATAAATTAAATTAATAAACTCAAAAAATATATATTTATATTTTAATCTATTAGATTGGGTTGGGTTGGATTAGTCATATTTCTAGTCCAAACCCAATCTAACCCAAACAAACAAAAAAACAAAAACAAAACCAACCCATTAACCTAAAAAAGGAACTTTAAGCATAGGATTGGGTTAGATGGATAAGGATTTATGGTGCTGATGAGTTAAGTCCATGCCCTATATGCAAAGATATCTCTTATATTTACCACCAAAAAAATTCTCTTAATTTACTAAAAATAAAAATAATGACGAGTGCACAGTGCACATATGACATACTAGTATGACATACTCACATACCCAAAATATCAACAAGTTAAAGTAATGATTCTGAATTTGACACAAGGAGAGGTACCACCAATGCAATATAAAATGATTCCTTTCTCTTTTTCATTTTTTGGTTTTTGGCAACTATTCACCAACAATAATTTATGGCTTGTTTGGAAGTTTAAAAAAGGAGAGGGAGTAGAGTAAAGGGAGGTAGAGTCATTCAATTATCTTGTTTGGAAGTTTTTTAAGTAAGGAGGTGGAGGAGTTTGGAGGGGTTTCAACCACCTCTGACCCCTCATTTTTAATTCCTCCAAATTGGAGAGATTTGAAGGGAGAGTAGAGTAGATAAATTATTGACTAGATAAATTTCCCAATTTACCATTTCTAAATTAATAATAGACCAATGTTACAAGTCCATTTTCAAATAGGGGTAAATTTTTCTATTTTAATCATTTCATCTCCTCTCCATCCTAATTTTTAAAACATCCAAATAAGGGAAAGGGCTAATTACTCCCTTTCCCCTTACTAATTTTAAAAACATCCAAACAATGTGGAGGGGAACTATTCCCCTCTACTCTCCTCCCTCTCTAAACTTCCAAACAGACCATTAGTTTGACACAGCTTTTCGCTTGTCGAGTTCCCTCGTAATCTTCTTGAAACGAGCATAGGAGTGAAACATGTATGTAAGGTTGAATTTTATCAACCATCTTGTTGGCTTTATTCCGTGCCAGATTTGCTTGTATTTTAGTAATTAGTAACCCTATATTTAAGTGGGAATCATATAAGGGTAGTGTGTAAGAGAGTGTGAATGCTCAAGATTTTGCAAAGAAGCAGGGACTTGCGACTGGATCTTGCGAGTGGCTCACGGCTTGCAAGCCGCCAAAAGTTGCACATGTGCCAAGCATGCCAGAAGCTGAAGAGTCACGCCAGTTGTTGCACTACAAGACAAAAGTCCTAGGCTGGCCAGGCCTTTAGCTCGCGGCTTGAACTCGCAACTCAACCCAGTCGCGAGGCCAAGTCGCCAGAACACCCTGTTTGGGAAAAACTGACTTTTCACATTCCTTCTCACCCTACTATATATATACCCTTATACCCACGATATTAAGAGAGCTTTTAGAGAGAATTTTGAGAGAGAAACCCTAGAGAAAAACAAGATTGATTCATCCACAATCTTTACATAGAGACTCTTCAAATTCCTCTACTCTCTTCCTCTCCATTGTCAAATCCTTGAGAGGGACATTACCAAAACCTTTTCTCACCATACCCATATCTGTGAGAAGGCCATTTGGTGTTTGGGAAGTAGTTAAGAAGGGACCAATTTCATATTAGTTGATGCTATGGTCAAGTAGCGGAATCCGGTAAGCTAAAGAAAAAATAGGTTCGACATAACCTCGTTGGAGTAGGAGCTTGGAGGGCTTAGGTACATTGGGTAGATTAGACTTGGAGGGTCTTCTGCTATTCATGTATTCCAACTACATTCTTTAGTGGATTGTTTACCGCTTGGAGGGCAGCGGAGAGGTTTTACACCGAGAGCTTCGATTTCCTCTTTGATAACACATCGTTGTGTTGTCCTTGTATTTGCATCTCTCTTCCCTTAATCTTTGCCATTTAATTTCTGCGGTGGATGTGATTTTATTTGGTTTAGATTGTTTATCAATTCTGTGTTAAGCTTGTGTTCATATTCCACATATTAATTGTTTGACATTAAGCTTGAATTGGTAATTTGTAAATTGGGGGTCTAATCGTTCAAGGTGTTTTATACACTTATTGAACTTTCAATGTACATCTTTCTTGTGCCTTATCAATACGATCCACATTTAATGGCCCTCACACTTAATTATAAAACAAGCCTCACACCAAAATTAAGACCTAAAAGCAAGAATAGTTTTGAGTCTTCACTTTTTAACTTATTCCTCTTCAATTCAATCCCAGTTCTCTCTTTGATCCCAGAGATTTTTATTTATATAATAAATCTAACTAACATTATTTATTTTTTTGCCATTTAAAATTGAGTCAAAATAGCCAAGAGCTCCTAAGTATCGACTTATCAATAGCCTTACTAAGCCTTTATGACCGTCATGTCCTAATTGATGTTGCTGGTGTTTCCAACAAAGAAATTCATGGTTCAAATTCACCCGCTCCAAACTATCGATAAATATTGTGAGTTAAAATACTTATTTTTGAGAATAAATACTAATCCAAAATAACTTTAAAATAATGTTTACTAGCTAGCTTAATTACATGATAAACAAAAATAAAAACCAAAAGAGAAATGTCATTTTCTAAAATGAGAAGGTCACATTTCCAACCTCAAAAAAAAGCTAGAATAGTTTATCCTTTTGAAGTCTATTCAAATAATGCTTAGACCCCAAAAAAAAATTCTTTTGTTTTTATGTAGATCATGCATAAAATATAAGCTTATAGATCACGCATTAATACGATTGATAGTCATTTTTATATTTTGTTAACTCTTCAAAAAAATTTGTAAGGATATTATTAGAGATAAAATGTAAATTGTCTATGTTTTTTTAAAAAAATTATTGTGAAACACTTTTTTTTTTTACAATTCTTTTATTCTAAATTCTTTGGGTTTTGTACTTAATAACTCACTTGGATGAATATTTATGATGTGGTCCCACATTTGATTCTAAAATTAAGAAATAAAACTTTTAAGAATAAATAATTAGGACACATGGCGAAAAATTGAAACTCTAATTTGGAATTCTAATTTAAGTTTCTCTCAACTTCACCTATTATTATTATTATTATTATTATTATTATTATTATATATTGTAGGGGTGATAGGCCCAATAAAATGTATCTATGTATATATTGAGCCAGGAGCCCAATCCGATGACATTAAGTAGTCCTAGGATGGGTAAAACACTGTTATGGGAGTCCGTGTTAGTGAATGAAGATGTGAGGTTTGGTCATAAGAGTCCAAGAAGGTGGTTTTAGGATGAATGCCTCGTCGACTGAGTAAAGCCGAGGTCCGACGGTGTGGTCTGCCATCCAAGGCAACATTCCAAGAGGTTCTATTGATAAGGACAAGCATCCTAAAAGCACAGGACAGAGGGAAGCCATATAATACCTAAGAGAAAACTGCTACCACCGCATTAAATGCTCTATAGCTAACTCTCTGACCGCATTAATGAGAAAGTGATACCTGAACTGTAACTTTCAACCTTACAGCTACTCCCCAAAGACTTCAAGAAGGTGCTGATGGGACAAGGATCAACACCAACAATCTAATCTACACATGGATGGTAGAGATGAAAGAAGGAAGATAGTATAAAATAGAAAGAGAACTCTAAGGGAAAGAGATCGGGAAATTAAGAGAAAGACACTGTAGCAACAAGAACTATGCTTGTAACCAAATTTATGAAATATATACAAGAATTGATCTCCTCGGATTGTGCCGAGGATGATTTTCTATAGATAAAATCATTCTATCTTTGCTTTATTGTGATCTGGATTCATTATAATTGTTACCCAACTCATTAGAGCCTAGTTTTCGAGCTCACTCTCTACAAATTCATTGTATTGGGCTCTTTGGACCTAGATCTTTTCCACCTTTTGGGCTTAGGACCCAAATTGCGTCCTTACATATATATATATATATATATATATATATAGGAGGTGTTGAATTACAAAACTTTTGATGTGTATCTTTTATTAGTTACAACATAGCTAATAAATGAATTATTTCAGTCAACGTGGGCAAAAATATATATATATATATATATATATATTTTTTTTTTTTTTCCTTACTATAACCGAGAAAAAAAAAATGATTTTGAAAAGTTGTTTGCAAACCAATAATAGACGATGTCACGATGCTACTAAGATACAAAGCAGCCAATTTTAGTTGAAACAATACTTTAAAGCCAATGCTAAAGATATTTATTTATTTTGCATGAAAAAGGAGAAATATTATTAGTTAAAACTTAAAAAGTAACAACCGTAAAAAGAGAAGTTTTTTATTTTACAAGTTACACGCATGGTCTTGTCAAAAAAAAAAAAGTTACACGCATGATAGAAAAGCCTAGTATATCAAAAAAGTTAGTTACTGTTATTTTTCTTTTTCAATATAAAGTTTATAAAAATAATTGCTAAATCAATGTTTTTATAGAATCCGTTAACATTTCCTTAGTTCTATTTACGAACAAAGAAATTTCCCATTTCGTTGTTATACCCCTCTGCAAGCCAAAAGGTCTGCGCACTTAATTGTTTGCTTCACTTCACGGAAAATGTATCTAACTCTACTTTCCATGTAGGCAACAAAAGGAACCTGCAATTCCAAAATCAAGAGAGACAAATAATGGGAAAAGGGGTGTGAGAGAATTTCCAACTACTTAATTAATGGCTAACAAAGAGTCATTTTCCAAATAAATGTTGCGATAAACCAATCGCCATAAAAGCTGAGGTGGTTTCCTATTATGATTCAGACAAAGGGAGGAGATAAGCATGCATTAGATAAGGAGTGAGCTGATAGGGAGTTGATGGTTATCTGATTGTTATTTCAAGTTGTTGATTAGGATAAGTTGTTGGTTAGTATTGTTATTTGTTGATTAGGATGAGTTGTTGGTTAGGATTAGTTGTAAAAATTTATTGCAGAACTATCAAGATGTAATTTGAATTTCCTAGTTGAGCACTCTACTTGAGACTATTTAAGAGTTGAAGCAATTAATAAATAGGCAAGCAAAGTTTAATCCAAAATTCTCTTCTCTCACCCCTATTCAGTAGATTGGTCATCTCGAACACGACTAACATATCATTTTATTTCCAGTTCATAACATTTGGTATTAGAGCTTGATGATGAACAACCCACCACCCACACGTTCAACATCCAATGACAATTGCTTGTTGGCTTTGGAAGTTAGCAACCATTCTTTACAGAGGTAGTTCAACACCTATGAAGACAAAATTGCTAAGGAGTTTACTAACATAAAGGAAAGCATGGAGGCCCTTTCTAATGCTATAGCTCAGATGGGACGCAAACTTGACAGCCAAGATAGCGACAACCAAAATGGTGGCTCCACTAGCAGAAATCATGAACCAGAAATAGGCTTAGCCAGCCGCAATAACAGAACAGAGGTATCCAATGGAGGAACTACAGGAGTAATACAAACTCGATTTTCTCAAGTAGACTTTCCGCAATTCAATGGGGAGGATCCAACAGGTTGGATTTATAAGGCAGAGAAATTTTTTCGATATTAGAGTACTGGGGATAATGAAAAGGTGTTGCTTGCTTCTTTCAATTTGCAAGATAATGCTCTTCGATGGTACCAGTGGTTTGAGAAACAACAAACCGATGTTTCATAGGAAGCTTTTATGCAGGCCCTGTGTGTTCGATTTGGACCCTCTGATTATGAGAATTTTGATGAGGCCTTAGCAAAACTAAGTCAGATGAGATCGATTAGAGAATATCAAACCCAATTTGAGCGACTAGCATCAAGGGTGCAGGAATGGCCAAATCGTGCCTTAGTAGGAAGCTACATAGGGGGATTGAAGGATGAGATTCGATTTTAGGTGAAACTTTTTCATCCCACTACCCTAGTACATGCTACCAGCCTTGCCCATTTACAAGAAGATAAGATGCAGTGATAAAGGCATGGCCTTACATGGCCAAGACTTCTTCCAACACCACTAAAGCCCCCTAACCACCACTTCGAAATTGCCCCTAGGAACAGGATTCAAAAAATTGCCTTGGACTGAGATGCAAGCACGACGAGACAAAGGTTTATGCTACAACTATGATGAGAGATTTGTACCAGGTCATAAGTCTAAGACACAACAGGTTTTTATTTTGGAAACCATGATCAAACCAGAGATTGATGAGGACACTATAGAAGCCTTGAAGGAAGCCAAACCACTTCTTGTACCAGAGATATCCTTACACGCCCTCTCAGGGGTAACCACCCTATAGGCAATGCGTGTGAACGGGGTAATTTGTGGCAGGCTAGTACACATCCTTATCGATAGTGGGAGTACCCACAACTTTGTGAACTCCAAGTTTGCAAGGAAGCTAGATTGCTGTAAGGTTCCTTCACCAACATTTCGAGTTATGGTGGCCAACGAAGAGTGCTTACAATGTGATGAGATTTACTTAGTTGTTCCCATGGAGATACAAGGATACCATTTCCAAACCAATGTGTATCCCTTGGATTTACAAGGCTCAGGCATCGTTTTGGGAATGCAATAGTTACGAAAAGGTGTTGCATGACTGGGAAAAGTTGACAATGGAGTTTCATGTCAGCGAAGAGAAGCACTTCATCCGCGGTGATACAACCAGAGAAGTAGCTGCAAAATCCCTACAGACGATACAAAGATTAATGGGCAAAGAGGTTGATGCTTATTTTATGCAAATAGTAACCACAGGGGACTCTACATCTACTACCCAAGAAACGGCCAGAGATAATAAAGAGTTGGGCCAACTCTTGGCTCGATATGAGGCAATTTTTCAAACACCCACAACTCTGCCACCCCTAAGGAAGCACAACCATCACATTAGACTTGGGCCTGGATCCAACCCAATCAATGTTAGGCCCTATCGCTACCCTCATATCCAAAAAAATGAAATTGAGCATGCTGTGAAGGAGATGCTCGCAATCGGGATTATCAGGCCAAGTTCAAGCTCATTCTCATCCCTGGTATTGTTAGTGAAGAAGAAAGGCGGCTCATGGAATTTTTGTGTGGATTATCACACCTTGAACAAGGTGACGGATCCGAGTTCAGCCTATAGATGTTCACAAAATAGACTTTCATACTCACGATGGACATTATGGATTCTTTGTGATGCCTTTTGGCCTCACTAATGCACCGGCCACATTCCAATATCTGATGAATGATATTTTTCGTACAACACTGAGGATGTATGTCTTAGTCTTTTTTGATGACATATTAATATATAGCAAAACATGGGAGGAGCATTTAGTTCTTTAACAATGGTTTTTGATACTCTATTGCAAAACCAATTATATGTCAATCGTTCCAAGTGTTTGTTTGGCTAGCAAAAGGTTGATTATTTGGGACATATTATAAGTTCCAATGAAGTTTCAATTGACCCTGAAAAAATTCAAAGCATGGAATCTTGGCATACACCCACCACCATCACTGCCTTGCGTGGTTTTCTTGGCCTGACCGGGCATTATCTGAAATTCATCCAAGGCTATGGAGTCATTGCTGCCCCACTCACAAGTCTCTTGAAGAAGGATGGGTTCAAATGGACTTAAGAAGCTACGGAAGCATTTCAGCAACTTAAACGGGCCATGGTGCAAGCCCCGGTACTCGCACTTCCGAACTTCACAAAGAAATTCATTATTGAAGCTGATGCATCAAGTCGTGGTCTGGGGGCAGTCCTCACACAAGACGGTCGTCCTATCGCCTTTTACAACAAAGCCTTATCCATCCATGCCTTGGGCAAATCCACATATGAGAAGGAGCTAATGGCAATTGTCAAGGCAATCCACAAATGGAGGATTTATTTGCTTGGCCACAAATTCCTGATTTGCACAGACCATCGTAGCTTGAAGTATCTACTTGAACAGTGGATTACTACTCCAGATCAGCACAAGTGGATTGTTAAACTAATGGGCTTTGACTATGATATTGAGTACAAACAGGGGCATGAAAACAAGGCAGCTGATGCTCTATCTTGATTACCTGGAGATTTACTTGTTGTGTCATGCCCAAAACCTGCTTGGGTAGATGTTATTCGAGATGAAGCTCGTAATCATCCAGACTTGGTGGCGACAAGAGAAGCAGTTGCACGTGGTGACCCTTCTATTGCAAGCTTTATAGTAAAAGATGGTCTACCATGGCATAAGGGAAGGCCGGTACTACCACCAACATCCCAATATAAGCAGCAAATTATTCATGAATTTCATAATACTCTAATGGGTGGACATTCTAGGATTTTGTGAACATATAAGAGGTTATTGGCGAATTTCTTTTGGGTTCGAATGAAGTCAGACATCAAGGCATTTATTCAACAATGTGATACTTGCCAGTGCAATAAGTATGACACACAAACTCCAGCGGGGCTACTGCAACCATTACCAATTCCCAATAGAGTTTGGGAAGACATTTCAATGGACTTCATCGATGGTCTTCCTCACTCCACAGGATTATCAGTCATTATGGTTGTGGTTGGTCGGCTATCTAAGTATGGACATTTTGTTGCACTTAAGCATCCTTACTCAGCCAAGACAGTTGCAGAGGTATTAATTAAGGAAATAACACACCTTAATGGGATGCCTAGATCCATAGTGTCCGATAGAGATCCGATATTCACAAGCCAATTTTGGGAGGAGTATTTCCGACTACAAGGTTCGAAGTTGAGGTTGAGTTCGGCTTATCATCCATAAACTGACAGCCAAATTGAAGTCCTTAATCGGTGTTTGGAGACTTACCTCCGTTGCTTTGCAAGTTCAAAAGTAGAGTCGTTGGCTACCGTGGGCTGAATATTGGTACAACACTTTGTACTAAACAGCTGCATATGACGCCCTTCAAAATTTTCTACAGTCGTTCCCCACCCACCATACATTGCTACGAATGCGGGTCCACTCCGGTGGCACAGGTTAAAGATAATTTACGTGAGCGGGATGCTTTACTGAAACTATTAAGGGAGAACCTTACAGCAGCCCAAGCTCGAATGAAGCTAAATGCTGACCGCTATTGTCAAGAACAAGAATTTGCACCAGGGGACTTCGTGTATCTCAAGCTCCAGCCATTCCAACAATTATCAATTCGCGTTCGAGGAAATATGAAGTTATCACCAAGGTTCTATGGCCTTTTTCAAGTCCTTGAACGAATCGATACTATGGCCTGTCGTTTGGAGTTACCACCCCATTCTCGATTGCATCCTATTTTCCATGTTTCACAACTCAAGAAGTAGCTTGGGCAATCAGACCAAACTGTTACTAATTTACTGAAGGTCACAGATGAAGTTCAGTCATTTTACAACCTAACTGGATATTAGATTTCTATTGGGTGAAGCATGGGCGCAAGGTGGTTCAGAAGGCTTTGGTTCATTGGACAAGCACGAGTGCAGATGATGCTACATGGGAGGCATATGATGAGTTGCAGCATCGCTTTCCTCAAATGAATCTTGAGGACAAGATTCATCTTCAAGGGGACGAGAATGTTATGATTCAGACAGAGGGAGGAGATAAGCATGCATTAGATAAGGAGTGAGCTGATAGGGAGTTGATGGCTATCTGATTGGTATTTCAAATGTTATTTCAAGTTGTTGATTAGGATGAGTTGTTGATTAGGATAAGATGTTGGTTAGGATTGTTATTTGTTGATTAGGATGAGTTGTTGGTTAGGATTAGTCGTGATTTGAATTTACTACAAAACTATCAAGATGTAATTTGAATTTCCTAGTTGAGCACTCTGCTTGAGACTATTTAAGAGCAGAAGCAATTAATAAATAGGCAAGCAAAGTTTAATCCAAAATTCTCTTCTCTCACCCCTATTCAGGAGATTGGTCATCTCGAACACGACTAACTTATCATTTTATTTCCAATTCATAACATTTCCATTGTATGAAACACTCTCTAGTCAGCCTTGGAGGTTTGGGGGGATCAAATTAAAGGAGGAAAATCAATGGCATGATCAATCAGTTGTGAGCGTACGTAGTTTCAGTAGCATAAATTGTTCATTACCAAAAAAAAAAATAATAATAATATTAATGTGTTTCTGGAAAGCCAAAGAGAACATATTGCAAAGAGAAAGAATATTGTCCATGGGACATTGGTGTGCTGTATGCAATTTGGTCATTGCATTTGTTTTACATAACTCTTGAATAGTACTAACAAAAAAACACGAGTTTAGTGCATTTCGATAAAAGTTTCCCACATAGTCTTGGCCTAAATTTGATTATACACACATTTCAAAACCAAAGAAAATTAGAATACATAAATTCTTAGAATATACAAATTCTCTAAACTGTGATAAAACAAGATTAATTAAAAAGAAGAAGAATTGACAACTACCATAAAGTAGTCAAATAAAATAGAAATGCAAAAGGCAAAACAATGAAGCACAGTTTCTAAACTTTGCATTCTAAGGGGTGAATGAAGGTTGTGCTGGCCAGTAATATCACCATCTTCATTCCGTTTCTCATTATATATTATTCAACAAAACACTAGTTATAGAGACAGTATCTAAAAATCAAATTGCTTGGAATAAGTTTGCTTCTCCTGACATGAATATTGAGTCTATCACAAAGGCTCAATACTCATTTGAAACATAAAACTGGGAACAAATACTGACAAATATGTATTTAGGTGACCATATCATTAATAATTCATATTGAAGAAACCAGTAATAATCAAGGCAAAGAAATGTCCACATTACAAAATTGTGCCAATAATAAAAATCGAACACTACTACTTCATCAAATGGTATCATGCCACTGCTAGATGCATACAAACTTTAGTCCAAACCTTGACACCTCTTCCTAACAAAGCATTTTAATGAACTCGAGCCACTTTCTAGCAACTCAAAACACATACATCCGTTGGGTTAGATTGGGTTTACGATATTGTTCAACCCAACCCATAAAAATCGGATGAGGTTGGGTTGTCAGGTTAGGGGCCTTGGGGATAAATCCTGAGTCCACTCAATGTCTATGTGGAAATAAAGTAAAATAAATGACTATCAAGCAAATAGCAATATAATGGAAACAATAAATTTCAGCAAGCATCAATAGACAACACATCAATAAAAGAATACCAAATTTTACATGGAAACCCCTCCCGTACAGAGGGAAAAACAATAGGACAACTCCGAAAAGTATCCACTATGAAATAGATTACAACTATCAAATTTATGCCGAACTTGAGTCCACAATTAGGGATGGCAATTTTTGCCTAACCCGCGGGTACCCGGTCCTGCCCAACCCTAATAAGCCGGGTTTTACCCGGTCCGATTAGGAATAGGGTCGGGTATGGGTTTTTTAAAATAAAAAAACTCGAAGTGGGTCCAGGCTTTATCAAAAAAACCCGAGACCCGACCCGAAACCCAGCCCAGATAAAAACCCGGTACCCTGAAATTACAAAAATACCCTCTCTCTATATATATACCTATAATCTAACCCTAATCCCTCATTTCTCTTCAGCAGCAACTGAACTCAACAGCCTCTCTGCCTCAGTCCGACACTCCCTCTCCCTCAGCTCAGTCACTCCGACACACCCTTAGTCCGACAAAGGTACCAACTTGTTCAAAACGTCGACCCACCATCTGAGACAACTTCGTCTCTTTCTCTCGCTCAATAGCTAGCCCCAAGTTGAGCCTCCATGGCTGAACCTAAACACTCTTCCCTCTATCTCTAGATCTAAAACCCAAGGCCAAAGACCTCAAGCTCTCTCTCTCTCTGATCTCCAACTCAGGGCCAAGACTCTCTTCTCTCTCCATTTCTATTTTTATCTTCTTCTTTATATTTATTTTTTGTTTGATCCGAAATCTTCTTCGTTGGTTTGGTTATTTTTGGGTTTGAGGATTGAAAATGGGATTTTTATTATTATTATTTTTTTTAATATTTGGGTGTTGCTGTTGAGATTTGAAAAGAAGGGATTTTGGGGATTGGTTGTTTGGCTGTGGGTTTGATGTTGAGTTTAGGGCTTGTTTCAAAAAAAGCTTCCTTTCTGGTTGGGCTTAGCGGGGCCCGCGGAGCCTGGCGAGGGCGGGTCTAGGCCCCAGAAAAAAAATCCGTTTAGTAAAAGGACCGGTCCGGGCCGCGGGTGAGGTCCGGGTATGCAAAAACCCGGCTTGAACCCGACCCATTGCCATTCCTATCCACAATAAATTAGATATACTATAAATAAATATCATGGAGCAAATACAATCTCACCACAAAATCAATAGAAAAGATTTTTCTTTTAAACACTTTAACTCACTTTGACTCTCTATAGTTGAAGCACTCAAAAATTCTCAAGAGAAATCCACCTAATAAGGGTAATTTTAAAAAAGGTATTAAACTCGTCCACATGAGATAAAGCCATCGGTCTCAAAGAACCCGTCAGCCATACTCTGCATTCAAAGAAGAAAACAACGACATTGTGAGGCCGACGAGTCCTTCTCAAAACCGACGACTCCACCTCAAAGCCAACGGCTTTTGGGTGGGATGACCAGAACACCTAGACGTGATAGGAAACTGACGGAAGGAAGCTGACGGGAATAAAGAAGCTTTTGACAGATCCAGCATGGCTTTGCTTGGACTCCACGAATGAGTATATAAGGAAACATCTTATGCCCCACAGTTAACCCTAATTAAGAGGGTCCCTATAAGGAAAGTATCTCGCAAGATACACGCATTAACAAGGATCGTCTCCACAAGGAAAGACCCTCTCCTCCAAGAAATGAATGTCAACTCTATACTACTATAAAAACCCCAAAACCCTCACAAACCAAGATACGCATAATTTACCTCAGCTCTGTCACTCTAGAGTTGTGAAAGTTCTCTAACTTGACATTTAGAGAGTATTTGGTCGATACCACACTAATAATCTTAACAAGGTCTTTTTTGTTTCTGTTTTGCAAGTGTTGTCTAGAGCATGTAAGGACTGTGCGACTTACTGACAATTTTTGGCATCATCACCACCAAATTTATCTTCTTTGTGTGAAAAGTTATGCAAAATGTTCTGGCATCAAATGTCCTTACTTTGCCTCAACTCCTTTTTTTTTAGCGTGTAACACACTAACACGCTTAAGGCAACAGCTCATTACGAGATGCAACTTGTGAGACATGGATCTGGATCCTTTCCATTTCCTTTGAAATGGAGAGGCCTCCAGTACACGGTCAGGATTTTTCTGAAAATGATCCATGCTCAAAAACTGGACACGTCATAAACTTAACCCAAACCACATGAACTTAACCCACATAAACGTAACCCAAACCACGTGAACTTAACCCAAGGTTAGATCAGCCTATTCTTTTCTCTCACCAACCCATCTGAAATTTCAAAGTTCAAACTCTCATCTCCGAGGATTTTCTCTCATCTCCAACTCTCAAAGTTGTTTCTCTTCTTTTCCCTCCTAGGCCTTGCGCAATCTTTTTGAGAGTTGAGACACAGAGTAACACAGAGATGTTGGAAAGAGAAAAGAGAAGAAAAAAATGAATACCCCTCACGGCACCGATCCAAGCTGAAATATGAAAAATCATCAGGTTTGCTTCTGTAAATGGTGAATACAGCTGTGTCAACTTGGGAGAAGAAAATTGGGATATTCCGACAGATATTCTCCCAATTAATTTTCCCCAACCGACGTGGCTTGCAATCCAAGTTGACTTTATAGTAGCCATCAATGTGATTTCTTTATTTTCTTGTCTCTTTTGCATTTATCAAAAGAAAGCATGTCATTTTGCTGTATGGGGAACTCAAACACTCAGAGATAAAGAGAGATGAACGTGGTACTACACAACACGGACGCGAACAGGCACCATGGTTCCTTCCTGCTCATAACCAAGCCCCAAGGTTTGCAATATCAAGTGAAATTGATAAGTAATAAATGATATATGATCCAATACATGATCCTAGACTTTTTATAGTGATATTTCACTGGCCTAAAGGAAATCTACGGTAGAATTTGTTGGGGGATTTTGAGAAGTTGGGGATGAAGATGCATAGAAGCCTATGTCCATTGTGTTGCCAGAGTTGGGGGATTTTTGGATTTATGTCTCTATTCCTCATATCCCAAGCTTCAACTTTACATAATGTAGACTATAAATATGAAAAATGCCAACAGGAAAAGTCTTCTGGAGTTCTCGATAATTCTCCCATCAAGAAAATTAAGGATAACAGTAAACCAGAGATTTCTGGGTTTACAATTAGTCCAGACATCTCCCTTACCGCTGACGCACCCCAGGTGGGGGGAAATGTAATCCTTACATTATGATTTCTCTTTTCTTCTCTTTTCTCTTTCCAAAATCTCTGTGTTACTCTGTGTCTCAACTCTCAAAAAGATTGCGCGAGGCCTAGGAGGGAAAAGAAGAGAAACAACTTTGAGAGTTGGAGATGAGAGAAAATCCTCGGAGATGAGAGTTTGAACTTTGAAATTTCAGATGGGTTGGTGAGAGAAAAGAATAGGCTGATCTAACCTTGGGTTAAGTTCACGTGGTTTGGGTTAAGTTTATGTGGGTTAAGTTCATGTGGTTTGGGTTAAGTTTATGACGTGTCCAGTTTTTGAGCGTGGATCATTTTCAAAAAAATCCTAACCGTGTAAACAACTTTCAATAAATAATTACAATTTACACAATTTTGTTTAATATTCCAATTTTATCTAATCTAAGTCACAAAATATTGAAATAAATCGAACAGAAAATTTTAAAAAAAAAAATTTAAAATACAAAATAAATCAAATTAACAAATTCAAAATACATATATTTTTTTAATCTATTAGATTGGGTTGGGTTAGTCATATTCTAGCCCAAACCCAATCTAACCCCAAAAAATAGAAACAAAACAAAACCAACCCATTAACCTAAAAAAGGAACTTTATGCATAGGATTGGGTTGGATGGATAAGAATTTATGGTGCCGACGTGTTGAGTGCATGCCCTATATGCAAAGATATCTCTTATTGATTTACCAAAAAAAAATCTTTTAATTTGCCAAAAATAAAAATAATGACGCGTGCGCAGTGCACATGTGACATACTAGTATTACTATGACATACTCACATACCCAAAATATCAACAAGTTCTCCTTACAAAAAAAAATATCAACGAGTAATGATTCTGAATTTGACACAAGAAGAGGCACCACATGTTCAATATAAAATGATTCCTTTCTCTTTTTCATTTTTTGGTTTTTGGCAATTATTCACCAACAATCCTTTAGTTAGACACGGGTTTTCACTTGTCGAGTTCCCTTGTAATCTTCTTCAAACGAGCATAGTGTGAAACATCTTCTCGTGCCTTATCAGTACGATCCACATTTAACGGTCCCTCACACCAAAATTGAGACCCAAAAGCAAGAATAGTGCGAGTCTTTACTTTTTAACTTATTCCTCTTCAATTCAATCCCAGTTCTCTCTTTGATCATGGCTCATCAGCCTATTCCAGCTCCAACTCCAGCTGGTACACAATTCACTAGCCCTGTTCCGATCGTCGGCCCTCAGTACTGTGCATCTTACCCTGTTGATCTTGCTATTGTCAAAAAGGTCTTGACCATTACCGATGGCAACTTTGTTGTCACAGACATCAATGGTAACGTCATTTTTAAAGTCAAAGGTGCCTTACTAACCCTTCATGACCGTCGTACTCTTCTTGATGCTGCTGGAAATCCCATTGTCACTCTTCGAGAAAAGGTTTGATTTTTGCTTTTTGTTTTTCTCCTATTAAGTCTAGCAATACAACTGTTGACTTGTTCTGTGTTGATCGGCGCATAATAAAAATGGTGTTAACGATGAATTCAATTAAAAGTAACGTTTTTCTCCGATCATAACGGGATACGTGAAGAAAAGTTGTGAAAAGTATGGTGTCCAGACAGTATAAAGTGATTCTTAAATTCATGGTTCTATGTTTTGATTTTGTTATATTTTTGTTTTTTTGGCTATTTGCAAATGATCCTGTTATTTGAGTTTTACAGCCTATGCAATTGCAAATGCTTAATTATACCAAAATATTTTGTTTCTGTTTATGCAGATAATGAGTGCACATGATAGATGGAAAATTTTTAGGGGTGAAAGTGTGGAAGCAAAAGACCTAATTTTTAGCGTTAAGAGATCTTCAATGATCCAATTTAAGACCAAGTTACATGTGTTCTTGGCAAATAACACAAAAGAGGATGTTTGTGACTATAGGATCGAAGGGAGCTGGAGTGAACGATCTTGCGTCATTTATGCCGGAGAATCTAACACGGTGATTGCCCAGGTGAGATTCATTTCAATGAGTTCTGTACATAACATTTTTAATAAGTAATGGTATAATCTGTTGTGAATGGTGCGTAATAAAAGTGGTTTAGTGATGACATGAAAGTGATTTTACTCTAATCATAATCATTATGAAAAAAAAAATATATATATATATATATATATATATTTTTCCTAAAATTACTCTCTTTTATTTTATTTTATTTTTTGTTCTTTCTTCTTTTTGTAATTTTTTTTTTTTGATACAATTGGATTTAAAGAAATATTACATGTTCTATGATAACTATTATTTACCATCAGTCAAGATGCTGAATGTAGGCAAGATTAGACCCCCTTTGTTTTTTTTTTTTTTTTTTTTTTCATGACCGCAATAAATTTTGCAATTAACCTAATCGAAACTCACATTTGCAATTATTATGAATGTGATATGGCATGTGAATAGTGATAACATATTGTAGAAGTAATTGACTTTTTAGCCTAAATAAATTAGTGTTTGAGTACTTCCAAAATATCGAGACGTTTGCACCTTTTTGGTTCTAGTGAAATTAATGATTTACATGCTTCACTTAGCAGGCTTAAATGTTAGACTAATTCAACTGGTTAATGTGTAAAATGCAGATGCATAAGAAGCAAAACGTACAAAGTGTTTTGCTCGGAAAAGACAACTTCTCGGTAACAGTTTACCCTAACATCGATTATGCCTTCATTGTTGCGCTTATTGTGATTCTTGATGACATTAACGATGAGGCCAAAGTCGACGATTGAGATGGTTTGTAACAGCACAATTAGAAGGAAATTAATGTGTGCCACTTTGTTATTTTCACCACGACTGCACTTTCCTCTATTTACTTAAATAATGGGCTTTGTAGTTTGTAGCTATAGTTGAACATGTTATCCTTGTATTGCATTGTATGATGGTCTGGGCCACTAGGTCTCTTGTAAATTGTAATCTCATGTTATCCTTGTATTGTATGATTGAAGGAAATGAGTTGGGTGTGTTTGCTTATGGTAGTTTGTGTGAACATTGAATAATAAAGCCACCACAGAGTTGAGTCTAATCAGTAAAGCCACTTTCAGCAAATTCTGAAGTAACATCGTGAGAGATGGCTTTTGAATCGTTCAACCCAAACATTTTGTCCAGATTGTATTACTGTTACCACTTTGTTGTTCTGTTACTTCACCTTCTTTTCTTTTACTTTTTCTTTTACATTAAATTTAAGAACAAACCTAATTTCACAATCAATTTTACATGTTAAAGGTGTTAAGTTATAATTAATCCTATATGATAAAAGTACAAAACTTAGATATAGTATTTAGGTGTTATATCTTATATTCCCCCTCTTAAGATTCATCTATATGACTTTTTTCTCATTGGGTGAAAGTATATTTTTAGTTAAGTAAAGCCGCATGATTGAATCTTAAGAGAGGAACCTAAGGAACAACACATAAGTACTGTACCTAAGTTTTTCCCTATAATAAAAGTAATATCAGTGATAAACCTAGGTAAAAGTGATATAGTATGTTACTTTAATTACAATTTGACATCTTAACATATTTTTCACAATATGTTAAGATAAGTGTATCTGTAGAGTTATTTCTCTTAAGGTGATACCTCACCATTTTGTTGATAAACATTTTTGTATTATTTAAAACTCTGAAAAGAATCATACTTCACAAAAAATTTGGAAATTTAAATATATTTTAAATAGAGTGCGTTGATCGCCTGTACATTTAGTTTTAAAATAGAAAAAAAAAAATTGCTACACTATTTTTTTTTAACTTTATTATTACTTAGAGTTATGGGATTACTTTTTTTTTCTTTGTGATCTTTTCTTAGGCAAGGGTTAGGTACGTTTGGATAAGTTTTTCTCTTATTGGCTCATGTACGTTTTTTAAAACCTCACTTGTTAGTGGTAAAATTGTATTTTTGCAAGTTTTCAACTAATAAACAAATCAATTTTAACAACAACAACAACAACAAAAAACTAATTCAAACGCACACTGAACAGATTGATAATAGTTTTTTCTCAAAAGCATGAATTAGTTCTTCTCAGCAAGTTTCTTGTACATAACAGCTGTACGGCCAATTTCCTTTTTCTAAAAATATTGTGTCTTTGCAGTATGACCACAAATAATTACCTAATCTCAAACAAATATTTCTAAAGTGCTCTTTTATTAAACCATTCTCTTCAAAAGAATGATAGTAATTTGAAAGAGGGAAGAGGGTTTGGATTTTGGAACAAGAGGGCTACATATCATAGATTAAGGCTTAATTTTGTGCTCCCCTCATCATGGCTCAACCCAATGGTGCACAATTTGATAACCCTCTCTCAATCATGGCTCAACCAAATGGTGCACAATATCCCGCAATCATGGCTCAACCAAATGGTGCACAATATGCTAACCCCTCAATCATGGCTCAACCAAATGATGCACAATTTGTAAACCCCGCAGTCATGACTCAAACTCAACCTAATGCTACACAATTTTCTTACCCCCCAATGCCTCAACCTCAACCAAGTGGTACACAATTTGTTCAACCCCAAGCAGTCATTGGTCCTCAGTATTGTGCACCTTACCCTGTAGATCTTTCAGTTGTTAGAAAGGTCCTGACCATAAGCGATGGCAACTTTGCTGTTACAGACACCGATGGCAACGTCATATTCAAAGTTAAAGGAGTATTGTTTAGCATCAAAACACGTCGTCTCATACTTGATGCTGCTGGAACCCCCATTATGACTCTTAAACCTAAGGTTTAATATTTTTTAACGCACGCGCGCATACACACATATATGTGCTAGCTTAATTAAATTGTATATGCTAAAACTAATTTGTTTTGAATTTTGTGTAGCTACTTACCGCACATGATAGATGGCTTGCATTTAGGGGTGATAGCCTGAACGCCAGCAATCTAATCTTTACCGCTAAGCGATCTTCATTCCTCCAATTCAAGGTCAAATTACATGTGTTCTTGGCAAATAATACACAAGAGGATGTTTGTGACTACAAAGTTGAAGGCAGTTGGAATGAAAAATCTTGTACCGTTTATCATGGACAATCTTCCAATATTGTTGCCCAAGTAAGAACCTATTTCTCATTAATTGTTCCTAATGTAACATGCAATCAATATAAATCACTTCTTTTATGAAATTAGGCAGCAATTCTAGTGATACAAAAAAATTTCTAGGTGGCAAATTTTTATTGAAAGTATAATATTTTCATATTAGTCCATCACTAACATCATTTTCATTATGTACTAATAAAAAAAAAAAACAAAGCATTTTAGTAGTAATAAAAAAAAAATGTGTAACTTGATCTGTTGATGAATTTAATTAAAATTAAAGGTATCATAGGAAAAGTGATGTTTCTTTAGGAGGCTACAATTGAGAGCATCATAGACTAATTCAATTGATGATTTTGGCAAATGCAGATGCACAAGAAGCAAACCGTTCAGAGCATTGTGATGGGAAAGGACAACTTTTCAGTGACAATTTATCCTAACATCGATTACGCATTCATAGTCGCACTTATTGTCATTCTAGACGAGATTAACCAGGAGAGCAAAGAAGAATGAGATGATGAAATTCCAGTTATATGCCTAAATAAAGAGTTTAAACTCTCCAAGCTTGCTGTACGGTACGGAGTGGGGGAAAATAGTAATGTACAAGAAAAACATAACCACTGAATATTTTTTTAGAGCCATAAATATGTTGGTGTTCTTAGCTTGTTGCCTTCGTATTTCTAATATATATATGTGTATATATATATATATATATATTTTTTTTTTTTTTTTATTAACTTGTTAAAGGAACTGCGATCATGTTAGAACGCATATTGGATATGTACCTTTTTTTTTTTTTTGGTCCTTCTGGTTTTATTAATTTCTCATAAGAACATTGGAGGAACATTACAATATCTGGAAAATAATTTTAGTATTGAACATTACCCTACACCTTGAATTGGCTCAAAATTGTAATCTCTTAAGACCTTCATGGCTTTCATATTTGGTTTAATAACTGAAAACCAAAAAGTTTCAATTCTTCCAACTGAATTTTGGGCTTCGCATTTTAAATACATGTTGATTTTTCAACTTCATGTGGCTTATCCTTGTTATAATGGACCATTATATGATGCATCTCAACATGTTTGAGCACTTTTTCATTGACAGACAGCACATTGGGGATCTTGAATTTAGTGATTTAGACTCTAAAGATTTGATTTCAGTGCCAAAATGTCATCATCAACCAATTCAATACCTAATTAGGTGTATTACTTCTAGACATGATTTTAAGATCACAAGTTGGTTTGAAACATCATGCAAAGCATTGATAAAAAGAGAAAGGATAAAAGCTAATTTATTTTCACAATATGAAGTTTTCCTGTGAATTTTTTCTGAAATTTCAATTTAAAAATATAAACCAAGCAGTCTTGCATTTTGTAATAAATCAAAGTTCTACAAAGTACAAACAACTAAAATGCATACAAAGACCCTTTTTGAGAGATGCTCTCGCCTCTTTAAGCTAGCTCCATCCATAGAGAACTCTCAAGGAATATGACAAACTATACTTAGTTGTCCCAAAAGCTTAAACATTTTTAATATATATATTACCATTATTCTAATAATCTTATGTCTTTCTCTCTCTCAAAATAAACCAAAATGAAAATGGTATTGGTATGGTAGTGTTGTGTCCTGAAAAGCAAATACAGTGAGTTCTGTAGATTGTGGTGTATTCTAGAAGCCCATGATGATTTTGGGCTGGGACAAGGCCTTAGCATCAAAAAATAAGAGTCAATTCTAATCATAAATGGCTGCTGCTTTTGCAGTAATGGGGAGTGATTGTGTTTCCATGGAACATATTCTATCACAGTAAATGTTCGATCATGATTGATAGAACTGTTGACTAGTATATGCTTTCATGACTTTTTGAATGTTCCTAAGGATCATTAAAAGTGTCAAACCTTGTAAAGATGCTATAGCAAAGTGATGATGACATCCATCAAATGAGGGTTTTCTTCCCCTTCAGATCAAAAGAATTGTATGGAAATTTTTTCTAAAAACTGAAATTGATGCCAAAGAAACAAATTTTTTTTTTTTTTTTTTAAATTCTGTTCTTGTTTTGGAAACATTATAAGAGGAAAAAGTAATATAATATTTGCTCAAACTTGAAATTGAAATTTCAACTTGGCCATTATTTTCCATCACTTTGGACTGGTTTGTATTCTGTGGTGAGATTTGGCATGATGGGGGTATCCCTCTTGCAACCATACTATGCCTTTTTCTTTTTCTTTTTTCTGGTTCAGATTGACAATTTTTTGTGGTTCACAACTTAGCATTACCATCCATCACCAACACCAACTTGTAAGCAGCGGTTAAATCAAATGGCAATATCCTCATGACTCATGAAGTTTACACATTCATATTTTAGTGTTATATCACTATAACACTCTCCCACTACCGCATTGAAACTTTTTTTTTTTCTCTGATAGAGAGTTTAAATCTATGGTAATCACTTCGAATGGTAACTCTTTATCATTAAACAAAAACACCACTCAATTTTTGGTATAAGTAGAAATTGAATCTCAAATCTCTTATTCAACAATCAAATACTTTACTAATTAAACTAACTGAAACTCATATACCACATTGAAACTTAAAAGCCCATGCAAGGCCCAACAATTTAGTGTGACTCACATGTCCAAATTGAGCAGAGAGCATAATGCACAATATCTTCAAAGGTCAAAGAAAAAAAAAACTTAGTGGGTATAAATTATTCATCAAGAAAATAATTTTAAAATAATTAAAAATAATAAAGCTGACAGGTAAACCATATTTATTAATCATTTCAAATTGTATTGTTTTAGTCAAAGGTTTACAGTTCCAACCAATAATGCCGGTTCCATCTCTTTCTGTCTAATTTTCAATGGTGGAAAGTTTATAGAAAAAACATAATGTCTATCCTACCCTTTTAACAATAATTATCATTATAATTAAGAGGTCATGCTAACAAGTGCCTTTAGGATATTGATTAAAAATTCATTTTAAAAAAATTTTGATACTATTTTTATGAGAAATTAAAAAAGTTATCAAAATATTAATTTTTTTTTTCTTTTCCTATAAAAGCTTTCTTTAAATAAATTATTAGTCAATGTCTTAAGTGCATTCATTAGCATTTTTCATAATTAAATAGTATTATTTTCAGTATTGGATAAGAAACAAAGATTTGATAAACTTGCCCGAGGATTCATGACACCATAAGACCTACAAAGCGTGCTTTTTTTCCCCAAATTTTTTTTTAAATTTCCCCAATTTTAAGGAAAAAGAAAAACATATTGTACATTAAACTAGCTAATAAAAAAAAAATGAAGTGCATGAGAATCAAGTAGAAGATAAACAATTCCCATTTAATATGTGTTTTTAATTTTAAAAAATAAACGAACGGCGTTAAACTATATTATATAGATACTTACCCTCCTGAAAAAACAAAGAATATTTTAGATGAACCTTAACAAGGAAAGGTCAAACCAAAAACAGTAACAAAAATTCAGACTCTTCCATGCCTTGCTTTGGGTTTTGCTCTAAATTCTATACAAAATTGGCATTATCCAAACATTAATCTCAAAATCTTTTGGACCAAACCAGTACAAAAATAACACATAAAAAACGAGAGAGACACAGCCGGCCCCGATAGAGACTTGCAATAATCTCTCTGTCCACCCTAGTGCATTATTTCCCACTATGACTTTTATGATTTTATCACCACCCCATAAAGGCTAAAAGACCCCCCTAATCCCTATTATTCTAATCTAATCTAATCCCTCTCACAAAAATTATAATTTATTATTACTAGCCTCATATATGTGTCATCACGCATACTTGCTCTTTAAAAAAATATAACTATTCTTTAGCAGAAGATAATAATAATAATAATAATAATAATAACTATTCTAAAACAAAACATAACAATTTGAACTTAAAAGAATTTTGAAAACTTTGGTACTTTAAATTTTAGATGTTGTTAAAATTTTATAAAATTAACTAGCAAAAAAGAAGAAGAAAAAGATACAATTATGGATAAAGTGAGTTCTAGAGTTAGATATATTTAAGAGATTTTTAATAATTAGGTAAATTGTTCTTCAATGTGGCCAGTCGAGTATTTTGAAGTTTTTCACACTATAACAAAGTAATTTATGTCAATAAATTCAAAACTAATGGTGTTGTTGTTGGTGTGGATATTGGATTGATTCCATGTTGGGGAGTTTTCTATCAATCAGTGTGCTCGATTCGGTTAGTTTGGACTTTGAAATAAACACAATTTAATCAGAGATAAATGCAACCTCAAATATGCCTAACAATCTATCATCCAATGATCTGATCTGCCTCCTTGTAATTTTCGTTTTTTGTAAATAAAAAAAAAAAAGGAATAATTGTGATGAAACAAAAGAAATTTATAATCACTAATAAGAATAATTAGCATAGATATTTTTGTTTCAAAACATACTAATCAATAACATTAGAGAAAAATAGTTTAACTTTGAGAAAGTGAAAAGCTATCGCTCTTAGTGGCAAAGTTAATCCACAAAAAGAGAGAAACTTTTAAGTGATTGAAAACCTTATAAATGCTTGTGAGGTGTGAGGGGCAAGAGCCGATATTCCAGTCTTCAAGAGAGAGCTTTACACACGTATATACTTAGATTATGTTAGAGTAGAAATTCTATCTTGTAAAAAAAAAAAAAAAATCTTATAAACGTTGCAATAATAACTGCGAAGAATAAAAGAATTGAAAGAGTTATCGTGGTAGAGAGATAGAATGTTTGGAGAGTGGAAAAAAAGAATGAAGAAATCTTTTATTTATTAATTGGGTCATGTTATTGGTTAACATTCCCCTCATTAATTTTATCCTCACAAAACGAAGTCATTCTAAATTCAAATGAAATGCTTTCTCCCCATAATGTTGTGAAAATGTTGTTGTAAAATTGTGATTTACAACTATATTTTATATTGACTTTATTCCATGATAAAAAGTGTTGTATTTGCATTATTTTGTTCTTTGTATTTTGTGGGATTTTATTGTATTGGGTTTAATATTAAGTTGGTGAAGAATCAAGCATGTATTGGATGAACAAGTGGATTTCACGAGTGTCTCGTAAGAAGCCTACTCGTGAAAGAGCCACGTGAGAAGCACATGCTGGAAGCTGAAGAGTGATGCCAAGCTGTCGATTTCGCAAGTATCTTGCGAGCAAGACCTTCCTGCGAAATACTCGCGAAACGTTTTGCCTGGAGGATTTTTAAGTGTGACTTTTTTACCCTTCACCCATACTATATATACCCTCATTACCCACAAAAGTATGAAAGGTCATTCAAAGAGAAAAAAAACCCTAGATAAGTTTTCTACAACACAACACACCCATCTTTTAGAAAGAGAACTACTCATCCTTAGTGAGAAATCATTGTAACATCTTCTCCTTCCCTCTCCCATTGTCATACCTTGAGAGGAGATTTGTACTCAAACACAACCTACACATTTTCAGAGTGTAGAGAGTGTTTTGGAACTTGAGAAACTTTGGGGATTTGCCAAAAGAAGCCGGTGAGACTGAGCGAATGCAATCGGGAGTATTGCGGGATTCGGAGAGTTAGAAAAAACAAGTCTTTGAGAAGTCAGTTGGTAGCAGGAGTTTAGAGGGCTCAAGTACATGAAGTAAACTAGGCATGGAGGGTTTTTTATTATTTGTGTACTCCAACTTTATTCTCTAGTGGATTAATTTCAACTTTGAGAGTTGCGGAAAGGTTTTTCGTCGAGTTCTTCGATTTCCTCTTCGATAACACGTCTTGGTGTTATTTTGTGTTTGCATCTCTCTTCCCTTACTCTTATGCTTTACTTTTACTGTTTATTTTTCATGTGTATACACTAGAGTACATCTGGTGATTGCACTTTATTTACTTTTATTCCGCACTTAGATAAGTTAGAGTAAAAGCAATTAAGTTGGAGTAAAAGCAATTAAGTTGTAATTTATTATTGGAGGTCTAAACAAGCTCTTGTATTTTCACACAAATCCGAGCATTCAATTGTAAATATAATATTTCTCTATATAAATATGTTGGCAAATCTAGTTTTAGTCTATATTTAAAAGAGGGGTTTAGCTTGCCTCTAGTAGTTTTTCAATGAAACATTTAGTTAGTTTCTTATTGAGATAGAATGATGTGGTAGTGAGTTTTAATCTCCACTAAAAGTTTAGTTAGTGGATAATGTGATATTTTCTCATTAAAACAAAATTAGATGTTCAGTTAAAAAACTACTAGAAATAAGCTAGACCCTTAAAAGATGAGCATTACATCCACAACATTTTTACAGCAAATCTTAGATTTCAGTCTAATATTGGTTTTCATTTGAATCCATCACTAACATTATCTTTTACCTATCACTAATAATTTGTCACATAAATTTTGTCGTTAAATTATTGTAAAAATATTGTATCCCTATCATTTCTCTATTTAAAATCTTAAATTTACGGTTGGTTTTTCTACATTTTCCTTTGACCAATGAATGAATGAAGCCTACTTTGTTGTCCAAAATCTTTAGTGATAAATTTAGGTCAGTTTAATTAGTTTAAGATGATAGTACCTTAAATTTCTGGATAAGATTTAATCATGTGATTTTTATTGAAGTGTTTATTTTTGAACAATTTATCCAACTTTTTACTAGATAAAAGCTAAATAAAATAAATTGGTTGATTTTTGATGTAATAAAAGAGTAGAGTGGGCCCACAATAAGCAAAAAGAATTTAACATTTTAAGCAAAATCATAGATTGGGACCCATAAACAGTTAATCGGACTTGATTTTTTGACCCAAAAAAAAAAAAAAAAAAATGTGACCTGCAACAAGCTTAGGCTTATGCAGCAGCAGGCTACCAAAAGCAAAGAAAAAAAAAGCTTCTTTTTATGGGACTCACATTAGACCTATAAATAATAGAAGAAAAAAAATAGTTTATAATCAAGATCTAAACGCAGGTCGACAAATGCAATACAAAAATTGTTATATTTCATTGACAATAATTAATTGTACATATGTTGCAATCATGTGATTTTTATACAAAATAGCAATTAGATTCAAACATATTATTTATTTATCAATATATTCAAAACAACACTAACTAACAGACTTTATATAAAAATTTTCTTTTTTTAAAATATAAAAAGTGATTTCTCAGTTTTTTATTATTAGACTATTATGCTCTTTCATTGTTTTTTTTTTTTAATTATAAAAGATTATAAATTTTTTCCATTTCATTGATTAATTATACTTATTAGACAATAAAATATCAAAATAGTTTTTTTTTTTAATTTTATAAAAGCCAAATATACTTTTCCCCAATTCTCACCACTCTCCCCAAACTTAAATATAAATAATAAATAAATAAAACCAACAACATTATACTCTCTCTTTTTTTTTATCAACATTATACTCACTTTTGAAACCAACTACTCCCTACTCTTTCATCCCAAAAAAAAAAATAAAACTACTCCCTACTCTTTACGCACAAGAAAGGAACATAAAGGCATAAATAAAACTCTACTTTTTTTCCTTAAGCCACGTAGCATCAAAATTGATGACCAGCTAGTGGGTTATGTTACCTATGTTTTTCAAAGCAACTACGTAGACTCACGGTGCACCACGTTCCTCCTTCACTATTATTCTATTAAAAAACTTTCACCTAAACGATTTTATTGATTTAACAAAGTTTCATTTTATCATAATTCGACTTAATCATTTTAAATAAGCGTAAATCTTATAATAAAACTAAAAAAAAAAAAAAATGTGACGAAACCAAGGTCATAAGCATCCAAGGTGTGACCACACATCCCTAAAAAAAAAAAAAACTAAAACTGAGGGTCTATTTGGTGAGCGAGTTCAAACTCACATTTTCACATTTTAAACAATATTATATATATTTTTATACACTTTTTTCCCACACATATTTTTAAAAACTTCAAACAACTATTCTCAAATTACTCTAATTACTTTGCTCTTTCAAAAAACTCTAATTATTTTGTAACAAATACCCCCCTAAAAAACTGTGACACACTGACACAGAATAAAATTTTGCTCTTTCTCGAAGCTTTAGAATATAGAACAATAAAAAGTCTCTCTTTTTTTAATTATTAAAAAAAAAGAAAAAAAAAAAAAAAACAGAATTCGCGGGATAGAAAGACAAAAAAAAGGTTTCACCGAAAAAAATATATAAATATTAAATCAAAAATTTAGCGATGAGAGCAAAGAACAGAAAGGAGGAACAAAATTCCCAAAATTATGAAGCTCCAGGAAGATAATAGTGAAACCTAGAAAAGGCTTTTGAATTTTCAATTTTCAATTTTCTCGAGAAACAAACAAGGAAGAAAGGAAGAAAAGAAGCTTAAAGCTTAAAGCTTTTTTCTGTGTGTGCGCGTGTTTTAGAGAGAGAGAGAGAGAGAGAGAGATGGCGTCGTCTTCGTCATCGGCAACAGTGGCAGTGGAAAAAGCGACGAGCGATCTTCTGATGAGTCCTGATTGGACTATGAACATCGATATATGCGATTCCGTCAACTCACATCAATGGTAATTTTCTCTCTCTGTGTCTCTTTGGTGTTTGGGAGGGTTGACTTTGACGGTTGATGGAGTCTAGGGTTTCTGTTTCATCGAAAGTTTGGTTCTTTGGATGTATCTTTGTGTTTGTACATGCAATTTTCTCATATTCCTTTTTTTTAATGTTTTTATTTTTATTTTTTATTTTTTGAAAGATTTTTTACTTAATTACTTTTTGTTAATATGATATTGATATAGTCTCTTGTTTAGAATTTAATTGGGATTACTTGCTACAATTTATGATTTTGAAAAAGTATATTTTTTTTTTGGGTTAAATTTATGTGTGTGATAGAAATTGCAGAGCCAAGAAAAGTGAAAGGTATTAATTTTATGATTGGTTTTTGGGTTTTCAATTAGTCACTTGTATTAATCAGAGAAAGAGATTATGGTAGGTGGGAATTTTTTGTGGTATAAATAGGTTTTTTTTTTTTTTTTTTTTTTTTTTTTTTTTTTTTTAAGCTATAGTTAGTTGAAGGGTCATGATAAAGTTGCAAACTTCACTGAGAAATTTCTGCACAAAATTAATTGGGTATATGAAGGAAAAAAAAAGTTTTCTGTTTTGGAAAAATTGTGTTCATAATTAAATTTCTTTGAAATAAGCGGATCGTGTAAAGTTTGTGGGGTTTAATTTCATGGTTTTTTAATTTGGAAAAGTGAAGTAAAAGTTATGCTGGTATATTGAAATGATGGGTATTTGTTTAATTTCTCAGGCAAGCAAAAGATGTTGTGAAAGCTGTGAAGAAAAGATTGCAGAATAGGAACTCCCAAGTTCAACTACTCTCTTTGACGGTATTTTGTTTTTGGAACCTTTATCTTTTACTTTTGATTCATCTGAAAGTGTTATCTGAGTCAAAACTGTAAATTTCTACTACTATTTTTTCCTGGGAGGGTGGGGGTAGGCGGAGAATCTGTTAATGGGATTAATTGTGTAAATCTACAACTTTTGTAGCTCTTGGAGACGATGGTGAAGAACTGTGGTGATTATGTCCATTTTCAAATTGCTGAGAAGAAAATACTGGAGGAGATGATCAAAATTGTCAGGAAGAAGGTGAGTCTAATACATGTTAACAGAATGGATGGCCTGTGGATTTCATGCAATCAGTTACTTGCTGCAACTGGTTTGAAGAGGTCATTTTGTGCTAGGAAGAAAACATTTGAAAGGAACCTAGATATGGTGTTATGGATATTTGCGTATGTGCATGTTAGAGCACTTATAGTGGGAAACTGATGGGATCAGATAAGTAATAGCCACCCATGATAGGTAAGTAACTTGTGTTGCATGTGTAAGGGTTTAACTATGGACTCTGGTGGATAGGATATTCTTAAGTTATATGACTTGTTGAAATTTATTTTTATTTTTGGAAAATTGTCATCTGCGGTTTTTCCTGAGTGCAAAATATATTTTAAATAGGTTTGTTGGGTTATTAGTTGGTCCTTTTTGCTTAACAATTCGAGCCAAATTATAAGTAATCAAAGTGAGTAGTTCAATGCACTTGATTTGGAACTCCTATTCTGTGTCTGTGGGGGTTAATTTGAAGCGATCGTTGTTATCTAGAACATTTGGACATTATACTTACATACTTACAGTATGTTAATATGAGGTTGGTAACTCTAAAGTCTGGGCCACCTGAACTAGGAGGCTGAGGTCATTTGATTAGTGCAATCACTGTCTAATGATCATGTGGCTTGATGGGAAAGAACTTTTCATTTGGTGAATGTTTTTGATTGCCCATAAAGCATTAATGTTTATTGAAACCTGAGGTAAACTCAATTGTGTTTGGTGAGATGCATTTGTCATGGCATAGTATAATCTGATTATATGCTTCTACCTGTGCTTTAAAAGAAGATTTTTCTTTTTTATCATTGTAATGTTTATGTAGGATATGTTGAAGTCCCTTTATTTTTTATTCAGAAATTTTAGTCATTAAAATTTTTCTCTTGGTAATGCAATAATTTGTGGCAGACACTGACTAGTCTGTTGAGGATTTGTAGCCAACCTCTAAATTTCAGGATTAAGGCTTGGCTGTTATGGGTTTTTTTGCTCCTTTTGATAGTTCTTTCTGTTATACTGATTCTTTCTCAGTGTAGAAGACACATCGATGGATCCTTGTTGTTGCTGGTGTTGATACTATTGTCATCATCATTATCGGGTTTTTTTTTTTTTTTTTTTGGGTGATAAGTACTTATGTGGATGGATTTTGCAGGCAGATATGCAGGTGAGGGACAAAATTTTGGGATTGCTGGACTCTTGGCAAGAAGCCTTTGGGGGGCCGGGAGGAAAATATCCTCAGTACTACCACGCATATGAGGAACTAAGGGTAAGCCCATAGCTACCTAGACTCAACTATTTTGCTTAATGATCCTTTCCTGCATTTCTGGATTTATCTTTAGATTTGACTTATTTTCAAGCTATTACAGCAATTGATCATAGGCTAATAGCTCTTATCACATCTCATAGTGCCTTCTAGTAGATAGCAATTTCAGGGGATGTCACATTAGGTCAACCACATCTCTTAGATTTTTATGTGAAAAACTACTTCAATTTATGATTTATATCAGGTTGGGATTAAGTCTTGAGTTGAATTTATGAGCGTTGTCATCAGTAATATATACCTTACGAATCTAGAAATGCATATAAGATTGATCTCTATCGCTGCACCTATTCTGTTAAGACACTGACCTCAAAAGTGTCCTGGCTCCTTGATGAGCCTACTTACTACTATTCCCTTTATTCCTTTTAGGTTAAACGATTGTTTACATGCTTGTTAATGAAAAATAAAGTTCTGTGCATGCAGTAAACCAAAAGGAAATATTAAATAAAGTTTTGGGTTTTATGAATGGCAGCGATCCGGAGTAGAATTTCCCAAGCGTTCTTTAGATGCAGCTCCTATATTTACACCACCTGTAACACATCCAACCCTGAGAAACACTCAAGCAGGATATGGAATGCCTAGCAATTCTTCAAGAAGGCTTGATGAAACAATGGCAACAGAAATAGAAAGTTTGAGGTGAGGGTTTAACTTTTGTGTGCACACCCTGTCCCTTATTGCTGCTGCTTTCTGCTTCCTTCTTTTCTGGGTTTTGGTCAAAGATTGTTATGTGCCACTTTTGATTTTTCATAATTATATTAGTTTGTCAAGTATGGATTCTATGTGGAATGTTATGGAGCTTTTAAGTGACATGCTGCAAGCTGTGAACCCCAGTGACCGTGAGGTATGTTAATTGGTGGTTTAATTATTTCCTTAGTGCAAATTATTAAGTAAATAAGTAGGATTATTACCTGATTTTCTGTTTGTGTATATAGGCCGTAAAAGATGAAATTATAGTTGATCTTGTCAACCGTTGTCGTTCCAACCAGAAAAAATTGATGCAGATGCTTACCACGACTGGGTTAGTTCCCCCCAGACTTCCCTTATAAAGGCATAACTTGGTTTTTGCAAAGGCATGAACCACTGTAGTTTGTTTTATCATGTGTGCAGTCCCTGTATGCCTGTGCATTTCGCTCTGAGCATTTTCGGGCTTGTTTAGAATTGCTCACATTGACATTTGTTTACGTGGCAGGGACGAGGAACTTCTTGGCCGGGGTCTTGAATTAAATGACATTTTACAAGGTTTGCTTGCAAAACATGATGCTATAGCTTCTGGATCCCCCCTGCCAGCTTTACTTACAAATCCCAGTCCCCAACCAACTGAAGTAAGTGCCTCCAGTCCTAAACCAAGTGAAGTAGTAAGCTCTAGTCCAAGAGACTCTAGCCCAACATCTACTACTACACAACCAGTTCTCGCTGTTACAAAGGCCCAGAAGATTTACGAAGAGGAGGAAGAGGAAGATGAATTTGCACAGCTAGCTCGAAGGTTGCTCTTAACTCTTTTTTCTTTTTTCTTTTTTCTAATTTTTACCTCCCAGGGATCATAAGAGTGTCACTTTTTAAGCTGGTGTTTAGCATGCATGCATATTGTATTTGTTTCTGTAGGTCAGAAATCTAATTTGGTATAGTTTGGTTCATAATTGGTTGACTTGTTCTTTCAATGCAGGCATTCAAAAACACAGCCAAAGCCTTTTCAAAGCAATGGAACCTCTTCCCCTGAAGGTCCATCATCAACGTCATCAATCTCTTCAGCCTCAACCTCTGTCCCGAGTAATGCATTGGCCTTGCCTGATCCACCTGCACCAGTTAGGACCACAAAAGAGCAGGACATGATTGACCTTCTGAGTATCACCTTGTCAACAACATATGCCTCCCCCCATACTCCCCACACTCCACCTGCCTCTAACCCAAACATGCATCAGGTGCCTGTTTCCCCCAGTGCCCAAGGGTATTCCTATGCTACCCAGACTGATCCCAGAAATCAAGGGCAGGTAACCAACAATAGTTATGTTGTTCCTTGGGCCCAGCCACAACCACAACCACAACCACAGTCTCAGTTTCAACCTCAAAGCTTTCAACAAGTTCAACATCAACAACCACGTCAGTTACAACCTCAAATCTTTCAACAAGCTCAACATCAACCGCAACCTCAGTTACAACCTCAAAGCTTTCAACAAGTTCAATCTCGACCTCAGTTACAATCTCAGAGCTTTCAACAAGTTCAACCTCGACCTCAGTTACAATCTCAAAACTTTCAACAAGTTCAACCTCAACCTCAACCTCAGTTACAACCTCAAAGCTTTCAACAAGTTCAACCTCAACCCCAGCCACAAATGCAACCCCAATATCCTCAATATTCGTCTGGCTATCCTCCTCCACCCTGGGCTCCAAACCCTGGCTATTCTAACCAGAATCATTTATCTACCACTAATATGCTTTCGAATCCACGGGCCAATACAGCTGCAGCGTACACACCCACGCAAGGAATGAGACCAAGCTTGCAGCACTATAACTCTTTCCCCGTAAGAGGAAGCAATGGGTCAGCTATGAATGGAGATCCACGGGTGAGTCCAGGACCCAGGAACCCTGCCCCAGCAGCTGCACCAAAGCCCTTTATTCCCTCGTACAGATTGTTCGAAGATCTTAATGTTTTTGGCAATGTCACAAGTGGCAGCACATCATCAAGCCTGTCAGGAGCTTCTGGCCAAAGTATGGTTGGCGGGAGGAAGTGAAATGTTTATGGTACAGCTTTCAAAACAGGGATCCATCCATGTGAATATGGTGTATATCGGTATCAGTACCTTCGAGCTCACATTGTATTTAAAGTTCTTTAGACACAATCCTAAGTTTTACGATTGTCATTGATAATCAATATTGGTGTGTAGGTTGCAACTCTGATTGCCAACAAAAAAAAAATGTAACATTCTTTTCCAGCCCATGCGTTGTATTTTGTTTGCTGTGGCTTTTCCTGGCCCTCTTAATCAAGGTTTCAAATAGAAGCTTATATGGATCATTGAATTAGGATGGTGGATCCAAATTACCTTTATATTGCAAAATACTATTTTGCGTACTTGTATCTGCCTAGTGTATATAAATTGGAGGCAACTGTCACTACCCATATCCTCCCCCTTTTCCTCTCATAAATAAATTGGTGCAGTAGCATTGGGTCCTGGACATATGGCCCTTAATTATGTGGGGGTGTTTTAACCTCCCCTGATGGTCTTTGTACTGTTACTTGGCTAATAAAACTTTCTGATTTTTCTTAATCCATAGCCATCACCAAGAAGCATGTGGTTTAGCTTGAGGTATATATTTTCCAGTCTTTTAGCAACAGCTTTTCAAGTTTCAAAATTTTAATAACTAACTGTTAAGTCTCATAATTAAAGATCAGATGCCTGCCTGAATTTGAAAAGGAAAATTCTTAAAATTTGGTAATTTAAAAGATGATGCATTTAAATGAAATTGAGGATATTTTCTCGGCTAAAATCACTCTCATCAAGTTACAAAAGACACAAATATGTAGTGGACATTCTTGTGTACTATTGAGGTCTCTCTCTCTCTCTCTCTGTATAATAAAAGTAGAATCTCAAACATGGATGCATTTAACGATGACAAACGAACAATTCGTTTCTTAAAGTGCACTACAATGACGTGACAATTTCCTACAATTAATTGGTATTATATGAACAAACAGTATCTGTCAATATATTTGCCATGTGTCATTAATAAATAGAAGGAAAAATAAAAGTCCTTAAATGGGACAGATTTATTAAATCAGGAGTTTTTTTTTTTTTTTTCTTTTGAAATT
The DNA here is from genome assembly GCF_932294415.1 of Quercus robur. Taxonomy (NCBI): domain Eukaryota; kingdom Viridiplantae; phylum Streptophyta; class Magnoliopsida; order Fagales; family Fagaceae; genus Quercus; species Quercus robur. Next base: position 16,278,125 of record NC_065540.1, read on the forward strand.
GGTTTTCACTAAGATTCAACTCTAATGCTCCATTGGCTTTTAAGAACTAGAAACTGAAAACAACATTTTACTGGTTTTCAATTTCCTCCACATTTTGATTTTAGATAACACTTTTAGTTTTATTCATTTTGGGTTGCCAAACAAATTTTCTTGTTTCAAAAATAGAAAACTATTTTTGAAAACAGAAAATAGGGAAAAAAAAAACCAATTACTAAATATACCCTAAAATTTATAAAAACAATTACTAAATATACCCTAAAATTTCTAAAAACATGGCTTATAGGCGGGTGGAAATGGGAAAACTGAAAACATGGAACTAGTTGGACTTATGGAAGAGACATAATTCAAATAAATGATGCATATTGGCCCATATTTACTAAAAGATAATACAAGTCTAACAAAATTTATTTTGTAAAACTATTACAATTTTATATCTATACATATATATATATATATATATATCAAGTTAATATATTGGGATTATACAAACGTGTGGATTGCAATTTTTTTATTTTTTTATTTTCAATGCTAATCCGAAACAATACACCAATATCAAAATATTTCGTTTCTTTGGCCACATTGAAACAACCTACAGTTCAATATTGACATCCTTTCCGATTCAATATTGACTCCCTTGATATACACGCAAAATTTGAAGGGAAGAAATGGACACAAGCTCAAATAACTCAATAAATTAATTACAAGTTAAATGATCGTTAATAAAATAAGCAAGTGATCATCATACAAATTTAAGGACAAATGTGTGAGTTGAAGCCCCCGCATTTTCAGGAGTCAACTACCCACAGCATTATCTAGCTGCAACACTTGAATTATGATAAAGAAAAGAGTGTGCTGCATTTACAAATTGAAGAGGACAGAAGAAAAAAAGAACACACCAAAAAGAGGAAATATATATTATATATATGTAAGGAAAAGAAAATATTTACACGCATTTACCTATTTAACAAATTATTTGCCAAAGCCCCCAATAAATTTGCAGCATTTTCTTCCCAACAGTTGTGACCCTCTACACCGGGGGCTAATGAATGTCTAGCGTACACCATCAGTCGAAAGCGCCCTACCAGTATTTCAAGATACATCGACACTGAAGATGAATTAGGGCAGCAGAATGTGTTGCATGTCATGATCCAAATGCATCAGTGACTCCAATGGAAGTCTCATGTACTTGTATGTCTCTGATCAGAACACTATCTCAAAAAGAAATCAGGAAATAGTGTGCATTCATCTTGCCTGACCGTTCTCATCAGCGTAGATAGAGACATATGCATCTGCAGCACCAGCAGCAAGAAATATTTGGTAGGGATGGAAGGTGAGGCAGCTTACAGAACCAATCTTCTGAGCCATGAACGAAGGGTAGTATCGAATGGTGCCTAGTTGTTCTCCCTCCAGACTAAAGACTTTGATAAGCTGTTTGGCTGAACCACTGGCAATAACTGGGGCATGTCTATGAACTGCTAAAGCTGTGAGGGAGCCCCTGTGAGCATTAATTGTGAGGTAGGCATCCCTGTGACTTCTGGTATCAAGAAACTGAATGTCGCCTGACTGAGCTGCACTGATCATCTGAAAGAAAATATGTAAAGTAGGTACACTTCACCTTCCCATAAATAAATACCGAATTAAAATAGCCAAAAGGAACAAGGATTTCTATATTCAATGCACTCAATGTGTTCTCTAAATGGGCACGTAACACAAAAGGAGTTATGTATACCTTTGCTGGATCTAGTCCAGGTTGAAATCCAATCCCCACAACTTTGTATGTATGTGGCCGTGTTGTACAGACAAGCCTAAGAATTACAACACATGACATGTTAAGGCAATGAAGGCAAAATCAAACACATACAAGGGACAGAAGCAAAGTTACAGTGACAACTAATTGTCAAATTTAACATCCAGAAGCAAAGTTACTGTGACATTCAACTATAATCGACCCCAGACCAACAATTCATATATTGTATCTTTCAATCTCCATACAGCATCATGATCTTTCAGATGGGCCTAATAAATGAAATGTGCATGCATATAAGCTTAACTCTAATTCAATAGCCCACACTTCAAAAATCTGCATCAGATGGTAACATTTTGAATTACAGGTACTAAGATACATACACATAGCCATCAGATATGCAGATAGAAAAAGAAAGTCTCAACAAAAATTTATATATATATATATATATATATTGATAATGTAGACAACCTTTCTAAAGAAGAGTCATTTAGATGGTAAAACCTATGGCCAACCCCACCCGCTAGAACTAGTTGCCGGATAATGCGCATTCCCCCTAACGGGCTAAGTAGATTATGCTCATGCCCAGGACAACCATGTATATATATATATATATATAGGCATCATGTATGCGAAAAAAAAAATGAAGACAACAATAAATTGGCTTTTAACAATATCTAGAACGGAACTAATGAACTAAACATCTTGGTCCATCTAATTTCACAGTGTAAATCACAACAATGTTCTAGAACAATAGAGTTGGGATACAAGATGGTCTAAAATGGCTATATGGTGCATTTATCAGGTCCTTTATTGTCCTACACCTCTGTCTAACAAAAAGTTGAAATAATCTGAAACTCAAGGCCATAGTAATGTCCAAATAGCTACTGTGCATTGATCAGGTCCTTTATTGTCCTACATCATGTCTAACAAAATGCTGAAATAATCTGAAACTCAAGACCACAGCAATGTCAAAATAACACATAATTGACAAGTCAAAGGGATGATTTTAATAGTAGACTGAACTGAGCAAAAATTGATATGTTTGGATGTAAATATGCTAATTTTTCTGTACGTGTGCCACCTCTTCTTCACACAATTTGCAATATCTTCTGAAATTGCAGGAAAGAAAACCCTAGTAAAGAGTTCTATTTTAAAATGCTGGGAAATTACCATGTCGCATATGAATTTTACATTATAACTATGGAAAGACTGCACTATTGCACAATGTCACAGCTCATAAACAACTAAACATTTTTATCATGCCATAAAAATATTCCACGTGAAAGCTTACATATCGGGCGTCCGAACATCATAGAGTCTTACAGAACCATCCACAAAACCAGCTGCAAATTGATCGCGGTGAACATGAGAAGCAGCCTAAACATTACATGCATAGAAAAAAAGCCATAAAAGTAAGTGTGAATCTTCACATTGGCCATAGCAGATAAACTAACAGAACAAGAAAAAAATTACAACAGATCTTGATGAAAAAAAAAGAGAGAGAAGTGTGTGATTCACTACATTCATTCTGAAATCCAATATTTCTTTAGTGAATCTAGGGCATGTTACATATAAACAGACATGTTTGCAGCAAGTTGACTTTATAAAATAAGGCAACAAATATTTTTGACCCAGCTACAGCATAGTATAACTAAATAGTATGAGGAACACATAAAACTCACCAAAGCTGAGATGCTGCAATCCGATGATGAAGGAATGGAATTAACAAGCTGCTCTTTTTCCAGATCCCAAAGCATAATGGAGGATATCTCACCAGAAGCATACTAATGAACAACATTGAAATATTTAAAAACAATTAGCCTTAAAATATAAGCTCAAAATACAAAGAGTGGGTCCTAAAGTACTGGATTTACATTTTTTTTTTTTTTTTTAACAAATCAAGTACCAGATATCCAGACAGCTGTTGCCAATCCACAACAGCATTCAAACTTCGCACACCAGGTTTATGACCTTGAATTGAAGAGAATGCAGTTACAAGCTTTTGTTTATTCCTCACATTATAATCTTTCCAAATTCGAATATTTCCATCACCTACATGCACATAAGTAGTTCGATTGACCCAAAATTTCAGACATTCCAACACATAAGCTTCTGTAACCAACAATAAACTAATTAAAGCAGCTGTAAAGATCATTACATGAAGCAGCAAGAAGCAAGCTGTCATCAAGCTCATTTACAAGGCAGAGCTTAGCAATTCCTTTTTCAGGAAAATCATGATTATCAAAACTGTTGAGCAGGGTAGTTGTGGTTTCCTCATAGTTCCATATCCTGCAAATAAACAAACACAAATGGTTAATAATTATAAAGATGTGGATAAGCCAAGGCAATAAACAAAGGAATCACAAGACTTCATTCAATAAAGCAACAGCATCTAAAATAATTGGAAACCAAGTAAACATATTGTATATAAGCTATGATATAAAAACATATAGGGCACCCCCAAAAAAAAAAAAAAAAATCATTTCAAGTTTAATTGATTAAACCAAATAATCAAAGCTTATAATAGCCATCAGCCATATTGAATGGAATTTATGAAAGATACAAAATAACCAACTTCCATAATTTTCCTCGTTTTTCAAGTATTTTTTTCCCTTTTTCCCATTTTCAAGTTTTTGCAATATTTTTTTTTGATAAGTAAGAAAATTATATTAAAAAACCTCAAGAAAACAAAAGGAAGAACAGAGAGTACAGAGAAGGAAACATAAAAAGGGAGAAGAAAAGGAGAAAACAAGAAAACAAGCGAAGCCAACAAAGAACTAATTACAAAGAAGAGAACTAAGGAACATAGGGATAGAATCACTAGAGGTGAGTCCCCAAGCCCTAGACCAATCAAAAAGAGAGCCACTAAAGTAAGCGAGCAGTTGGTCATCAGTTTTGTCCCTGTCCTCAAAAGTACGCCAGTTTCACTCCCTCCAAATGCACCACATTAGGCACAACGGAGCTAGATTCCAAACTCTAGAAGAGTGCTTTCCGAGCCAGTTCCACCAACCGAAAAGCGTATCTGCAATCGATTTTGGCAAGACTCAAGAAATCCCAAAAGATCTAAACACCAGGCTCCACAACTGAAAAGCTTTTCCACAATGAAGAAGCAAGTGATTCGCCGTCTCCCCATTACTGCGGCACAAAATGCACCAATCAACAAAATCGAAGCCTCTACACCGCAAAATGTCCCCTGTAAGAATCTTTTCCCAAGCTGCAGACCAAACAAAGAAGGAGACGTGCGTAGGAGCCTTAACCTTCCAAACACCTTTCCAAGGAAAGATAATAGGCAAGGGACATCGAAGCTTATCATAGAACGATCGAACATCAAAATCCCCCTTCTTTGACAATTTCCAAATCATACGGTCTCTTTGCTCAGAAAGAGGTAAATTAGAACCCAGGGAATGAAGGAAATCATCCACAACACCCGACTCCCAATCCAAAGTTATAATATAACTGGATACATAAAGTAGCAATATAAAAGCCATTACCAAAGCCAAAGAAGAGAGAGAATGCCAGGTTCCCATTTATATCAATTCATACTCAAATATGAACCTCTATAAATTCAACATCAACCCAACATGCAATTTATTGTAATCAGGACATACTAAGCATGTTCACAGCATTGATCGAATAGAAACTATAATAAATGCAAAGCTGCATACCTGATCCGTTCATTGTCATCTGCAGCAATAACAATAGGAGAGAAAGGTTGCAGCAGTATTGATTTGGTACCAGTCTCAAACTTCGTATCCAAGCTAGCAATTGGACTACTAAACTTGCTAACAGCTGACCAAGAAACAAAAATCATATTGGCTCCATAATCAAAAACTATAATGAACTTTTTCTAAGCTTATCAGAAGTACATAATAAAAGGAAAAGAAGATAAATAAACAAAAAAAAACCCACATGAACGCTGGCATTTTCCTATGTGGTCCAACGTAAGCTTTTCCCTCTCTTCTCTTCGAGCTTGTATTTCGTCACTATCGTCTGATGCAGTAAGAAGTGGCTTGGAGAAGTGGCCACAACTCCAATTGTAGATTGTTGATTGTGGAAGCAAACTGCGTTCTGAAGCCCCAGAGGGGCCCCCAGAACCTAAAAGAGGGTCAGCTAATCCTGAGTCTGGGGAATTTATCAAATGAGGCCTGAACTCTAAGGAACAAACTCTTCGCATTCCAGTTAAGTAACTAGGTCGCGGAGGGCTGACTGGAGGAGTTCGGAAGGTGGTTAAAGGCAAATGACCTGCTCACAACAGCATAAGTAAATCATGATTCACATAAAAGTGTGCATACATATGGTAATTCCAAACAAAAAAGTGATCCCATATTCTTCACCAACAAAAATTTACCTCCATTCATGTCAAACCATGAAGATGAACGAGCTAGTCCAGCAAAACTAGGAGTGGGAGGTGCTGTTGTGGGATCAGCAGGCCGAACATTGCCACTAGTTGGCTTCAAAGGTTTTGTCATCACTTGTTCAATCCCTATAATGGACAGTACCCGCCGGCCAAGACTAGCTATGCGTGGAGATGGATCCTTGGCTAATGTACACATAGCTAAAACACATTGTGAATACATGGCGTTGTCCAGTGGCTTTGACCTTGAATGGTTAACAACCCCGTTGCTGACACCATCGTTCAATACTCCAGAATCAGAATGTTGAGATGAATCATCAGACAGAGGAGAACCATGCATAATTCCAGCGTTCGCAAGAGGGCTGCTGGTGGAGACTCTTCCATCTCGAACAAGTGATGGACTGTCATTGCCAATTCTCACCAGAGAACCAATTTGGGATGAAACGATACTTCCATGTGGCAAGTACTGGTTTGAGTTACTATAATTACTGCCTGCACTTTTTATATGAGCCAAAGAAGGTAAGGAATTCAGCAGAGAATTAGACTGAGGTTTCCAATATGCAGAAGCAATTGACTTGAGATGCTTCTTGTGGCCAAAGGCAAAGCGTGCCAGAGCTGTCAAGAAACAAGGAAAAAATTAGACTGAGCTTACACAAACAACTAAGAATATCCAAACTAAAATATATAACGGTTAAGGGTGTAGCTGAGTTAGGAGAGACATACAAGCATAACATAATATAGGTGTGTGTGTGTGTGTGTGTGTGAAAGGAGAGAGGGCATAGAAAGTTCTAATAAATTGCTGGTCAGACATGTGGCCAAGCATTATCAATTGAAGGCCTTTAGAATTCAACAAATCTTCAAATAATTTGAATATCACCATATAACAGTTTGAAACAGCTAAAACACGATGAGAGAAATGACATCATTTTCTCAATTTTCCACCAAATATAACTTGTCCAACTTCAATGTGTGAAAAGTGGTGCCGTCAAATCATTTTGAAAGTGTCCAATCTCTACAATTTTCATCAAATAAGAACAAAAATATTTACTTAATTAAAAATTTTCAGATGCAAAAAACAATCCAACCAGATGAATATGGAAAATTTGATGACTGCTCACGTACCCGCAGCAACCTCAGCCCTGACAAGCGGGCTTCCATCTGAAACAACACTTAAAAGGCTTTGAACAATACTAATCTCAGCCCTAATCTTTTCATCATCATCACAATCTTCATCTCCACCAACACCATCTCTACACGAGTCACCCCCCATATCAAGCAAGGTACCAAGTGCAAATACAGCAGAAGCCCTAACCTGAAAATAAATAAATGGAGCTGTAATGCAAAATGAAAACCACCCATCAGTTAAAACACACACACACAGAGTTTATAGAGTAGGATGTAAAACCTCTGGTTGGGGCTCAGACAGTAGAGAAGCATATATAGCAGGGGCATTTGCCTGCAAACCCATTATTTGGGCCTCTGGGAAGTCCTCCCACAGCTTTCCCATACAGAGGCAAAGCCACTGAAGAAATAAGGGTTCAGTTTGCGCATCATTTGGAGTTGAACCCTGAAGGTGCTTCAAGCAGACATGAATCAAACCGGCTTCCATACAGGCTTCCTGGCCCCTTCTGTGCCCATCCACAATTACAGCCAAAACAAATGCAGCCATTGCACGCTGCTCAGGATATGCTTCCATGCTATCAAGAAATCTAATGAAATATGTATGACCCCCATCCTTTACTAGATCAACCTGACACGACTATTATCCCACAAGACAAAATAGCATTATCAATTTTTTATTTGAATATATTTATCAAACAAAAAAGAGATTTATTACAAACTAGTTACAAAAAACCAGGAAGGGGAAAGAGATAAAGAAGTGACCGCAATTAAATTTATTAGAATTTGTAGCATCTCATATTGTAAAGAGGAAAGAGAGAGATCAATCTGAATTTATATCGTAAGTATTCTTAGAACAAGAATAACTCATTTATCAGAATGTGCAGCATCTCATATGGTAAAAATAAATAATAAAAAATAGTTAGGATCCACTTCACCATTTTCAGCTTGCTAAATTGTGGTTGTAGAACCAAAGTTTCAAGACTACTACAATCTAATCTATTTCATTCTTGCCATTCTATGGTTAAATTTCCTTTAACTGCCAATAATGATGGGAAAAGTTATGGCAAGTTGTGAAGATTCCACAGTAATCCATAGCAGGAAATAATCTTACTGAACCATCATCTTTTTCCCTTCATAATGAATAACACAATCCAAGCTAGCAGACCACATGAACAGCTACTACGGGGACTACTAAACTAATGAAAAGTTATCAGTACCTTAGTAGATTTATAGCATCATATGAAAGTTGGTCATTGTAGTCTTCTCTTTTAGCATGTGATTTTGACCAGATACTGTTTTCAATATCTTCCAAAAAAAGGTGATCCTCAACAAATTACTAAGAATCTAACAAATTCACATAGCATCAATCAAAACCTATTGCAACATAAAACAATAACAACATTTGAAAACTCAAAAAGAATTACTCATAATGTTGACTTTGGAATGAAACTAAAAACTTAAGTTATTCTGTGTCATGTTAACTGAATTCAAATCGCAATGGATGATACACACTGCAAACAATTTCTTCTGTTTGGTCACTGACTAAAATTTTGTTCATTATAACCCATCAGAACATTATTAGATTGTGGTGTTCATAGGTAACTGATATTTAATATGATGATATAGGCCGTAGAGGTTGACTTGCACATGAAATGCGTGTAAAAAAAGAGAATTACATTCACATTTATAAAAATACTGCTAAAAAGAGAACAAAATTCTAGTGAAAAATGAAATTCCAGGCATTGCCAGGCCATTGTAATATTGGTGAAAACAAATTTTACCAAAATTAATTCTATTTAAAAAAGCTGCAGATTGGCACCTCCTGGCATTTCCAATAGAAACATCTAGAGTTCAAATCTCCTTACCCCCAACTATCAATGTATCAATCAAAGGCTGCTAATTAACCATGCAAAAAAAGAAAAAAGAAAAAAAAAAAAAAAAAACCAAAATTTGCTGAAACATTTTGAAGCAGATTTAGGTATATACCTTATCAAGTGCTAGAATCTTCGTCCATATAAATACAAGAATTTGTCGTAGCTCAGGTGTTGTTGTCTGCAACAACTTCAGGACATATGGAAATATTCCGACAGACAAGGCCTGGGAAAAAAATTAATCATTACATAAAACGCCACTACAATATGAAACAGAGAAGCAACAAAGCTATTAAAAACTACCAGATCTACAGCCCAGGGTCCCATATCAAGGAATCTTCCAAGAAGAACCAGTGCCCGAAATCGATGGCATTGACTAAGCAAAACCTGGAACAAAGATAATTGACAGACTTGTTATTATAAGCAAGGAAACACCAAACACTGACCCAATTAAGAAGAGAATCCATTCAGCATGGGAGGAAAAAGAAGAAGGCAAGACATGAGCTAGGGAAGGAAAGAACATAAAGACAAAAATTAATCTTGAAAAAATAAAAATCATTACACACCAGCAGGCACAACTTCAAATGGCACCACTTAAAGCAATTTACATCAACCATGACACAATGGCCATCACTACCCAAGCCTTCTATCTTATTTTTCCTTAGTTAATTAGAGAATTAGAACTAGTAAACCAATTTTTAAAAAAAACACTCTTACTACACTATACTGTAATTACAGGCTATGCCACTAACAAACCTGCCAAAAACTAAAGAAAATATAATATAGGAAAGGTGATTAAATGATAGAGCCAGAATTATAGATCTAAAGAGAAGTGCCACACCTGAAGAACAATAGGCAACTGCTCTGGCGGTTTCTTATGCTCGGATCCATGGTCAAGCCATACCTCAAAAGCCGTCAATTGTTCAGTGAAAAATGGACTAGGCTGAAACAAAACAAACATGTTTTACTTAAAGAGGACCAATAGAAAGAGTGTGATTGGAGTAAACTACAGCATATTCATATTGCTCTTAACAATTAAGCTAAACTCTATCAAGTCTTTCTGATAAGCAGTTTTTTGCCACAAGGGGGAGAGAACGGAATATTCAAACAAATGACCTCCACTTCATGAGGCAGGGTTCCAAATAGTGCTACCCCTTGGGGTTCTAAATTCTAACAAATCATGTCCGTCCAGAGTAATTCAAATAAATATAAGAAAAACCCAAGGAACACACCTGGAACTCGGCCATAGGATCATCAATCAGTGTTGGAAGCTGAGCAAGGCAGATCTCAGCAGCCATGTCCCATGCATCCCTGCAATGTGCAAAATCGAAAGTGAAAATTGAATTGGATAAACACACAACCAAATTAAATTTGAAAGGATCTGTGTACCACATATGATGCTGATGGGTTGGCGGCAACATTGGGTGAGAAATGGGGGAACAATTAGCAGAACGCATGATTCGCTCAGCAAGTAAAAAATTTCGAAATAAGCTGGCAACTAGCAAATCTTGTCGGAACAGTCTCTGAAAAAGATCTGCAGCACAAAACTAACTATTGGCTACATATACCATCAAAATCAACCATAAATGAACAGCTAAAAACCATGCCTCGATGCACTAAATCAGGAAAATGAAAAACTACCATGAGGAAGAACATTCCAGGCAATTGTGTCAGTCACAGCTGTAAAAATCCAGTTCAATTCACCCAAAAGTGTTTTTCGGTCATTCGGGCGGCCTGGAATTTTATCTATAATTGAATAATCAACAGACTCACGCAGCAAGGAACGTCTGCAGAACCTGGGAGACAGAACATTAAAAATTAGAATATAGACAAGTCCAATTAACACATGGATTATTAACAAAAAGAAAGTAGACAACATAACAATCTAATAAGCAAAGTTGCAGATCATAAAAGTACCACACAGTACTAAAGTTCAAATGTTCCACAAAAAATCAGCAACAGCTCAAAGAATACAGGGAAAACTAGAAGCACTAATATATAAATTCAAAACAGATACCAAGCACACGCAACAATGAAGGCCAGAAACATGAATATATTACTTACTAGGGGTTTACAAATGCAGCAAAGACAGCTTCACAACCAATCAAATTAAAAAGCAACTAAAGATCAAACACCAAAATGTAGGTCATTAATTGATTCACACAAACCAATCCAGAAACTAAATCCTAACCAACATGGCCAACTCCACAAGACGTAAAAGTGCAATATGTGAACACATAAACTTACAGTTCAAATGTTCACATCATCTGACAAGAACCAACCCAGCAACTCTGGGAAACTATGGGTGTATCTGTTTATAGGCAGCCACAATACAAGGATAGAGTTACTCCCCTAGAAGATGATATAGTTGTATCTTTTTCTATTACCAACAGATGTACTGTAAAAACTCTGAGAAATGGAAAACATCCTCTGGTGAATAATCGGAGACTCCAAACTGAATAATGAATGAAAAAGAGGGTGAATACATTCGTCATTCATCCCGACAAAAAAGTAGATGGAAGTCACAATTTTTGTTGGGATGAATGATGAATGTATTCAAAGTAGATGGAAGTCACAATTTCTTCATGTTTGATGATAATAGAGGAGGTTCGAACTACATCTACTTCATGTGGCATGGTCCCTACCTGGTTGTGCTACCACTTGGGATTTGATAATAGATAACTCCTATATAAATTTTATTAGCTTGAATTTCAAAATAAAATATTCAAATGCAAAGGATGCCACAAGAGAATAGGATGGCATAAAATCAGAACCAAGCTTCATATGTTGGAAGGGCAAAGCAAGCCTAGACCCAAAATGCAGCAAAAGTAGATGAAAACAACAGAAATTTCTGTAAGGCAGTGCTTGATTGACTACAAGGATCATAACCATACCCAGCAATTTAGGTAATTGGAGAAAATAAATAGGACTGTTATAAGGGTGCACCTGGTATTAAAAAAAAAAATTCCTCTCATAGAATATGATTAGCATAGTTGATATAAGCTAATATCATAGACCTACTGAGTACCAAAGTAAAGAGGAAGAAACAAATCTTACAAATACGGTAGAGACATAGTACCTATTTGGTGCGCTCCCTCTATATAATTCTTTGCTATATTCACCTAAATGTACTGCTCAACGACACAATCTTCTGCTAATTTTTATATCAGAAAAAATTGTAAGCTCATAATCTAAGTTTCTGGTATGTTTTAGGACCACAACCCACTGTTATTACTCTATAGATACTTGGGTTCTTACATTAACCAATGACTAAAATGCCCTTATTTATGACGTGGAACCTCACCAAGGTGAGCAGGACCCTTTGGACCCACCCTTGGAGAGTAAACCACAGATCCAGAACCCCACCTGCCAAAACCGTGTATCAGGTTATCCAGGAAGGCTCCTAAAGGGAATCGAAACCAGGATGTTTGGGTCTAAAGCTCATCTCAAGCCTCCAATCACTAGGCTGCACCCTGACAGGTAAAAGCCCACAGAAAAATTGATCTGGACATCACGCACACAGGACATGACGGAGCTGGGCACACGTGTGATATAGATAAGGCCCAAGTCCATACTAAGCCCACTATCTTAAGATGACTAAAACGCCCTTTACACCCTCTAATCTATTTTTTGTCTAAATGATGCCATTTTTTAGTGGGTTAACGGCAAGATTCTAACAGTTGTAGATAGAAAGGGCACATTGATATTGTTGTAATACTAGAGGGTGTAAATTGCATGTTTTATAGTTAAGGGACCAAGTTAGAAGCAACCTCAAACTTAAGAGGGTGTAATTAGTATTTCACCCTAAACCATTTATACCAATACAAAACATATGGATATTAAATTTACTTTTCAGTGTGTAAGTGGAAAAACTCATAGAACAATACTATAGGGGGCTGCTCCAACTCTATTTTTGTCCTAATTTACTGCGCCATCAAAAACAATTTTCCAATCATGTGTTCCATGCTTTGTTTGGCATGTCCCACAAATATTTTTTACACTAAAAAGTAAAAAAAAAAAAAAAAAAAACTGATGCTCATTTTTTGCATAATACCTCCATTAAAGTAAAAACTACATTTAGAAATAAATCATTTTTCAAATGAGAAATAGAATCTGCGACAAAATGGGGAAAGTAAAAAAGTGAGAACGGATTTAACGCATACTCTCCTTCAATATTTTTCCCTCTCAAAAGGGACTATAAATTCAGGACAGAAGTACATCTTATGAGAATTAACCAATAAGTCATGTTCTATGTGCAGACTAAAGAGAGTAGGAAACATATAGTTGGTGCCTTGTGTGCAAAGCATGAAAAGATTAACACCTGAAAGCATCATTAATTAAGTTCAACTAATACATGTCAACAGGTATGCTCAGTATATATAAAGGTGCACTTGACAACTATTATAAAAATAATAATAATAATAAATAAATAAATAAAACAAATAAGCAAAACCACGCACACTCACACACAAAAGAAGTTACGACAAATCAAAGTCAAATTACAGCCTTACAAAAGCCAAGAGCCTTGTAGGTTGTAGCTTAACTGGCACTTCCTGAGGTTTCCAATGAAGACGTCTAGAGTTCAAATCCCCCCTCCCCCAACTATCGAATTGTCAAACAAACAACCAAAAATTACAGCCTACCAAAAACAAATACAATGATAAAAAATTAATCTCACAAAAGCCTCAAGAGAGAGGGCTTAGTTATAACAAGGGCACAGCACAAGTTTTGTCAGTCATGCATGATATCACATCTATGGCTCAATGTATCCAAGGTCTTTCATAATGTAGCCTTTTTATTGATAATTACATAGACACCCAGTGGATCTTGAACCCATGACCCCATCCTCTACCTTGCTCTTATAGAGGTGGAGATGAGATAAGAGCTAGAGCTCATTGCCAAAGACAGCAAATAATATTTCACCAGGGAATGAGCACAACTAAAATACTGTATTGCGACAATGCAATATTATCTTGAATGAAACACAGATCAGAGGCAGCATCCATTTAAAAAAAAAGTCATATTTTCTGGAATGAAATAAAAGTTTCAACAATTGGTCAAACTGAACAACTAAAAAGGAGATAAATGTCACCATCTTAATGCCATCTTTATTGGAGTTGTGAGGCAAGAAGTAAACACATCAGCAGGAAATTCAGAACTCTGAGGAAGAGTTTCATGTGCTTCACAAGCCGCAAGTAGAATGCAATCCCTTGAGGATCCAGAAGCACCCCAATCATTAAGCTATCAAGGAAGAATCCAACATTTATTAGGAGTCAGAATAATAAATAATAACACCTGTTCCTGCATCATGAAAACAAAATTACCATATAAAATTATAAACAATACACTGTTGCTACCTCATTGAATGCATTGACAATCATCCCAGCAGCAGAACAGTCAAAAACATATATTGATGGTGTCTTCAACCAGGAATCAAGGTCACTGATTTGCAAGGGTATATATTGTGTATAACTCTGCAATTAAACTATTGGTAAGAAAAACATGGCAATCTCTTAAATAATCACACAATAAAACAGCACAACAACAATCAAGCTGTAATCCCAAAATTATGGGGTCAACTAATCACAACAAAACAGCACCTAATTTATGACAAAATAAAATAAAAAGGGGGGTTTGAACGCTGCTACAGACCCTATTAAAGAGCCAAATTTCACCATTAGCAGTTGGTTTTGGCACACCATGTCCATTATAATGAAACAGAACTCTCTCAGACTTGGCTTGTCTGCGACAAGTATTACAAAGTTTCTTCACTTCCTCCACTGTAGGATCAAGTTGACATTTATAGCGAGCCTGTCAAAGTTTCAACAAGTTAAAATTAAACTTGATACATTAATATGTCACAGATACATGACAAAATGTTCTTACCCTTGGTTGCCACCTTTCATACTGACTACTCAAGGTTTTTCCAATTGTTTCAAGTGCTTTTTGAGGTGCCATTGAAAAAGGATCTGCAAACATGGATAGAAGATATAAATTGATAAAGAAAGGCTCTTGCCTGCGATTTTTTTTAAAAAAAAGTCCCAACTATTCTACATCATATTTCATTTAATTTCCAAGAAAATGAATGATATGAAACTTGAGTCTGACTAAAATTTGCAATGTGTTGCCTTTTTCTTCACTTTCTTGGCAATGAAAAAAAGCTAGGACACAAGCTTTAAAAACAGGAAAATCTAATAAATAATAAAAACAATATTAGATAAGCACAGCATAGGAGTCATCAAAAAAATTCCAAGAATAAATCAAGATTTAAAAATTAAAACAGCATGAATTAGAGTTGAAAAATACTACAACTGAACAAGGACAATGAATTTCTTTTAAATACATTTTACAATTAGTTCATCTGACACATGCATTGACAATGACCACTTTTAAACATTTCAATTATTTACTTTAAGAAAACAAACAATAGGTTCATTAAAAATAGATAAAGATTCTAAAGTTCTAATAGAATTTACAGTAGCTGTTTCCAATATGTTCAAAAAACCATTTACAACCTCCTCAGCACACCTCACCAAATAATAAATAAATTACAACGAAAGAAAAACATTTGGCAAAGAACATAAGGACTCACTAACAAAAATTCTATCACAAATTATTAGAAATAGCAGCAAGTGTTTGGAAGTTCAGCATATGTTAGCTCAGACCAAAAAGCTGCCTTAAGAGACCAACCGAAGTAGAACAAAATTAAGATGACAATATATTAACCGGTACACATACAATAAAACAACAGGAATAGAAAGGAGTCAGCAACTTAAAATGCACCTATCCAGCACTCCATTCTGGCACAAGGAGAAATCTTAATTACATCAGGTGGATCAACACTAATGTTTAAACATAAAACTAGAGCGACACATCCCGTCTTCATCTGCATAAAAAATTGGGAGTCAATCCAAAGCAAACATGCATGTATATAAGAAAAAATTGTTCCAAAGATCCATTTACCAGACTAGATAAAAATAACAAAAAATGAACATAATAATTAAAAAAAAAAGGAGCAAGGGAGAGAAAACTCCACTGAGAAATTAAAACCAAGGCATTGAAATTAAAGATATTTTCACAAAATCTTCTACACAAAAGAATAATTATATACTACAATTTATTTTCTTGATTAAATTCTAATATTCTTTTTTTAAACCCAACAAAAAGGGGGGAAATTTTGTGCCCTAAAGGTAAATAAACAAATTGCCCAATAATGAAGTGATGATATTAATTCCGAAACTCTAACTACTGTGAAATCAAATACATTCTATTGTTCGTTCTCTGTGTGTTTGTCAACACTCTGGGTACTGGGTAAATGCAATTAAGTGACAATTAAATACTTTACATTTTACTATTTTTGTGACATATAAGAAGTCACCCAGGTTTTTACAGATTCCCATCTAACAATAACAACGAAACTTCAATCAGGTAGACAGCATCATCATAGCTAGGGCCTATCTTAAGAAGTTAAGCACAGCACCCCAGGCAGTAGAAGTTTAGGCTGTCGATATGACTAAGCTCTGTTTAGCCAAAATCTTTTACACAATTGCAAAATATAGTTATTGCTAACTCCATATCATTTTTATCACTGGTGTAACACATAGGACAACTCTTTTCTAGCAAAGCATATTTGGAAATCCTTAATTCCTTTAAAAGTCAATATTTGTGTGGTTGGGTGGAAACGATTGACTAAGAATGAATGTAATATCCATAAATTACAAACTTCCCAATCCATGCAAACTTTTTAGAATCTGGATTTTATTCCTTTCAACCATCCTTTGTCAAATACTCAAATAGGTACGGTTCATGAAAATATTTTAATTCTATAAAGAGAAACTCATAAATCAACAAGGGTCTAATAATCTAGCAAGGAAAAGTTTTCCTCCAAACTGGGTCAGAGGAATCTCCTCCAACCCATTATGTGGCTGTTTATAAGACCATCCACGTGTATTACATAATATGATTTTTAAGTAGGTTGTGTGACTAAAAATACACGCAGATAGTTTTTTAAGTTGCCACAGAGTGGGTTGGAGGAACTTTTCTCCCAACAACTTTGGAGGAAAACTCTGCCCATTTAGCAATAGACCCTAATTTCAATGTTGTTGTCTATTTAGTCCATGAACTGATTTATGAAGCTGGAAACCACTTTAACTAAATTATGAACATAGAAGTTTTTGGTCCCATTGCAAGACTGACTTAAGAAGATCTGAAATCTTAATCTCCTCACATTCTCAAAGTCCTTGTCACCCATGTAACACATTGTGTATCGCCTATAGACCACATTTGGTAGTGTGAGCTTGGATTAGCTTTTCTCTTTAAGCTTTTTAGCTTATTTGCTTATTTACAGCTTTTTAAAACCTAATTTGTTTTCTAGGTACAGTACAACTATACTTTTGCCAATTTTCAGCAAATATGAAAAACAAGATTTCAGCAAAAAGCTAATCCGAATGCACTATATGGAATACCACAATACTTTTCACTTATCAAAAAAGTGCATAATTCTTACTAATATTATTAGCCATTGTAATGCAACACATTATAACACCATAAAATGGTTTAAATCACATGGTGACAAAATACCCATGATAAGGACCTGATACAACCCCAATCTATTGAAACTGGTGGACAACCCAGATATATATTTTCATTTGGATCATATCTTTTCCTACCCAAAAAAAAAATATATATATATAAAACTAAACAATCAATTTCAATCTCAATTCAACATCAAAAGCAATAACAAAGGAGCTGCAAATAGATAGCGAAAGACAGGCTTACTCGGTCCTTAGGCCGCCATTTCGAGACCAATCCGTTATCAGACGGGCCAGTAGGCACGCAAGCCTCGAAGGCCTCGTGTCTAAGCTCACACAACACCATATTCTGAGGCAGATAAGCCATACTAGTCGCCGTAGAACCCGAGGCATTGCCATGAGTACTACTACTAGCAGTCTCCGAATCCCTTCTCTGCGAAGAAGAAGCTAAATCACCATCCTCGTGACTCGAGCCACAGTCATCGAAATGGTTCGAAACCACCGCACTCACCACCGGAGATTGCGAATACCTAGACGCCATCAAATCCCCCAATGCCATTCAAAAACCTCTCCCCCACTCCCCTCCCCTCCCTCAACGCCCTAACCCAATCAATTGCCCTAATTGGAAAACCATACTCCACCAGAAACGAAACCAAATACAGAAGAAAAAAAAAAAGTTCACACAAAAAACCCTAGGTTTTTCCGGTTCAAATCGAATCGCAAAGATCGAAATCGATAGAGAGATAGAAAGAAAGGGAGACTAATCAACAAAGCCGCTGAACCAGCGGCGCATGGAGATTCGTCTGAGGAAAGATAGAGAATCCAGCTCGGAAAACGCAGAAGAGAGACTGTGAAAACCCTAGAGCAAACCCTAGGTATCGAGGACGAAGAAGATGAAGTTGAAGATGAAGATGGAGGCGCATATAAAAACCGTGGCGGCCACAACACATAGACGAAATGAAAAGAAAGAAAAACAAAAGCCAAACCAAACCAAACAAAACCCCCAGAAAAATAAAATAAATACAAATATAAATATAAATCTCTCTCTCTCTCTCTCTCTCGTGTGTGTATGTGTATGTGAGTGAGAGTGAGTGAAAGTGTGTGCAGCGCTTGTGTGTTTTTGTTGGTGTATATTGTGCTTGTCTTTTTTCTTTCTTTTTTGTAATGGAATTAATTATGAATTTTTTTTTCCTTTTTTTATGTTAGAAACTTTAGAACCCACCAGTATTGTTAGGTAATAAATCACTTCTTCTTTCTCTTACATTTTTTTTAATATGATTTATTTCCTTCTTTTTCTTTTTTCTTTTTTCTTTTTTCATGTTGTCTCTAAATTATATGTAATTGAATTAGTTAGGAAGTAGTCACTCATGTCGTGAAAGGCTCGAATGACCTTCGACAAAAGTACTTGTACTCAAAACCAACATGGGTGGGCAAGTAGATTGATGACTTGTGTTAAAAACTATTTAGTTACAAGAGTTTCATTTTAGGAGAGTGTAAGTGAGAGGAACACTAGACGGATTTCATTCTCTTTGGAATAAATTCTCCTATGCCTTTCTCGGTTGGACCAATGACCTAATCGGCTTTGCTCACATTCGAGCAAGAAAAAATTCTCTCTATTGGTTAGAGAGCAACGCTATGATTATACCTTGCAGAATGCATGAAAATTGTCACTTCCTTTTTGCATTCCAAGCTGGAAGGAGGCAAGTAAGTGGAGGCGTTATGGGCCAATTACAAAAGACAAAGTTTCGTAGACTTGACAAGTCGCTTATAGAATGCCAACTGTTAAATGAAGACTTTCCACTTCATTTAATAAGGGAAGGGGCAGAGAAGCATAGCGAGCTTTATAAGACCAACCATTACAGAAGCTGCCAATCACCACTTGGTTTCATCTCTTTGTTTGTTTTTTTTTTTAATTATTATCTTTTAGAATTGTTTTTTGATGTTTGAAAAAATAAACACCATGTAAATGTTGGAACAAGTGATGTATAGTTCATAATAATTGGATTTTGTTTGGTGTAGGTTATATTCGATTTCAAATCCTTTACAATAAAACAAAAATGCATACCAATTAAGCTAACTATAATAAACCATAATAAAAATTGAATATTTGGTAGAATCAGCATGATAAGTGAATGTATAATGGTTGTTGTTGGCTATTACTATATTAGTTTTTTTATATATATACTTATTATAACAAAACTAACATGACATTAAACGTTTAACCAAATTGATCAAAGTGAATACTATAATTATTGTTGTTTTTGTCAATATATCATATTTTTGCTGATATTTAATAATTGCATTTACAATTTAGTTCAACCATATTACCATCTTTCCTAATTCTCAAAAAAAAAAAAATATATTACCATCTTTCCTATTGTAATTACTAGTATTACTTACATATTAAAAGTGCCAAAATTAATCAACATTTACACTATTCTCATCATTATTTTCTTTTTCTTTTTATAATTCAATTGCTATGATAAATGAGAGAGGGGATTTGAATCATGTTTCTCCTTATAAAGGAGATTAGACAATGTCATCAAACTAAAAATCTTTTAATTCCTCGTAACCATTTCTATCATTTTGCAAATTAACGTTGTTTTCACTATTATGGTAGCCAGCATTTTCTTCATTAAATTTGTCCCACTAATCTATTTGAAACAGTATACATACATATATATATATATATATATATTATTTTAAATATGTTGCACCGAATATTTTATGGTTTAACAGTACTTATCTCTGTTTTTTCTTTTGGCTTAAGTAAAGAACGTACTTATCTTCTTTGAAGATAAAATAATTTGAGTCATTTGACCCATCGTAGACTTGAGTTGTGCATGCGTAACGTAAAGAAATTGATATTTTGTTCTTTTTCAATCAATTTCATTGATCACAATCTTTGTTTACACAATGTCATAATAGCCCGTGAATTTCTGTCACAAGCTATAATATTAATATTTAGAAAGCAAATGACAAAAATTCTGGGAGAATAGGACGCATTGGTGTAATTAATGCAACTTTCTCAAAATATATTTTTATAGGCAACTTGCCCAAAATTTTTAGCAATATCAAGTTTTTAAGCCAATTTGTTGGACTCAGAGCACTAAAAAAAAAAATATATATATATATATATATATATATATAATCAAAACCCATGTAAAGCATGTTGGATTATATAACTTTATCCTTTTTTTTTTTAGGGGGTTGCTTTTAAATTTATTTTTTTAATGCAATTTGGATTGAAAATTTGAAATATAATAATAATAATAATAATATTAGTAATGTAGAAGCTACTGAGCCATCGATGTCGTTTTTGACATTAGACAGCTAATTGCACATGCGTACACTCGAGGTGTCAGCAAAGATGCTTACATTCGAAGAAGGAATGATGTAGTAAACTATATATGTGTCTCCAGACTCTCTACAGCATGTCGAATGGTTTATGTCTCAGCACAAAGATTGAAAAGAAAAGGTGAAATGGTCTCCATGCTCTACGATGATATAGAGGCCCTTTCTAGCTAGGATTCTAAGATTCTCAAGCCCTATGTTTGCCTTTATTTCTTACCTTTTTTAGAGCAGATGGGACTCCGATGCATCGACATATTATACAGGCTATTTTTGTCAGCAACACGTTTGTGGCTATTTTCATGAAACTTTAAAGTGCAATAAACAGAAAAGTTGGAGAAGAGGAGAATGTGAATGATCGTTGTTTATTGTTTTGGTTTGTAATGATTCATGGTTAGATGGTTGACCAGACAATTTGGTAGCTCTAAGAATGAATAGAGATTGAAGTGGTACTGGCATAGTTGCTCCAATGCTTAGTGGAATTAATGTTTTTTTGAGTACCTTGATTTATGGATCTCTTCTTGGAGAGATTTACTTGATTTCAGTCACCTTATCGTTATGGTTAAAGTGGGTTTGTAATAAGGTGTGTAATTGTTCATTTTATAATCAAGATTTTGGGTATATATCCATCGATTCTCATAATGCGATTAACGGTATCCGGATACTATGCTTGGTTATTTGAGCTCGAGCTTGTCCTTGCGCTACACTCTTATACTCGAGCTCTAACCACCAATATAGATACTCACTTCTTGTGCTCAAGGCCTAGTGTTAGTTTATCATTATCGATTTGTTGGGCAGATGGGCTCTAACTCTCATCTATAATTATGTGTCTAGGTTGTTCCTTAAGTCCTAACAAGACCTCATCTATCGTTATGTGTCTAGGTTGTTCCTTAAGTCCTAATGTGAGAGAGTCGAGGGTTTTTTAGGTAGCCAGTTGTTGTATTCTTTATCTTTTTTGCCTTCTTTTTCGGCTAAGGAAAAAAAGTAATATTGATATAAGCATAAAATGGTAGTCATATTTCCTTAAAGTAGCTAGTTGTTGTAGTTAATAGATGATACAAGATTTGAAAATTCAATGACATTGATTGGTTTCCTTTATAAGAAAAGACTAGAATTTAAATCTCCTTCTACCACTTAACTGCAACAATTATGAGTTTTATGCAAGCAATTCTCACTGTGGTACTAGTGCAATGAGATTTATATTATTAGACCGTATTTTAATTTTACACAGCTTAGGGGGTGTTTTTGATAATGTTATTTTAATAATGTTGTTCGTATTTTTTTGAAATACTTGTAAATAAAAAAGTGTGTGAAAATACGTGTAATGTTGTTTAAATACTGAAAACTATTGTTCTAGTTACACCACCGAACAACCCCTAATTTTCCAAATGTCTCCACTCCATAGCAAGACTCATCTCATGTTACATGATCATTATGCTACTTGAAAACTATATTATTAAGAATAAAGATTCATGATTTTTTACTGGTTAAAACAACAATAAAAATATGCATGACTTATCTAAATCAGTTTAAGATTTAGTCACGTTTAATTGATTTTTTGTTTTTTGTTTTTTGAAATATTAGAGGGATAAGTTAACTCAATTATTATAAGCAAAATTCATATGATCAAATATTTCATGAATGTGTTTTTGATAATTTTAATTTTAATATCTTTAAATTTTAAGAAGTTGGCCTAATAGTTCTTATGGTCTCATATCATCTATGAGTTCTTAGATTTAAATTCTCTAATTATCTTGGGCTTTCCCAAGAGATTCCTTTGGTTAAAAAATGAAACTTCAATATATTTTACCGATATAATGGAATTGTTCAAAGGTTAAGCAACTTACAAAGCATTCTTACCATGATTAAGACTTGTTTGAAGCTACAAACTACAAAAGGGATATGCATTTTGATAAGACCAATAAAAGCATATGCCGTGCGTTGGATTTGTGACCTCTTTATAGGTCTCAATCAAATGTGCATACAAAGTTAAAAGCTCTATGATTAAGCACTTTGGTTTTTTGATAGATAAATATGATTGAGCACTTGATCTTAAAAACTAAGCTCCAAAAGCGTACAATGTTCACGCATGCCCAGAAAGGCCGTTCACGTGTTTGCCGCGTCTCTTCTCTTATCCACCTATCGTGCCCATGGTTGGAGGAAAGTTTTAAAGTTAATTTAAAGACAAACACAAATTTTTATCTTAATATGATTATTACTTGTGCTAAACATGTCAATACAATAATGTGGGCATGTTTGTTTTCTTTTGATTAGGACTTGTGGATCACAGTGATTATACTTTGAACTTGTCAGAGAGAAGTATCTATAAAGCAAAATACCGTTTTGTTGACCATAATGCTAGGCCGAAAGTATCCATTAAGGACAAATCTTTAAAAAGAATTAAAGTTAAATAATTAAATTTATCATTTTTTGACAAATTAATCTTTTGAGGTAATTTATCATGTTTTCTAAGAGCATGGTAGTTTATCATAATATCAAAGCATGTGAAATGTTATTTTTCCTTTGAGTTTAGTGAATATTAAGTTGTGGAAATGTATTCATGCTAAATCTTATCACAAACTAGGCAACAAAACAATTCTATTTGTGCTTAGTTCATTTGTGAAATGACTAGTTTGGTTACAATTGTTGACTAGTTTATCACATCATTATATGTCATCCAAAAGATAAATTAGGCAACCAAATTATCTCACAACCAAAAGATGCCATAGGTAGTAAAAATAAAATAAATTAAGATGCATATAATGTACTTTGTTTCAACTGATGATCGAAAAACAAAATATTATTTGTTGGTTTTTAAAGATAGGAGGGAATCACTGAGAAATACACAGTAACTAGTCACTGATCTCATTATAATGGGGTAGCCTACCTAATCAGAATTGCAATGTGCCTTTGACTTCAAGGTGCTTTTAGTAAAGAATAATAAACCTTAATTAATGCTCCCTTCAATTAACATAGAACACGTAATTCTACATCAAAGTGTCATATCCTTATGGTTACTACATGAATTCAGGGCGGGCTGACATCTTGGGCCTCAAGCGATAATTAAAATAGGGTTTTTTTTTTTGTTTTATTTATTTATTTATGTATTAATTAAATTAATATTTATTTAATATTTTTGTATAATAATATGTTTTATTTAAAATATATTTTTCTTGCCTTTTAAGATGCAAATTGACTAATTAAAATTTTGTATTCAGGTTTTTCTAATATCTCATTTTCAATTGATAGTATAGCTAATCCACTTAATTTTTATTGAGATATTGTCGATTTTAGATATGATTTTATTAATTTTAATTTTGAAAAACTTCTTTCTGCAAAAGCAATTGTAATAAGTATTGTTAGTAAAATTCTATAAGCAATGTATGTATTTTAAAATGAATCTAACCTTTTTTGTATAATTTAGTATGTCAATTGGAGTATATTCTTTTATTTGTAAAATTTCTTTTAAAACTTTTAACTCTTAAAATAAATTTAAACCATCAATATCATAATAAATATCATGTTTGAGAAAAGATTCAAGTTTAAGACAGTATTTTTGCAAACTATCATCTTCTAGCTGAGAGAGAGATAGGCAGAGAGCAAGAGCTCAGAGAGAGAGAGAGAGAGGTGGAGAGCAAGAGTGCGAGAGAGAAAAAAATATGAGTATATTTTAGGGATTTGAGATTTTTGATTTGTTTTGATTTGAGATTGTTTTGTGAGTAATTTTTTAGACCAGATTTGCGTTTTATCCAGTTGATTTTTGATTTGTCTAGAGGTTAAAAATGATATTTTTGGGATAATTGATTTTGTTTAGGCCAAAGAAATTTTTGGGGTACCAATGTTTACAAGGATGTTCCAAATTTTTATTCTTTGGTCATAAGGATGTATAAGATTTTTTTGAGTTTCATTTGAAACTTTTTTTTCTATCCTTTCTTTTTCAAAATTTTGGGGCCCTCCTTCCACTTGGGGCCCTTAGGCAATGGCCTAATCGGCCTGGTGGAAGGGCCGGCCCTACATGAATTGATTAAGGACATGCATATAGTATGTTATGTTTGGTCTAGTGATTGATCATGTCATCACACAAATCAATATTAAAATGAAAGAATTTTCAACCTTTTGGGCAAAGAAGAAATAGCCAGCCTTGGATTGCTGGAAATCTACATCTTGTATGGCAGAAGAAAATTTGGAAAACTATTTGTGTGATGCATATGTAAGCCCATAGAGGGCCTTGTTTAGCTGACACACTAAGGATCTATTTGGATTAAGGGGGTAGGGAGGGAGAGTGGAGGAAAGTAGAGTAAAGTTAGCTAAAAATAAACTAATTTTCTACTAATTCTACTCTACTCTACTTTCCCTTTCTCCCTTCAATTCAAACGGATCATAAATTCTCCCTTGTTGACAAAAAGATTCAAAACTAAACAAGGCCCTCTATGGGTAAGGACCCGTTGACATATATACATTTTCACCAAGGGTCATCGTGTAATAATGCATTTTGAACATCTAATTGATGAAGTAATCACTTGTTAGATACAGTTAGATAAGGAGACTGTAGATTGTGGCAAGCTAGCTCCGCTTTTGGAGCAAAAGTTTCATTATAATCAAATCCTTCCATCTATGTACAGCCTTTGGCTACCAAGTGTGATTTGTAATGTTCAATGGATCTGTCTGACCCATACTTGATTTATACTACTATTTCTATGTTTGTTTCAATAGAAAACCTTGTGTAAAAATAGTTTTCCATGTTTTCCAGTGTTTGTTAGCATAAAAAAATATAAGTCAAAGAAAAACTATCTTTGGTTAACATAAAAAGTAGGACTTATTTTTAGAGATTATTTTCCATTAATATTTTTTGGAAAACAACTCTATCTCACAACAAGTAAAATAAAAGAAGTTAGGAGGATACTTTCAACTCATTTAAAGTTGCTACTAAACATTGGAAAATGAGATAATTTTATAGAAAATGCTTATTAGAAAATAGCTCATTTTCTAGAAAATATTGTTTCTGAAACAAATAATGTGTTACACCTAATGGTTTTTTTTACTTAAAGAAAAGGTTGTATGATATTTGTTTTTCTAATATATTAATGGCTAATATTTATTTAATAATTATATTATTTTACATTACTAAGGTAAAAAGATAAATAAATTTTTTATTAAAGTCTGGTTAATGAGTACCCTTAAGATATTTGTTAATAAACTATTTTAGAAAAATTTTGATAATATAAAAGATTATTTAATTTTTTTCCTATAAAGAATTACTAAAAATATTTTATAAACTAATGTCTTCTAGGCATTTATTAACTTTTCCATTTAAGGGTATATTAAATTTATGGGTATGCTTTAAGGGGCCTCAAATATTCCTCAAATTTGTTACGTTTAAAAAATATATATTTTCACTTAAAGATGGTATAAAATGAGAATAAATTTATTTAGTATATAATAGATGGTATTAGCACGTGGGGTCAGAGACAGGTGTTGGATATCAACGAGGTCATTTTTCTGCATAAGTCATCATCAATTGGCCAAGCCAGACATTTGTCAAGAGTGATGTGGGTCTCCAAGTATCACGGTAAAGTAGAAATAAAAGGAGTTTAGGGAATCAAGTGGAGTTAAGTGCCTCTTCTCCCACATTCATTCCAAAACCCCAATTTCAATCACAATTCAGAAATCCACTCCACACAAGACAACCATCTCTAATTTTTTTTTTTTTATAAAAGTTTTGAAGGGACAGAAGGTTGACCTAGAAGTCTCAATATTCTATGCAAGAAAGCATTAATAATTTCATCACCTTTCTCATTTCCAGCTTTTTCTTCATTGTTTTTTGTGCATCATACACTAAAGAATACAGAAAAAATAAAAATGAAAGAGTCGCACTAGGCCCAGCACTTTCACAGCCCGTGAGGTCACATTCTTGGATTAATAGAGAATAATGCTAGCATCATAACAATTATTATATAACACTAATATAATTTATTGTGGTTAGAGTAATATTCATTTGAATCCACAATAATGCCATTTTGTGAATTGCGATCGGAGTAATAATTACAACTAATAATGTTAGGATCACAACAATTTTCATACAACATTGATATTATCTATCATGATTGGAGTAATATTACTTTTATCTGAATCTATTAATGATATCATTTTGTGAATTATAATTAGAGTAATAATCACAACAATATAATCAATTGTGATTAGAGCAATACTATCTTCATCTAAATTAACCTTCGATACCAATTTTTTTTTGTAATATTGCGATGAGAGTAATAATCACAACAAATCATGTCAGCACTTACTATCCTCATTACTGTTCTTGCACATAGAAAATATAAATGTCCCTACAATGTGGGATTCAAGCCAGGCAGCCTTTAGAGGCGCGTTTGATTGGTGATGCTATGAACAGAGCAATGGAAGAGAGTGAGGATTCTAACATTGTTTAAGTATTTTTCACATGCTCTCTTGGAATATTTTTTTTCCAAAAAAGATGCCAATGACTCATTCACCACTATGCTAAGCATTGTTAATGCTTATATGCCCTTTGACCAACAAAGTAAAGAGAGGATGTGGCAAACTGTCAACACCCACTCACTCACACTTTTGGTGCTTTGATTCATTTAATTAAACCTAAAACATTACAATTAACAAGGCTACCTAGCTAGTAATTATCTCATTCCCAGTTGTTTGACACTAACATTAGTGCATAACACAGTTTACACACACATAGAGTCAAATCAATTACAGAAAATTTGAGAGAGTTTGAATAGGCCAATGATATGTGACAATTTTTTTCTTTTCTTTTTTTCTTTTTTTCTCTTACATAACCTTTCTACGTGTGATGCAATGGTATAGGTCACCAGTGACGTTTTGACACATTGCCAAAGTCGAGGACTTATAGAAATTAGAACTGTTTAGGGATATTAAGTGGCGTGATTGATGCTTACAGATTATATATTATATATATAAAAAGTGACATTATTCTATATAGCAAACTCTATTATCTTGGGCAGAGAGCGTTCCAATGACCTTGGACTTCACGTTTTCAATACTATAGTTTTTAACTGATTATTTAATTTTTTAAATTTTGACATCCAAATAATGGTGCATGAACCAGGATGTATTATTACAATTACGTACATTATTAATATTTCTTTATTATTATTTTTAATCCTCTCCTTTCTTGTGGCCAAGATTTATTTTCTGACCATGATATCTCATCTTATTCATCTTTGTCAACTTTCTAATGGTTCGACTAATGCAAATCCAGTTATGAATAGGTTGTGCCAAAGTTTCAGAGTTGTTTCGCTTGTATTGGGCTCACAATTCTCCACATGTGGGCCAAATCCATCTATGATAAATGTTGCTAGCTAGTTCTAACTTGTTATCATTTTTTTTTTTTTTTGAAATTTTAAGTTAACAATACACCATCTACACATTAAGTTTGTGATGAATAAATCTTAATTTTTG
The DNA here is from genome assembly GCF_932294415.1 of Quercus robur. Classification (NCBI taxonomy): domain Eukaryota; kingdom Viridiplantae; phylum Streptophyta; class Magnoliopsida; order Fagales; family Fagaceae; genus Quercus; species Quercus robur. The sequence continues at coordinate 16,306,568 of NC_065540.1, forward strand.
TTAAATCTAACAAATTTAATCATGTAATTACACATTCATAAATCATAATAAGATTTCAAAATTATAGATAATGTGGCTGAAATCATGTGTATATCATTTGATTGAATCAATTAGTATTAAATGTAAAATAATAACAGAAGTTTTGAATTTGTGATAGACCTTTTGTGTAAGATGTTAATTTAATTGTTCAAATTAAAAATTTAAGGATCAAATTCACCCTTACACTAAAGTCTAAAAAATGGTGGATTCCGATTACCTTAACTAGTAAAGTATTCTGTTGTTGAATAAAAGATTTGAAATTCGATCCTTACCTATACCAAAAAATCATTTGGTATTTTGGTTTGATGATAAAAAGTATCATCAAGAGCAAACGGCATAAGTTGAAACTATTTCTAAATAATAATAATTAAAAAAAAGCCTAAAAATGATATTTTAAAAGTTCTAATTTTTATATGTAGATAGATGGAAGGATATTTTGACTCTTATAACTGGTGAAGCTACTGGGCCATAATGGCCCAACTCAAACTGGAAGGATCTTTTGACTCACAAAGATTTAATAATGTGAACATTGGGGCCTTGGCTACTGTTTAGGCTAAAATTATAATGAAGCAGCCTGACACATTAAATGATAGTAATGTCTGGCATTGGTGGGTTTGTACTCTTTAGTAGCCAGTCTGGTGTTTTCCAAATTCCAACTTGCGGGGCTCTAATTTGTGGTGACACCCATCAGGCTATCACAGTGACTTTTATTATTATTTTTTATTATAATTATTTTTATTTATAATATCACAGTGTCTTTAAAATTTAAATTATACCATTTGCTTGTTTTGGGTTTTTTGATTGGCCAATTCTGACATTCTTCCATTTTTGTGATGTGGAGTGGCACATATCTGTCAAAGGACTCCTAATAAATAATGATGGCTATAATTAGCTGTAATCAAAGTAGCATTCATTATTTATTTATTATGAATAAAGATATATTAAAGAAAAACTGGGCGCTAAACAATCTCTAACTTTTGGATCTAGCAACCAGGAAAGAAGAAAGGAGATTATATGGGCCCAACCCAATTACAAAGGGCGGCTCATTGAACCACATTGTATGACAAAATATTTACATTTTGATGAACAAAAATGAAACCCAATAAGAGAGGGAGGACAAAGCATCTTTTAATTCGGTGAAAAAGAAAGATAGAAGCCAAGGCGGGTAGGAGTCTAGATTCAACAATGTTTCAATGACACCTTTGGAATCCCCTTCAAAAATAACATATTAATTGGAGCTTGTAGAGCGTTGCCAGTTTGATGGCTAGGAATGCAGGTTGGGTTTCTCCTAGTGTCGGATTAGGAGAAGTGGTTAGAGTGGGCAAAGATCAATCAAAGTAGCATATAATATGCATATTGGAAATAGAACAAAGTTTAACTATAAAATTGATTGTAAACTAATAAAATAAACATTACTATATATTTTGAAAATTCAACCGTTGAATTGTATATTTTTTACAGTCTTAATACACATATCAACTTTTGTGTCAATCAGATATTATTTACTATATGATCTATATGTTTATATTTTATGCATAATTTTAAACTACAAAAACTTGTAATTTAATTTTCTAAAAATTTTGCAAGCATGGTGGATATAAGAAGATGTAATTCAATAATGGATTTGTTAAAATTCACCTTCAATAAAAAGATATTGAATAAGGTTGTAATTTAAGACTATAACAAATTTTATAACTAAATTTTATCATTGGAAATAAAACAAAATAAAAATCTCAAAAAGCTAAGAAATCAATTTTCTAAAAAGTTGGCATGGGAGTTGTCTTTTTGATTACTACAACATAGATCATTTAAACAACGACTGCCAAGTATTGTTACCATCATTAAGGTGAGCATCACAACCAACACGAGATTTATGAGATTTTGAGTTTAGCATGTTAGAGTCACTTTTAAAGGACATATCCAATTAATTAAGAGTAATTCTTAGCTACTTCTGGAGTATGGAGAATGGTATTCCCTCCTCTTACATTCATGGTGGGGTCTACTCACTAAATTCATGGTGAGGTCTACCATGAATGTGAGAAGAGGAAACACCATTTCTCCGTGCTCCAGGAGTACCTAAGAATTTTCCCTTAATTACACAGTGTGCATGGTGCAAGAGAATTACACAAATCCAAGGAACAGTTAAGCTCAAATAGCATTAGACACTGTCATTGATAAAAAAATAAAATAAAGGCGAGTGTCACAAAAATAATGATAACAATGCATCTAGGGGCGTAGCCAGGAATAATAACTGGGGGGGGGGGGGGGCGGGTTGTTTCCAAGGTAGAGGCGTGACACTATTGGAGGCGTGAATTGAGAACTGAGAAGGAAAAAAACAAAGATGTAGGCATGATAGTTAGATTGTCTCTCTTTTATTTCAAACGGTGAGGATGGAATGCCTATGTTTTGTTTGATTAGGTATTTTAGATTTGGGGTTGGGTTGGGCTGGAAGTATGTTTAGTTCAGAGGAATTTTTTTTTGTTTTATTAAGGATTTGGGGCTAGATGTGGGCCAAGGTTTTTCTTTTATTTGAAGTTGTATTGGACTACAATTCTAGAAGAATTGTTGAAATAATTTGGGGGGGGGGTGCCGGATATCAATTTTTGGGGGGGCCCAAGTCAATTTTATATTTGCTCTTAGGGAAATTTGAAAAATTTTGGGGGGCCCAAGGAGCCAAGTGGCTCCGCCCATTATGCATCTAAAAGTAATTATAAGCATTATAAATTTAAAATACTATAACTTTGTCGTAAGATATTTATTTATAGATTAATTACAGATATCACTCCTGCGATATACTCATATACTTTTAAAAATTTATTTCATGGGGTATATTTTATGACACTTACTTTTCATGTGGTTTGTTTTCTAAAGTATTTTTCATTAGTTATAAGGAAATTTGATAATATGGTAAGTGCCCATGTCTAATAGAAAGAATAAAAGAAAATTGTTCAAAAAAATAAAAATAAAAAGAATAAAAGAAAATAATTGGTCTATCATTACATCTCTATTTTTATTTTTCAACATTTTCCTTCAATATTCATTTAGTGTAGTTGTTTCTATTCAGAAGTTGAACACGGGTAAAAAGCAAAACAATCTTTTCTCTTTTTTCTCTAGGTGACGTATATATCCACCCTACACAGGAAAAGTTAAACATGGAATATTGATTGGACAGCAATAAATAGTAGTAGAATATAACTTTGAGTTGTACAAGAAACATCAAACATGCAACAAAGAGTAGTTCTGGTACCACAACAATGTGCACAACTTTGTGCACAACTCGGCCACGTGGCGAGTTGTGGTTGGTGGAGGGGTGATGGTGGGTCACCCCTACACCAACCACAACTCGCCACGTGGCAGAGTTGTGCACAAAGTTGTGCACATTGTTGTGGCATTAGAATTTTCCTGCAACAAAAGAGAGTAGGTGATCCAAATTATGTTGGATGATAACCAGTGTCGACATTTTCCAACAAAAGTCGTCGAATTTTGATGTACGAACACCGACCTTTAGCTGCATCCCCTAAAACATGAGCCCATCATGTCATCATTCTTATTTTTTGTACTCATACGTCTGACATACTCATACATAGTTACGATATTATCCCTGATAGCTAGATAGATCCTCCAAGTACAATCCTCTTGCTTTTTAGAACTTGCTTTGTCAGTTCTCAAATTTCTTGATCTCTCTTCATCCGTTGGTTGTCAGTTTTCACTTTAAAATAACAAATACAGAAAGTCTATAATGGCATCATTGGCATGTTTCACTTTCATGCACACCTGGATGGTGAAATCTAAGATTTAGACAAACATGGTTACAAAATTTTGTACAATTTTTTTGCTCATTTTTATTTTGATAAGTACTAGAAAAAGAAAGCGAGGTTCGAATTATAAACATGAAACTCAAAAAAGACCGTTTTTATCATTGAAATGTCATTAAACATTTATTTAATTGTTGTGATAGAAATAACATATCACTAACATCAATTTAAGTGATTTATTTTTAAATTATATAGTAAAATATCCATTTTTTCAAGGTATCTAACAAAATACTTATGTTTTGAAATTAGATTTTAACAAAATTAAGTTCTATATAAAATTCGACAACCTTAAAATCGAATTTTATGCGTACTTTTAAGTGGAACTCGATACCTTTAAAGTATATATTCTAACTACCTACTTTAAAAATAAACAGTATTTATCATTTTTGCCCATTGTTACAACTTTTACTAATACAAATCATTCTCAAATCTCAACCCTAATGAAAAAAATAATGAGAAACGGGTCAACAAAGGTTAAAACGAATAGGGCTAGTCGGTGGAACAAGAGGGTGTTTTTGTAATTTCGCATTTTTGGCATATATTTTTTTGCAAGTGCTTGCTCTTAATAAAATTACATCTAAGCTACGATTGAATCCAACCTTTCATTGCTTTTTCAATGCCAAGAACGTGAAAGAAAAGTTAAGAATAATGGCTAGTTCTTCCGTGGATGCAATCTCGGTATTGGTATATGTAATTCTAAGAAAGAGCATATATGTATATAAGGAATTTGCAGTATTGATGGTGGACTTCCTTCCAGTTATGGTGTCAACAATCCGATTTTCCCGTTTCTTTTTCAGGCCAACTACGGTGGTTTCAGCCAGGTACTCTCCCATGTCATCCATGGTGGCTCGACATGATCGGTAGTGCTATACAAAAAGGAAAAAAAAAAAAAAAAAAAATACCATTGTGGTTTATCAGTATAGTTATATCATGTAAGTGTTGGCTTTCTAGCTCTCATTTTCCTATTTTTGTCTGTGCTAGTTAGCTAGTTTTTGAGTTTATTTGATGAGTGCTATATATGATTGGTGTAATAATCTCGGAAAAATGATAATTCATTTGGGATGATGAATCTGTGTGTGTAATATTAATAGTCAAGAATGATGTTTCTTGTTCTCTTCTGAGTTCATTCACTTGGAGTAATTTTTTTTTTTTTTTTTTTGAGGGTTTGATGATTATTTCTCGTTTGCTTTTGCACTACATGCATGATATATAACATGAAGGGTGAGATAACTAGTTTCCCAACAAAACATGATACGTGTTCCTCATCAAATCATACCAGTGAAATGTGTTTGTTTGGATTCATTGAAAAATGGGCAAAAGATATTAGTTATACCAAAGAAAAATGAAAATTTAGAAAGTTATAGATATAAGAATAAACTTACCAGTCAACGGAAAGAAAGCTAATTCAAATATAGTAAAATACTGTTTTCAGACTACAATTTTGTGTTTGATTTTTGTCTTCCAAGAAAATCTATATGGGGTTAGTTGATCTACTATTTATCAAACGACTATGGGCATTTGTTTAATCATTAACACTTTTTTTGTTAGAATCTTAGTGAAGAATTGCTAGCACCTAAAACATTTTGATTCTTCAAGAGAAGTGCAATACATGGGATTTCATCTCCAACCATGGGCAAAAGATATAGTTATACCAAACAAAAATAAAAATTTAAAAAGTTGTACATGTACAAATAAACTTATTAGTCAACGAAAAGAAAGCTAATCTAGATAGAGTAAAATACTGATTTCAAGTTACAATTTTGCGTTTGATTTTTATCTTCCAAGAAAATCAATATGGGGTTGGTTGATCTACTTATCAAATGACCATAGGCATTTGTTTAATCAGTAACACATTTTTTTTTTTTTTTTTTTTTTTTTTTAGAATCAGTAACAACTAGTAAAGAATTGCTAGCACATAAAATATTTTGATTCTTCAAGGGCAGTGCAACTAAATGGGATTTCATCTCAAACCATGGGCAAAAGATATAGTTATACCAAATAAAAATGAAAATTAAGAAGTTGTACATATACAAATAAACTTATATGTCAATGGAAAGAAAGCTAATCCAGACAGTAGAATACTGTTTTCAAGCTACAATTTTGTATTTGAGTTTTATCTTACAAGAAAATCTGTATAGGGTTGGTTGATCTACTTATCAAATGACTATGGGCATCTGTTTAATCAGTAACACTTTTTTTTTTTAAGAATGTAATCAGTAACAACTAGTAAAGAATTCTAGCACCTAAAATATTTTGATTCTTCAAGGGCAGTGCAACTACATGGGATTTCATCTCCAACCATGGCTCGCCAGTCCACTTGTGTTATTTGGTAGTTGTGAAATTTCATTCAAAAACTACTTCTATTACTATATATCTTGCCAAAATCATGCTTTTACTCAAGTCACATTATCCTAGCATACATGTTGTAAACATCAAAGTATAGATGAATAACAAGCATTTTCAGTTGGAAATTATTCACATATCAATTATTATAAAGGTAAAATGAATCTATGCTAATTAAGTTGGGGAGAAGCAAAATGCTTAAAGCATAGTTACATAGTGATTGGATTTTGAAATATTTTTTTGTAAAATAAGCACATAAATAGGGAGGAGGGGTTGGAAATGTACTTTTTTTTTGGTTGACACATTTTGGGTGATTTTGGGTTCGCATGTTTTTGCAATTGATGAGAGAGAGAGAGAGAGAGAGAGAGAGGACTATCATTTTGTGGGTTTATAATTGCCAGTTTGCCAATAGTGATAGAAGTAGCAAGGCATTTCATCCTCAATAAACAAAAAGTTTTATGGTTGATTGATATTGCTCATCATCATTTAGTTGTTATTAAATATATATATATATATATATAATATTTTTTTCATTGTTGTTCATATGTATAGGATCGATATCAATATCAAGTTTATAGGTTGTTTGTGATATATTTATTAAGATCTTTTCCATTTAGGATAATCTTTGTTTGGCATTTTCTTTATTTATCTATTGGGATAACCCATATTATAACATTGGAATGATTTGAAACATGTCATTTCAAGCAAATTATCTATGGATTAATTGGCAAATATATGTGAGCAAGCGAAGTATAGTTCTTCTTCCCAATTATGTATCATACATCTATACTTCTAAGCTCTAGTCATCTCACATGTTATCTACGTTTAGATATATTTTTGGGTAAATTCAAGATATAGAGTACTGTTCAGGCAAGCAAAATCTTCTTTATCAATTGTTGCAACTTGCATCCTTTAATTTTAATTGTTTGTTTCATGTTTTTGTTACACTGGTTTGGTTCTCTTTTGCTGCTTTGCAGTGCGTACGTGATGATTTGCCATCCAGTAATTGAATTTCAAATTCCATCTATTTGAATGTGCTACTTACATCATAGTCTTACACCATGCCTACTTTGTGATGATGATATATGGGAGTCACAATATATTGTCTGGCGTTACTGCTCATCAACTTCGATGTTGCTTGCAGGCTAGCAATACCTGAGACTGAGAGTTTACTAATTTGGAGGAACTTAGATATGCATGGCGGGACTTGTTAACTCTTTTATTTCTCAAACATGGATTTTGAATCTGAAATGTCTACCATCAGTATCTGTAGTTTCCATGTCAGTTCTTGGCCAAGTTGTTTGCTCCCCGTATAGCTGCATGCATTATCAAAGAGGGTGGACATGAATAATTTTTGTTTGGAAAGTTAGGACCACATTTTACTCTAAAATGCTTACAGGATTGTGATTAGTGTTATATCAACAATATAGTAAATGAACTTTAATTGATTTCTTGTTTTGTGTGAAGTGTAACATTTATTGTAAGTTTGTTACGAACGCTGGTGTTGAAGTTGAACTACATTAGCGTAGCATTTTGATCTACTTTGGTCCATCGTGGTCTACTTCTGTCTATTTTGGTCTACTTTCGTCAATTTTGGTTCACTCCGATTAACTTTGGTCTATTTAGTACACTTTAGTCCATTTTAAAAGGGTCAGACTTAGGTCTATTGTCCAGTAGTATTGGATCCATTGAGATGATGACATGTGTTTACTTTTAGACACGTGTCACCATCTGACCGGGTCCAGTACACTAGACCTAAACCAAGTTCATTTTAAAAAGGGTTTGGAATTAACACTTATGAGTCTTCTAATTAATATTTTCATTTTTTAGTTAACCAAAAAACAAATAACTAGTTAGTAATTTCATTTTAGCCCATATAACTAGCGTTAGTATGTGCAAGGTGTCATAATAGTAATGTATGTAAGCGACTTACTGGCTCCTACAGTTTGTCTCCTCACCTTTCCCTTACCATTTAACTGGTGTCATTGCTAAGTCAGTTCTTGAATTAGGTTACAAGCTTATTTTGTATCTTTTGTGTGCTTTAAATTTTAGGGTGAATAAGTTAGTCCTAGGTGGGTCTGAGCCAAATTATTATTTCCCATTGCTAACCAACCTTCCTTATGTGATGCCCGTTTGTTGATTCCTAGACTGGGCGTCATTGTACCACAAGTTTGCAAAGTCAAATTTGTGTTTCTGATAAAGCATAATATCAACCATTTTTAGTTCAATAGGACACTATATTTCAATGGAGGGAGATCATAACCTTCCTTATGTGATGCCCGTTTGTTGATTCCTAGACTGGGCGTCATTGTACCACAAGTTTGCAAAGTCAAATTTGTGTTTCTGATAAAGCATAATATCAACCATTTTTAGTTCAATAGGACACTATATTTCAATGGAGGGAGATCATTTCCTTTTTCTCTTCCTCCATTTCTTCGCCTCCAACTCTCTAACCATACTATTAGTGTCCATTTAATTGGGTTAAAAAAAAGAAGAGAGAGGATGGGGGCAATGGGCTCCTATTTTGATGGGCCTATCTCCTCTCTGGTCTTTTATGTCTTCTGATCGACTTGCTTCTCCTCTCTCTTCCATTCTCCAAAAAAAAAAAAAAAAGAAAAAAAAAAAGAAAAAGTGAGGGGATAGAAAATGTTAGAGAGGAAATGGAAGATGGATTAATATTATTTGTCTGATAGAGAAGAAAAGTGAAATGAGAGGAAAAAAAAAATGATAATTATTTTCTATTCGGGTCTACCATTTTTAATTTTCTCAAAAAGAAAATACTTTAGTGATTTGATAATAGTATCTCTTTCAATACCTTTCCCCCCATTTTGTCTATTTCCTTCACTAAATTCAAATGAAAAATATCACTTTTTTTCCTCTTCTTCCTTACATTTTCTTTTGTATCATTTCTATAAAATGAAAATTATTCAATACTCTAGGACCACGATAAGTAATTTTTCTCTACCTAATAAAGTCTTAATACTTACCTAATTTCTTAGTTCAAGTGGTACCTTTCCAAGCACAAAGTGTCTTGGGGGTTCACAGCAGGGTAGGGGTCTAAGTTGCAGTAGTAACATTTCTTAGATATTCTAATCATTCTCACAAAAAAAAGTAAAATTCTAAAAAGTTGTGCATAATAAGCTGAAAATAATCTCTCTCAAACAAGCTGTGTTACCCACAAGAATCAAGAACCCTAATTCATCTGTCTAGAAGTCCTATTTCCATCTAGCACTATATATATATATATATATATATATATAGAATAGGCTCCTAACATGTTCAAACAAGACATTATATAATTGGGACTCTTAAGTTTGGCTCAACTAATTCAATTAATTTTTTTAGAAAAACTAATTCATTTAATAAGGAAACTGAAATAGGGTTTTTCATTTGTACACATCCATGCATTTCAATAGTAGTGTTTGGCTATCATAGTGTTTAGACTTCAGAGGAAGAGTGCACCATAATGCCACCTTTTCAGCAAGAATGCTATAATGCCAAACAAATATCCAGATCAAATTCAGAGAGAGAGAGAGAGAACAACAATGAACACAAATAGATTAACTGAGAGACAACGAGTTGTTGTCTCATCGTTTTTAAAGACCCTAGCAACTTATTCAAGCAGAAACCTTGTATAGATATGATATTGAAGTTTTTCACTAGCATTAGACTTTGACATGATACACCACTAGTTAGTACAAAATGTGAACGAGCAGACAAAGACATTTATGTCCACATTGAACTTGAGGGCTTCACATCTTAGAAACCGAGTAATCCATGGCATCTACAAGGAAATCTGCAACCAAAAGATTACATATTTAGTGAAAGGGCCACTGGCAATGAAAAAAAGAAAGACCATTAAAAGAATTCGGTATGACATGACAGACATGTCATTGCTTTGCCACGGCTGTCAACATGTTAATGGAGTAAGGTATACTACAAATTTAACTACAAAAACTTAACAAATTTTTGTGTCACCAATCACAAAAAAATTCAAAGTTTGTAAGCCTATTGTAGTAAAATTGGCAGAAGTTTTGGCATTTTCCATTGAAGGACTGAAGGCTCACCTGCATCTTCCTTGGTGAAGCAGAGGGGAGGTGTAATTCTAAATACATTTGAATAGATTCCGCCTTTCCCTATCAATACTCCCAATTCTATAATGGCAAAAGAGTTCAATTAGTATCTACAAGTGAGCCAAAGCCTAGAGAATAGCTGATGAGAGAAATGCAGACCTTTCATCTGGTCCAATACATGCAAAGTTTCAGCCTTTGCAGGAGTTTTCAGCTGGCGATCAGTGACAAGTTCAACTCCTAGCATGAATCCTCTTCCCCTAACGTCCCCAATAACTGCAGAATATCAATAAAGTAAAAAAAAATTCTGATTAACTATATACTCATACAAAAGTTTAAATGCCTAAATACAAAAGATGAATGAAGAATGTTTACTTTCATATTTGTTCTTTAGTGCAGTTAGTCTGTCTTTCAAGTATGACCCCACAACATGTGCATTCTCCTGAAGATTTTCTTTTTCAATCACCCTCAAAACTGCAAGTCCTGCGGCAGTGCATACTGGATTCCCACCAAAGGTGTTGAAGAAATTGCGGCGAGTCAGGACCTTTGCAATCTCAGGTGTGGTTACCACTGCCCCAAGGGGAATTCCATTTCCAATGCCCTGCAGATACCAGTGAAGAAAATCAGTCAAGGTAAGCCAGCCAAATTCTAATAAAATGGTCCACCAGTTTGATGAAGCAATGGTAATTTGAATTGAAGTGAATGGATGATTTGTAAAATCTTCATTTTGTGCTTTTAGTATGTTAGTTTGTGAAAATTATATGTTAGCAGTTGAGCCAAAACAGTTGTACAAATAATAAGTAAAAAAATTGATTAATGAAAGTTATGAATGCAATCCTAGCAAACTGCTTAGTAAGACAAGTCAATAATAGTATGCCATGTGAAAAATAATGAGCTTCCGCACCAGATCAAAGGCATCAAACCCCAAAAAGTTTTCAAAGATGATAAAAACACCTATAATGTTATCGTGCCAGAGAGCAATTCTAGGGACACAACTATTTTGCAACTTACTGAAGAAATAAAGAAAAGAAAAGAAGTGAAAATAAACCTTTGCCATTGTCACAATGTCGGGCGTGACCCCTTGAGCCTCAAACGACCAAAAGTGGCTCCCAGTGCGAGCGAAACCAGCCTGAACCTCATCAGCAATACAAAGGCCTCCTGCTTTCTTTATACTGCTATAAACAGGAGGCAAGTAACCAGGGGCCAATTCTACAATCCCCCCCACTCCCTGTCATACATAAAAAGGATGTTAAGAGGATTATGAATAATGTCAATATGGAAGGAACTGCGCAATTGGAGGTAGATAATGTACCTGAATTGTTTCAGATACAAAAGCAGCAACATTGCCAGAAGTTCCATATTCAATGAGATCTTGGACATCTTTGGCATACTTTTCTCCATCTGAACCAAAAACACCTCTGTACGGGTCTGGATTCAAGGCATGATGGGTTCCAGACTGGTGGCCATAGCCATAAGAAGAAGAATAGTAGCAACATATTTCTTATAAGTACATCAAATTTAGATTACGTGGCTCCATAGACTAAAAAAATAAAAGGGAGATGCATGGAATGCCATCATTTAAGGATGGAAAAACTTCAAACTATTTTAAGAGCATCATTTATCATTTATTAGTGTTCAATGTTCCTGATTTGTAACAAGCAATACCAGAAAGCAGAAAGTTCTAAATTTTAATATATTAATGAAAGGAAATTACAGAAGTACAATCTGCTTTACAAGCTAACATTAAGGGGGGTGGCAGATTGTCAAGACAGAAACAAAAGGAAACATTAGAATCTAAAGCTAACTAAACTAAACTAACATTAAAACCTCAATAAAATAAACTAAAACATTAGAAATTTTACTTGCTCATGTGTATGAATAGATTGATAACAAAGTTAGTGGCCTACTTAACCAAAAAAAATTCAAGAAAACAGAAAAGTCACGATTTGCCACAAACCAAATTCAAGAAAGCAGAAAGTCCATGATTTTTAAAGTTACGGCCTACTTTAAAAAAATATTTTAAAAGCATCTTTAATCAATTAATTAGGTTCTATCTTCTATGCTCCTGATTTGCCACAAGCTAAATCAGACAACAGAAAGTTCTAATTTTACTTGCTTATGTGTATGAATAGATTGATATCAAACTATTTTTCTGGTAAGGTAGCTCTCTCTATTTGGTGGGATAAACTCAGACAAATGAGTATAAAATTAAATCACATGGCATTTACTCATTGAGTTGATAACCATGGATTGATTTTCTATTACTTGTTACAAGATATTATTTCTGCTATTGTCTCTATCTCTAAAGAAATGATTGTCACATTTCCCTTCCCAACAGAAACAAAAAATTTTGATGTAGACATAGCAAGCTAGCATTGGCTTAACATCTTTATCATTTGATGTCAAAGCACGTTTTCATATTAGCATAATGATCATAGTGGCAATTTCACTATCCATTATAATGCTTGGTTCAATAGCTATGATTGTGAAGCGGGGAAAAAACAAAAAATAGTAGTGAATGTCCAATTGGACTGAGTTTTGGTAGTGTTGGTAACATCAAGATGGGATTACAGTATGCCTCACCAGCTACGATGTGACTTCTTCACAAGTCACCTAACAAGTGAACTATGAGATAATTAAAGATCTTCTACCTTACAAAATCTCTTTGGTCCCTTTTGGCTAATTCATAGATGAGCCCCAAAGTGCACAATGAGTCATGAAAACGAAAGTTGATTGTCTTTTGTGGACAGCCCTAAAAAAGAATTTGACTTTTACTCTATTTTTGCTATAAAATAAGATAATCAAACTAACAAGTTTACATGAAATTTTAAAGATATTAACGATGTCATAAGAACACTCATCATAAGCTATTATGAACCACATGTTTTTTAATGGCATTTTCAGTAGTCCTCCTCACTCCTCACATACATCAAAAGCCATAAGTACAAAACTACTAAGACAGCGACCACATTTAGTATTAGTATGTACTATGTACTCCTTTTTGTTTAATTTATACATTGATTCTACTCTTTTAACCCATTCTTGAAAAGCTAATAGTTTAACTTATTTTTTTAGCAATTATAAAAAAGTTAAACAGGGCTTAAAAAAGCTAGTTGCTAGTGCTCCATTTAAAGTGTGACATGCAGTGATAGTGAGACGCAAAAGCATTTTACATCTAAGTAAGCAAACTATCTGGCAATTATGTGACACTAATTCGAAACAATTTGTATTCAATAAAGTTAAGGTCAACTTCATAAAATGAAAAAAAAAAAAAAAAGGTTTAAAGTCAAGTTATGATTCAATTCATTCGAAAAAAATATTCCTAACCCCTGACTATTTAGAATTCTTAAATATAGGTTTTGTAATTAATGAGTAAAAAATTATTACAGTCGTATTTCAGATAAAATACCATCACCCAACTTAGACCATCTAAAATTATGTACTTTGTTACATATTATTTGTGTGTCACACACATTTTTGGGGTTTGAGAAAATGGAAGAAGAAAGAGATAATTGTAGAAGAATTTCATTGAAAGGAAAGGAGAATTTTATTATTTACCTGAACAACATTGTATTTCCAAACGCTCTGTCCTGTGGCCCCCATAGTTCCAGCGGCGTTTCCATGGTACCCGTTTCTAAGTGATATTATGTCATGGGACCCTGTATACAACTTCGCCATCATTAAAGCCAACTCATTCGCTTCCGTCCCAGAATTCGTAAACAACACCACCTACAAATAATAAAACATAGTCACAAAGTTATACACAATTCTTAATAAAAAAAAAAAAAAAAAACACACTCCACGTATAAATTACTTCAACAATCATCTATATCGTCAAGAAACATAAAATAAATTTGACGTGTATTTCTTGTTATACAACAACACTCCTGGGTTAGTTTATTTATTAAAAAATAATATAGGTAAAAATACAATTCTATATATATATATAAAACCTTTAAAACGTGCATCTAACTTATAAGTCAAATAATCTTAAAAAAAAAAAAAATTATAGCAGGCTTTGAACCCACAAATTTATTAGTAATCATTTTTGGTAAAAGTATATAGGTAAACACTTATAATTTTTACGAAAACCAAATTATTTTTAACAAAAATTTTACCAAAAAAAAAAAAAAAAAAAATCCTTCCAAATTAATCTACTACCATAAAAAAATAAAGTTGCTACCAAGTTTCCTTAGAAAGCGTTAACAATATTGGGAAATTATTCCATATTTAGTAGTAATATTTTATTTTCATGACAACATGTATCATGCATGAGAGAAAAAGAATGTTACTCTCGAAATATTGAATAATTACTAATAACAAATAATAATAATATATAATTATTATATGTACGTTAAGATCGCCGGGCAACTTGGAAGCAAGGGCCTCGGCAAAGTCAGCGATGGCGGAGTTGAGGTAGAGGACAGTGGAGTGTTGCAAGCGCTTGGTTTGATTGACAATAGCCTCCACCACGTCCGGGTGGCAGTGGCCACAACCCACCGTAGCTATTCCTCCAAAACCGTCCAGGTATCGCCGGCCTTCATCGTCGAACAAGTACTGCCTCTTCCCATCTACCACGTTCACCTGCCCAATCATACATGAATTCAATTAGTATTCACAATCATAGAACAAAATAATGCTAAAAAAACCAATTGAGAAACAATCATCAGTTCATTTAACGTATGATCTTTGATCATCTAGAGATATCATGAGATCTTAAAAGCTTAAATTTTTTGGTTGATAGAATTAGTCCAAATTTTTGTTGGATGATAGGAGATTTTATTAAAACCAATTGAGAAACAATCATCAGTTCATTTAACGTATGATCTTTGATCATCTAGAGATATCATTAGATCTTAAAAACTTAAATTTTATGGTTGACGAATTAGTCCAAATTTTTGTTGGATGATAGGAGATTTTATCGAGATAACTCGAGCAAATAAGGAAACATATTGATAGGAGAATTTATCGATTGAGATAATTGAAACCCACATTAGTCGGGATTAACCGAGTCCTTATTTGACCATAAGATTTTTTTTTCAGTTGAGGTAATTGAAACTCGTGTTTTCAAAAAGTGAAACAGTGAAATGCATGATTTTTCAGAAACAAGAGATAGAGAGAAGGAGGAGGCGGAGGAGGAGAAATGATCAGGTGTGGGTGGGTGAGGGACTTACAGGTTTCTTGTATAAATGATACAATGAAGGGCTGAGATAAGCTTTTCGCTTGGCCATGATCTCATCGACGGTGGGACCATTATAAGGCGGAGGAGAGTAATCAAAGGGGGGCATTTTCGGAACAGTGACATCATTTTCTTGAAGAGAGGCGGTCCTCTGGGCTAGTTGAGAGAAGCAGCGTTGTGAGCACAGGGAAATTTTTCTCGAAAATACCCTTCTCGTTAGAATTCCCTGCATTTTTAAATTTTAATTTCCTCGCTGCCTCTCTATCTTTCTGATTCCTCGGATTTGGTTTTTACAATTTGTGAGGGAATTAAGATTCCGAGAATTCAGGACTATTATGTTTCGGGTGTTTGTCTTTGGTGGTGGTAGAGCTCTAAAACTAAGCTAGGCCGAGAAAGAATTTATATAGAGGATTACAGAGGGCAAGGTAACACTGACGTGTCCTATTATGATTGGTTATGGATGATTTTACCTAGTTACCCTTTGGTATATTAAGCAATTACTAGGATAACGAGCGATACTAAAACATCTTTCCAAATTGAGTAACGCTACATACAAAAAAAAAAAAAAAAAAAAAAAATTGAATAACATTTTTTACACCATTTAATATGACATGTTTGTACTTTCTCAAAAAAAAAAAAAAAAATGACATGTTTGTACACTAGCTGGATCTCACCTGAGTTAACCGCTGACTATACTGTTTTACTTACTATTAACGGCCAAAATGGTCCAATACCATGTTTTTTTAAAATTTTTAACAACAGAGCACTGTTTCGGAAATAATTTGGGATCTACCACTTTTTGTGGTACTCGAGCTCACCAAGCTCGAGTACCATCTTTTCATTGGTCAACATCTTCTCAAAAAAAAAAAAAAAAAAAGTTGCCCGAAAACGGCACTATAGGGCTTAAAAACGCCACTATAGGGCCCCTTGAACCAGGTATGGGGGTTATAAAAAAATTTTGAAGGAAAACGCCGCTATAGGGCCCGAAAACGTCACTATAGGGCTTAAAAACGCCACTATAGGGATCCCAGAACAGAGCGATTACCCTTATAAAAATTTTTTGCAGGAAAACGCCGCTATAGGGCTATAAAACGTCACTACAGGGATTAAAAACGCCACTATAGGGCACCCAGAATATGGGCCAATCACACTTTTAAAAAAATTTGCAGGAAAACGCTGCTATAGGACTTTAAAACGTCACTATAGGGCTTAAAAACGCCACTATAGGGCTCCTTGAATATGGGGCGACGGTGGAATGGAAAAATGTGGTACTCGAGCTCACCAAGCTCAAGTACCACAAAAAGTGGTAGATCCCAAATTATTTCCGAAACAGTGCTCTGTTGCTAAAAATTTCAAAAAAACATGGTATTGGGCCATTTTGGCCTACTATTAACAGCATTATTATTGGTAGTGCTAAAAAGTTATATTGCTATTTTTAACATTACCAATTCTAGAAAGTAAGCTACAATAGTGGAGCCAAACTTAAAAATTTTAGCTCTTTATCTATAGTACACAGCTATTTATAGTTGCTAAAGTAGAAAAATAGTATTTTATTAAACCTCTCATAAAAATAATGTTTCTTTCCCTTTTTATTTATTTATTTTGGGTTACACACTTTCTTCTAACCAAGTATCAGGCATGTGTGATACTCCCTTTGCATGTGCTTGGTTTTTACCTTTAGCTCTGCTCTTTTTTTGCTGGTTTTTGATGGGTATTGGTTACAGTGGTGGAGTTGTGGCTGCACTGGTGGTTTCCATGGCTTTGATGGTGGTTGTGGTTATGTTTTCGCTGTGGAATGAAATATTATTTTATTGTAGTGTTTATATTATTTTATTGTGTTAAAAACTAAAATAAAACTAATGTTTGATGTTTTGTAAAGTGAGAAGGTAAAATAGATAAAGTAACTTTTTATAGTACCACATAGCTAAAAAAATAGCTCCACTAATGTGGATGCTCTAAAAAGTTACCACATTAGGTGTCAAATTTGTTGCATTATATTAGACTTTCTCTTCCAAATTATGTTGAAAAATTGCCATATTTATAATCACTTTACAAAAATTGTGAATGTTTCCTTATTTTTCTATGTTTTGCTTTGCTTGAATGCTTTTGTCACAAATGGATCGGAAATTATAATGTTACTGTTTTCTGATAAATTTGTTTTGTCCGTTTATCTTTTTTAAACAGTCGGAATGAATATGATATGGACTTTAGAAAATGTCGTATTGATTTATAAAACATTAATTGCATATTTCTCTTAATAATTAATTAATAATTAATAATTTTGCGATGCAGTGACAATATATCCTTTAAATTTTAAAGTTAAAGAATATTCTCCCAGGAAATATGTTGGACTTTTCTGTTAAATTTAACAGGAATCTTTGTGATATTGATTATGGGGTAAATTACTTATTAAAAATAATAAATAGGACATATTACTCAATTTTAAAGCTTATAAAGGACTTATAAAAAAAAAAAGCGTATAAAGGATATTGGACTAAGAGATTTCTTTTTTTTGAGGGAACAATACTAAGAGATTTCAATAAAATTTAATAGAAAATTGAAAGAAAAAATTCTGTTAGACAATACCTTTAAAATGTTGGACTTTTCTGTTAAATTTAATGGGAATCTTAATGATATGGGGTAAATTGCTTATTAAGCATAACAAATAAGGCATTTTGGTCAATTTTAATTTGGCATAAATGCACTTTTGGTCCCTACATTTTGGGAAAATTTCTATTTTAGTCCCTACATTTCTATTTTACCACTTTTAGTCTCTAAACCAATTAACGTGTGACATTTAAGTCCTTACTGTCATCCAACTAACAAAAAAAGTTGACATGATTGACGGTACATTAAAATAATAATTACAAAACTATTTTGGCATTAAAAAAGGCCACATCAGCATCTAAATTTTTAAAAAAATAAAAAAATAATTTTAACTAAATAAAAAAAATTACAAACAGAATTAAAAACAAAAAATCATATGAATGGAGATCTCAGATCTTTGAACAAGAACAATAAGATTAGAAACCCATAAACTCATAAATTTCACATTCAAATTATCAAATTCCTATTTCAAATTCATCTTGATCATGAACACACAAGAACAACAAACCCAAAATATTCAATCCTAAGAACAAAAGAATAGAAACCCAAAATATTCCAAAATTTGTACACAAATTCTTCCACAAAAATCAATTGTACACAAACACCAACCCAGATCTGAATGGTTTTTTTTTTTTTTTTTTCTTTCCTTTTTTATGTTCTTATCAGAAGCGGATCTGGGTTTGGAGCAAATCCAATGGCACTGTTTCTGGGTTTGGAGTAGATTTGTGTTTGGGTTAAAAAACTCCCAATACATTTCTTTGCCACTTCTTTCATTTCAATTGAGCCAAAACTAAAAATGGCTGCTGTTGCTGCTTCCATTTCTTCAACGAGCTTATTCTCTCCCTACGCTCTTGCTTGCCCCAAAACTCACAACCCTCAACCTCACAAGCTCTCCAATTCCAATTCCAAGAGAAAGCAACCGCTACGAAACCCTTCAGCTCCACCCCCACGCACCGACGACAGAGAGACGTAGCTCCACCCCACACTCTGTCGAAGGTTTGACATCCACCCACACTCCGACGCAGCTCCACCCCACACTGACGCCAGTCCGATGAGTTTTCTCCCTTTTCTTCTCTTCTCTCACGTTCGCCCACTTTGAGCTTTGCATGTACCCAATCCACCAAGGCAAAAATCTCCTTTACGCCGGCAAAGCCATACCCACCTCCAACGTCTTCGATCTGTTGTGGGCGAAGTCAATCTATGGGTTTGGGTTTTGATTTGTGGATGAGGGGCATGACTGATTTGGGTCTGGGTTTTGAGGAGCGTGATGTGTAGGTTACGATTTGGGTTTTGGTGGTGGTCGATCTGAGATTTTGGGTTGTCACGGTGGACATCAGCGTGGGGTTGTGGTGCTGTGGGTGGACCTGGGTTCGTGGGGCTGTGGGTAGCAGCTTGTCGTGGGTCTTGGGATTGAGATCTGTGGAGTGGTTGATTTGAGTTTAATTTTTCTGGGTTTGAGAAGTCCTGGGATTGAGTTTAATTTTTCTGGGTCTTGGAATTGAGTTTAATTTTGTTTTTTAATTTATTTCTTTTTTTGGTTTAAATTTTCTGACATGGCTTTTTATAAAAAAAATTAAAATGCTGACATGGCATATAAAAATGCCAAATAATATTTTTTTAATAATATTTTAATCACCACGTCAGCGCCACATTAGCTAATAGGGTGTTCTGTTTGCCACATCATCTTTTCATGTTAGTTGGTTGACGGTAAGGACTTAAATGTCATGCGTTAATTGGTTTAGGGACTAAAAGTGGTAAAATAAAAATGTAGGAATCAAAATAGAAATGATCCCAAAATGTAGGGACCAAAAGTGCATTTACGCTTTTTAATTTTTAAGGCTCAGAAAGGATTTATTTTTTGGTAATGAACTTTGTAATTTGTAATACCTTTATAAGTAGATTCCTATAAGGTGAAGTTGTAGCTAGAAGCCTAGATGAGATTTTGGAAGCATAATCAGTTTGGAGAATATTCCATCTGTTGTTGGACTGTAGAAGTTTCTTAAGATGCTTGGAATACAACGAGAACTATTCATAAAGGAAGAGCCTATATTCTCAAAAAAAAAAAAAAAAACCCTATGCCTATATTGCAGAAGGAACCATAATTCATGAAAATTTTAACATGCACCCGTAAAATTAAGAATTGCCCATTGGTACTTAATTACTTCTATCATTTATAATATATATGTATATATATATATATATATATATATATAAAACCGAAGCTTTTGAAACTCCCACAATTTTCCATGTTAGCATTATTTAAATAATAAAAACAAAAATTATAATTTTACCATAAAATCGGAAAAAAATATCTCTGTCACTTAAAAACAAAACCCGATAATACTTCTTCTTCTTCTTCTTCCCCTTCTTCGTCCTCGTTCCACTTCTCTATCATTCAATACACGCCTCATGGTCAAACCTTCGCTGTCGTCCAAAACATTCTCCGTCGTCCAAAACAGACCCTACGGCCAAAGCCCTTCTCCATCATCCAAAACCCAGACCCATATTAGCTCCAACAAAACCCGATCTTCAATACATGCCTCACGATCAAACCTTCACCGTCGTCCAAAACAGACCCTACGGCCAAAGCCCTTCTCCATCATCCAAAACCCAGACCCATATTAGCTCCAACAAAACCCGATCCCATTCCCCTTCTCTGTCGTCCAAAACACCTCTGAAGTGATTCACTCCAATCGTAGATATAGGTCGGCCAAACCCCTTCTCCGTATCAGACCATTCTCTCTGTATTTCTCAATTAATCTTTTTCTGTCAATTTATGGATTTTGTCTTTAATTAGGTTTTTCTATCATTTTAGGGATTTGACTTCCTAACCCTTGGGTGTGTTGGGTTTTGGCCGTCAACTGCAACTGAAGCCAGTCTCCTCTATAAAGGAAGTCCAAACTCGAGGTAAGAATTCTGATTTGCTCTTCAATTGAAAACCTACCTCCCCAGTTATTCTTCCAACATACTGTTCTTTCTCCACTTCAATTGTTCATGGAATTTTGTTTGTGGTTTTGACTTACTAATGGTTGTATTTATTAAATAGTTGTAAATCCTTTGTCTTTTAATTGTATTACTGATTCTTGGGGGAAATGTTTTGATGATCCATGTTTAGTTTATCAATTTATCCGTAAAACTGTATTTGGTACTCCAAGAACCCAGTTTTGGTCTGTACAAAACACCCGTATCTTGAATGTGTTTGGCTTTTGATTAGGAAGCTTCTATACAAAAAAAAATTAGATGGTTCTAATGTGAAATGAGTCTGCCATCATGATATGTTAGATAGTTGATGCAAAATCTGTTTTATAACTTATATTTATGACAATGATGGTTAATATCTTAGACATTGTTACCTGACCAGGGTGTAGTTATATGCAAAATGGGGTGCACTGACTTGACCTTTTTTGAAGGCTAGGTTATTTCTGTTAGTATGCTGGATTATTTTTATGTGTGTTGTTTCAAGTCCACCCTTTGGAAACTATGTAGATATTTATGTGTGCTGTTATCTATATTTGTTAGTGGGAGTGAAACTGTGGAGCACTTTGGTTTACTAATCTCTTTAAATTGTGTTATTTTAATTCAAAACTTTTGAATAAGGTTCTAAATGATGTATTATAAATTTTTGGGTGTCAATGTCAGTTAGTTACTATTTTGTTATATTAGATGTTACCCATAAGATAATTTTAGACAAGCTATGAGTTTTCCGTGTTTGAAAAACTGAATCTTTATCCAAATATATAGAGGCTTAAAAAGTAAAATTCCATTTTAAATTTGGGGATTTAAAAGGATTTAGTTTTTGGTATTTTGATCAGTTGGTTTTGAATTACGTGATTGGGTTAGATTTTGTTTTAATTAAGGTTTTGATTTAGACTTATTCTTCTTCATCTACTGTAATTTCAAAAGGTTGTTTATTCATTTGAATGAAATTGATACCTCTTTTTGGTTGTTTAATTGTTCTGATAATGATTGATTTTGTTTATTTGTTTGGTGTTTTCAGGTTCCCAAAGCGGTTTATTTAGGCCTCAACCTCCGACTCATGGTTTGAGTTTTTCACAAAGACAGTGCTCAGTAAAGGCGTTACACGCTGAGCCAAAATGTAATGATTTGATGGCCCCTGGTGAGTGCAAAAGTTTGAGTTTGAATTTTTTTTACAAAGTCATTATCTTTTTCAATCATTTGTTATTATTTTAATGATTTAATTTGATTGGAATATTTTTAGACTTAAAGTAACATCTTAAACTACAAATGAAAAATGCATTCAACAGAAGAAGAAAAATAAATCAAGATGATTTTGCATATGTTATATATATTTCACATCTATGTAAAAACTTTCCGCACATAGCGCGGGTTAGCGACTAGTTTATATAAAATTGAAGACGTTTAATTTTTGATTGACTTCATAATATTTTACTATATAAATTTTTAAGACTTCATAATTTACACATCATTATTTTATTATGTATTTTTTAATTGATTTAAAATTTTATTTTATATTTAAATATTTCATTAAAATCTTACCAAATCATATTTCTTTATAGAATAAATAGTCATATATACAAACACAATCATAATAAATACAATACTTATTAATAATTATCAAAATTTCATTTATAGACAAAAATGAAAGAGAGAATAAAAATCATATTTTTCCAAGTTTTTATTGCATGAGTTATCTATTAATAAATACAAGAATTATTAATAATTATCATAATTATTAAATTTCATTTATCGTAATTATTAATAATTATCATAATTATTAATAATTATGATAATTATTAAATTTCATTTATGAGTAATGCTACAATTATAAACTATTTTATAACATTTTTACAAAATGTTGATGTGACCAACTTCTTATTGGTTTTCATCTAGACCCACCGTTAATATCACTTTTCCATTTACTAATAATCACTCACCATATCAGTAGTTTGTAAAATTTTTTGTAAAAAAGTTTGTATTTCTAGTATTACTCTTCATTTATAGGCAAAAATGAAAGATTATTTTGTCAAGTTTTTATTGCATGGGTTATCTATTAAAAACAACAGTAATTATTAAATTTCAAATTTAGGTAAAAATACTATTACTAAATGTCCAATTTATCAACTTTCATTTTTAGACAAAAAAAGTAAAAGAAAAAAAATAATATTTTGTTAAAATTTCTCATGCGTTGCACAGGTTAATGACTAATATATATATATATATATATATATATAAAAGAATAATTGAAGATGCTTAATTGTTGGTTGACCTCATAACATCTAGCCATATAACTTTTTGAGGTCTAATAATTTTACATGTCACTTATTTAATATGCATTTTTAATTGATTTTAATTTTATTCTATACTTAAACTCTCCATTAAAATCTTAAGTTATTTCTTTAAATGATAAGATATATACTTTCATATATAGACACACACAATATCAAGAACATTGTAACTCAATTGGTTGACACTTTTTAGCATTTTTTAAAACATTTGTTTTACTTTTATCAAATTAAGAAAAAATAAAAAACTATTGGTTAAAAAAAAAGAAAGAAAGAAAGAAGGATTGCATGTACAGTCAGCACTGTTTTTTTAGGTTATGTCGCCATAATAGGGATAACTTAAAATATTTGTTTTGGAAGGGCTCTTACGTTTGTATTATTATTATTATTATTATTATTATTATTTTCACATGAAAGAAGTGGAATTGTTTAAAGCAATTGGAGATTGTTAAAAAAAAAAAAAAAAAAACAGAAATCGAAAACTTTCTTTAAATCTGAGTACTATTTGACAATTTTGCTTCTTGTTGTTGTTAAACGAAGCATGTATTTAAAGGAAAGAAAACAAGGCTTGTCACCAAGGAGTATTATTAACTTTCGTGGGGGAAGGCAACTAATCCAAGGTACACGCATATATCATGCCTCGCTATTTCTAGAAGCATTCCAAGATTCTCTCTTTAGAATTAATCAGATCCAAGTTTTCTAGTAATTTAAATAAAAACCACCGCACACCTTTGGCATGATAATTATTCTATAAATATAAGTGTTTGTGGAGTGTGGGGGATAAGGGCCGGTTTAAGTCTCTAAGAGGAAATTTTACACACATATACACATATTAAACTAGAGTAGAATTTCTATCTTGTATAAAAAAAAAGTAATTTAAATAAAGGATTTTAATTTGTTAAGTAATGGTTCAAACAACCATAAAGTTACATGGTTATTAAATATGTCACATAATTCAAGTACACCGCAATCATACGTGGATAAGTGTAGGAGCAAAACATATTATAAAATTGGGTCAAATTTGAAAAAAAAATTATTTTTAATTTTGGCCCTATTATAAAATTGCGGGTTAAATTAGAAAAAAAAAATTTTAATTAAAGATTATAAGGTTTATATGAGTACTAAATATATATTTGGAGTGATCATCATATGTTTTGCTGACAGTTGTCCTTAAGTGTTAGAAAAACTAGAGAAGTATTTCAAGAAGTTTTTGGGAGGCCATGGTCCCCTAATTAAGCTCCATTGCAATATTGTTCATGGATAATCCCTTGTATATTGTCCGCAATGTGTTGATAGAACTTTCAAGAAAACTCTATCATTTCTAATGGGCTCTTTAATAAAATAGAAGCGGTGAAAGAATTATATAATACTACAGTAGGATTTAGTGGTTTCATCTTTTAATTTGTTAAATTCTTTTTTTCATTAAATAGGTAAAATTTGAAGTACAAGATATAATGAGATTAAAATTTCAAAAATTAATTCTGACCTGTTCTCAAAAAAAAAAAAAAAAAAAAAAAAAATCAAAAATTAAAGATAAAAAATTTTTAAATATAGAAATTGAGAAAAAAAAAGGGTAGCGGAGAAGAGGTTATCTTTTAAAATTAACAATTCTTAATTGCAATATAATTGTGAGGATGTTTATTGCAGTTATAATAATTAAACAGAGAATAGACTTGAGTTTTTTAAAATCAGGTAGTTTTTTTCAATAGCTTTTATTTTTAATATTTTTGTTGGTTTTTTCCTAGTGTCTATGTAATGGGATCTTTGCAAGCGAGCAAGGTGACTAGTACTGGATGACTCGAAGCCTATCTAGATGGATCAAAAAGATGCTTACGGCTGATATAACGTAAGTATCATGATTCATGAATACTCAAATGTTTAATATTTAATGTTTAGATTATTAAGGTTTGTACCACGAATATATCCTTAATGTTTAGTTTAATATATATATATATATATATATATAATTTTTCCTTACAATAAGTGTCATTAAGTTATAGACCTCGTGATATTGTTTAGATTTTACTGGATTCCAAATATAATTTGTAGGGCCTAGATTCGAGTGCTTCTTCTATTGGATGAGTAGACTCAAAATCAACTAGCCCAATACAATAAATTTTATAGAGAATGAGTTTAAGAACTAGGTCTTGGTTAGGATTACAACAACTAGACAAGATTATGTATGGATTGAATAACAAAGATATAGACTAAGATATGAAATTCTGTCCTTGGGCACTTCGTCCGAGGAACTTAGTGTTCTTCTTTTTTCTTCAGTGCTAGGTTACAAAGGTTTCTAAGATCATGCAAATTGTTCTCGTATTCTCCTTTTTTCTCTTCCTCCTGATTTTCGATCCCCCATTCTTGGAGGATCTCTCACATTATATATCTCCTTCCAATCGATCTTGGCCTTCCATCTGTTGATCATGCAGGTCATTACTCGAGTGCTCGTCCCATCAGCCACCTTCCCAAACCCTCTGTAAGTTGCGGCAACCAAGACCGCACTGTTCAGGGGTCATTTTCTCATTAATGTGGCCAGAACGTTAGTTGGGTGCATTTAATGCAGATGTGACAGTTTCTCCTTGAATTGCTCCTACACCATACTCCCATGGGTGTCCTACTGTACTTATCCTTTTTCTGGGGGCGTTCTGGGAGGCTGCCTTTGACGGCATGCTGTTTTTTCCTTTTGGGATTTGGAATGCTGAGAACAGGATCGTCCTCTACAATGTTTCTAGGCTATTTGGGCTTTCTTTGTTCGTCCTCGGCCATTTCTTCCTCCTCGGCGTGGGCCTTGGGCTTAGTATAAAGTGGGCCGGGGTTGTCAAATTCTTTGGCCCCACATAATTGTATAACATCTTAAAAATTAATTGCTGTTTTTTTGAGAGAGTTTCAACTTATGGTCGCTTTTGATGTAACTCTTTATTATCCGACTAAGACATCAATCAGTTTTTAGTTTATGCGGAGATTGAACCCCAGATCTCTTATACAACCATCATAGACTTTACTAGTTGAACTAATTGGAACCCACAACTAATTGTTGTTTTAGCTTAACGATAAAGCAATCATTATGAAGTTGACACCAGGGCCGGCTCTAGTATGAAAGCAAGTGAGGCGGTCGCCTAAGGCCCCAAGTAGAAAAAGGCCCCTAAATTTTGGCCAATACAATAATTTTTAATATTATAAACTTATTTATTAAGCCCAAAAATATTAGCCAATAAATAAAATAACATTTTTTATCAAATAAAAAACAAGAAAAAAGAGAGAAAAATGTTACGTCCACAACATTTTTCATAACAAATCCTAAGTAGAAGGTTGTTACTGGCTGTTATTGGTGGGAAAAAAAGTAATTTCAGTGGTCGGTTTAAATTAGAACTAGTAACAACTTAATATTTAGGATTTGTTATGAAAATATTGTGAATATAACACTTTTCACAAAAAAGAAAAAGAAAAAAAAAGCAATATACAAAGAATTTCACAATAGTTGAGCTAGCAAATTTTACTAGTTTTCATCTAAGTCTACCACTAACATCACATTTTTACTTACCATTACCAATCTGCCACATCAACAATTGTGCAAAGTTTTGTCAATTTTTTTGTGTCTATAGATTTTCTAAAAAAAAAAAAGATTTTACATGGTTAATTAATAATTTTGCATCTAAAACAAGATTATAGAATTTAAGTAATATTAATTTTTTTATAAAAAAAAATCATATTTAAATATATGAAAAGTCTCAAGTCAATTTTCGCCTAAGGCCCCTAAATGCATCAAGCCGCCCCTGGTTGACACCATAGATTGAAATACTATTATATCTAAAAAAAAAAAAAAAAAAAAAAAGAAGAAAAGATAACACCCCAAAAAGGGTACATTCATTTATTTTATTAAAATATTAGTGTGCATTATCTTTTTATGAAAAAAAGGAACTTGCACCCTAAAGTCCTGGCTGTGATGAGATTCTTGACCCGATTAACATGGTCGAGTTTAAGCTGATTGTGACCAGAAAACGAATTCCTTTTCAGAAAACAAGAGGGTGTGTGGTTCTGCTACTCGGATATATAGTGGTTATGGTCTTTTGGCTAAATTTGGAAGTATGATTCTACCCCAATAATTATTATGGCGATTCCACACACATGATTAGCCAATAACAAGAGCCTCTCATAATATAAAATTCAGAACTGAAAGCCAAAATGTACCTGGTTAATAATATAGGCTAGATGAGAACTAAATTGTGGATTCTAATGTACCTAGCCCCTCTTTTTTGATCAAATTCTAGGTGGGGTTTGGAGTTGCTCTAAAGATAACTACTTTAAGGGGGCACGTAAAGCTTGTTTATGCTGGCTAAATGTTAGCCATTGTTTGTTGAAAACAACTATAAACAAATCATATGGAAAACAAAAATAGTACCACAAGTCATAGACAACTTAAAGTCTGTGTGACCATGGCAATAATGCAAGTACCATAATCATTCCCCAAGATAATCATGATTGTAAATTTGTAATGACGGAGTGCAAGTGCGTGCAAGCATAAAAATAAGTAATGAAACAAAATGGCTCCGGTGTCTCGACATTTCAAGCTAGTCAGATAACACCTTTTATGTGCTTGCCATGTCGGATTCCATCTTTCCCTCTCACTCGTGATTTTGTTTTGATATACATCTTGGGTTAGATAATATTTTTGGGAAAATTACAATTGAGGTGTTAATATAATACATATATGTAAACTACTTAACCTAAAAGTTTAAGTCAATGAATTTATGCCTAACTATATTACATTAATCGTTCACCATTGCCATTGTTATCAAATGTTGACTTCACTATTTAACTAACCAAACCACTTACATGCAATGTTTTAACAAATCCAAGTGTCACGCGTTACCATCATCTTCAAGTCCTATTTGAATGAAAGTTTTTTTTACTTAACAATCCAAGTATCACGCATTACCATCACAATTAAGTCTGATTTGAATGGAAGCCTTTTTTTCTCTTAACAATCCCAGTGCCACGCATGACTTTATATTTGAATGGAAGCTTTTTTTCTTACAATCCAAGTGCCATGCATTACTATCACCATTAAGCCTAAAGTAACGACGCACCAATTGAGCGCCTTTACCCAACCATGAATGAAGCAAGGAGGAAAGCCACCAACATGCACAATCACCTTGACCCATCCCTAGTAGAACTTTTACTCAACTCAAGGCTGACTCTATAGTATAGACAAATGAGGCCGCCTAAGGCCCCCAAGTAGAAAAATGCCCCCGAGTAAAAAAATGCCTTCAAATTTTAACCAATTGAGTTATTTCTTTCATTGTAATGGTATTAATTAAACCCAAATATTAATCAATAAATAAAATAATATATTTTTATCAAAGAGAGAGAGAGAGAGAGAGAGAGAGAGAGAGATGCTACGTTCATAACATTTTTCATAACACTTTCACAATAAATTCTAAGTAACAGGTTGTTACTGGCTGCTATTGGTTAGCAAAAAAGTAATTTCAATGGTAAGTTTAAATTAGAACAAGTAACAATTTAAAGGCTATGATTTTTTGTGAAAATGTTGTAAATGTAGCATTTCTCCAAAAAAAGAAAAGAAAAAAAAGAGCAATACACAAAAAATTTTACAATATTTTTCACAACAGTTGAGTTGACAAACTTTTACTAGTTCTCATTTAAGTCTACTATTAACACATTTTTACTTACCACTATCAATCTGCCACATCAACAAGTATGAAAAGTTTTGACAAAATTTTTGTGTCTATAAATTTTCTTTTAAAAAAAAAATTATATGTGGTTCATGTTAATTAGTAATTTTTTTGAATCTAAAATAAGAAAATAGAGTTTAAGTAATATTTAAATATTTTTATAAAAAAATCAGATTTAATTATATAAAAGGCTTCAATTCATTTTTCACCTTAAGAACCCAAATACATTAAATTGCCCCTAACTCAACTATGAGTGGATAGAAGTCTTTCTTGTTCTAGGGTGGGACCCAATAACTAACACTTTTCTAGTCAAACTATGAATTCTAATACCCCTTGCCAGCAAAAAAATATTTTGACTAGACTCCAATTAAGGAATTGATATAACATATATGGACATCACTATTTCTTTTTTCTTTTTAAAATTCAATTGGGAGGAGGGAGTATTTCAACCTGGACGTTTTTGTTGGAAACACCCAGAGATGCTAGTTGAACTGCAAGACTCTAACTACATAATCCAAAAACTTAGGTAAATAGTTTGGTCCAATTGTGTTATATTAACCACCCCACTCATACATGAACATTACATCAATATAAATAAATTATTAAAATTTTAAGTTTCCCACTAGTATCCCATTTAGAAGACATCAATCATATGACACAACAATCAATTATAAGGGAAAACAAGATGAGACCTGTATTGAACATTACAAAATAAGATAAACAGCAATGTTCAACTTAGATATCCATATCATTTCCACCAATGCAAGCGTAGATAACAATCAATCATATGGTCAATAAATTAAACTTATTAGACATCATAGAAGTGAGAGTTTTGTGCATTAAGCATGATGTTCTAGATTATCTAATTGCAAACTGATGAATGATGATCGAGTGGATTGGAAAAGAGATGGGTTCTACCTACCTATGATATAAAAACCCATATTATAGATAGAGTATCTTATCTTCGCAACCAAAATGATATTCCTAGCAGTGTTTCAATTTTGTACGTTTTTGCAGCTTATCCTTTTTTCTGACATGTCAAACAATATAAATATGTTGCGGTAACGTGGTACACTAATTTATAAGCCAATAAGGACACCTGCATCCAAGTTAGTGACTCAGAAATTGCATTCTTTTTGGAAGTATCACAGTATTCGTCAGAAAGTAAAAACCACGTAATATTAAATTGGAGACAGAACTCACACAGAAACAATAAAACAGTCATGGCACCAATGGAAACATCTAGAGTTTAATGTCCAACGTCGACAATTGCAAGCAACTAGAAATAGGACAGGAGCAGCAATAACAACTAAAATATTAGAGATAGAATTATTGTTGCCTTGATATTAAAATAATAACCATGATAGTAATCAGTGTGAGATCATTGAAACCAACAAATTCACATATTTTATTGCAGCTCAACTCAGCGCCATAATTTTAAGCCAAATTTAGCTCACCACATCTCTAAATTTCAAACAGGATGGGGTAACAATGTCAAATTTATATTCATTACTAGTTACCACCATTTTATTTGATGTTAATAGCTCCACTCATGCATAGCATGCTTAGTTTCTCCAATATATTTTCTTTCCAGACCTATCAAGTTATATGGATTCTTCCAAGCTAAATGTTTAAGTCCCTTCTACTCGGATGAGCAACATTTTGTCTATCCCATTCTATAGTTTCATTTGCAATTATAACACATTGACAGCCAGGATTTCAAGTTTGAGATAATTTTGCATAGCAGTTAAGAGAAACTGGTAATTTTCTCATAGCCTTTGATAGATTGGGGATAAATCTATAATTATTTTTCAAACAAAGTTTCTCTTTAAACTAGTTTGGAGAAAAACTTTTCAAACTTCTCATATATCTCTTTTTTTTTGTGTGAATTTTGAAAATCTAACCGTTGAATTTCATGTTCCTTATGTTCTTAACATGTATATCAAATTTCGTTCAAATTGGATATTATTTATTGTTCGATCAATAAACTTATTTTTATACACAATTTTAGATCATAAAAATTTAAAACTTTAACATTTATTTGATGAGATAGCAATTGATCTTTTTGAAATTTTATATACATGAAGAATATAATAAAAACATGCAATCTAACGGTTAGATTTTCAAAATTCACACTTAATATAGAGATATATGAGGAGTTTGTTCTTATTTTTCCGAAATTAATCCTGCAGTTCTGGACGAATGTGTCTTCATATAGTAAAAGCTTAATGCAGCTTTACCACATTCATTGTATCTACTCTACATATAGTTCATAATTTGGACACCAAAAAAGCAGATGGGCTCCATTAGCACCATGACAGCATAATTAAAAAAAAAAAAGAAGAAGATAAATCTGACAAAACATAGCGACAACAACCTGTCACAATCTTAATAATGTATAACATAATTTCAGCTGGACTACAATTCTAAAATATCTTACAATAATGGGTGCAATGCAAGCAATTAAGCAAATGCCTGACCTGTGGTATGATTGAAAGGTTTTTCAAAACTGTCTGAAGGTAAGGTTGACACGGCCAGGACGAAGACTAGTTTCCTCATACAAGGCCCTAGGTGCCGACTTTGGTATGATAGATGCTACACTGTGAAATATATGTCTAGATTTACCACCAAAAATCAAAACATCTCCTGATTCTAGCAGAACTTTCTCTGCCTTATCCACATTCCTCTGATTGCCATACAGGAATTCTGCTGAATCACCAACAGATAAGGAGACAACAGGCAATCCCTTGAGGAGACTCTCTCTGCTTTCATCACGATCCTATATATATATATATATATATATTAAATTCAAGATGAGTAAATATAAGTTCTCTACACATTTTACAACAAAAAGTATAATGTTCATCATGGTAGTTCTCAAAAAGACAGTGCATGCTACTAAAAAAGCCAGAAGCCATTGAAGCAAATTCCTAAGTTATATTTACTCAAACTGTTCCTTCTTCCTAGTTATTATTAAAGTCTAAGTAGAATCTGATCTCTTTTAAAACTTAAGTTTTTGCTAACAATTCTTTTAGTAAATATATCCAAGAAATACTTTAATTTTTCTAATTCACAAGTTTACACAAGAAAGTCCACCAGCCCCTCACTGCTTCCTACATAGGGATCACCACATACAGGTGGAAGTCTGAAAATATATACATTGAGATTCTTATCTCCATGAATAATTATCCTTATATATCATAGGACTCTTGGATGTATTATGAAAATGCTAGATTGTACACCCAGCCTTTTCAAGCTACCCACATCAGTAAGTAAAAAGAAAGTGATTGTAAAAATATTGAAACTCAGTTTAACAAATAGTACCTGGTGGTGACCAAGTCTCCCGTGGGTAGTATAAAAGTTGACAATGCATATGTTCGGAGACATTGAAGGGAGTATATCTTCTACATTACTAACTTTATATTCTTTCTTAATGAGGGCATGCGCATCTTGAATTGCTCTTTTAACCAACAGACTAAACTCATGTGGAATGGCAGGTGCCTTACTTCCATCAAAAACCCGTTGTTCTTTATACTTTCTGGTTTCAGGATCCCAGTTCAGGCCAAGACACATCATCTGCAGACGAAGTTTTGCCCCATCTTGATAACCTGGCTGGTAAAATCCCCCTTGGCCAAGACCAAGTACTCTACATTTCTTTACTATTTCAACCTGAAATGATAAGATTGGTAAAGGGTACAACCTTTTAGGAAACAACACACCTTACCCAGGATCTATAAAATGCAAAAAACAGAAAATAGAGAACATAAAAGCTCAATGCACACACACAAACCGTTAGATTTATGTGGTTCACCCAAAACTAGTGTTATGTCCACGGGGTTACTATAGTTTTATTATGATAGTTACAACAGGAGTTACATGGATCATCAACACATATATACTGCCCTATTACTTGGTCTACACACTTGTTGGAAATTACAATAAAGGGCCTACAGCATCTAAAGTGTGCTCAAGTATCATAAATACTCAGATAATTGTATGGATACCAATTTTGTTCAGTTTGGAGTTGGGGGCTGGCAACATAACTAACACAGTAGATTAGGCTCCCCACAAATGCCATTACAACTATCTCGAGCTTACAGAAATTGGAAACATTAAGTGAAGATCTTTTTTCAAATAAATACAAACTGCAATTGAGCTACATTTTGTACTTATGCTCCTAGGTTGTTAATCTCGATTCAAGTTAACTAGTATTTGCAACATTAAAGAATACAAGCAGTACTCAATTTAAGGCATGGTATCAAGAGGAACCTGTTCACTGAGGGTGATGTATCGTTTTAGTAGAACCATCCCAGGTCTCAATACTCTTTGCTCTGTCCCTTCCACAATGTGCCCCATTTCATTCCACTTCTCATTCAAACAACCTGTTGATGTAGCAGAACTTCTGCTTCCAGATAGGCACATATCAAATGGTTTCACCTCAGGCAAAACCTCGGAACAATCAGCAAAATTGGTACCAGCCACATGTTTTGAATTGCTTTGTCCAAGTTGGAGTCTTTTGCCATTAGAATGCTTGCGCTTTTTCCCAAATTGAGTAGGCAGTAATGACTCGTCCTGCCAGGTTGCGAAGTTTCCAACACGTGAGGTCTCAAATCAAAAATGAACTAGTAATACTTATAAAACTAGAAATCTTCATTTTTCTCTTTGTTTTTTGTCTTTATAAATTGGTACGTTACACACGCACTCAGTATAAGCACACATTGAACATGAGTAAAAGTACATTTGTACTTAGAAAAAGTGGGGTTTTAAAAAATCGTTCATAAATAAATAAACTTTAATACACTATAACTAGTTTATTTGCTTAAATGTAAGATGAAAAGTGACTTTTGAATAAATAGGCTCATTTTTTTTTTTTAAAATGTCAACTGATTGGTATTTTTGATAGTTGTATAAGAGATTTGGATTCAATTCTCATTTACATCAAAAACTAATTAGTGTCTTAATTTGATGATAAAGAGCTATCATCAAGAGCGGAAGTCGTAAGTTAAAACTCTCTTTAAAAAAAAAAAAAAAAAAGAAGTTTACTCAAATAAGCTAACAACAAACAAGCAGAACTAGAATGAGCCTGTTTTGACTTATTGCTAATTGGCAATTGACTATATATGAAACAAAGAACAAAGCCCAAAGCTACAGCCTACAGTTACAATGTTACCACAATTCTATAAACCGAGGATTAATTGTGAATTTTTGCAAATTCTACTAGACGGTAAAGACAACATTTTTGTTTTTAAGAAAGAATACTCACAGTCTTTACAGCAGGGTCATAGGAAATCGAGGAATTGTGAGTACTAGGTTTAGGGCTTGAATTAGAATCTTGTCCTCGCGAATTCTTCATGCTCCTTAGCGATGAGAACGGCAGGGAAATTTGGCGGGAAATAGTCGGAACCGTACGAAGATGTTTATGACGATGATAGAGATACCTCGTTAATGACGAGGTGATTGTACGGTGGAGCTGTAGAAGCATACTATGCGACGCCGTTTAGGTAGCAAACGAACCGAACTGACTGTGATTTTTCATTTTTGTATTTGCTGATTTTAGCGCCGTCTCGGAAACATGACTGACGAATAGACCTGGAATGTGAACGACACAGGCGCGAGTTTATATTATTATTGATTGGACTAATTAAACGACAGGTCTTAAATGTGGAACGACATTTTTTTATTTTATTTTTTATTTATTATAAGATAAAATTTTTATTCTAACTTAATCTCACATAATCTAAGTGTATATAGGTGTGAAGCTCCCTCTTGGAGACTTGAACCCCAACTCTTATCCTCACATCTTATAAAGATTTATATTTGTGGTGTGATCATCGTACCAAGGGTACACAGTGATAATATTAACCGACATCTAAAATCTATTGAATTGCTTACTCCTAAATCTATGTGTGTGTAGGGTTACAACTTTAAAATTAATTAATTTTTATTTTTATTTCTTATAATTCTAAATAACTATATGAGCTATAAAAAATAAAATAAAAAATTATTTGCAGAACATATTCCAAATAAGATAATATTTTATTTAACAATTTTTGGGCCTCAAATAAGAAAACATGTCTCAAATTGAGTATCTATACAAAAATATTAAGTGGGAAAAATAACTGATTTGAGTAAAAACTGTCATTTGAAAAAAATTCAACAACTAATTAATAATTGGTCGATGGCATTTAACTGTCCTTTTTGGAAAGAATGAGCGGCGAAGAGAAAAATGTTACAATTTAGAGTTTTTTTTTTTGGGTGTGATTTTTTTATTATTTTGTTATTTTTTTTATTGATTTGTTGAATATGTGGCATTTTGAAAAATGTTTTTCTAGCCCTTAAATTTGTATGAGAAAGCATTTTCTTGTACTCATTTTACATCTATTATTTTACACAATATCGACAATTGATATATTGATATATACATTTTAAAAGGTATAAAGATTATGTTCACATTTAAAATATGAAAAAAAGATGTATAATATAGTGTTTGGGCAATAATAAAAGCTCAATTTTTATTCTATTTAGTTTTTCATTGACCACAAAATACATTTTTTTAACCCACTATGGTGAGTTGGGTTGAAAAAACTCTTCAACCCAATCTATGCACATCCCTAATTGGGGCCGTAGAGTGGCTTAAAATTTAGCTATAATGGTAGAAAATAGTTTTTTTGGGGATTTATGTTCTGCAAGTCATCAATGGAATTTACATTTATAGATAGCTTTGAAAAAAGATTGAAGCCATAAATAGTGGTTAGAGATAGAAGTGGCCATTGCTGTATTATGGAGTGAAAAATCTTAGCAAGGTGATGATTGTATAGGTAGAGACTAATTGCTGCAAAATCAGAAAAACAAGCAACAATGGATTTCAGACTACCAAGTGTGATGTCTGTTTTTTTTCTAATTGTTCAGCCTTGATCACGTCTAATGATTTAATCTTCAATCGTTACTTCAATATATTTCTGTGTTCCATTTCCATTTTTGCATCTGTTACAATAAATATATATAAAAGAATCTCAAGTTTGCGAAGGACGAGTTCTGCGTACTAAGAACTTGAGTTTGTTAAAATCGAGTTCCAAGTGGGATATTTTATTAAAAATGCCATATTAGACATGTCACATTAGCATGTATCTATATAATATCTAAAAATTGAAGTATGTTATTTATTATTGTTACGCTCCTGTTGAGCCACATCAACATAGTATTTTGGTCTATTTGGTCAATTTCGGTTCACTTTGATCTATTTTGGTCCATATCAGCTCGCTTTGGTCTATTTTGATCTGCTACGGTTCATTTTAGCCCACTTCGGTCTATTCGGTCCATTTTAGCCCACTTTGGTCCATTTCGGTCCATTTAAGCTCATTTCAGTTTATTCAGTCCATTTCAGCCTATTTTGCTCTATTTCGGTGCACTTCAGTCTAGTCAGTCCACTTTAGTCTATTTCGGTCTACTTTGGTCCATTTCAGCTCACTTTGGTATGTTCGGTCCATTTCAGCCTACTTCGGTTTATTTCGGTCCAATTCGGTTTA
Organism: Quercus robur; assembly: GCF_932294415.1. Taxonomy (NCBI): domain Eukaryota; kingdom Viridiplantae; phylum Streptophyta; class Magnoliopsida; order Fagales; family Fagaceae; genus Quercus; species Quercus robur. Next base: position 16,343,104 of record NC_065540.1, read on the forward strand.
TTCGGTCCCATTTAGTCCAATTCAGTCTAATTTGGTTTATTTCGGTCCATTTCAACTCACTTCCACTTTTCGGTTCATTTCAGCCCACTTTGGTCTATTTCGACCCTATTTGGTCCCATTTGGTCTTATTCAGTCCATTTCGGTATATTGGGTCCATATCATCTCACTTTGGTCTATTTCAGTCTATTCTGTTTATTTTAGCCCACGTCGGTCTATTTCGGTCTATTTGGTCCATTTCAGCTCACTTTAGTCTATTCGGTCCATTTCAGCCCGCTTTGATAAATTTCGGTCCATTTTCGTCTACTTCGCTCCACTTTAGTCCATTTCAATCTACTTCGGTCTATTTCGGTCCAATTTGGTCTATTCAATTTACTATGATCTATTTTGGTCCTATTCGGTCCACTACGGTCAATTGCGGTCCACATCGGTCAATTTCAATCTATTTTAAGTACCATTTATAAGTCTCATATATTATTTTTATTAGCTTGTAACCCATGCATATGCATAGATACACTTAAAGATATACAATAAGATGTATAATATAATTTCTATATATAATTCAAATACTATTGATAGTCATTTTTATATTTTATTAACTTTTTAAAAAAATTTTGTAAGGATATTATTAGGTATAAAATGTAAAATTTTCATATATTTTTTTTAATTATTGTGAAGCATTTTTTTTTAATTTTTTAATTTTTTAATTTTTTACGGTTGATTTATTCTAGACTCTTTGGCTTTTGTACTTAATAACTCAATTGGATGAATATTTAAGATATGGTCCCACATTTGATTTAAAATAAAAAAATAAAACTCTTTAAAAATAAATAATTTAGGACACATGGCGCAAAATTAGAACTTTAATTTCGAATTCTAATTTAAGTTTCTCTCAACTTCACCTATTATTATATATATATATAGATTTTTTACTTAATAAAAAAAATCTACAAAATTTTCTGCACAATTATAGATTTGCTTTTAATTTGCATAAAAATTCTAGTTCGGTGAAGTTGAGTTTTAGGCTATGCTATATAACTAAATAACTTTGAAAAGAATTTTTTTGGTAAAATAACAGACATGAGGACGGCGAAGCTGCCAAATTATGTGGTTACTGTATTTGTCTATCCAAGTGAGTAACAAAAATCATTGGCTATATGAACAAAGGAAGCACAGAATGCTAATTTTTTTTTTTTGGTTGTGTTTTACAACTTTTTAGAAAATCTTCATGCTGTCCAAGGCCCTAGCTTCAAGAAAACACGAAAACGTGTTGCAAGGCAAGCATGCTCTTGCCGCCATGAAACCAAACACGTCATCCAAGCGTGAGAGCAGTGTCAGCATATATGGTCACGGTTACACGTGGCTCAAGTAGACACGCCCACGTGGCTAGCAACCACCACGCTCCTTAATCCCACTGAAAAATGATGCCTTCCCCACTAGTAAAGAATAGCACTCAATTGATCCAACCAAATTAGATGAGCTTTGTCCCACATCACAATTTCACTCGCGGCTGTCCCAAGTTAATCATACACTCGCAAACCTAAAGATGTTACAAACTAAATTACAATTAAGTACGCAATAAATTTTACAATTTTTTGTTTTTGTTTTTATGTATTATTGAGTTGACAAATTGTAATTGACCTTCTATAAAAACTGTTTCAGTGATGAGTTTATGTGAATATAATAATGTATTACTCATTATTATCACCTCAATAAGTTATGAAAAAATTTTGAAATTTTTTTACTTGAGTAAAATTTGCTAACTCAATGTCAAGAAAACTTGCAGTTCAATTGTATTTGTTTTCTTTTCTTAGAAGGATCATGATTTGAATCTCTTCCCCACTGTTGAAACTATCAAATTATTAAAAAATTGCTATCCCGACAAGTTATGAAAGGGGTTTGTAAAATGATTTGTCCCAACATTAATAAGTATGGGCCTGTGCTGTATTACTAACTGACCACCATATTGACAACCTGTATGCACCAACTTTTGGCCCTTTAGGACCTTTACATTCTGGTACTTCAGCAGGTGTGAGTAAACAAAAAATTAACAATTCATTCCGGCATGATGCCCCCACTACATTAGCATTTAGTACATTTTTCATGAAAAAACAAAGTTGAAAGCTCAGACCCTTTTCTAGAGTGGATTGGGTCCTTCTAAAGTCGTGACTGAGTGTGTTGTGACACTCATGCCTACCCTTTTTTCACAACATCTCATCAATTGACATCGGGAAATCCTAATGAATAGAGTAAACCCACCTGCCAGAAACATCAAAGATTAGTACTAAAAAGTTGAGGTTGCAATTCACCCCCATGAAGCTCTATTCCTTCAATTTTCTCATTCTTTTGTTAACTTATGGCAATTGCAACTCAGACATTCACATTGGTTACCAGGTCACACTTGCTGTACCTGTGGTATATAGTATGGGATTCATTGGGAGGGCTCTTCTAATGGAGACTAACCAAATCGAGCCCAATTTTAAAGCTGCATTAAGTGTTGAGGCAGTTAATGGAAAATACTCATGCTCCCTTGAAGTTTTCCTAGGAGATGTGAAGGTCTGGAATTCTGGCCATTACTCAAGGTTTTACACTTGGGATGAGTGTGTGCTTGAGCTGACTAATGATGGAGATTTAAGACTAAAGGGTCCGAAAGATCGCGTGGGATGGCGAACTGGGACTTCTGGACAAAGGGTGGAGGTAAAAACTATAGCATAACTCTGTTTTTTCTTTGACAGATTGATATGATACGATTTGAAACCTATAGTGTCATTTCTATCACTAGGCCAACATATTCTGATGTGTGTGTGTGTGTGTGTGTGTTTTCCTTCCTTCATTTTGATGCAGAGATTGCAGATACTGAGCACAGGAAATCTGGTTCTAGTTGACAACATGGACAGAATAAAGTGGCAAAGTTTCAATTTTCCAACAGATGTAATGCTCTGGGGCCAGAGACTCAATGTGGCAACTCGCTTGACTTCATTTCCAAGCAACTCAAGTTCATTCTACACCTTAGAGATCCAACACAACAGGATTGCTTTGTACCTGCATTCTGGTGAGTGGAACTATTCCTACTGGGAGTTTAAGCCTTCCATGAACAGGAACATCACATTTATCAAGTTGGGTTCAAAAGGCTTAGATTTATTTAGTGATAAATATAAAAAAATCGCGCAGATCACATCACAAGAAAATCAACTTCTAAGATTTTTAGCGCTGGGAAACGCGACAGGAAATTTGGGGCTATATTTTTATTCACCAGAAGAGAGAAAATTTGAGGCCTCTTATCAGGCACTCAATACCACATGTGATCTTCCTCTGGCTTGTAAACCTTATGGCATTTGTACATTCTCCAATGCTTGTTCATGCATTGGGCTTTTAACAAATGCAAAAAGTCCCAATTGCAGTGGGGCAATTTCTGGAGGGTTCTGTAACATTAGTCAGGTGGAGATGGTTGAATTAGGGGGTGTTAGTAGTGTGCTGCAGGGTGTTCCTAAAATGGTTAATGTTAGCAAAGAAGATTGTGAAAAGTTGTGTTTAGATGATTGTACATGTGCAGCTGCATTATATTACCTACAAGAATGCTATCTTTATGGGCTAGTTATGGGAGCTAAACAAGTTATAAGGGGAACTGGATTTACTTATATGGTTAAGGTTCCAAAGGGAACTCATGGGAGACATGGTAAGTCTAATGTCAAGAAATGGGTTTTGGTCATGGTAGGAGTGGTTGATGGATTGATTATTGTGCTTATTTTGGGAGGCTTTGGTTACTACTTCGTACAAAAAAGAAGGAAAAACTTGCTGAATACTGATAGAAATTAGAAACTCTTGACTTCGATTCCAGATTTTTTGTGGGAATTCAAATTACCATTACAATTCTTTTGTATTTAGTTTATACTTTATAGAGAGAAAAAGAAAATACAATTTTTGCTTGTTCTTGATAGGCTGAGGTTCATAGAAAGAGGTAATTTAACTCTATTCAAAATTTTTGAGCATCCTCATAGCTGACACCAGTTTTTTGTGTGCTGGCAACAAAGATTTTCTCCATATTGTGAGTTTAAATGGAATTCCAATGACTAGAAATCAAATCTAGTAAAAGTAATGCTTCAACAAAGAATAAATCTAGGAGTTGATCATGCAGGCCAAGAGCATTAAGGAGAAATAGCAGATTTCCTAAATGACCAATGATATATCTCAATAACTCTCAATTGAAGTCATTGGATATGAAATCTCCTTTCTAGTTCAATAGTGCTAGCTTAAGACAAGGCAAGAGCATATGGGTAACTAGTGCAAGAATCAAGCAGAACATATTACTGTAAACAAGCGTCATGTCCTAATTCTTATTTCTTGTATCTTTTTTTTTTTTTAGAGGAAAGACACATCCACTTTTTATTTCATAGCGAGAAGGTCCATAACATAATAATCATGGAGGTTCGGCGAAACAGACTCCATCCAAAAAAATACAGGAAAAGAAATTCTAACTCTCTTGACTAAGGCATGAGTTAAAGCATTATTTTGCCAAAAAATATGAGAGAAAGAGAAACTCGGTAAAGAGTTAGCATATGACAAAGTGTCTTGATTCTCTTGAACAAGGTGACCAAATGAAGAGTGTATCAACTTGTTGTGACGGAGAGTGTTGATCAATATTTCTTGTATCTTAATCTAATAGTGTAGATGATAATAAGTTAAATTTTTTTTAAGATGTGACACTAGATACACATTTGAATTTGTAATATTTAATTTAAAGCATGAAATGGAAATATACTTAATGCTAAGTGTGTGCTTTCAAAACATAGAGTATGAATAATTCATGTCCTGTGATATGTTGTAGTGATTTTTTTCTTTTGTTTTTTGTTTTTTGTGTGTGTGAATAAATACGATAGAATTTCAATTTATGGTGTCTACTTCATAATGATTGCTCTTTATCATCAAATTAAAATACTAATTAGTTTTTGGTGTAGACGGAATTTGAACCTAAATTTATTTATTCAATGACAAAAGATTTTTCTGGTTAAGTTAATTACAACCCATCATTAATTTTATTTATTTTTATTACATTACAAGTTGCCCCCAATCCAGTGCATAGATTGGGTTTCCCAAAATAGTTCCTCACGGAGTCATGGAACTCAACGTGGACTCTCCTCTCCTGTGGAGAGGGACAGGGCCACAGGGGTCGCCTTTCGGCCCACAAGCTGTGGGCATTAAATTATGGTACCTGGCAAATGGCAAAGCTTAGAATGTAGGACAGGCTTTGTGAAATAGGGCCTGCTTTATTCCTGAAAGAAAGGATGGTGCTGAATGATGAAGAGTGCTATTCTTCTGAGCTTTCGGTGTGAAGTGTAAACAATTTTTTGGACCGAAGTTTTCTTAATGCTATGCGACGAAAATGATATTTGTCCATAACTACTTCTAAAAATAATTATTTAAAAAAAAATTACATTGAATTTCTCACTTACCAAATGATTTATCAAATTGGACATTCATAACATGTTCTAGTCAACTCAATTTGCAAAGTCCTTTTTCATTAAATAAGAGATATGCAATTCAATCCTTATTTACACAAAAAAATCATTTGATATCTTATCGTTATAATAAATAGCAGTCATGATGAAACAAACACTATAATTAAAATTAGTCATTCACAAATCACAATGCCGTCAAACGAATAGTGGAGCAAAAAGTTAGGTAAGATTATTATTATTTTTTTTTATGGGATAAGTAAGATTATTTAAAAACCTATGAAGGTGAAAGACTCAACATACGCTTTTCGTAACACCTTTTTCTTTTTGATAAAGCTTTTCGTAACACTTTACTATCATAGATGTTACAAATAGAAGTAGTTATTAAAAAGTTATATTACCGTGGTGATTGGTCGCCTTAAAAGGTTATTACGGTGAAGGTCTGTCCGACGTCGTAGAATCAAAGTTCAAAATTTTATATATAAGAAAAACCAGCAAATCGTACCATATATTCGGCACAAGAATAGTTGTACAGTTTCAGAATCGTTCTAAAAGAGTTTATATATGTACTCCATGTCTTTTTATTAACGTAATGACTGATTATTAAATATCGTAAACTCAAAAAATAAAATAATATCTGTTATCATCAACTTCATCAAGATAAAATCCCAATCTTCCCCATGTAGCCAAAATTCATTTTATGACCATTGGATGCAGGGAAATCAAAGAAACAATTAGTACTTCTAAGATATATCTAAAGAGAATTAATTAGTTAAGTTACAATTAAATCTTCTCGTAATTACTTATATAGTCCAAATCCATCTTTCTCGTAATTACTTATATAGTCCAAATCGATCTAGTAGACTTTCGATGTAGGATTTAGCACGCACTCATGCAAAATCCAATACAAATCCAGACAATCCGAGATATCACTAACGGTGCAAAGTCATGAAAAATATTTCAGAATATGCATTGTAGGAGATATATCCCTGTGGCAAGACAAGAGAGGAATCCAAAAAAGCCAGTGATTCATGCATATTTATTCAAAATTTGATTCTGTATTGGATACTTTTTCTTGGATGATAAAAGAGTACGTTAAAATAAAAAATCACAGAAGGCAGAGCTCGGATATGTGCTTGTTTTGATCTGAATGAGTGTCAGACAAATTTGAAGAACCCGTGACATCACACTAGCAGATTTGTCACAACTCATTTATATTGGAGAAACTGTAAAATTGAACACAAATAGACAGCCATGTGGGACTTTAAGTTTCTGTTTTATTAGTATCATTATTGTCATTATTCTCTAGAAATTGTTACTTAGCCATTGCACATTGTACGGCTATAAAGCTCAATCAGTATGTGAGGCCACAGCCACAAATCGAAATGGATCTGCTATCAATGGTAGGTAAAGAGTAATGGAGCTGCCGTGGAAAATAGGGATGCTTCTTTGTCTTGCCTTGGCTGAGTTACAACATCATCACTATGAGAAAAGCTCTACAATTTTCTATAGAGTTTCAGCCTTGGCCAAAACCAAAAAAATACAAGGATTTTTGGAGGTTACCTTAGCGCACAGTGGTACTATTCCATGCATGCTTGTTGTTTCGGACTTTGCATACATTTTGTTTTTGATTATTATGAGCAATGGTCTTCACGAGAATTTGGGCTTTGAAAAGACCAAGCCCTGCCAGTTGCCACTATTTTTATTTGGCATTGAGCTTAGCCCATGCCAGAATAAAACAAGTTTAAAATTCAAAGCCTATGGAGAGGGACTCAAATAGTTGAATGGTCAGAGATCATGTATGATGGTTTCCATGTTAAGCAGAGAATACTGTGCTAGTTGCGCTTCAAGTCTCTTGTTAAGAAACACACATCCCACGAACATGGGAGGGAAATCTTGTAACTCGTGTTAGAGATAGTGACTCGTATTTTGAATTTAAAAAAAAAAAAAACACATCTTTTTTTGTCTAGAACCCCATGGACGGAATGGAGCTTATGTGGGAGCGAATAATAGGTTGAGCAGTGAAAAAAGGGGGGGGGGGGGGGGGGGGTGTGGTGGTGGTGGTTGGGATTGAGGGAATTTGATCCCATGGTATGGTAAAGAGAGATATTGGGAGATGCAATGTACTATGTTAGGATTTTTGTTAGGACAATATGAATATGTTGTAAATTCTCATTTTTTTTAGATAGTGGAATGTTCTTCACTTGCTCTTGCTCTTGCTCTTGCTCTTGTGGATATAGGCATGCTATTAAACCATGTAAATCTGTGTTGATTTTTTTTCTTCTCTTTTTCTTTTTATTTTTTCACTATATATTTGCATAAACATAAATCTTCAACAGCCAAGATAAACTAACTCTTGAATAATTCTATAAGGCCCAATTCAAGTAAGCTCGTCTCAATTGTACTTGGTCCTAAATTGTGGACCTCGAACGACTAAAAGACATTGTGCCAAGCTAAAGATTAGCAGATCGAAAAGCTCCCAAGCATGACCAAACAATGTCCTAAGAATGATTAAATTACAGGCTTAAGGCAACCTATTTCGAGTTAGGTTTAAAAGAGCCTGTTTAAAGGTTGATGACCTATCATCTTTACTTAAAAAAGAATGTCTACAACGGATTATTATCTTTCATGTCCGCATTTATTGTGTCCCACCTATTGTTATTTGCATTTAGTGCAATATTATAGGTGCATAACCTCTACCGCGTTGAAAAAGTAACTTAGAAACACGTCTACTCAGTTGACCTAAGAAGATGGCGTGTTGTTAGCACGTTCTCTTTCTTTCCTAGGGAAACATATACACACCCATCAGACCACTAAAACAATAAGCACTCTCTATTATTGTTACTTTGAGATTATATTGTGACTCTTATTAACTTAACCTTTAGAGTATATGTGACCAACCATATTGGTTAATCCTTGACCTTGTTATTAGGCTTGTTCTTCTTTATAGTTCCCTAAACCGATGAATATTTGGAAGTCCAACCACCATTCCGATCAGAGACCTTTACCTGGTTTCATTTTCATATTTTCTACCCGGCCGTCTCTACAACACAAAAGTTCTTTATTCTCTTAATATCCCTGCATCCATCTTTTAAAACCTAATGATCAGTTTCAACTTGCTCAACTCTCAAAACGAATTGAAATACATCCAAAACAAATTATATTAGAAATCCAATCTCAATACACTAACAGATAAACAGTGAATTCTAAGGTACTCTCCAAGAATATTTTACTGAATCCGAATCACAAAAACATTTCAACACCCTCTTTATCCTTAAGCTAAATATTATAATCAATACCCTTCAATCTTCATACAATTAAAATTACTCATTAGAAAACATGCAAGTGCAAGAACAACCCCCCCCCCCCCCCCCCCCACCCCAAAAAAAAAGAAGAAGAAAAAGGTATAAAGATATTCAACAACATGCAACTTTTCCTCTCATCACTGGCCTCTCTTTTGATTTCAAAGCACTAGAAATCAAATAATTCACCTAACCAAATCCTAAACCATTTACAACCAGCGACAACTCTTGGAATGCAAATGTGGACACTGAATATAATATAACCCACGTGTTGGGTTATAGCCGAGAAAAGTTATCACCAATCTTCATAAACTGAGCATAGTACTACAAAATTTGTCTTCTTTTTTATCCTTAGCATGAGAAATGCCTAAACTGTAAAATCTTAAACGGAGCTTCAAATTGTTATTTTCTACAAGTGGTCAGAGAGTACGATGAGGATTGAGTATGAAGATTGTTATTTTCTCCACCAGTGTCTTTTGCCGACGGGACTCCTATAAGGAACAACCGACCAATTCTGCCACGTCATCATGAAATATTGTGGTTCAAATTACTGAAATGAGCTTAGTGTGGATTATCAAAAAATTAGTTTAGTGTTTGTTTGGATACCGCTTATTTTGTTGAAAACTGAAAACTAAAATCTGAAAACATTGTAACAAAAATAATTTTTAAATATATGAATAGTGTTGTGAGATCTATTTTTAATGAAAAAGTTGCTGAAAAAAGAGGTTGTGGGTCTTGTGAACAGTATACTGGACCCATTGGTGTGACATAAAGCCACATAAAGGGGCGGCTAAAAAAAAAAAGAAAAAAGAAAAAAAAAAAAGAAACGCAGACACAATAAGCTGGCTTTTCATCAGTACCCAAACGGGTACTTAGAGCATGTTTGGATCCAACTTATTCACGGTTGCGTTTTCTACTCTACGTTTTTGTTCTTTTTTTTTTTTTTTTTGGTTTTCATGCGTTTTTGGAGTATTGCGGTTACTGTTCATTGAACAGTAACCGCAAATGTTGACTTTCTGCAGTGAATAGTGCATATGTGCACTGTTCACGGACTCACAAATTTCATTTTTTTATCAATTTTTTCATTAAAAATGGGTCACACAGCACTATTCACACATTTAAAAATTATTTTGCTACAGTGTTTTCAGTTTTCAATTTTTAGTTTCAGCAAAATAAGTTCTATCCAAATACACACTTAGTGTGGGTCCTAACAAAACTTAACCCAAACAAAAAACCCCCACACCAAAAGTCAGATGCTTTGTACACTGTCGGAGTAGGACCCTTTGTCACACTTTTATGCATTCACGCTCAATTAGTCTAAGCTACACTTCGTTAGGGTAGCTTATTAATTATTAATTTCTTAAAAAAAAACACACACACATACAACTCTCTCATATTTGAGGGATTTGATAGAGAGTCGTGCTCTAAATTTGTTTCTTTAAGAGACTAATTTTCAAACTCAAACATATGATTTGTTGACTCAAGAGACGTATTTATTTAAAGTCATTTTTTATTCCATATTTAAGTAAATAAGCTAAAATCAAATAAGTTAACCAAATGCACACCCAAATGACCATATCAATATATAATAAGTCTCTCATTTTAATAATTTTCTTATGGATCAGATATATGTATTTTCTCTCTTATAGTATATGGGCTTACAATTGTATAATATTTGCATGCTATAAGAAGAAATATGCATATATCTTATATATTAGACATCTTATTCTCTAATTCATCTTGGGTTTTGTGCTTTACAATATGAATTGGTGTAATGAGAGCTAAAGGTTGAAGTTTTTGTTCATTGTGCAAGACTGAATACCTTGGTCAAGTGAGATCTATTTTAGAAATTTCAAGTTTTTCTTATAGGGATGTGTTTGTAGCCACTTCAAGCACAAACCTTATTTGTGTTTAAACTTTATCTCAACCCTAATCACTAGAGAAGGAAGACAACCATAGAAAATAGAGAAAAACGTAGAAAAATCCATTACTTTTATTTCATCCTTTTCCATTAAATATCCTTGAGAGGTTGGGTATTCCAAACACATAAATCACTATAATTGTGCTGGAATTGCTGTTGAAACCACATGGACAGTGTCAGATCTACAGGAAACCTTGAAGAAACTAAGAGAACAGTTTGCGGGCAGCGAATCAGCTTTCAACAAGAAATAACTTTGATTCCTAGCAAGAGCAGAGTGCTTAAGTACTTAGTTAAACTATGCATATAGAAATTCATGTGAGTATTATTTGTATTGCAACTACTTTCATAGTGGACTTGTTGAGTTGGGTTTTGCCCCCAATGTGATTTTACTGTTTAGGTTTTTATTTTGTGAACAAATATCGTATCTTTGTCCGTGTGTATTTGTTTAATATTTTGCATGTGTTCATCCATGGTTATTATGTGCTAGAAAATTGACTAGTAAGCTACCCGGTAAATAATTAAATTAACTGGTTAGAATTGGTAGTTAAGGGACTGTTTGGATTTTTAGTTTCCATAACTCATAATTCAAAAATTGTAGGACTCATGGTTGAGAAGTTCATTTGGATTTTCATAACTCTGTTTCCATCACTCAATTCTCTGATTTTTGAGTGATAAGTTATAGAAACTGAAAACACCTAAAATGTGTTTTCAGTTTCCATAAATTTGTTTCAATGGCATTTTGGTAATTAAACACACATGAAGGGACCCACTAGTCAGGGTTAGCCGCAACTTTTGACCTTTTTTTTTTTTTTTTTTTTTCACTTTTCTTTCTTCTCCACTGTTCTTCAGTTGTTCTTTTTTTTTCTTTTCCTTTTCACTCTTGTCAGTTCGTTCTTCCTTTTTTTTTTGTTCTTCATCACATAATATTTTTGGTCTTTGCTTAGTTCTTTCTTTTCTTTTCTTTTTTTCCTTCTTTTTTTTTTTTTTTTTTTTTTTTTTTTTTTTTTCACTGGATTTGGTGAGTAAAAGATGTACCAAGTTACAAGTATGGAGTCCACAAATAGTTGAAAATTTTGAATGATGATAAGTTGGGTGATGGTGCCAAACACACTTTGTGTAGAGTGATGGGGTATTTTAAGTAATGAGTGATGAGTGACGAAAATTGAGTGAGGAGTGATGAGTGATGAAAAATAAAAATCCAAACAGCCCCTAAGCCATCATAGGGGTCTAAATGATTTTTTTCACATCTACCAAATATTTATTTAAACTTTCTAGTTTGGTTATGATCTAAAGTGTGATCCATTAGTTAGGATTTTGTTAAGAGATAGGTCTTGAATTCGAACCTTTAAAAATGACTGCGTGATGCTAGTTTTATTAAAGATTATTGGTCTATTAAACACACAATTACCACCTTCTTTAAAATTTTAGAAAAAATTGTGCTAATTTGTTTTATTTGGGGCTTAGGCCTTCGAAGATAGAATCTAATCTAGATACATGCTTTTTTTTTTTTTCCGTCTTCTGAGAAGCTATATGCTAAATTTGATTCTAGCTTATTGGGTTGTCAATTAATTAATAGACTCCCAAGTGTAGTATACATTCACTAGCTAGTTCCAAATTCCAAGATAAATGATGTTGAGGATTTTTGGTTTTGAGCTTCGGACTAGACTCTTCACCTCACAAGGACCCTATTATGCCTACTAGCTCTCTTCATTTGAGTAATATTCAAGCGTCCAACTAGTCTAATGGCATCAAGGAAATCTTCCAAGAAATCCTCATTGCGAGAAGTTAGGAGTTCAGCTGCCGTTTTCTTAAGTCATCTTAATTATTGCTGGAGTAACAAGTTCTATATATTTATCATTGCCTCCATTTAACTTAAAAAATTATGGTTATATCTCCATATTTAATCTGAACACATATCCGGTCTTAAAATTAAAGGAAGCCTATATTATCGAATTCACTATACTCCCAATTTATCTTGCTTGGTTGGACGAGAAAACCCCATTGAGGCATTATTGTTGAATCCTAGCTAGGGTCAAGTAACACCATTGGATTTCATAGAATATGCATCTAATTATATGGTTCTGGCCAAGGCCTCCATAATTCTTTTATTTGAAAACTATCAGGTAACTCTTTTATTTTATTTTGGTGAACTTAAACTTAAAGTAACATAAACGACACAACAAATTTTACTATGTAAACTTTATAAATTGATTTATCAAATTTTAAACACAACACAAATAAATATTTAAAGAATTTATTTATTATATTATTGATGTGACGTTTGTAATGTTTATATAACAAAATTGATATTAACTTCTTTTAACATCTTTCCTTGAGATTAGTTTGTCAACTGCTCTTCCTTTGTTTCTGTATATATGCAAGGGGAAAGACATCGAAGGAGAGGTTCCAATTGAAGCCAATTTTTTAGGAGTCATAACTCATAACCTATCATTTCACACCTACCTAGCTACTATTTGATGGAATAAACAAGCTCTATAGGGTTACATTACAGCAGTATATGCCTTGAAGAGTTGCTGTCACTTTTTTAATTTTCCTTTTAACTTAGAGAGAGAGAGAGAGATAGAGAAAGACTCCTATTTTGTGGGGGATTATATTAAACATCTAGTCCAAAGTTAAAAATCTTAGCTGTCCAGTGGCCCCATGTGAAAAAATGACTTGTGCAAAATGCTCTTTGATAAAGAAGGATACTTCAATATCCCTGAGCTATCATGCAATTTGGTTGTTTTTCATCTATGGTTGTTGGTGGCTATCCAACATGTGAGGAGAAGGGACAAAGCTATATATGCACTTCGTACAATACGCACCCATGAGTTTTTACCATCATATGTATATGTTTTCTTCTCTCTCGCTTTTTACACAAATTTAGCTGCAAAAAAATTGTTGTGTTTCGTAACTAGAACCTTAGCCCGTGAACCTTAATGTCACTAGTCTCACGTCACAACAGAGCCGTGGCATATATGTCCGCCTGGACCCAAGTGACTTAAACATCAGTTGTCATAGACTCGTAAGAGACCCCACATTTACAACAAGTCTTAATCAATTCACAGAAGATTGCCTGCCTTTTTAATTATTAGCACTTTGAAAATTTCCCACTAATACAACAAGTTGGATTCACTTTGTAGGGCTGACTAATAACCAATGCAAGAGCCTATTACTTAACAGTATGACTACAGTACTTAAAGTTGCAAGTTATGCAAAAAAACATTATGGAAGGAATGAATAGGTTTAAGTCACAATTCTAGTTAATTAGTAATTACCTTGTTCAAAATTTCCTATTTGGGCATGAAAATAGTTTTCTTATTCTCGAAACACCATATTTTAATATGATAATAGAATGCATCTATAATTAGTAAAGTGTCACTATTTAAACGATAGGTTAATAAGTTGGACCAACTTAATACTTAATAGTCAATATACATCATAGATGAGTAAAGCGTATTATATTTTTCTTTTCTTGTATACTACTCTAATATAATAACCCATAAATTAAAATGGAAATTAACTGGAGTATCAAACTGTCAACACATAGAAAGCGAACAATGTTGAGGAAAACATATATAGCTGTCAGAGATTGTGAGGCTTGTTAGCAAGCATGGTTTGCCACTTTGCCTTGTCTGTACTACGAGTGCGTGCTTCGAAAATCTTGGCGTTTTGATGGGAACTTTAGGGCATTCAAGCAAGTGAAAAGTGACCCCTCTATCTAAACTTATCGTAGGAAGTGAGAGTTTTGTCTGTGTCTTTTACTCTTTTTCTTCTCTAATCCTAATTCAAACTTTCTAGCCTTCTCCTCAGCAAAAAGAAAAAGAAAAAAAAAATGTGCATATTTCCCCTTGGATACTAGGTTTCAAAATTTTCTCTTTCAAAACTATTGAATTTAAAAAAAGAAAAAAGAAAAAAAAAAAGTTCTCTTTATGATTACTTGCAAGGGAATTTTGTCACTTAATAAAATTAATTTGGGGGATTGGAATTTCATCTGTAGGAAAGTTTGTCTAAAAAAAAAAGGAGGAGGGATTGTCACGAGACACATTTCCAAATTTGGCACTATTTGTATTAATATCCGTATTCTTTGATTGGACATTTAATCATGCTCTCTATAATATTCCTTCCAAGATTGAATTAATGAAATTATTAGTAGGCAAACTAGTTGTGTGGTTGTTCCTAAAAAAAAAAAAAAAAAAAAAAAAAAAAAAAAACTAGTTGTATGATTAAGGTGAAGAGCAATCTCAGGTACATAGTTGTCAGCTATAAATTAATATTTATTTTTCTGGTCGTTCGAGGAGTCAAAAGAATCATACACAGAATAATCCGGAAATTAATCCCAGTAGCTGGCTACAATTAATCAACAAAAACAAGATTTATATTACTAGCATTTACTTTGGAATGTTGGCTAAAAAGTTCTATACCTATCCATGTTAACTATAAAAATATTGAGAGTCGGTGCTACACATATGTGGCTTAGTTCAATTCACCATGCATCTTTTTGAATAAAAAAAAATTAATTTTAAGATGGATAAAACAACTTGATATTAACCAATTCTCATTAAATTAGTTTTAACATTTTCAAACAAATTCTAATTAAATTAAATAAATTCCTTTTCACAAATTCTCTAATTTTTATTCGTTTTTATTGACACTTAGTAATTAAACATGTATCATATTTTTTGACAAACTTCTATGAGTTATACGGGTTAAGGACTTGTTCATAATATTATGGAAGCTGGTTATTATGACATCCTCTTCAATCTATGGATGCTACACATGCCTTTTCTTATTATTTTTCTACATACACATTTTTTATTTTTCGGTGTTTAAGATTTTGACTAATTAACAGCTTCTGATTTTACTTTTGATCATTTTTATCTTCCCAGAAAAAAAGGTATTTTTCATTGTAAACAAAATTGAACAAATAGATCGTTTGAAGGTGCCTAATGAACTGCATCATTCACCATTATTTGGTATACGAAAGGATGCTATGATGTTTTCTGGTTGTACCAATAATTTTCTTTTGGTTTTTGGCTACTTTCTAATATAATCATTTCTGTAACATTGTCAGTCATGCTGATATAGTGATAAGAACAAAGTCACCCTCAATTGTAACTGTAGTCGAATTTCTTATAGACCTGTATTGTCTAATTATCGATTTCTTTATTAGAAAGACATCGGAATTTCTTTGTGAAAAGCAACAAACTAAATCAATTTTGATACAACCATGCATATATGCCAAGCACATAATCATTACACCAGTCAAGAAAAAAGAAAAAACACGTGTTGCTGATTATTCTTCAAATAATAGCTCTCTCTGCATGATTCAAACGCATAATGCGTCAATGGGGGCCATCTCACTCGCTCGCTTGCAAAAGTAGGAAGAAGGTTTTGATTAGCTATGAATTTTGCCAAGTTCATTCATTTGTTCAATCAAAAGAGTGATCATTAGCTGTAATCTCAAAAACATGCATTTTTGTTAGTATATAAGTTAATATTACAAAAGTAATAAGGAGTATAGATATTATTGTGATAAAAACAACTACAAGTGCAAGGAAAGTTGAACTTAAAAAAAAAAGAAAGGGAATTTTCATCTTTGTACATGAAACATACATTTGATAATGATCATCTACTTTTTCTAATGGTTCTTATTTTATATATAGTATTATACGTGTATATTTATCTTGTATCAAATCCTATGATGAATGAAGGAACCGTAGCACCAGGAACTCTAAAACGTAGGAAGAATAATAAACTAGGGCAGGAGGCAAGGGTCGGAGCTGGTTATGTATGTGATGAATTGTTTTGTTGTGATGATTAATGGGCACACATGTGAATAGGTGGTACACTGTGATTTGTTTGTATACAATGGAGACAATATTGTTGGAGAAATGCAATGGACATATAAAATGCCCTTTATGAATCCACATTGGATATATTGTTTTTAGATGTTAGGCATAATCTCCCATGCATAATTTGTCTCCTAATGATATCACTTACAAATTTGGGTTGGTAGCTTTCAGACCTGTTTCTTTCTCCTTATCAACCAAGAGAAGCATAATAGTTTAAATCATCTAAACCTTATTGTTGAAGTAAAGCCAAACAATGTGTAAAAATACTACTACCTAGTTGAGTTATAAAGCTCTTGGCACAATATATATTTACCAATTATTATTAAGGCACTATTAATTTATGATCATATACAATCTCTTGCCTGGATTTGATAATGTCCCACAATCTCTTGCCTGGATTAGAAATGCAAGCAAATAGAATATTTAATGAAAAGAGGTCAACAACTTACTTGAATTTAATTGAATTGATCCGAACAATACATACTATTGAATAATTTTAGTCCACATATGAAAGGAAGCTTTAGAATTATACTTAACTGATTAAATTTATCATTTTTAATAACTTCTTTTTTTAGAAAAAAAAAATCAGTAATTTATCATTACTATGTCCTCAAAGTTTTGGAATAACCATTCCTCTAATTTTGCTCCCAAAGTTGTGAAACAGTTTCTCAATCTCCCGTCATTTTTTTTTTCTACTTGAATTCGACCAACATATGATCTCATGATCCCATTCTAGTCTTACACAGTTACATGATCTACTTGAAAACTATTTTATTCTCTGTTTAATAGAATCAAGCTACGTGTCCCACTGTCTTCCACAATACCAGGTTAACTGAATTCTTTATTCGAGTCATAATGTTTAGGGTAAACAGGCAAACTATATACAGATCACATTTACTGTAGATGAAACTTCACAGTATAATAGTAGCCCTTTTATGAGTTTTATCACCTTGCTTTTAAAAAGCAATGCTTCTTTGGAACTGAGTGACATTCATGCTGTTCATTGCCTTAAATTTCAACAAATCCCACATTAAGAAGTAGAGAAATATTGTTAAAAAAAAAAACACCACAGTTCACACATGTAAGGTCGACAATCTCACATTGATATTGCAACTAGATTAAGAAATAAGAAATTGTAATTATATCTTTGTATATAGGCGTTATTGTTAGGGATTTGGTGGGGGCTTCAACCAAAGGTGTCCCCCAAATCAAAAGGAATGTGTTTCATTCTTTTGGGACTAAAAAAATGCCTGAAGCATATGAATAGTCAATTTTGGTAGGTGATGCTAATAGATATAGGTAATTGCTTGCAAGCATGTTAAATTTTTGTAGATTAAATCTTATTGTCATGTATAGATGATATTGTTTAACTATACTAGCTGCATCACCTGGTGTAGATTAATAACTATCTTTCCAAAAGTTCCATTATTAGACTCAACGCCTAGATGGAACAGTTGCTAGGGTTGTTGCTGCCTATTCTTTAATGTGTTCATATGTAAGTCTAATGTTGAAGTTGGGTAAGAGGTCTATGCATGCCAAATTAACTCATCCAGCCACACATCACATTATTAGAATGATTAACAACTATCTTTCAAAAGGTCAGTATTAGAGTAAATGTTTAGTACAACGGTAGTAGCAGTGCTTCTTGAAAGGAATGATTGAGACCCCTTTGTTTGATTTTAATTAGCAGAATTAAATCTTTATTAAATTAACCAATTATGAAGTTCAGATGAATTATAGTTAATAAGCAATGATCAATTCACCATGTAGTATGAAGTGCTTCTTGAAAGGAACGATTGAGACCCCTTTGTTTGATTTTAGCAGAATTAAATCTTTATTAAATTAACCAATTATGAAGTTCTGATGAATGGTTAATTATGAAGTTTAGATGAATTATAATTAATAAGCCACAATAATCAAATCACCATGTAGTATGAAGTGCGGTGAAATAAAAAACAGGCAATTTACTTACGAAGTGAAAAGCCAATAGACAAATTCAAAGGGAAAAAAAATTGAGGGTTATTACTGAATTACTGACTCAAAGAAAATTAAAGTTTATACAATTGAAATAAATTTCTAAATGCTAACCGTATTAATACTTACAAATACCCCACATTACTACAATCCTTTTGGATTTTTTTAATTATTATCTAGAATTGTATCCATGAACTATATTCATTACTTCAAAGATCACCTTAAATATATATATATTTTTTATTGTAACAAAAAAGGAAGGCACCTTGGCTTCAACTTGATTACCAATATTTGATAACATTGTTCCTAGATTCTCTATTTGAACTTCAATATTGTGGTGATGCAAAACTTCTAGGGTTTTTCTTGATGTTTTATGGCACAAGCTCTCCAAAACCTTTATTAAGTCTACTTGTATATGTTCTTATATTGGTTTGCATATAGGACATGAAACTCCACTCAATAATCAACCAACTTTAGGAATGGTAAAAATATCCCACCCTACTTTATCTGACTTGCCCTATCTTGCATGAGTTTTACTCTCCACATCCCATCTCCTCTTGCCAAAAATGAGACACCCATGATCCGATTCTACTCTACCTACTAATTCCTACTCAGCCTTCCTCATCTTGTTCGATAATTTTGTTAAAAAAAAAAAAAAAAAAAAAAAAGTCACGTGGAGAGAGATAGTGACACGTGCAAACAGAGATTGGATGGATTATTGCCATTATGGGGTTAACGCGTTTAGAGAAGGAATCTGCACGTGATGAGAGACATATGGTGTGTTTCTGGGGTTGGCTGGGTGTGAGAGAGAGAGAGGGAAAGAGAGGGCATCGAAAGCAGTGAAGGAAGCGTCAAAGGTAGTTTAGCTGTCAATCCCTCCAAACACTTCTCACGGGGCTGATCTTGCACACGCACATTCTCTCTCTCTCTCTCTTCCCGTCATTCTTTTGTCCCTACCCTACGTTTCTCTCTCTCTCTCTCTCTCTCATGCAAATCCAATCTTATCTAACCTTCCTTTTCACTGAAATGCCCCCACTGCATACATTTATTTTTATATATATTGATGTGCCTAAGATTATGCCATGCAATGCATATAAAACACACATATATGATTACAATCAAGTTTAACCGTGATTGCTTATTCTTGTCTATCACTACTGTTACAGATATTAGAAATATTATATATTATAATCAACATTTTGAGTTGTGTAAGCCAAGTAATCATAATTTTACTCTGACTCCAAGTAATACACGGAACTCCATAATAAAGATATAGCCATCAAGAATTTTTGACTCTGACTTTGGAATATAGATATTTAAAATCAAATATCGTTGAGTTATTGTGTTTAAATACTTAGTCCTAGTATATCAAAGTTTGAGGATTCTCGGTTAGCTCTAGCCCCCACACTCCCATGACACACCAGTCATGGTGCATCACTCTTCATGTCTCATGATCACCCTTAGAGAATCTACAAACAACTTATGTCATATATGGTCACAGTTTTTGCCAATGTTAGGACATGCATGTATATACATGTGACATGAACCCTAACTATTTTAGTTAATATTTGATTAGATTTGACAATTCATATGGATTCTTTTAAACAAATTTCTAACTCTAGATAGGGTCCTCATATCTTATATTGCTTCTATTATTGATCAAGGTCAACTTATAACCCCAAATGTGAAAATTGGAAAACGATTTCGAGTTTGCTCTATCACAAGTCACAAGAAAGAGGGAAAAAAGTTTAACCAATCAATTGGTATATATATTTTCAAAAGCCTAAGAATTCTCATCAATAGCATCTGACCTAGTGGTTAATTCTCTTCTAAAGGTGAAAATTTGTGATCACCCCAACATCCGTGAAGTTAAAAATTTATTCTATATTCTTTGACATAAGAGAGAGACAAAAAACTTTACAGATATTTCTAACTGAAACTCATGAAATTTAACTAATATTATAAAGAGGGAAAAAATGGTATAATATATCAATAATGTCATTTGGTATTTTCAATATAATTCTCAATCCATGAATTCTTTTTTTGGAAAGTAAGACTAAAGTTTTCCTGGTGAGGGTTGAACCCAATACCTCAATTTTACTAACTAAGTGCATCAAGTTTGGGTAACTTGTTAGTTTCAAAACAATGACAATCCTATGAAGGTGATGATTACATATGAAAGTATCATTCAAGCGAGGAATGGAATAGCCTACATGATCTCTTATCCCCTTTTTATAGACTAGCATACAACACTTCATGGAGATTGTAGCTCTAGAAAGAGTTACGTCTATCTTAAAGGTTGCAACAAATCACCCAACAACACAATATCTTATTGTGAAGTTAACCATCCTTTCAAGGTCCCACCCCTGCTACATTACTAGATTAGCTTTGATATCACCATTTGTGGCAACTAGAGTAAATTTTACATATACATGTGTGTTATATTTTAAAAGGAGTAGTCAAGTTACAATTGAAACTCCTCATGATCACTTATATAGCTCAATTAAATATAATATATAGTGTGAGACAAAATAAGTTTTTTCAGTGTGTCAGTCGTTTTGTCTAAATTATAAGTACTTAACCATATGTTAAGATGCATTTCCACAAAGTGAAAATTGGGAATGGCACGAGCTAACTTAAGAAAATTTAGGAAGAATGAAAGGTCAATTTCGTAAATTTAAGTACAATAATAATTTGTAGTGGGAAAATAGAGGCACTCTCATGCAGTTCGAGAGCTCAAGACCCCCTTTAAAAGCCCCCCTCCCCAAAGCCTAAAGGAGGATAAAAATAAGAGGCAGAAAAAGCATGGCTTCTAGGGAGCATAAAAGAGCAGCGCTAAATGAGAAGTTGCAACAGCTTCGTGCTGCCACCAACTCTAATGCTGTAATTACTATTTTCCAACAGCTTTGGCCTTCAATATCTTCTTCTTCTTGGGGTGCTCCTGGAATTTGATACTCCAATATTCTTATCTCTAATTCTTCATTATTTGATTTCTTGCTCCGATTTGTGTCTTTGGCAGCTGAACAAAGCTTCAATTATAGTAGATGCATCCAGGTATATAAATGAGTTGAAGCAAAAAGTGGAAAGACTGAATCAAGATATTGGAACTTCACAAAGTTCAAAAGCTCAAAATTCATTGCCTGCGGTACATATATATTATAATTTCAATTATTGCATCCAATTGATATCTTTCTTGAATCATGTTTTACCTGATAAAACAACTTACACTATTAATTTTATTGTACTTTGAGCAGGTTACTGTGGAAACCCTAGAAAGGGGTTTCCTTATTAATGTGTTTTCAGAAAAAAATTGTCCTGGTTTGCTAGTCTCAATACTAGAAGCATTTGAGGAGCTGGGTCTTGAAGTGCTCGATGCTAGGGTTTCTTGTTCAGATATTTTCCAGTTACAAGCTGTTGGTGGAGAAGTAAGGAAGACCATATTTTTATTGTGTTCTATATGGACTAATACACAAAAGGAATTCATAGTCCACACTATTCCCTATATCAACTTATATAAATATATATATATATATATATATATATGATTCTCATGCGGTTTTGTATATTTGTGAATTTATTTATTCTTTAAAAGGGGGATAAATATATAAAAATAAATTTGAACATCACGTGTGAACTTAAATATGGTGTGAGCCACACAATTCAAGTTTTTCTGATTGTGTGTACGAAGGCTTCAATGAGTGGTTGGCATTCATTTCACCTATTTTTGTGATTGCATGTATATGGCCGCATATATGATGCTTATATATATAAATTTTCAGTGATATCTGTATCGAACTAATCTCTATTTTCTTAGTACTTTTGAATTCTTGTAATCTATATCTGTATCTTATAATCTCAACACTATTATAGATAGATTGTGCGAGCGACAATTTATTTGCACTTAAATGAATTAGATGAATGTTCTTATTTTTGCAGAATCGTGATAGCTTAGATGCTCAAGTGGTGAAACAAGCTGTGTTGGAAGCTATCAAGAACTGTAATGAAGAGCAAGAATAACCCATCACTCTTTGCTTCTTCCTCTTCTTCCCTTTACGTGTAGGGCTGAGGAAAATAATCCACCCAAGGGAACTCTAAGATCTTCTGCTTAAAGCAAAATTGCTTATGCATTGTTGATATCATAAGTTCTCAAACAGTGTCAAGAACATAGTAAGCCAATTAGCCAAAAGCCAGAAGCTTAGTATTTTGGTGCAAAACAAGCATTGGGCATTGATGGTGAAGAAACCTAGTATGCCTTTTTGGTGATAAAATTGTGAGTTTGTTGGTTTCATTTAGTTATTTGATTAACACCTAGCCTTATATTTCATAGTTTTGGATGCCTCATATTCATGGCTGAAGATAATCCAAACAAGTAGCTCCTTAATGCAGGTTTGCTTGAATAATCTTTAGTTGGGTTATGCTATCTTCTTTGAATCAAAGAATGCTTATTTGTATCTAATTTAACATCCATTTAAAATTAGAGGATCGGATTTGTCACATCATCAATATTAGTATCTAAGCAAATTATTAATGAGGTGGAAAATCTAATCAAACTATAATTTCAAAACGGATAAATGAGGTTTTAGAAACTAGTCCACGATAGAGTTATCCTAACAACTCTTGAGAATCTGAATCCTGAAAAGACTACATTCAAGTAATAAAACTAGAAATATGGTATATTATCTTCTAGTAAAACGTAGTAAATTTGTTTGAATTCCTATAAACATTAAATTGAATGATAACGTGAACCAAAAAATAAAAATGTTCAATTAATTTTCCCATGATAAAAGAGCATATACCTGGTTCACACTTTAAATGTTCAAAATTGTGGCATCTAGTGTTACAGGTAGTACAGTATAATTGCAGGTTTCCTTTTGTAACAAACTTAATGCCAACATGTACTGGCCTATATATGCTGCTATATGTTTTCTCGTCAGATTCAATGGGCACTAGTGATTCTTTTGTAATAACTCATGTGAGAGGACCAATATTGCACGTAATTGTTACACAAAATAATAACTTGGTGTTTGAGGCATTGTTCTTCTTTCTTTTGAGATATATAGGTCGATAGTGGGGCAAGGCAGGGCAGGGCAGGGCAGGGCGGGGGTATAATTTAAACTACAGACATGGGACATTAGTCATACCACAAAGGACGCAATTATTTCTTATTTTTGTGCATATCTTTACATTGGGCAACTCTTCCCTTCCTAAAATGTTCACCAAGTAGTAATATGTGGCGTCCACCTCTGTATCATTCACAAACATTATTGGTTCACATATTTCTGAATTATTTGCATTATTATCAACTCTTGGTTCATAGCTGATAAATGTCTATTTCATGATTATTATTATTATTATTATTTTTGTATTTAATAATATACATAATATCATGTTATTTTAAATGGAGATAGTAAATTTTTCTCAGGAGGCAATAGTGAATAGACTATTAGTTCAAGTTTTTTTGTGTGGAGAAAGTGGTTCAAGTGTTTGTTTGCTTAGGGATGTCCCATAAAATTGGAACCGGAAGTTTTTTTTTTTTTGGGGGCACTGTGTGCGTTACTACTTACTGGGCTTGTAAAGTAGATTCTCCAAAAAAAGAAAAAAATTTGCAAAGTACCGTTCCTATTTGGTGCCCAATAATTAATTAATTAGCGAGAGCAATGGATACGTTGGGCATCGGCACCTATGTTTCTTAAATAGGTCCAGATGGCCCTGTCTAGCCCAAATATGTTTACTCCACTACCCAATTGATGAACTAGATCTGGCCTGGCCTGCTCCATAAAAGCCCAATGGATTATGAAGCTGTACACAATAACCTAGCATATATTTATTCCACGGAAACCTGTCCATTTGTGACATTTATCATAATTTATATTTTACATATATAATTTCAGTCTATGGTGCAGAGATGGGGGAAAGGAGTTTATATATACACGTATATAATTAAAATTAATAATAATGGTTCCCGATTGATATAAGAATCATATGACAATAAAATTAGAAACAATTTATTATTATTATTTATAATTGTTGACATAACTTATTATGATTAGTATTGTGGGGTCCAATAGTTTGGGGGTTCGGCCCGCTCGCTTATGGGGAGTTCCCAGACTCCAAACCGAAAGAGGCCAAGGCCCAAGCTCAAAAATAGTAAGCCCAAAGTGGCCCGAAGATACAGCCGAGGACAGCTTAGTCCTCGGCAGACCCAAGATCCCTTTGATGAAAGTGGAATACAAGCAAACTTAAAAGATCAGAAAATATCTCGGGAAAATAGTCCTTAATACCCTTCATTGATATGACATTGCACCTAATAGAACCGGATTCCCAGGCTTTATTAACCATCTCCCACAATTTCGGGATTAGACTGATGGGACAAATCTCTGTCCTGGAAAAGTCGACCCTACACGTGGACGAGGGACAATGAACGTAGGCTAGTATAAAAGAAAACGTAAGGTGACAAAGTGGGGGATCTCCCATCTCACTTCCTGAGAAAAACTTCAGGAAGGAGAATGCCCGGATAATATATGCGCATCACCCCGAAAAACCCACCGTCGGGTAACCGGAGAAAACATTAGTGCTCCTTGGACATGATCCGAGGAGCCAAATCCCTCAAGTTACAAAGGTGTAAGGCCTGAATATCCAGACTAAAGCCTTTTCTTGTCTTGGTTCACCTAAAGTCCGGCCTGAACTAGCGCCCTGTGACCCAACGCTGGCCTTTCAAGCCCACTCTCTATAAATGTTATTGTAAGGGATTTTCTGTAGGCGAGCCCAACATCGTTGTTGGGCCGCTAGAGATTCGTGTCCCTACAAGTATATAATAATAAAAATTACATTAATGATAGATTTATTTTTTATTTTTTATATAAGAATGATAGAGTTATTTTAAAGTAATGCTAGGTACTATAATCACAATTTTTCCCTTAATAAGTTTTGAAAAATATCGTGTCTCTACCATTGTCTTATAATTACTCTTTGGTAAGAGAAATATTAAAAGGTGGAATTTTCATATATGCAACTTTTGCTAGGTATGAGTATTGAGTTGATAATAAATAAGCTCTCAAATGTAACACCCGTATTATAGAAGGTTGAAGTTGAAAAGACAATTTAGACCCTTTTGTCGATTTTAAGTGGAATTAATTAACTTTGCACATTAACCAATTATGCAAGTCGTTTTGATTACTTGTTAATTACCATAAATAACAAATCACTAAATAAAGCGATAAAGCATAAAGTAAATGGATAATACTTAGGTACAATACTATGAGTCCAAATCTTCTGTTCCACTTTTCCTGCTCCACTCTATACTCCACTAATAAAAGTTTGCCACGTGTTAACATAATTAATTAAATACTATCATTAATAATGATAGTATTTAATTAATTATGTTAACGCGTGGCAAGCTTTTATTAGTGGAGTATATTAATGATAGTATTTAATTAATTATGTTAACACGTGGCAAGCTTTTATTAGTGGAGTATAGAGTGGAGTAGAAATTAACACGTGACAAGTTTTTATTAGTGGAGTATAGTGTGGAGCAGAAAAAGTGAGACAGAAGATTTGGATTCCAATACTATAGGTGCATTATAGTAAGTTCTCCAATTAAATCCAAACACTTGGTTCTATTGATCAATAAAACATAAAAAAATATTATCTTGTCAAAGGATAATTAAATTCAATGGAGTTATCTGTTTGAATTTAATTAGAAAACCTAATGTACAACACTTAAGGTATTGTATCTAGGTTTTACCTAAAGTAAATAAAATATTTGAAAAAAAAAATTTAATTGAGTAAAAAAAAGCACTTAATGGATGCATCCAAGAAAAAAAAAAAAAAAAACACTCTAGAAGTTAATCTTAACCCCAAGGAATATTGCACTACTTATAATTAAAGCATTATAATTGAGAAATAATTATATCCCTAATTGCTACCTATTAAATACTTACATATATGATGCCACAATCTGCTCCAAGTCGTTTGAACTCTTCTGTCTTGAAATTCTCCAACGAATTGCTTGAATTCAAGGTTTTCCTTGAAGATTTCTTCTCTGTTGTAATGAATAGGAAATGATTTGTGGTTGTTGAGGACTCCTTTTTCGCCCCACGTGGCACTACTTCATTGGCAACCCATGCCACATCAATATATTATTGATTTTTTTGGTTAAAACTATTTAAAGCCCAAAATAAGCTCACATTTCATTTAACTACATAGATTGGGCTCACATGGCCCATGAGATCCTTACTTCAAGAGACAGATTCATGGTCCACATTTCCTTTTCATCAATTGGGATCATAACTTATGATATCATCAACATCAACATATGGATCGGGCTTAAGCAATGAATCAAAACTCACAGCCCATATTATCTCTCTTACACTCAAGGTAAGCGGCTTCTTCAACAAGAGCCCATATTTACACAAAATGACAACAAAACCCAAGGTACCTCATCTTATCTTCGGCTTATGATCCAATCTCATAAGTCTCTTTGGGGAAACTTTGGGAGTTATGGTTTGGAGGGCCAAGAGGTATGTTCAGTAAAGTTTCAGTGGTTTAAAGTTGATAAAAGAGATATGTTGCTTGACATGTCTTCTCTAACTCCCTGAACTCTGATGAGTCCGTGTGTAGCGGGTAACATATGGTAAGCATCTCTTATCACATAGCACTTTAGATGATAAAATTCTCCATTGCTCTTTTCCTAAAACTTAATATTCATCATATGAAAAATACTTAATATCTCCAGCCATCTAAATGTTGAGAAAATAACTGTTCATTTAATCCCCAGCTGTTACTATACAAATTTAGAAACTTCATTATATTATTCTACATAAACTACATTACTACTTTCAGCAAAAATCCAACTCAAACCCATGACCTGATCTGATTGGTTATATTTAATCTCCAACTATATATAAAATATTCATGATATCTCTAATACCCAGCTGCTGTCTGCCACAATTAGACCATATATTTCTCTGCCAGTTGTCAGAGCAGAGCATTAAATGCTCTTCTTGCTCACCTAGATTAAGTCACAACACAGTGAGACCTTGACTAAATCTCTAAAACTTCATAAATTTCAACCAATCCTTTTATTACTTGCTAAAAACGTGTTGTAATGGAAACTTGGACTAAAAACACAAACACCCGAAAAAAGGAAACATTTCCAGTAGAACCCCAGTAGTGTATTTAGCACTTGACACCTGGCTGGAAGTAATATCATTAGCCATTTAATGCTAAAATCCCAGCAACCAGCTGCTATACCCAAAATAGCAAGATGCCCTTGAAAGAGATCTTACCATTTTCAGCCAAATCCATAAAATAAATGCTGAATTTCCTCTCTAGTAGTTTGAAATCACCCAGTTGACCTCATATGCTTCTGCCCAAAGCAACAACTGTCTTATGACAACTGTGACAACTGTCTCATGATAGCTATCACAGTTTTTCCTGATAGCTAGGACAGCTTTTTTAGAACAAATGTAACAGCTGACCCAACAGCCTTAACATTATTGATTTTCCACATTTGGCTAAAACCAAAACCAACTAAAGAAACTACCTTTCTCTTTCTAAAATACTTTCTTTTTCTACTACTATTTCCCTAGCAGCTCTTACCCAAAATAGCAAGAATACCTTAAACCTAAACATATCAGTTTTGGCCAAATCTTAGGATGGATTTTCTGAAGATTCATTGCTAGTTGAGACAGATTTTGGCTGATATTATTTGCTAAAATACCCTCTTAAACTCAACTCTAAATAGAACTCTTCATCAACACCTCGAGGGGGGGACACCAATGGAGAACAACTTTTTCATAAACTTCCCTATTCTTTCTCCCTATAATTATCTTCCTAAGCTTTTAATGAAGTTGGGAGCTTTTGAGTTTTTTAGTTTCCAAATTAGAAACTAAACTCTCCAGCCCTTAGCTCATAAATGCCCTTCATAAGTTTTCATACATCCTTCAGTAGAAGATCCCAGTAGCTTTGCTAAACACACTACAACACCATTACTCTCTTATACTCATTCTCTCACTCTCCATATCCAGAAAATACGTCTATCTTATTGCTCCTGTCTCTAAATACCTAAACACATTTCCATACCCTTCTCTTACAAAATATTTCCTCTTGGAAAGCAATCTCTATAACTTCTCTAGCGGTTATAATCTCATATTTTTACTATTTTTAACATCCATATCTCTCATACTTCCATATATCATACATATTACGAATATTACATCCCACAAAACACCTATATCTTTTACCATCTCCACACTTCTCAAGAGATATCAAACACTCATACCAAAAGCCCTTCTTATGGAAGGAATAAAACTTCTAATGCTAAAGCCCTTCTCCTAGAAGGCACCAAGATCTCATATTAAAGCCATTCTCATGGAAGACACAAATCCATCTTACATAAAGCCCTTCTCTTAGAAGGCACAAGTACTCCATACAAAAGCCCTTCTCATGGAAGGCAACACTATTCATAACTTCACAACAACTAAAAGAGCATTGTCAAGGGGAAAACTCATTTAAGTGCATAATAAGAGGGGCAAGCTTAACCAGCCCTACATAGCTGGGTATACTCTCTCTCTCTCTCCCTCTAGTTGCACCCATTTTCCCCCTTCAGTCTTGAAGTCATTATGGTAAACTGCCTTTCTACTGCTAGAGTCATTCTGCTGGAATCCTATCAGCTCATTGATGCTACACAATTGGAGCTATAAACCATACAAAGATAAGTGACTTTACTTCCATATCTTTAAATTTACATCATTGAGTACATGATTACTTTACCTATAAATAAATACTACTTTTTTTCAAATGTTATTACAACTATTAATCAAAACTATCATATCAAATGCATATTATATATTTATTTAACCATTATCGTGATTCTTAGACTTTGGTTTTAATGGTTTTGTAGGTTGAAAAATACATCGGTAGCCATTGGACCTATTAGATTCTAAGACTTTAGGAACTAATGTATTAGAACTTCAATTTGTATTATGTTGACAAACCATGATCAAAACATAGAGTCTAGGTTTAGGCTTGCTCAAATTATGTTTATTTTTAAAATTGGAATTAAGTGATTGCAGAATTTATTGGACTAAATCTACAAGGCTCGATCGATCGAAAATTAGACTCGATTGATCGAACCACGTGCAGATTTATTTTTCTGCAAAGTTCCAATTCAGCCCAAACTCTACTTAAACATATTGGGTTTCAAGTGAAATACTCCTACATATAAAGGAAACCCTAAAATGTTTTTATAAGTTTTTTAGAGAGAGAAGAGTGTGCCTCTTTTGCATATCTAGGGTTTTGTACCCAAAAACTCTCTAAGGACTTTGTTGCTCTTTATGCCGTGTGTGTGAATCTTCTGTGAGATCTAAAGGTCTTTGCCTTTACATACACTTAGGGTTTCCAATCTCAAGATTGATGTTGAGAGCTTGGTGATCAATTTAGTTGCTGATTCAAGAGCTTAAAGATACACAAGCGGGTGTGCTTGTACTTGCTAAAAATTTAAGAAAGAAGTAGTTCGTGGACTCGGAGCTATCATAGGGTCGTGGTAGTAAGTTTCCTACTTGAGGTAGCAATAGAATGTTAGTGGTCTAAGTCGCTATTGTGTAAACTTCAATTCTTTCATAGTGGATTCAGTTTTACATTGAAAATAGCTAGGTTAAATCCTCCCCAGGTTTTTTACTGGTTTGGTTTTCTTGAGTTATCATATTATTGTGTTCTATATTTTTTGCACTTTGCAATAATATGATATATGTGTGTTAACCTAAACTTAATAATTTACCTAAGTTAATTACTTGGCTAAATAACTAGGTTAATCTGGTTGTGTTTTAAGGGGTCTAAAAATGAACAGGACCACGTGGCCCAATGTTGAGTTCCGGATGGAACTCCCCGAACAGAACCTGGGCCTAGTAAGGTCATCCCTCCAACAGACCACATGTGGTTGGGTAACTGAAAAAGGCCCTCGAACAGTGGTTTCAACCTTGATCACCAATAGAAAACATTATATTGAGATTGTATATTTGAACTCATAGGTTATGGTGAAAAGAGAGGTTTTGTGTTTTTTTTTCCTTCTTAGATGAACAACATACTCTCTAACCTCATCACCAATTGACTCTTATATGCTTTTTTATAGTTTAGCATGCAGGTTACAATTACAAACTTTGTAGCTGACTTAATGGAACTAATTAAAAATTAGGTTTTTTGTGTCTTGATCAAGTGGTGAAGAGACAATTGATAGACTAATCTCAATCAATCAAGGGTTAGTCTAGTATACAGTGATTGCCCTTTCTTGATATGAATCTTAGGAACTTGTAATCATAATTTGACAAATACACTCAACCAAGGTTGTGCATTATTCAAATAAAAATTTAATTTATCTCTTAGAAGATTTGTATGATCATACCACACATTCCATTTCCATACACCCCAACATATTCATGCATTACAATATTCATGTTTTTGCATAGAGTAAATGACAAAGTTTAGCTACAAAATTGGTTGTAAATTAAACCACAATCTTACTCAATATCTTTTTATTGGAGGTGAATTTTGACAAATCTATCATCGAATTACATTTTCTTCTTATATCCTTCATGCTTGCAAAATTTATAGAAAATTAAAGATCAATAACTATGTCATTAATAAATTGTTTAAACTGTAAGTTTTTGTAGTTAAAATTATGGGAAATGCTAACGAATGCCCTTAGGGTATTGGTTAATAATCCATTTAAAGAAAGTTTTTATGCGAAAAAAAAGCAATTAATGTTTTGACAGCTTTTTTCATTTTCCATAAAAGTGGTATGAAAACTTTCCTAAAATGGATTATTAACCAATGTCCTAAGGGCACTCATTAACATGACCCTAAAATTATACATAAAATATAATATTATAGATTATATAGTAATAATACTCTCTCTGTCCCAATTTGTTTGTCCTGTTTGAAAAGTCAAACTTTTTAATTGAACATCATTTATTATCTTGTCTACCTTATAAAAATGTATAAGTTTACAAAAATACCCTTAAATCTATTTATTAGGTTTTATTTTTTTATTTTTTTTTTATTTTTTAAAGAGAGATTTTTAATGAGGTAACTAAAAAGGTGCCTCAATTAGATTGATTTTTTTTTTAAATATTTGTTAGTTTTCTTTTCAAATAGTTTTGAAAAGAAATTAGGGGTATAATAGGAACATTAGTAAATTAATTACTTTTATTTTTAGAAACATGACAATATTTTGGGACATCTCAAAATGGAATAGACGACAAACAAACTGGAACAGAGGGAGCATCCAATTGGCACAAAATTTGATATATGTATTAAGAGTATAAAGAACATGTAATCCAACAGTTAGATTTTCGAAATATGTAGTAATGTTAATGATATTAAGTAAGGCTATAACCTTAGGCTATAATCAATTTTGTAGCTAAATTTTATCCAATAGTAAATGCATTTCTTTTCTATTTGCCGACATTAACGGGTTGCCAAGAGACCCTACTTGAGTGTTCTAGGATACGCTATCATGTTGACTTTAAGACTAAAATTTAAGGCTATGTCTCAAACTCTAGCATCAAAGATATACAATAATAGGATGCTTTAAGAGTATTGATTTAGGAAATATTTTTAAAAACTTTTATGAAAAAAGAACTAAGTAATTAATTGTTTTGACGGCTTTTCATATTTCTCATGAGAATAATGTCAAAACTTTCATAAAATTGTTTATTAATAATTGCCCTAAAAGCACCTCGTTAACAAGACCCATACAATAATATATGGGTTATGATATTAAGTAAGGCTATAGCCTTAAGCTATAATCAATTTTGTAG
Organism: Quercus robur; assembly: GCF_932294415.1. Classification (NCBI taxonomy): domain Eukaryota; kingdom Viridiplantae; phylum Streptophyta; class Magnoliopsida; order Fagales; family Fagaceae; genus Quercus; species Quercus robur. The sequence continues at coordinate 16,375,423 of NC_065540.1, forward strand.
TTAAATTTTGTCCAATAGTAAATGCATTTCTTTTCTATTTGCCGACATTAAAGGGTTGCCAAGAGACCCTACTTGAGTGTTCTAGGATATGCTATCATGTTGACTTTAAGACTAAAATTTAAGGCAATGTCTCAAACTCTAGCATCAAAGATATACAATGATAGGATGCTTTAAGAGTATTGATTTAGGAAATATTTTTAGAAACTTTTATGAAAAAAGAAGTAAGTAATTAATTGTTTTGACGGCTTTTCATATTTCCCATGAGAGTAATGTCAAAACTTTCATAAAATTATTTATTAATAATTGCTTTAAAAGCATCTCGTTAACAAGACCCATACAATAATATATGGGTTATGTTAACGGGCACCACAAGGTGCCCGTTAACAACTTTTTTGAAATTTTTATGACAATTTTTTTTTTCTTTTTTACAGTTTTATCTCATTTTTTTTTTCAACTTTATAATACCGCTTAATGTAATTTTTGACTTTTTCTGACAAGGTTCCCGTTAACAACAACTTTTTTGAAATTTTTATGACTTTTTTTTTTTTTTTTTTTACAAATTTATCTCATTTTTTCAACTTTAGAGTAATGCTTAGTGTTTTTTTTTTTGACTTTTTTTGACATTTTTTTTTGTGTGTCTTTTTTGCACCTTAACAAGCACTGGTTGGTGCTTGTTAACATTTCCTATAATATATATATTCGAAAGCATACAACATTTTTGGAATCATCATTTACATTACTTTTGTTATGTGTCAATTATAATATATTATATTAATAATTGACATAAAAAAAAAGTGTTTATAGACTTATTTAAAAAATAATGGCTAATTATGATAAATAAATTGGAGCACTACTATAGAGTTACATTAAAGATCTAAGTAGATCTTAAATTAGATTAGACTAGAGCACTCGAAAAGAAAGAATTTAATTCTCGTCTTATTCGTTCCACATTTACATACAGCTGAACCGCAATTAATTATATTAATTAGGACAGCTATCTACTTCGACTCGGCGATGGGCTTGCATGCATTTCCGTGTTGAATAGTTGACAAGTCAATCTACTAGCAGCAAATCAGCAATAACATGCATGGAGCCCCGTTGTCAAATCACAGTTTATTTAATTTGATTCACATGTCCCATGTCAAAAACCAAGAGACGTAAGCGTTTCAAAAATCTCCTACTTTAATTAATATATGTCACCAAAATCTTTTGAAAAATTCAAACTTTGAGTAATTGGGAAAAATAAAAAAAATAAAATCAAGCAGCACTACTTTTGCATTTCTAATATTGTTTTTTTCTTCAATTTATTAAATAACCTTTGCCGACTATTGCATGTCGTTTCCCACTTATTTGGCCAAATATTTTATTCAAGCTGCAACATTTTTTTTTTTTTTAAAATTTTTAATCTTACCTTTTGAATGAAAAACTTATTAAATCACCGAATAGACATATTCCTATATTGTAAAAATCTTCAATTTATGTGAGACCGAAAAGTGATGATTGATAGAAAATTCACCATTGTCACCGAATAATATATGAAAATTTAGTACATGATTGAGTATAATAATCCATGAAAGAAGTCATCGTTACGACTTTGTAGGCACTAGACACAATGGATTAGGTGTCATCCAAAATTTCGAGCTAAATTGGTGCTTGTCCATATGGAGTCATATTATACTTTTCAAAGTTTAATGTTTCTGAATTTTGAGAGATATTCAATAAACCCACGTCAACTTCTGCATCAGTTCCGGAAATTCACTATAATTGGATGATGTTAAGATGGAACTATATCAGTCTTCTAGACCCAATAAAATAAGAGAGGGGAGATCATATAATTTAAGCTTAGTTATGTATATTTTCCCTCCAATGTATTAAGGATAATTTGAGAATGAAAGAATAGATGGTATTTAAAAATTTTCTGAAGTACTTTTGGAGTGGATTTTTTGAGGTACAATTTTCTAAAACCTCTTTCTTTTTATTTATTTATTTTATTTATTTTTATTTTTTTGAAGTACAATTATATAGTCATCAAACCCAACTTAGTTTTAGTCGTTAGTATAAGCTTATAATAACATGCACAATATTTAGTAAAATGCATCGAAGAGGAAGGGAAGGAAATGATCTCATCCTTTTTAGGTAAAATATATAGTTTGTGACAAAATTTGGAAGTAAATTTTGCAGATGCAAAATAATTAGAGGGTATAAGTCTATAATTTTACATCGACCTTATAATTTCAACCTATGACTTCGATTTCTAGTGTAGGCGATGATTGAATCTCAGATCTCTTATTCAACCATATATCAGAGATTTACTAGTTGAATTGACTGTAACCCACCAGCTTTAATAAACTTAAACTGTTATATATGTCCATATTTTCTTATTATAAATAGGAGATTAGGTGTACTATATGACTTTGGATTAATTGAAATCGGTGAATGACATTCTAATTATTGGCAAAAATACAATCTCTTTTTTTATTTGAACACCTCTAGATAGGCTCTAACTCCTTTAACATTTTGTATTCATTAAAATAAAATAAAAATAAATGCATGCAGGCAGGTGTCACAATTATTACACAAGAATCTGATTGACAAAATGCTTACAAATTTGAATCATTAGAGCCTAGAAAAGGTATACAAGAATCTGATTGACAAATGCATACAAATTTGAATCATTAAAGCCTAGAAGGTATACGTTTTTTTTCTATCAAACACATCAAGCTTTTATATATATGGGACCTCGATGGCATGCTGCTATAGAAAAACAAAGTCACTTTAAGCAAGCGTGTGGGTCACTACTCACCAATCAATATAGTGGCTGTGGAAAATTCTTCACACTTTACATGCTCATGCTTGTCCTTATTTCACATTAGTCTCTGCGACTGAAATACCAGAAATTCTTTAAGATAATTAACTAATAAACAAAAGAGAATAAGAAATACGGTAGAAACTAATCATGAATTAAGACCTAAGGGAAGGAAGAGAGACTAAAAGTGTGTGTTATGCTCCTGACCATCAAACCGCTAAAAATAGATGTAAAAGTATAAGATATTACAAATTAAGCATGGGAGTATTTTTCATATCGTTTTCAGTATGTGCTGTGTGGTGGTCCTTCGGAGCAGCATATATACATACTAAGTCAAACTCACTCACTATAACAAGTGGAATCCTCATGACCTTTATTTTCTTTCCTTATCACAAGGTTGGGAATCCAGATTCTCCTTCATTAGAAATTTGGGCAACGGTAAATCATAAGACTTTTGATTATAGACTTTATTTTTTAAAATCGAAAATTACAAATACCACTCCTGTGATATATTTTTAAAATGTAGAGCGATTATGTGTTTTATATTGACACTGATAATAAAGAGCTATCATCAAAAGCAAACGTTATAGGTTGAAACTTTCGTAAATAAAAAAAAAAAAAAATTCCAAGCCTTTTGCTTTGTGACATATTTTCCTCAACTGCCAATAATACCCATTAGAAAATATATATTTTATAATTAAAAAAAAAAAGAGATTTTTCTGCATGTATTTTTTGCCTTGTGAACAAAAACAAACCCAAAAGATCATTAAAAGAAAAGGATATGGAGAACCATAAATGTGTGGATAAAAATATATTTTTCTTTAATTCTTTCTCTACACCGCTATATGCGATGTTAGCATTTACCACATTATTAAATTCTATTAAATATAATTCATAAAATAAAGGAAATATGTATTAAAAAAAAAAAAAACTATAGAATAACCCTATTATTTAAATATATACCCAGCGGATGGAATGTCTAATCTATGCATTTTAAAATGAAGAAATAAGCTAGCTACTTTTTTCCGTTAAGGAAGCTAATTGAATATAAAGAGTAAAGACCAGTAAGTAATACTAATTTCTAACTTTGAAAATTCAATGGCATCCTTTGGTTGTGATATCCTACAAAAAGGCCTTTAATTTTAATTTGTTTTGGAGTGTTGTATATATATAAGTATATGTATATCTTTCAGGCCAAAATAGGCATCTGCTCCTTTCGCCTAAAAGATGTAACAAAATGTCTCTATTCTGAAATTATCTAAAAAAATACCCCTGTTTTGAAACTTGATTTGTAGAAAATCGAACTTCAATGAAAAACTCGATTTGATGAAAATTAAGTAATGTGAGAAATTTTACATGGAATTTGAGTTCCATATATTTTTTTTTTGGTAAGTTTGATTTCACATAACTTGATTCTCTAAAAATCAAGTTTTTCATTAAAACTCATTTTTTAAAAAATCGAGTTTAAAATAGGAGCATTTTGCTAGATAGTTTTAGAACATGACATTTTGCCGGAATTGCTGGAAAATTTTGACGAAAGGGCCAAATGCCCATTTTTGGCATATCTTTCATAAACATCAATTTTGTTTTCATTACTTGACTTGGTTCTTATTTTAATTACACATATAATCTTCTTTATGAAACTCAAGCGACAATAATGCTGATCATCAGGTCAGATATTCATAAGCAATAATCATATATATTTGACTATATTCTACATATTTTCGGTCAATGATCTGTAATATGTATTCGTTTACTACTAATTTATTACTTAGTAAACACTATTAGCGTATGCTATTGGGACATAAACAAATATTTCAGTAGGCAAAAGCCATTTTTACACAGGACGGTCCCATGCAATGCTACTATGGCAAGGAAATTATATATAAAGAAGTGAAAGGTATCACAGAAAAGGAAATTTTTTTAAGAGAGTATGTGAAATCATTGAATATTTGGTGCAATAATTGGTGGCTTAGAAGTGAAGCATTTATGCAATTGGCAATCTTTGCTATCGTTCTTTTCCGATTCACCAAACAAGATTCTCTACAACAAATTGCGTTCATACTTCATACTGTTAAATACTTAAAATCACACAAAAAGGCCTACCGAAGTTTTAGAAATTTACAATGAATATTTGGTAAAATGGTGAATAGAACCACGACAACAAAGATTTTTACTAGTACAGATACTGGATATCAAGGGACTCATTGACTAGCTAGGCGTTCGCATTGGAACGATGGAGCGCATACATTTCTCTTTAACCAATGGTGTGCCTGTGAAGGTTTACCATTCCCCGATAACATATGAGGGGACATGGCCTTCCCCTATAATGGTAACAAGGGAGAAGGCCTATGTCGTTTTACATTAAAGAGAATGTCTAGAAATACAAAAAATTTGACACTTGATAATGTGACAGATAGATTGTTAGTATTAGATTAAAAAAAGGAGAAGTGATGTTAGTGGTAGATTGAGATAAAAATAAGTTTATTCTCAAAAAGAAAAAAGAAGATAAAAACTAGTTAAAACTTGTCATTTATGTTAGCTATTGCAACTATGCATTATTTTCTTCTTTATTTTAATGAAAACTACCTTACTTTAGTTTTGAATGATGAACTTTCAATTTTTTTTTCTCCATTAAATTGGTAGTGTGGAATTGAAACATCACTGTAAGGAAGTCAAGAGATGCCAACTAAACCAATGATTTGGATAATCGACACACTTCCTAGCTAGCTTTATCATTTAAAAAAAATATTCCTTTATACTTCCTTACTAATAAAAGTCTCGCTTACCTAAAGTTGAGTGAAATCTGGGCATCCATGTCGCATTCTAGTTGAAATTGGGTGCAATACTATTGATAGAAACCAACAATTTACAAATTTATTAAACCAAGATTCAGATGATAAAAGATGGATAAGAATAATAATAAAAATAATTTTCCTTAGTTGAAGACACTAGCTCCCAAACATCTGCCTGGCCCAGTTGTGCCTATAATTCATCAACTTATGTCTTCATACTCATAGGCCGACATGTTTTGGTCCTACTGTTAGGTCCTAATGCATATACACACACACATATATATATATATATATGTATGTATGTATGGATTGTTAATCAAATCAATATATATAAACAATTAATATAGAAACCATAAAATAGTTAACAACAGGAAATGGACAAGTATCAAGTCGTAGGCTAGAGATGTGATGTTTATTCTATTTCTTCAAATTTATTTAAAATAATTATCAAAGTCATCTATGTCTATAAGACCTTATATAATTTAATGGAATTCGGAAGGAGGGGGCAACGTTGAATAAAGATTGGAACTTTTTATAATTGTAAAAGCTTATGGATGCTTGTTTTTTTTTTGGTTGAAAAAAGCTTATGGATAGTGGATACATTAAATAGGAAAAAAAAAGTTTTTTCTTAAAATAGTCCTAATGCAAAAAAAAAAAAAAAAAAAAAACAAACCCACTGACGTTGTCCTTTTCTTTCAAGGTTTTCTTGGCAGAATTATCGGACTATCCTCATGCCAAAACCTCAATTTTTTAAAACCCTATTGTTGATTTAGTGATTAGTGAAAAATAAACTGTGAACGTACGGATGGTGTTTCCTATTTCTATGTACGTAAAACATATACATGATTCTTACGGAATACAAATGTAAAATAATTAAATTATTGCACTTAATTTACCTATAATATATTCTAAAAGAGGAGTGAAATTAATTATATTAGGACTATTACTATGACAAAAAGAATTTGATAACTAAATTAAACTACTTACTAATAATTAATTAGTATTAAATTTATATTAGACCATCCCATAAAATATGAATATACATACATACAGATTTATGGAAAATATTCATTAATTTTGAATTATTTATGAAAATAGAAGTTTACATTTTATACTTTTCTTTGATCATTCTGCACCTTAGTTAGGAAAATTTGTGGCTCCCCCAGTTGAGATAAAAAATTCCGAGTGGAACTCTAACGAATATGACCAGTCAATAATCCAACAGCTAGAAAATGGGTAATTAATAAAAGCAAAGCCTTGAGAACTCCCTTAATATATAATATATATATATATATATAGTACACACATATTGATTTAGTTATGTATATTTTTTGTTCACAACGTTGAGTCGGCCGTGATAAGAAAAATGCATTCCACAACATCCACGTCACATGCATGGTAGCTGGAAGCCTGGAACTCTTGTATAAATACATGATAACTCTAGTGCCTTAAACCACCCAACAAAGCAAAAGGCCTTCTTTTTCTTCTTCTTCTTCTTCTTCTTCTTCAATAATCATTATGGCTCACTCTTATTCTAGCTCAGCAATTCTAACTACCACAATTAAGTTCTGCCTCTTATTCTCACTTCTTTTGGGGATGGTCTCAGCTCAGTTGTCCCCTACTTTCTATGCAACATCATGCCCTAATGCCCTTTCCACCATTAATTCAGCTGTAAACTCCGCAGTTTCAAGTGAGAAACGCATGGGAGCATCCTTGCTCCGTCTTCACTTTCATGATTGCTTTGTTAATGCAAGTCTCCTCTCTCTCTCTCTCTCTCTCTCTCTCTCTCTCTCTCATGAATGCTTTGTTTTTACTTTTTATATCTCACCGACATCTTTTTCTTTAAGTTATATGTTTGACTTCTCAAGGTTTTATACGCATTCATGTGTGTGTGTTTTTTTTATACTTATTTCGCATTACCTCATATCAAGATTTTCTTTTGTTACTTTGTTTTTGGTCCTGTTTTCCCTTGCTCCTTCCTGCCTAGAGTTGTCGCTGCTACGAGGAAGGATGATTGCATTGTGTTTCATATAAGAATGTTAGGAACATAATTTTTTTTCCACAATATATTATATTAAGATGGTAAACTGTGAACGTAGAAACGTCACTTTATATGGGTCCATCACTAATATTATTTTTATGTATTATTCACAATAAACCATCTAATCCAATTGTGAAAAAATTATATAGGTATATTATTTGATGGTGACAACTTTGGAATAAAAGCCATGGGACCAAATGTTGCTAAAGATTCCCGCAAAATAATTGCAATGGCTTCCTTTGGCATAATAATCTAATTGTACATCAAGACGCGCGCTGATGGCTAACATTGGCTAGCTTCTTATTAAAGAGATTGTAGCAGTCCCGGGGTCAAGTCCGTCACTTTAATTTGGCCAGGCTGGTTGCTAAGTTTTATATTTCACATACTATATATTGACATAATATTGTATTATAAGCCATACAGAGTCATTTAATTGTTTATTCCAAAAGAAAAATGAAGGATAAATTTCATGGAAATTCATGACAACACACACATATATATATATATATATATTATATAATATTAAACAATTTGAACTTCTTATGTAGGCATATAAACATATATACATGGGTGCAATTGTACGGAGGAGTACTGATACTGTAGACTATAGCTGCTATAAACTTTACTACGTAAAATTTATAAACTATCGTCTTAACTTTTAAATGAAATATATATATATATATATTATTGTATAATTTAAATGACACCAATGATTTTCATTGTTAAATCATATATATATATATATATTGAAAATCTTTTATAATAAAAATTAATAATAACTTTAGTACTTTCCTTTGTGATGAGACACACGATAGGATTCTTTTAACACAACATAAATAAATAAATAAATAATGAGTTTGAATAACATTATGTAACAGGGGTGTGATGCATCAGTTCTCTTAGACGACAATTCAACTTTCACCGGAGAGAAAACAGCGGGTCCCAACAATAATTCACTAAGGGGATTTGATGTAGTAGACACTATCAAATCTCAATTGGAAAAAAATTGCCCTGGTGTTGTGTCTTGTGCTGACATTTTAGCCGTTGCTGCGAGAGATTCCGTTGTTGCAGTAAGAAAAAGTCACAACTTCATATTATTTATGAATTTTAATCTGAACCATAATATTATAGGGAAATCAACATCTTGTTGTTTTGCTGTCATTTTCATCATATTATTTGTTTTGATTCAGCTAGGTGGGACTAATTGGACAGTTCAATTGGGTAGAAGAGACTCTACCACCGCAAGTTTAAGTGCTGCTAATTCCAACATCCCTGCTCCAACATTGAATCTTAGTGGCCTTCTCAGTGCCTTCTCAAACAAAGGTTTCACTGCCAAAGAATTGGTGGCCCTATCAGGTTGGTTTTATTTTTTAAATCCTTTATGCCTTTAGAAAGGGCTCCTCATTAATTGACCAAACATTATTTTTATAATTTGTTCAGGATCTCACACAATAGGCCAAGCAAGGTGCACAGTTTTCCGAACCAGGATTTACAATGAAACAAACATAGATTCCTCATTTGCAACTTCATTGAAATCGAACTGTCCAAGCACTGGTGGTGACAACAATCTTGCCCCTCTAGACTTGACTAGTCCAACATCTTTTGACAATGCTTACTTCAAGAATTTGATAAGCAACAAGGGTCTCTTGCACTCAGACCAACAACTCTTTAATGGGGGTTCCACAGATTCACAAGTTAATGCTTACAGCTCCAACTCCGCAAGCTTTCTAACAGACTTTGCAAATGCAATGGTGAAGATGGGGAACCTTAGCCCACTCACAGGCACAAGCGGCCAAATTAGGACAAATTGTAGAAAAGCCAACTAAGTTAAGTCAATGGAGTGTGCCTTTTTGAGGATTCATTTCATTGTTGTCGCTGTTACTAGTAAACAAAATTTTTCATAGTCATTGATGTGAGATGTTATAGTTGATGTATAATAAAAATTGTGAAAATTTTTGAATATGTATTATTGTTATATCAAATATATAGACATTTGTTCAACTTGAAATGCTTCCCTCGTCTTGTTATATTGAAAATGCGAAAGTGATATATATATATATATATATATATATTTACAACAAAAATACAATAAAAAAAAGAGAATTCAACAAATAATAAGTAGCTAGATAATATTTAAAATAAACAACAATTGAGACCGCAAAGAAACTCAATTAAGAGAGAGCAATCAAAGTTTAACCTTAACAACAATCCAATGGATAAGTCCATTAATTCAACAGATGTACTCATGTATATTTAAGGTGTATTAAGTCCAAAAAAGTCCAATATTTTGACAAATTGATCCAATTTCCTCATGTAAGTGTTAAGAGGTAACTACCATTCCAAATAAAGAATCAAATGACCAAGTGACTACTATGGCAAGTTGGCAATATACTTGATTTTAGACCTTTTTTATTTTTATTTTTTTAAGGGGAAGTGAGGAAGCAATTGGAAATATATTTGGTTTATGGGAAACTAGGAACTCCAAAAAAAGATAGACAAAATTTAACTGGTGTATCTTAGGGGAGGCCGAGAAACTCTATCAATTGTGACTCTCCTATCCTCTAGTCAAGCTTCAATGGCCCAATTTGTCATTGATTGTCCTCTCTCTCTCTTTCTCTAGAAGCCAACCAAGCCTGAAAATCATACAAAGTGTTCTAAGCAGACATTTTACTTTTTAGATTTTAAATTTAAGCATCTTCTCCAGCTAGGATTAGTGTTGCAAGACAATCACGAGCTAAAATTGTAAATCAAATCAATGATGAGGGAAGCTAAATCAGCGTGAATTCCACATAACTTAGTTTAGTTAGGCCCTATAGGCTATAGATAAACCAAGTCCATATAGAGCTACAGTATCATTGCCAATTTTGTAAGGCTACCACCCATATATATCAAGTAGCAGTGTCAATTAATTAATGGACAAAGTTTCTTTCCAATCCTTCGAACTCCCACTAAAAAGTTAAAATGACTATATATTTTGAAAATTCAACTGTTGGATTAATTGTATGTTTTTTATGTTCTTAACATGTATGTCAGATTTTGTTCAAATCGAGTATTGATTACTATTCGATCCATAAACGTAATTTTTATGCATAATTCAATACTACAAAAAATTGAAAATTAAGTATTTAATTGATAACATAATTATTGATCTTTGACATTTTTGAAGTTTTACAAGCATGAAGTATGAAATAAAAAATGCAATTTAGTGATGGATTTGTCAAAATTCACATCCGATAAAAAAAAAGAGTCAGAAGAGTTTCTCTTCAAAGTTCAAACTCGTTTGGACATAAACTTTGTCCTTAATTAATTCAGATTTTAGCTCACATTAGAAACTAAATCAAAATATTATTTTCAGTTTTTTGTCTAAAAAAAAATTACCATATAAATAGATAATTAACTTCATCTTTTTTTTTAGAAATCATCTTCGTCCTTAATTTATCATTTTAAACTGTTGAAGTAACTAACTAATTAACATATTATATACCATATTATATTAAATTTTGGTATAAATTTTCCTTCTTCCAACTATTAAATAATTAAAAAAACAAAAATATATGCAAACTATCCAATTCATAGGAATCTCTTTATAAAAGGGATTTTCCTAGAAATATAATAATATCTTGTGAGGCCAAGTAATAATGAGGATATGGCTTAGGTCAATTATGTGTACATCAATAAATGTGACAAATTAGGATGCTTTCGATTATCCCATCACCATCATCTCATACATATTAGCTGTTTCCAATTCCTAACGTTGTACCTAATATCAGAGTTGGTTTGGGAACAATTTATTTAACTAAAATTGATTTTATTTTTTGCTGAAAGTACGGTAGATAAAGTTAAAAGGTAGCTAAAATAGTACAGTAAGACTCATAAATAGTACCAAAAAGTGTAATAGGACTCATAAATAGTAGTAAAAATAAATTGAATAGTAGTAAAAATAAACTAAATAGTAAAAAAAAGCTAACTTTTTAAGCCAATGACAAACACAACCTCATTCTCTCTGTCTCTCTTGGGAAAAGTCAAACTTTGTACATATCATTGTATCTCATATTCAAGTTAAATAGCAGTGATTAGACAAATATTAACTTTTCATTTTCTTGATTGCAAGGAACTCTTTTTGATTTAAAAATAAATAAAAATAAACACTAACACTATACATGGAAAGGAGAAAATTATGTAAAGCCTTTAAAGCAATTACATAACCTCAAGAACCACTACAAAATGGTTTAACTCTAAGCTTGTATTAATAATTGAGGATTTTAAAGAACTTTTTTTGATTTAAACACTACTGATATGGTACTTTGTATCCACAGTTTTGATTGATTCATAACAAAAATTCATATATTTTTTTATGGGACAAATCACCCGTGTTAAATTTATTTTTCCGCTACATTTAGAATTATTGATGATTTGTTTGTATTGCCACGCTATTGCATGTAATTTGATCTAATTAATTAACTTGTGTAATTAATTAATTTGCAAAGGGTCAATTCATTTTAACCCAACAGCCTTGCACATTTATTAGTGCAATATTGTTAGGTTTTAGACCCCTGTAAACTAGATTGTTTAACCTAATTAATTAACCAAGTGAATACTTAGGTTTATTATTCAGATCTAGGTTAAAACAATAAAGTCATATCATGTAAAGCAGCGGAAAAAGTAAATAACACAACGATATGATGAGCTAGGAAAACCAAAATGGTAAAAAATCTAGGGATGCTTTAACTTAGATATCCTCAAGGTAAAAAGCAAATCCACTAGAAAGAATTGAAATTTACAATAAGACTTAGACCACTAACATCCTATTGCTACTATATGTAGAACTTACTACCACGACTCCATGATAGTTTCGAGTCCACGGACTACTTCTTTCCTTGACCTTTGCAACACAAGCATCCATACTTGTGACTTTGAGACTCCACTTAAAGGTTTATCAACAAAAATTCTTCTGTTTGTGACTCCAAGACCACCCTTGAAGGTTTAGATCTTCAATTATTGTTGATCTACCGGTTCTAAAGATATGAGAGTGATATCTGGTAGTGATTTTGATAAAAGAAGTCACAGAACCTTTTTGGATCTCACAAGAGCATCTCCAAAGTCATAATAAAACATGCCTAGGGTTTCCTTTATATACTAGAAGAAGTAGATTTAAAACCCTAATCCTCTTTGGGCTTGAACTGTTGTTGGGCTGAATTTAAAATTCTGCAAACCCGTATTTCGATTGGTCGAGCTTGTCTTTTGATCGATTGAACTAGGGAAATTTTGAATTCTCTTTTCTGTAGCTTGCTTGTACTTGAATCTTGGCTTGAATCACCTTGAGCATTGTCTAATAATACCTATAGACTCTAGGATCTATATCTATACAAGTTTGTGTTCATGATTTGCCAATTATTCTAAACTTTTAGAACCTAACAAATATGCTAGACATATCGTTGATTATGTAACTTGGATAGAGGAAACACCTATTATGGTTGAGTCTGTTGTGGCTCATGATGTAACGATGTTATCTTCATTTCAATAAAAGTTACCAGTTTCTTATAAAAAAAAAAAAAGATTTTAGGTTACATTAGAAACTAAATAAAAAAATTATTTTCAATTTTTTGTCTAATAAAAAGTTATCATATAAATAGATAATTAACTTCATTTTTTTTTTGGTTGTTGAGAAATTAACTTTGTCCTTAATTTATCATTTTAAACTATTGAAGTAACTGCCTAATTAACATATTATATACCATATTATATTAGATTTCGGTTTAAATTTTCCATCCTCCCAGTATTAAATAATTAAAAAAAAAACAAAAATATATGCAAACTATCCAATTCATAGGAATCTCTTTAAAAGAGGGATTTTCCTAGAAATATAATAATATCTTGTATAAGGTCAAGTAATCATGAGGATGGCTTAGGTCAATTATATATACATCAATACATGTGCCAAATTAGGATGCTTTCGAATATCCTGCCACCATCTTCTCATACATATTAGCAATTGAGTTTGGTTTACCTCCGTACTTTTTTAACTGAAATCTCCTTTTATTTTAAGGAGAAATTGTTACATCATCTACTAACTAAATAAAAAGTGGAGATTAAAACCCACTATCATTTGCCATTGTGTATTTAAAATAAAAGAAGACATCCAGTTAAAAAAGTATTGGAGGTAAGACAAATCCTTAGTTGTTTCCAATTCCTAACTTTATACCTGTTGTACCTAATGTTAATCTCTCAATCTCTCTTGGGATAAGGTATCATTGTATCTCATATTCAAGTTAAATAGCAGTGATTAGACAAATATTAACTTCTCCTTTTCTTGATAGCACGGATCGAACTCTTTTTGATTTAATTTTTTTGATTTTTTTATTTTATTTTATTATTTTTTATAAAAAAAACCCTAAACACTAACACTACACTAAATGGGAAAAGCCATGTAAATGCCTCTAAAGCAATTACATAACCTCAAAAACCACTACAAAATGGCCTAATTCTTGTAGTGATAAATGAGGGTTTCAAAGGACTTTTTTGACTCAAACAGTATTGATATGGTACTTAGTATTCACAATTTTGATTGATTCATAACAAAAATTCATATCTTTTTCTCTAGGACAAAGAAAAAAAATTATATCTATTTTTTTATTTAATATTAGCATGCGAAGCAAATTAAGGATAAAATAAATTATAGAATTAGATATATAATTTGGTTTTTGACCATTCATTTATATTGAATTTTTTTTTCAAGGAATAACGTACTTAGCAAAAAAAGGAAAAAAAAAAAAAAATCAGTTTATGGGCAACTACAAAGTACAAACTCCAAACAAAAAACATAGACAAAATTGAAGAGGTGTATCATGGGGGAGGCCGAGAGAGTCTATAAATTGTGACTCTCCTATCCTCTAGTAAAGCTTCAGAGGCCCAATATTTTGGACAAGCTAGGATAGTGACTCAAGGTGACAGCCAAGCCCAATTTGTCATTGATTGTCGTCACTATATATTACGGACTGCCTCGTAGCAATGCCAACTAATTAATTTAGATTTTAACTCACGTTAGAAACATAATCAAAATATTATTTTCAATTTTTTGTCTAATAATAAATTACCATATTAGCAGATAATTAATTCCATCCTTAATTTATCATTTTAAACTATTAAAGTAACTCACTAATTAAAATATCATATATCATATTAAATTAGAGTTCGGGTTTAAAATTTTCCTCCTCCAAGGCTCCAACTATTAAATAATTAAAAAAACACAAAAATATATGCAAAGATAATATTAATGATAAAGAAAAAGATCAGAAAGATATGACTGTTGAAAGAATAAGACTTTTTGTCATAGAAAAAGTAACATAATATATTGATAACTATGAAGGAGATCTTATCAACAGAATTTACAAAAGCAAATCTTGAAATTAGAACAAGTACTTTTACTAATAATCTAGATAATTTAGTTCTTGAACACGGATACCACTTATGTGGAAAGTTTGAAAATCTTTTTTTTTTTTGAGAAAGAAAGTTTGAAAATCTTGATTTGCCGTTTCCATATATTTGCATCTAAATCATACATTGATGGCCTTAGTCCACTAACTGGACTCTCCTTTCTATTTTCACCTTCACAAAAGTTGAATCACAATAGCTTCAAAAAGTAGACCCAAAATGGGCATTTTCAACTCAAAAAAGAGGAAATTTTGATAGATAAAAAATAAAAAGATAAAGGCTTCATAAACTGAAGAAAATAAATAGCCTATCCACTCCAGGGAAGCTACCTACTGATGGGACCTTGAATTAGACATTACCAATGTCCGAATCACATGGTTGAGAATTTTATGGTTGTGTCGATACGTTTGTGGCAATAGACCTTATAGTTTTCGGTCCATTTCTGTATAGGAATATAGTTAGCCCTTACCTAAACAAAGTGGGCCTAATCCTTGAGGATGTTGTAAGATTCCTCTAAGAAATTATTTCATCGAATATATTCCCCTAGACCTAGGAATAGTGACATGGAATAAACCTCCAATTAATAGGAATCTCTTGTAGAAGGGGATTTTCCTAGAAATATAATAATATATTGTGAGATCAAGTAATGAGGATGGCTTAGGTCAATTATGTATACATGTGCGAAATTGGGATACTTTCTACTCCCTCCGTCCCATTTTGTTTGTCCTGTTTGAAAAGTCAAATTTTTTAAAGGAACATCATTTATTGTCTTGTCTACCTTTTAAAAATATATAAATTTCCAAAACTACCCTTAAATAAATTTATCAAAAATTTGAATTATTAATAAAATAGGGGTATAATAGGCACATTAGTAAATTAATGACTTTTATTTTTAGAAAAAGGACAATATTTTGGGACATCTCAAAATGAAATAGAGGACAAACAAAGTGGGACGGAGGGAGTATTATCCGATCGCCATCATCTCATCTATATTACTTCCTCCGTCTCACTTTTTTTGTCATGATTAAAAAGTCAAACTTTTTAAGGGAACATCATTTATTGTCTTGTCTACCTTTTAAAAATGTATAAGTTTCCAAAATTACCCTTAAAAAAATTTATCAAAAAATTGAATTAGTAAATTAATAGGGGTATAATAGGAACATTAGTAAATTAATGATTTTTATTTTTAGAAACATGACAATATTTTGGGACATCTCAAAATGGAATAGAGGACAAAAAAAGTGGGACGGAGGGAGTAGCTGTTTCCAATTCCTAATGTTGCACCTAATGTCAATTTCTCTATCTCTCTTAGGATAAGTCAAAATTTGTATGTATCTTTCTCATTTGCAAGTTAAATAGCGGTGATTAGACAGATATTAAAATTTCTTTTTATTGATTGCACGGAACTCTTATTGACTGTATCACAACAAAAATTCATATATTTTTCTTATAGAAAAAAAAAAAGAAGACGAAACTACACTATTGGTCTCTAAAATTTACTTTATGTGTGCAATTAGTCTCTTAAGTTTCAAGTGAGTATTATTAGTCTCTCAAATATAAAAAATGAGTGATGTTAGTACTTTTATTAATTACCATTAGTTTTATTGTCTACGTGGTTAACGGAACAATGACATGACATGACATCTTGTTAACTGATGTGACTTTTTTTAAGTATGATTCCATGTGATGAATTTAACATAGTTTCCACATCATTATCTCAATAATTATTATCTAATAAAAAATAAAATAAAATCCTTTGTTGTTCCCATCCTTAATCCCTCTCTCGTCTTTGGTCTTTGCTCAATCTACAATAGTGGTCACCTCTCAATATACCGTCGCTATCAATGAAAACGATCTAGGTGAGATCGACTTTGAAAAATCAAGCCCAACTGATCCATCTACCTAAAACTACCAAAATTGCCAATGTTGAAGCCAACCGTGCTTGGCTGTGAAAAATTCAAGTTTCACTATTGTTGTTGTAGTGTAAAGGGAGAAAGTGGGAGTGGGGTGGGTTTAGTTTAGATTATCTTTATCTACAACAAATACAATTGTGTAGCCATGGGAGATTTAGATTTTTTTTTGGGAAACAGTAATACTTATTAGAACACACAACACAAAAGTAATATGTAGAGTTTTTTAAACAGGCTTATAGTACAAATCAATACAAATTAGGACATTTAGATTAGAATCAAATTGAAAGGAACTAATTTAAAACTGAAAGATTTAGGAAAATTGTAGGCTTATAACTCAATAAGCAGCAATAGACCATTCCTAAACACACCGGTGGCATTCGATTCGGTGTTCACCCATAAGGAATTCCATGGTTATGGCTATTTCTCCATTATTTATGGTTAAATGCCTCTACACCCAGCCTAAAAAGAAGTAGGGAGAGTTTTGTTGGGATTTGACGACTCAAGAGGAGTGGAGGCTTAGACGTCAGAGAAGCAAAGATTCAAGCTTTGATGCTAGCAGTAGAGGATATGAACAGTCGCTTGAGATTTTTATTATTCAGTTTTGGTGATTTTTGTGTGTTTAAAATTATAATATATTCTTAATTAAAATCTGATGTGTGAATTTAGTATTTTAGTAGATGATGTGGCATTAAGCCACATAAGTTTCTAAAGCTCTTATGATAAAATGCGTAGTACTTGTCAATGTAAATTTTGTAATATTTTAATTAAAAAATGCCATATCAGTTAAAAACATGTCACGTACGTAATAGTAACATCAATTAACAAAGGAACGGCCCCTACTGCCACGTCACTATTAAAACATGTCAAGTCACTATTCCCTACTGCCACATAGACATGAATGTTTGGAAATCCTCAATTGCGTTGAATGGTCCCCTATTAAATTTTTACTTAGAAAAGACTACGAATGTATATTATAGGGAGCTAAACAAATCCTCATTTAGTATCAACCATTTTTAGCTAGGATGGTCCCCTGCAATGCATTTAAGATTTTCCAAAAGGAAATTCGGATGGTACTGAACTAGTACTAGGTCATCGATCCTCAATATATTTCCAAGTCTTAGCTCTCGTTTGGGAGAAGGGAATTAAATGGAATGAAATGAATAATTTTAGAATATTTTTTCATTCCCTTGTTTGAGAGTTTCAATGAAGAGAATGGAAAGTTCATTCTCTTGATTGAGAGTTTAAGTGGGAGGAAATGAAATAAGTAAGAGGGAACACTTATTCCTCTCTATTAACTTAAAACCTCAAATTTTCATTCCTCCTGGAATTGGGAGAAATGAGAGGGAATGTAATTAGATTTAATGAATTTTTTTACTAAAACTCCCAAAATACCCCCTATATATTCAACTTTATATTTTAAAATAGGGGTATAATAGTAATATTATCATAAAATGATTTCATTCATTTACCTCTATGTTACTCCTAAACAAGGTTATTTACATTTTATTCATTTTCATTCATTTCCATTCCTTTATTTTAAAACATCCAAATAAGGTTATTTAATTCCATTTTATTCCTTTCTTTTCCATTCATTTCCTTTACTTAAATACATTTCATTTCATTATTTTCCATTCCCTTATGATCATTCTATTTCATTCCCTTGTGAACTCCCAAACGGAGCCTTAGAGTTCATTTAGTTAGGCATTCTATGAGCCTAAAAGCACATTTTTAAAATCTAAAATTTTGTTTTGCAATAGCAACTCCTCATAACTTTTTTTTTTTTTTTTTTTTTTTGCATACGCTTATTTTAAACTCAAAATACCGTTTTGCAATAGCCTATCCAAATACACCTTTATCTTCATTACAAGTAAAATACTATTACTTACCAAAAGTAAAGTGGAATCTTCACATCTATGTTGCATTCTAGTCAAAAGTTAGGGTATAATCAAGGTTGTCAAAATCGAGATTCTACGTAGGATTGTAGGAGATAAGTGGGATTGTGGATTAGATTATGGATTGTAAGATCCTATTATTTGAGAAAAAAAAATTGGTATACTAAATAATCACATAAATTATACATTCATTCATAAAATTGCTCTATTTGATGTAATTACCATACATTACTACATTCATTTGTAAGCATCATTTAAAGAGGCCAAAAAACTCAAAACATGACACTTTATTGGGATGTTATTTTTCATTTGGGTCTAATTTATACTCTATCTCTCTACATTAGAATAGCAAAACATGGTCTATTGGGATTGTTAGGGACATATTTTATATAATTGGCTAATCTTTTGACAAAATTCACTTTACTTGTAATTGGGTAGATCTAGGATGAGTTTAAGATTTCAAGAAACATGTTGTTCAAGTTAAGTGTTAAAGCCATGAAGATCTGACCAAGAAATAATTGAAGAAGAGTTGTTCATTAAAACTCGACAGCAATCTCGACAGAAAAAGTTCTATCGAGATTTAATGTTGAAACTCAATAGAAGCTTGACACAAGCTGTATTTGTCAAGAATTACGAAATTAGAAATTTCAAATCTGATTTTCAGCTAATGCTTATGTATTTGTGTAGGTTTTCTTTTTTCACAACTCTAGACATATATAAGGATTATTTTAAAGGCCGTCACGCATGCATTGTGTGACTGGAGGCAGAAATTGCTCTAGTTCATCATTCTCTTTGAAGAAGCTACTGTGTCTTTACAACAAGGGTTTTGTGATCAAGGAGCTTCCTGATCCTCATTGTTGATGAACTGAAGAACTTTGCAGCCAACAATCTTCTTCAAGTTGGTGAATTAGTTACGTATAGAGATCTGGCATCAATGGTTAGTCACGTACTGGGATTCATGCATTGAACGGATAGATTGCCGCTATAATACAAGTCCAATTGGGTATTGGGGAAAGGGTTCAACTATAGGTTGGTATTTCGGGATAGGCCAACGGGTTTGGTAAGATTCCTTATACTTGTAACAGCTTGTGATTGATAATAGTGGATTCTTGGGAGTGGTGATCTTAAATTCACCCGGTGAGATTTTGCCTTGGTGGTTTTCCCCCTTTGTAAACAAATCACCTGTGTCAAATTTATTTTTTGGTGCATTTAGATATTTTGGTGATTTGTTTGTGTTACCATGCCATTGCATGTAATTTGACTAATTAATTAATTTGGGTAATTAATTAATTTGCAAGGGATCAATTCATTTTAACCCAATAGTGATGTTATTTTTCATTTGGGTCCAACTGAGTCTTTTGTCAAGTTAAAGAAGATTACAAGAAACTATGATTGTTTAGGATTGTCAAAATCGTACGATCTTATTGATCCTAAGTGATTGAAAAGATTCTTGAAAGATCCGGATCGTTTTAGGTAGGTGGGATCGTAAAATTATAGGATTCAATCGGGATTTTGATAACCATGGGTATAACTTTTTTCCTGTACCGGACGGTACGCCCGGTATTGCCCGAAATCGGTCGGTATGGCCGGTATTTAAACTAGTACGAAACGTTGGCGTTTCGATACTGGTATATGTACTGGTATGGTACATACCGGTATGGTATCGACTACCTTACTCTAGTCCCCCCTTCCCTCTACCATTGGGAAGATACTAGAAAATTTTTTAGGTCTGCTAGATAGTTCATCAGTTCCTCCACTCGCATGAGGGGTGAGTCTAAAAAAAAAAAGTTAAGTTGATATATCTTTCTAAATTTTATTGTAAGTGACTATATATGGATCAATTTTCATTGATTTCTTTCGTTCTTTGATGTAGAACATTGTCCACGGTTATTAGAAGAATTTTCTTATCATTTGCATTTTTTTTAAAAAATGATTTATTTAGTTGGTTTTTCACAATCAGCAAATAAAATAAAAATTATATGAATATATATAAAAAATAAAACAGATTATTTCTTTGATCGTACGTGGTTGCGTTAGTGATTGATTAAGGCTGTCCACAAGTTTGATTTGTGCCCAACCCATAACCGACTCAATTAGATTGGGTGTGGAATCTTCATATCCTATAAATGGTGTAGGCTTGTAAGGATAATCAGCAAGGTGGTTGGGTTGTTGTATCTTGGGCATGACACGCCAATATTGTTAGTCTACTACATCGGAAATCCCATAGATGGCGTGTATCGTCTCAAGCTAGTGACCCAGTACACGTGTCAACTCCACCACCTAAAAAAATTCCTGAATTGACTTTAAATTGTTTATCATATTATGAGCTGCACTTTAAACACCAATGAGGTAATATCTCAAAATTTTATTTCTGTTTAATGGTTAAATCCATGGTTGTCAAAATTGTGATCTGAATTGTAGGATTACATGATTTTATGATCTCATCTCACCAAAATGTTTAGAATCACACAAGGATCGTAAAAATTGTAGGATCATATGTAGGATCATGTAGGATCGTATAGTACCATAGGATCGTATGAGATTCTATCGATCCTACCAAAACTTAAAAATTAGTTTATTTATTTATTTTTTATAATTTTAAGTTCATCTTTATAAGTTGTAAATTTTAATCTCAAGACCAAGACATTGTACTTCATAAATGTATCAACTAAGTGGTGGGACTCATATGGAGATGACTTCCCTAAATTGAAAAATTTTGCTATAAGAATATTGAGCTTAACATGTAGCTCTTCAGGTTGTGAAAGTAATTGGAGTGCATTTGGAATAGTAAGACCAAATGACTTTGGTATATTATCCCCCCAGTTGAGAATTCTCTATTAAAATTGGTACAACTTTAAGTACACTAAAAAAGGAGAAAATCGTTCAAACTAGAAAAAAAAAAAAAAAAAGAAAAAAAAGAAGAAGAAGAAGAAAGAATGACTTGGTATTTGTTATGTAAAACTTGAAGATAAAAGAGAAAATACATAAACCATCAAGTGCAAAAGAAGAAATTGATTTGAAGAACTTGTCCTCAGATGATGAGTGGTTAGCTAAGGGTGTTGACCAGAAGATGATGGTACAAATTTTGATGAAAATAATGAAGTTACAATTCTAACACCTTCCTTTATAGCTTTTAAAATAAAATAAAATAAAAGTTACATGCGCATAGTGTGAATGTGTGATCACTATTTTATCATTTGGTTATCAATGTTAGGTGATAATGAGGGTTCAATAGCTGTTGTCGAAGGAAAACGTGTGCTAGTATTTTGGTACTTGGTTGGTTTCTAATTAAACATTCACTGAACTTTTTAAATACATTGTGTCAAAACTTAAATATATTTGTTTCGTTAGTATAGACGTAGTGATGTAGGAGATGCAAATTGCATCATATGATACAAATCTTTATTTATTTATTTATTTTCTTTTATGGAAAAATTCATATTATTCAAAATACAAAGTTACTATCAATGTATTTTTTGTTTTAATATGAAAATAGGTAGGATCTTACAATCCACAATTCAATCCTACAATCCATGATCCTACATAGGATCCCGATTTTGATAACCTTGGTTAAATCTACAACGTGCAGAAATTATTATTACTATTTAAATGATATTTTGAATGTTATGAATAGGGATGGCACTGGGGCGGGGAAAATTTTATTGTCCCAAATCCCTGCCCTTTGGGGCCCCATGAAGCTTCACCCCACCTTGTAAAACTCTACTTCTTGTTAATTTGGCCACAATTATTACAATTTTATTTAATAAAACTTATTTGATTAATAAAAGTATACTTGAAATTACAAATAAATATATCCCACCAAATTAAACTAATTTTTAGTAAAAACTTAATAATATTATATATAAGTGTTTAAGAAGACAATATCACAACAAAAACAAAAATCTCATAGTACAAAATCAATGATTCAATAGTATATAAATTTGTTTCTGATAAAGACAAAAAATATATATTAAAATTGTTACCCTATTTTCAAAATTGCTAAAGAGAAAAAAGAGGCGGAGAGTCACGTTAGGTAGAATAAAATAAGTTGATAATATGTTTGTTAAATAGTAGGATTTTAGGATATGAAAAATTTACAATTTAACCCTTACTAATATGGGGAGCGGCGGGATGGGTCTAAAAAATCTAAACTCATCTCCACCCCACCCCGTAGTGTGAGGCTAAAAGCTCACCCCATCCCCGCCCCACCACTTTTGTGGGGCGGGGAAAACCCACACGAGGTGAAGCGGGGAGGGGCGGGTCAAGCGGGGTAGGACAAGATTGCCACCTCTGGTTATTAAATTCAATTTATTTAATTATTATTGTTCTTAGAAACCACATAGATTCAGCCTCACTCTTATTCGAAGTAGAAACTACAAATTACAAGTCAAACAAACAACCTCACGCACATCTTCATTAATTTATTTTATTCCTTTCTTGTTCATAGCATTGAGTCGGCCGGGTTATGAAGAAAATAAATTTATTCCAGAATGTGCAATGTAGCTGGAACTCTTGTATAAATACATAAGAACCCTAATGTCTTTAACCACCCAACAGAGCAATAAAGCCATCATCTTCTTCTTGTCTTTCTTTCTTCAATAATCATTATGGCTCACTATTATTCTAGCTCAGCAATTCTAGCTACTATTAGTTTCTACCTCTAATTTTCACTTTTTGTAGGAATGGTCTCAGCTCAATTGTCCCCTTTTTTCTATGCAAATACGTGCCCTGATGCCCTTACCACCATCAAATCAGCTGTAAACTCTGTAGTGTCACATTACAACAAAATGTATTTTTAGTAACGAATTTTAGTGAGGAAAAGTTTTTCGTCACTGAAAACTTACATTTAGTGAGAAAATTTGAATTTCGTCACTAAAAATAATAACCTTTAGCGATGAAATTTGAAGTTCGTCGCTAAAAATGAAAAAATAATGACCTTTAGCGACAAAATTGAAATTTTGTCGCTAATTTGAAACAAGGGTGCCAAAAGTAAAAAGTATGGCTCGAATTTATTAAGTCTATAGAGATGAAATTTTTCATCGCTAAAACTCTAAGTTTTTTGTGACGAAATAATTTCATCGCTGTAGGTTTTGCTGGGAGATTATCAGCGACGAAACAATTTTTGTCGCTAAAAGAACCCAACAGCGATGAAACAAAGTCATTGCTAAAAAATAGGTCCGATTATCCTTAAGGCATTTTAGTGACAGAACTCTAATTCGTAGCTGAAAGTGGTCTATAGCGATGAAATTCTGATTGGTCGCTGAAAGTGGCCTATAGCGATGAAAATAATTTCGTCGCTAAAAGTGTTAATATAAAAGAAACCAAACCCTCATTTTAGTCATTTTTCAGCTTCTCTTTAACTTTTTTGTAAATTCTGTCTCTCTTGGCGTCGTCGCACTCCACGCCGATAAGCAGTCACCAAACTGTCGCCAATAATCTCTCACCAAACCTTCGTCGATAAGCTCTCACCAAATTGTCGCCGATATCTCCATTCCGTCGCCGATACAGAGAAACCCAACCGTCGCCGATAAGCTCTCACCAAACCGTCGCCGATATCTCCATTTCGTCGCCGATTTCCCCATTTTGTCGCTGATTTCATCATTTCTTCGCCGACATAGCCATTCTGTCGCTGATTTTGCCATTCCGTTGCCAATTTCGCCATTCCATTGCCCAGCCCCGAAAGGAGCAGGCTTTAAAGAATGAGAAGCTAGAAAATGGTTCACGTCATAAGAAGCCAAGGATGGGTGGCAGGATATGCAGACAAGTCTCTAGACCACAGCAGACGCGTGAGCAGTAGGCAGATTTCAGATATACATGGAAGTGAAGCATGCGCAAGGCCTAGATATCACCAGCCTGTACCCAGCCAATATAAGAGGTGGTGAAGTCATGGGTCAGAGGTAAGAGGGCATGGTCTGGCTGTGGGGAGAGGGGAAAACCTATTCTGGGGTTCCTACTCAGGCTCTTTTGGCGGAAACATCCTGCTGGGATGACATACCACCTAAAGGAAGCAAGGATGAGCTAGGACCACTAGGTGCATGCCATGATGGATAGGAAGAGAGAGAGAGCACTCACACTATAGCACGGTAGGTAAACAAACAAAATAGCCTTCTTTGTCTAGTGTCACGACCAGCATAGGTAAGTGGTGGTGGCTGAGCGACTGGCAAACTAATAAGTGGTCGACAAGGACATCCAGACTAGACAAAGGTTGTTAAAGGCTAAAATAGTAAAATCCGGTCACAACGGGCACTATAAAAAGGGGCCTTGCCATGCATAGTAGGGAGGACTATTAGGATCACAATCACAAACACTATAATAGCAACCTCTAGGAGAGAATCGCAACAAAATGAGTAAACACTGAAAAGAAAAGGAAGAAGAAAAGAAAGAAAGGAAAAACTAGGAAGGATAGAGAATAGGGAGTATAGAATAGTAGGCATGCACCAATAGGTTGATCTCTCTTCCTCTAAAGCCCTGCTCTCTATCAAAAAAGATAGAGGATCCGCATTAAACATAAACCATTCAGGCCCATTCCCTCAAAGCAATTAATTTTTTTCCCCTGGAAGATTAGTCGCATTGAGGAAGTGGTTCACTTTCTTGGTTTCAGCTCCACAACATTACTTGGCATAACAGACTGGTTTTTCCCTCTTTAATTCAATAACCCCATTGTTATTATTCCTCATTTATTTCTCTACTTTCGACCTACGGGATGCCTCTTGTCACTCCCTTTTATTCATTTTGTCTACTATTTCTTGTGTTATCTTTATTATATTTGCCTGCCAAAACTTACCTGCAGCAGCTCTGCCTGCCATAGGCCTATGATTAAAGTCTGGCAAACGGAGCATAGTTTGTGTACAAGCCGAACCAAAGTGAGTTGTAGTTGGATCGGTCTCAACTCCCTTACTCGGATAACTTGGGCTTAATACCATAGGAGGCAGCTCAGCCCAACATTGTAAAAAAGGCCCATTACATTAAGTTGGCGACTCTGTTGGGGAGTTGGGAAACAGATAGGGACAGAACACAGAAGCCCTCACAAGTAATGCCCCCAAAATCCAGGACGACGCGAAACATGAGCTCCATGCCCTCATAAGTAGAATCCAGGCCAATAACGCCCCACCAACAGTAGCCTAACCAGACAGAAGGTGCCAATGGAACGGGGGCTGAACCCCAACCACAGCTAAGAATCCCCACAGACAATGCCAACGTCTTCATAGAAGTGTTGCAGTCATTGCAGCACTCGTCGCAGCAAATGATGGAAGAAATCCATTAGCTGAAAACAAACAAGACAACAAAGAAAGGGAGCCAGCATGTCCCAGAGCATACGACAGACAAAGAGGAGACACTAGCAGGAGGTGTCCCGCAGAATACGGACCAACGTTTTATCACTATGGCTGAAGTAGCGGCTCTCTTGGAACAGGAGAGGGCTAGAGCACTTAAGGGGAGATTTTATGCACGAAGACCTCCATATCCACTAAGGGTACTCAGTAAACCATACCTCGAGAGGTATGAGCCACAGGCCTTTGCGCAGTACAATGGTAGGAAAGGAAGTGCCATGGAGCATGTGAGCAAGTTTATTGATACTCTTGGCCCTTAGTTGCAGATGAAGACTTATGTCTTCGAGAGTTTTCCAAATCATTATGTGATCAGGCATACACCTGGTACATCGGCCTAAAGTCAGGATCAATCCCAACTTGGGATGACATGGCGGACGTATTTTGAACTAAATACTTTCATGGGGAAGAAACAGTAACGCTTGTAACCCTGCAAGCAACCAAGCAAAGAAGTAGTGAGGATTTAATGGAATATATCAAAAGGTTCAAGGACATAGCACTCGACTGCTATGATCATTGTGAAAAAAGAACGTTGGTAGAAATGTGTATAACAAACATGATTAGGGAGTATAGGGCAGTCCTGGAAAACTTAGAAATCTCCCAATTTGCACAGTTGTTGCAAAAGGCTAGAAAAACTGCCCAGTCGATGAAACCAAGTTCCGACAAGAGGAACGCTTCGCAGGCCATGGTAGTATCCATTGGTGAGCAGAGAAGGAAGACTGATGGAAGGGAATACGATACTCCTCCACCAATACCATGCACCCTAAAGGAGTTGGATGTGCTGTTAGACAAGTGGATAGTAGACAGAGTCTTCAAGCTAAATCAAGTTTCTAGAGAACCCACGAAGGAAGAACGGAGGGACCCACGTTTCTGCCATTTGCATAACTACGTACAACGTCCTACTGTAGAATGTTAGGCACTCTGTAGATTGGTACACCGTAGGATCAAAGAAGAGACTCTAGAACTATCTTAGCAAGAAGTCCAAAGAAACCCACTCCCAAACCACAAAGGGAAGGGTATAGCAGCGGTGGTAATCTGTGCAGATCCAGGAGAAGACGAAGAGGAGAATCCAGCCCTGCCTGCCGCAACAATCACCACCTCACAGCAAAGCTTCAAATTCAAAAATTTGTTTGACCAGTTGGGGCTTACGACAAAAGAGAGAAAGATAGCCACAGAGGCTTTGGTGAGCATTGCCTCCGAGGCAGAAGTAGAATGTTTATCAGTGGAAATCACAGATGACAGAGCCCTCTTACAGGAATCAAGTGAAATTACTTTTAGTAATGAGGATATGGAGGTGGGGTACCTAGACTACAAGAGGCCCTTCTACTTAGCAGCATCCATAAATCAAATTCCTATCAAGAGAGCCTTGGTGGATACAGGTGCTTCTGTAAATCTTATTCCATTGAGCACTTTACAAGTAGCAGGAATTTCAGAAAGAAAAATTCAGGGATACCTAATAATAGTGACAGGGTTTGGTGGAAGGGGCGAATACACCGCAAGCCACATCCAACTATGGTTAAAGGTGGGCCCCATAACTTCCTTAGCTCGGTTCCACGTGGTAAAGATAGAGGTCTCATATCATGTGCTTTTGGGGAGGCCATGGTTGTACAAACACTGGTTAGTCCCATCCACCTATCACTAGTGCGTGAAGGGAAGATTGAATGACAGGATGATACGCATAACAGCAAACCAATTGCCATTCGAGCGGGTGGAAGCCTATCTAGTAGAAACTATGTTCTACGACCAATGGGCACCATCTAGGGAAAGCTCAGTATCAAAACAATGAGGCACTTTCGTACCTAAGTGGGAAGACATCCAAAGTGACCTGGAACCTGATCTAAGGGAGTTGCTATCACGAAAGAAGAAAAGAAAGGAAGCACTTGCCGTAGAATTAGATGACACACCGCAATGTGTTAGGGTTCGAGGCCCTGATGGTAGGATTGTGTACAAATTATGAAGGCGTGCAGGTCTCACCTGTGGGATACAAGCGGGCCCTACCTAAGAGTGGTAGCACAAGAGTTTCACGTGTTTCGTGGCCCAAGAAAGTTTAGAGGAAGAGGGTAATGAAGAGAAAGATGAATAGGTTGTGGCAGAAGAAGAGTTGGAAGAAATTGACTTGGGGTCTGGCTCACAAGAACCAAGGACTATCTCAATTAGTGCAAGTCTGACAGAAAAGGAAAAATCAGAACTGATACTACTATTGAAAGAGTTCAAAGACGTCTTCGTATGGGATTACAGTGAAATGCCAGGGCTAGATCTCGGGTTAGTGGCGCATATGTTGAATGTGGACCTAGAGGTCAAGCTAGTGGCCCAGTCTGCTAGGATATTCCACATTGAGATAGAAGGGCAAATAGTTAAGGATGTGTAGAAATTGCTGGCCGCAGGTTTCATTAAGCCTATTCAACACCCTCGTTGGCTATCTAACATAATACCAGTGAAGAAGAAGAACGAGCAAATAAGATATTGTATAGATTTCAGAAATCTCAATAGAGTTTTTCCAAAGGACGACTTCCCATTACCAAACATAGATTTGTTAATAGATTCTGCGGTAGGAAGCGCCATGCTTTCATTCATGGACGGATTCAGTGGTTACAATCAGATTAGAATGGCACTAAGGGATGCAAAGAAAACTGCTTTCAGAACACCCATGGGCAACTTCTACTACACTGTGATGCCTTTCGGGTTGAAAAACGTAGGTGAAACTTATCAACGAGCAATGACGGCCATATTTCATGATATGATACATCAGGAGCTAGAGGACTATGTGGATGCCTTCAAAAGGCTGTAACAGATTATGATGAACGTCCCTACTGTGCAAGCCCCAATCGATAAAAAGCCATTGCTACTCTACCTGGCCACCAACTCATATGCCATTGGTGCATTGATCGCCTAAGAGGATGGAGGTGGCATTGAGCAACTAGTGTACTACATCAGCCGTGCTTTAAAAGATGCAGAAACTCGTTACCAAAGGGTAGAAAGGGCATGCCTAGCTATTGTGTATGCTTCGCAAAGGTTATTCCATTATTTCTTGGCTTACAAAGTATGGTTGATGACCAAGTCTCATGCCGTCAAAGCTTTGTTGCGACAACCAATCCTCTCTAGCAGAATATCCCAGTGGTTGTGTGAGAGACCGCGCCCCCGGCCCATTTTTATAGGATGTTGGGCCAAACCCACGTGAATAGGTGGAGTTGTGTTATTGCCTCTCAAAAAATGGAGGTTCAACTAGTTATACTTTTCCCTTTAAGATTTAGGGTTTTACAATGGAGTCGCCACTTATTTAATTGTTGGAAAAATAAGAAAACCATAATTGAAAAATTCCTTATTTTATTAATTTGAAATTGAATTTACATTGATCATAGGAAAATTACATGAATTTGGTCCTAGATACAATCTAAGATAAAGTACATGGCTATGTTTCCTAGTTACAATCTAGAAATCGAAAATTACATGGATAATCATTTGATCTACTAACCCTTGATCTAAGCTCAGAGGCTATGTTACAAGGTGGGAAGGTGTTAGGCACCCACCTTGCCCGGTGAAACCGGTCTTCTAGACTATGGTGGCCAACATTCATATCATATCATCCAATAGGTCAATCAATTTGCATGTTGAATTTAATGTGTGTGCATGTGATAAACCCTAATTCAATTTATTAAGCATGACATTTGGATTGAAAAATAAAATCTAGTGAATGTGTGTGGATGGTGATATCCTAGATTCAATGATTTGAAAGAATTATGAAACAAACATGTTTTTCATATTTTTGATGCGGATTTAAGATTAAAACTAGTGTTATGCATGAACATGTGATGGACGATCAAGAACATGTGAAGAACACATAAGAAAATTTAAGAACATTCAAACATATTCAAGGGAATTATCATGCTTTAATCTTAAATTCTCATCATTGCAACATAAACAAACAGTTAGGGAAGGAGATTATACCTTTATGCAAGATCTATATGGTGGAGGGAGGGACTCTTGATGGAGGTTCTAAGGGTGGAGGAAAAGAAGAGCTAGGAACGGGAGAGTGAGTCTCACTCAATACCTTGAGTCTTAAGAAGACCAAGATATGACAAGACTACTCAACTTCACTAGAACTCAAGAGAAGAGAAGAGAAGGGGGGTTTTTTGTGTGCTTTGGAATAAAGGAGATGGGGGGTTTATATAGTAGTGGTAGAGGAAATATGAATGGAAGACCATTTAATGAAGGTTGACAAAGAATCATGAACCTAGACCTCGTTTTAGCCTTGGGGGAAATCTGGCGCATTAAATGGAAAGATTGGTGGGAGTGAGGAGCAAGCCAAAATTCGGTTTTCCCGTAGCTGTTGTAACAACTTATAAAGCCAACTTCGAATAATCATATCTGGCACAATTCTGATCAGAATTGTCTCGTTCTTGTGCTCAAATTGAAGCCCCAAATGTCTAGTTTCTGGGAAAATTAACCTCATTCACAGATTCAAAATATTCTGAGAGATATCGATGAAATGGTGAGCAGAGGTTATTTGTTAGAAAATGATTTCAACACAATTAACATTAATAGATCCCAAATTAGCCCCCAATTAACATTAAATGACTCCATTCACTCCCATTTCAGACTTAATTGGTTCCAAATTTACCCCAATTAAAAGATAATTGCACAAATTACTCATTGAATAATTAATGTTTAACTATCTAGTTAATTAGGTGTGTGCAACCCTACCATAAAATGTTGTCCTAACCAATCAAATTATGACACATCACCGTTCTCAAATTGATTATACTTATAACTAATTGAAATCAATTGTTCATAATCACATATAGTCGGACTTAATTTGTGATTGTGCATCTCGGCCATTAGAACTTGATTTGATGATAACTTTTAATCTGATGGTCCGATTAGGGCTTATAACTAGTTGATTTGATCGTTACAATATCAATATCATTTTGGTGAAATGAGATTGAGGATCTAGTGACCATAATCAAGATGCATATTTTCAAGATGAAATTACCCTTTTACCCTTCATGTGAGGTTAAATGCGGGTTGCAAAATAGGGTGTCAACTGGTTGTTACAATTGTCACAATATGACTTGAAAGTAGGAATGCCCAAGGCAGTAAAAAGTCAAGATATAGCAGACTTGTTGGCACAGTTTCCAAGAGAGGAAGAATTCCCGCTGGATGATGAAGTTTGATGGGTCTTCTACCGCCCAATTAGGGGGAGTGGGAGTAGTTTTGTACCATGAAGAAGATGAGGCAGTGGCGTTATCATTCAAACTAGAATTCCCTTATTCAAAAAACATAGCAGAATACGAAACCTATCTAACCAGACTGGCCACGGCTTTCGAAATGGGAGTCAAGCATTTAAGGGTAATGGGTGATTCGAACCTGGTGGTCTACCAGGCCAAGGGGAGCTTCTCCCTAAAAGAACCCAGCCTAGCCCCATACAGAACAATGGCCTAGAAGATGGAGGAAAAGTTTTCAACTTTCGAAATAGAACATGCTCCGAGAAACAAAAATCAATTCGTAGACGCGTTGGCCACGTTGGGCTCACAAATAATTTTCGAAGGGGATAGCACCAAGATAGAAGTTGGCAAGAGGAAAGAGTCTATTATTGAGACGTTGAAGGAAAGGTTCTAGGAGGAAGAAGATTGGAGGATTCCTATAAGGAAGGCCCTAACAGAGGAAGAAGACACTGCAAAAATGAAGATCCTGAAGGATTATGCCTTGGTAAGAGGAGAATTGTACCACAGGATGCTAGGTGGGGTCTTGTCCAGATGCGTGGGGCAGGAAAAGGCCCAGAGAAGGTTGAAAGGACAAGACTTGCAGAACCTGTGGGGAGGTCAGCCTTTACCACAGACTTCAAAGGGTGGTAAAGACGCAGACCGAGTCTAAACTAAGTGCGGGACTTGCTAGCTTGCAGTAAACAGAGATGAAAGTTACGCTGTGTTCGCCAGCGAAGACTGGAGAAGCCCATTCATGTAGTACTTGATAGAAGGTATCCTGCCACAAAAGCACAGTGAAAGATACAAGCTTAAGAGGTTGGCAACACATTACTTTTTGCATAATACGGTCCTTTTGAAAAAAGGGTACGATGGGAACCCCTTTAGATGTCTGGACCTTGAGGAAGCAAAAGAGATGAAAAAAAAGTGCACTCAGGAGAGTGTGGGGAACACCAGGGGAAGAAAAAGCTGTATAGATGCCTACTACAAATGGGTTACTACTGGCTTACCATGAAGAAAACTACAGCGGAATTTGTGAAAAAATGCCACAGTTGCCAAGTACAAGCCAACCTGACTCACACTCACCTGTAGAGTTTGCATAGCATGGTCATTCCATGGCCCTTCCACACTTGGGGGCTTGATTTGGTAGGGCTAGTTAATCCACTGTTGTGTGGATACATATGGATCTTAGTGGCTACAGAATACTTCACTAAGTGGGTAGAGGCAGTACCATTCCGTAAAGCCACAGGAGGAGTAGTAGCAAACTTCATCAAGGAGAATATAATTGTGAGGTTTGGGGTACCCCACAGGATTATCAGTGACAATGGCACACCCTTTGTCTATAGTGATGTAAGGAAGATGCTGGAGTTCTACCAAATCAAGCACCATCGTTTATCGTCCTATTAACCTCAAGGAAATGGGCAAGCAGAGGCAACAAACAAGATCCTCATAAAGATCATCAGTAAAATAAGCCAAGACTATACAGGAGGATGGGTAATGCATCTGCTAGACGCTTTTTGGGCTTATAGAAATTCACCAAAGTCAGCTACAAGGTTTTCACATTTTTCCTTAGTCTACGAAATAGAGGTGATGAGCCCGGCAGAAGTAATGACTCTATCCCTGAGAGTTATGCAGATGTAGGTTAAGAAAAAGAAAAGGAAGTCTTTGCGGCAGAAAGATGTGAAGACCTAGAAGGGCTTGATGAAAGGAGGGAAGAAGCCCAAGAGCACAGCCGTAGATACAGACAAAGGATGACTAAAGCCTATGGCAGGATGACTAAAGAGAGAGTGTTCGTGGAGGGACAACTCGTGTTAAAAGTAGCAGACTACGTCAGGTGAGGCATGGTAGGACCATCTAAGTTTGCACCAAAATGGGAAGGACCCCTTGTGATAAGAGAGGCACATCTAAGTAGGTATTACCATTTGACTCAGATGGATGGCAAAGACCTGATGGATCCCATCAATGGGAAGTGGTTGAAACGTTATTATGCTTAAGAAAAGTAGTTATCCCTTTTAATGTTTTTTCCCCCCCTTCAAGTGACTGTGTCACAAGACATGATTGTGACATGCTTTTGATAATGTGTAATGAAAAGAAGTATGAAGCATTACGAGTATACCATGTCATAGCAATTGCCTAAAGTAGTAGCAAAATGTAGCATCATAATTA
Organism: Quercus robur; assembly: GCF_932294415.1. NCBI lineage: Eukaryota > Viridiplantae > Streptophyta > Magnoliopsida > Fagales > Fagaceae > Quercus > Quercus robur. The sequence continues at coordinate 16,408,990 of NC_065540.1, forward strand.
CAAACCCAAACTATGGCAATCATATCAAATTTACCAAAGAAGTCCTGTAGGGAATATAAAGTGTGCTAGATAGGGAAATAAGCAAAGAAAGTAAAAGGGAAAACTGCATCATCAACGAAGCCCATAAATGAGAGGCTGATCTCTAAAACAGCTGGACTCGTTGATGCTGGACAGAAGGCGCTCAGGATGACCCTCAAAGTCTGCCACCTCCTTCCTTAGAGCCTCAATCCGTGTATTAATGGCGTTAACAGCAGGCTGAACTCTTCTCATGAAAAGGGCTCGGGCAATCTCGCGGAGGTGGTCCAGAATGAACTCCATAGCAAAGCCCATACTAACAAGCTCCTGAACTGTAGCTCTCCATCACAGGATCCTCTCGGTGGAGATAGTATCAACGAAGTTATGCTCAGTATTGTTCATCATACTTCCTAGCATCTTTAAGAAGTGCTCTCTGGCAGAAATGCCAAGGTGGAATCCTTGCATAAAATCACCACGGCTACTGTAGACCACCACCAAATGAGAAGCACAATCTTTGGGAACTCTGAAACCATGGAAGTCTACATAGGGAGGCCTAGAACCCTAGAAATCTGTAGGATTGAGAACCTTAGGCTGATCAAAGCATGCAAAGAAGGCTGCAGCCTCACTCATAGGGTCCAGAATGGTGGCAGAGCTGCTACCCACCTCAAATTGAGGAGGGGCAGTGGGAAATGGACCTATCAAGAAAGCATAAAGCGCGATATGAGAAGCTGTGATTTGAGAAGGATAAACTTACAAGGAAGAAAGGAAGGAGGAGATAAGGGAAAATAAACTCACTAGGACCCGTGAGAATGGGGGCTGTAAGAAGGGCAGAAACAGGTATAGAAGGTACGGCAGAAACTGACACTGTGGGAATGGTAGAAACGGGTGCTGTGAATGTGGTAGTAGGAGTGGTTGTGGGCATCTCTATGTTTACTGCAACTCCTGGCTCTCCTGGAGTCTCTACAATCAAGGAAAATGGGCATACAAAATAAAGGGAGACCGTAGCAAAGGGATTACACAAATAGATATATAAAGTGAAGATAACAAAAAAAGGGAGGAAGAAACTTAGGGGAAAAAAAGGAGAAAGAGGCACACTCATGAATTCGGTCTCGAAGTCAACACTCTCTTCTTCATCAGAGTCAGAAATCCTTTTTTCTTTAGCAGGCTCATCGTCAAGATCCTCAAAAACGTCCTCAAACCCCGTAGAGGACAAGTCTACATCAGGTCCACGTGTAGCAAAGCTAGGAATGGAAGAAGGGATAACCACCAAAGAAGAACCATCCTTCACAACCTGAGATAGAGCTGCGAAGAGGTCACTGGTGGAGATAACAAGGGGTTTGGTAGGAGAAGCAACCTCGGTTTGAGCAGCAGCAAGAGGAATGACTCCCTTTTAGGGAGTAAGTGTCTTGGATGGAATGGGAGTGGCCTCACTAACCCTCTTAGTATGAGTACCCTCACCTATGGGTACCAGCCCAGTGGAGGGGATAGGAGCCTCAGTAGGAACTCCTTGTGCAGCGGCTGGAGTGGCAGAAGTTGGGGTCCCAAACACAACATTAGCCCTGTTAAAGAAGTCTTCCATGGGTGCGCCCATAGAGGCAGGAATCTCCTCAGCTGTGGGGTGATATATAGAGATAGGCTCGAGCTCATCCTAAAAAAAAAAAAAAAGAGAGAAAAAAATGAAGAACAAAGGAGCTCGTAACTGGATGAGACAACCAAAGGCATGTCATAGAGGAAACACGTGCAAAGAAAAAAAAAAAAAAGAAGGGAAGGAAAGAGATGTACCTCAAACTCAGGCTTGTCAAGCAATATGGGACGGGTGATAGATGCATCCTTCTTATACTTAGACTGCGAAAGAAAAGAGAACAAAAGATAAGGTTGAAGAGAGAATTCAGCAAGCATGTCAGGGTTAGCCATAGGAAAGTCAATATATATATATATATATTTATATTTATATAAAAGACAAAGCAGAATTAGAGATAACATACTCTTCGCTCAGTGGCAAACGCAGGGTGAGGGGATGTCTTTCTCTTACTACCTCATGTCTTGTTGGTAGGGGGAGCATCTACAAATGGCCGTGGAGTAGCAAACTTGGACTTGCTTGCAGACTTAAGCTTGGCAGGACCCTTCTTACCTGACGCAGAAATGTTCGCCACTTTCACTTTCTTCTCCCAACCTAGAGGATAATCACTAGTATGCCAATGCCACCCTCTATCCTCCTTAATCCACTCAAAGATGGCCGACCAACTTTGCTTCCTAGCATATGCTAACACAGACTTGGAGGGTAGGAGCAACTGAGGATTAGCCGAAATGACCGCATTGATCCCATTAGGAGGAATAAGGGAGAAACCATGACTACCCATCAATTCCTACTTAAACGAAGTCATCATAGCCTGCTAGTAGCCGTGCATAGCGGGAGTGCAAGTACCCTTTCTCAATGAGCTTGGAATGGCAACTGTAGTAAAACGCTGGGTCTAGAATTCAAAAGCAGTATGCCATAAGAATGGTCGGACGGAAGTAGGAGACTCCATAAGAAAAGAAAGATCATCAGTAATGTCCTGATCTAGCCTAAACTGTCTTGTCACCTGGTTGGCAGGATAATGCATGAACCTAAGGCCCTTGAAATCATCAGCCAGATATGGCAACCACCCAGCATTGGTGGCTGCCAAGTAAGTAATCCCTGTCTTCTTGAAATCAGTCAAGGGGGTGGTGGTCCCAACAATATCAACAAATAGACCCATAACAGAGTCTACACATGTGTAACCCGTACCCAAGTTCCTATAAGCTCCCCAAGAAAACCCAATTCCTTTATTAAAAGACTCAACAGTAGAATGATCAATTGGCTTCAAACCAGACCAACGGAAAGCCAACGGAAATTCAGACTCAAATCTACCAAAAAAATCGGTAATTACTCTCGGGCACGATTGATATTTCTCTTTAGCAAAACAAACGGGCATACACTTCACCAAGTGCCGGGCACAACGCTTAAACAACAACTGCTGCAAGATAGTACTATGAACGGAAGTAGTGACTATGTGGCAAGAGCCTGCCTGACTCTCATCGCTCTGCAAAATGTCCAACTGAACATACAAATGCCTCAAGAACATAGAAGCCAATGGCAGACTCACCCTGGCAGATATCTTAATAGCTAAACGAAAATATAAAGGTTTCACAGCATAATGGGGGTGAGAGCCAAAGATAAACTTACAAAGCCAGAAAGTGATAAAGGCCGTGTGATGAGTAGCAACAGAGATCTTAGTAGGGGAACTAACCTAATATGACAACTTGGCATTTCCATTCATCTTTTTCTTCAACTTGGCCTCCATGGCCTCTTCCTCCGGGGAAAGCTCTAAAGCGCCAAGATCAACATCACCAAGGATGGGCAAAAGCAACTGATTTGCTACATCTTCTAAAGTCATGGTAACCTCACCGCAGGAGAAAAAGAAAGTGTGAGTGGTGGTACACCACTGGTAGACCAAATGGCGAGGGTTGAAGAGGTCCCTGTAGTTAGATAAACAACAGGATGAAATAATGGCCTTCAATACGCCGGCCCGCTGTAGCAACCTCATGAAACCCGTGTCAGATAACTCCTTATCCACCCATTCCCTCTAACCCAAGGCAGTGCCCAATCCAAGCTCGAAGTGAATAGGCACGGGGAGTGAAGTGACTTGGCGAATGACAAGATCGGGGATTGAGGAGGCCAACGGAGCCTAAGAAACATCCGTGTTTTGCCGGCAAAGAGCAAGCCACACACGGCTCGGCGCTAGCGGCGTGTAATCATCGGGAACCATAGGGAAATGAGGATGGATATCGTACCAAGGATCAATAAGAGGAGTGCACTCACTATCTGGGGAATGCGATGCTTCTTCCTCATCAGAATAGTCCGATTCAAAATAAACGACCTCTTCGCCTACATTGCGTGCGGTGGGAGAATCGGAGAAAATCTCTTTTCCCTTATGGCGAGAAGAGCTTTGACCTTTCGCTGGCGTCATGGCGCAACGGTTGATCGGAGTAAACAGATGAGAGTTGTTAGGTTCTAAGACTTTAGGAACTAATGTATTAAAACTTCAATTTGTATTATGTTGGCAAACCGTGATCAAAACATAGAGTCTAGGTTTAGGCTTGCTCAAAGTATGTTTATTTGTAAAATTGGAATTGAGTGGTTGTAGAATTTATTGGACTAAATCTGCAAGGCTTGATCGATCAAAAATTAGACTCGATCGATTGAACCACTTGCAGATTTATTTTTCTGCAGAATTCCAATTCAGCCCAAACTCTACTTAAACGTATTGGGTTTCAAGTAAAACACTCCTATATATAAAGGAAACCCTAAAACGTTTTTTTTAAGTTTTTTTTTAGAGAGATTAGAGTGCCTACCCAAAAGCTCTCTAAGGTTGCTCTTTATGCTGTGTATGTAAATCTTTTGTGAGATCTAGAGGTGGTTGCCTTCACATACACTTAGGGTTATCAAGAATCAAGATTATGTGAAGAACTTGATGTTCAATTCAGTTGCTGTTTCAAGAGTTTAAAGATATACAAGCGGGAGTGCTTGTGCTTGCTGGGAATCCAAGAAAGAAGTAGTCCGCGGACTCGGGGCTGTCACGTGGTCGTGGTAGTAAGTTTCCTACTCGAGGTAGCAATAGGATGTTAGTGGTCTAAGTCTCTATTGTGTAAACTTCAATTCTTTCATAGTGGATTCAGTTTTACCTTAAGGATAGCTAGGTTAAATCCTCCCCAAGTTTTTTACCAGTTTGGTTTTCCTGGGTTATCATATTGTTATGTTCTTTATTTTTCGCACTTGTCAATGATATGATTTATATGTGTTAACCTAGATCTGCATAATTGACCTAAGTTAATCACTTGGCTAAATAACTAGGTTAATCTGGTAGTGTTTTAAGGGATCTAAAAACTAACAAGAGTGTTGAAGAAGGAGAACATGGTGAAGAGAGGGAAACGAAGGAAGTGTTTGTGTTGGAAAGGGAGAAGATGTTTATGTTTAGGGTGTGAAGGGACTTTCCCTTAAATACCAATGACATTAATACTGGCACGAAAGGGTGCGATTCTTCAGCCATCAGATAAGGGATGAAATTAATGATACGACGACTGTGTCTCAAAATAACTGCTAAACTGGGAAATTCAAAGAGACAACACTGTTCATGGTAGGAAAAGAAAAACAATATATATATATATAAACTGGGGTCCACTATTCGAAAAAGCCCGCGATGGAAAAGAAGAAGGAAAGACAGAAAGGGTAGGGAAGTCTTTTAATCACATATGAACTGCAGGAATGATTCATATGTTCAGGAGGCTAAATGTTGATGATAATTTTCAGAAGCCCGATAGAAAGAAGAAGCCTAGCAACATGGGCAGAAAAGAGTTAGTAAATGGATAGAAAAATCATTAAGCCTAAATGGTAGGAATAATGGATTGTAGGTCCATGAAATAAACAAATGGGCCTTGAGGAAGTAGACGGGCCTAAAAGAGCTTGGAAAGAGAGAAGAAGCAAACCCATGGGCAGTATGTGATGTAGAAAAGTGAGAAAGGCCCACAGCAGGCTCGAAGTAATGAAAGTAAGGAAAGTAAGGGGTTGATAGAAATTCTATAAGTACCAAGGATGAAGGATAAGGTAATTGGGCTAGAGAAACCCAAAGGAGTTAGTAAAAACCCATGGGAATGCAGAGTTAGGAAAAGGGCCAAAAGGGTCCAAGGAAAGTAAATGGGCCAAGGATGCCTAACGTAACCAAAAAAGCCCAAATGACTATACTGAGTCATTGAAGGAAGAATAAGCAACAAGCCTAAAGTGGCCCAGCAGGCTTGGGTCAAATAACGCCACAGCAAGATGTGAGAGATCGTGCCCCCGGCCCCTTTTTACGATGTTGGGCCAAACCCACGTGAATTGGTAGAGCCGTGCTATTGTCTCTCAAAATGGAGGTTCGACTGATTACATTTTCTCCTTTAGATTAAGGGTTTTACAATGGAGTGGCCACTTATTTAATTATTGGAATAAATAAGAAAACCAAAATTGAAAAATTCCTCATTTTATTAATTTGTAATTGAATTTACATTGATCATAGGAAAATTACATGGCTTTGGTCTTAGATACAATCTAAGATAAAGTATATGGCTTTGTTTCCTAGTTACAATCTAAAAATCGAGAATTACATAGATAAGCATTTGATCTACTAACTCTTGATCTTAACTCGGAGGATATGTTACAAGGTGGGGAAGGTATTAGGCACCCACCTTGCCCGGTGAAACCAGTCTTCTAGACTATGGTGGCCAACATTCATATCACATCATCCAATATGTTATCAATCAATTTGCATGTTGAATTTAGTATGTGTGCATGTGATAAACCCTAATTCAATTTATTAAGCATGACATTTGGATTGAAAAATAAACTCTAGTGAATATGTGTGGATGTTGATATCCTAGATTCAAGAATTTAAAAGAATTATTAAAGAAACATCTTTTTCATGTTTTTAGATGTGGATTTAAGATCAAAGTTAGTGTTATGCATGAATATGTGATGAACAACCAAGAACATATAAAGAAAATATAAGAACATTGAAGAACATTCAAACATATTCAAGAGAATTTAAATAGTTAATATCATGCTTTAATCCTAAATTCTCATCATGATAACACAAAAAATAAGTTAGGGAAATGGATTATACCTTCATGCAAGATCCATATGGTGGAGGAGGAGACTCTTGGTAGAGGTTCTAAGGGTGGAGGAAAAGAAGAGTTAGGAGAGGAAGAGTGAGTCTCACTCAATACCTTGAGTCCTAGGAAGATCAAGATATGACAAGACTACTCAACTTCACTAGAACTCAAGAGAGGGGAAGGGAGGGGTTTTTTTTTTTTTTTTTTTTTTTTTGTGTCTGGGAATGAAGGAGAGGGGGGATTATATAATAGTGGTGGAGGAAATATGAATGGAAGGCTATTTAATGAGAGTTGACAAAAAATCATGAACCTAGACCTCATTTTAGCTTTGGGGAAAATCTGGTGCATTAAATGGAGAGAATGGTAGGAGTGAGGAGCAAGCCAAAATTTGGTTTTCCTGTAGCTTCTGTAATAGCATGTAGAGCCAACTTCGAAAATTCATATTTGACTCAATTCTGATTGAAATTGTCTCGTTCTTATGCTCAAATTGAAGCCCCAGATGTCTAGTTTCTGGGAAAATTAACTTCATTCACATATTCAAAATATTATGAGAGATATCGATGAAATGGTGAGTAGAGGTCATTTGTTAGAAAATGGTTTCAGCACAATTAACATTAATAGGTCCCAAATTAGCTCCCAATTAACATTAAATGGCTCCAATCACTCCCATTTTAGACTTAATTGGTTCTAAATTTACTCTAATTAAAAGATAATTGCACAAATTTACTCATTAAATAATCAATGTTTAACTATCTAGTTAATTAGGTGTGTGCAATCCTACCATAAAATGTAGTCCTAACCAATCACATTATGACATATCATCGATCTCAAATTGATTATACTTATAACCAATTGAAAGCAATGGTTCATAATCACATATAATCGGACTCAATTTGTGATAGTGTATCTCAACCATTAAAACTTGATTTGATGATAACTTTCAATCTGATGGTCTGATTAGGGCTCATGACCAGTCGATTTGATCGTTACAACATCAAGATCATTTTGGTAAAATGAGATTAAGGATCTAATGACCAGAATCAAGATGCATATTTTCAAGGTGAAACTACCATTTTACTTTCTATGTGAGGTTAAATGCGGGTTGCAAAATAGGGTGTCAACACAGGAATGACAGAGTGGTATGGCAGGACATGTAAAGATTGCAGAAAAGAGCAAGAGAGTGGGTTGAAGGAGGAAAATCCCACGGCCAAGCAAAAGCCCAACCCCGAAAGGAGCAGGCTTTAAAGAATGAGAAGCCAGAAAATGGTTCACGCCATAAGAAGCCAAGGATGGGCGGCAGGATGTTCAGACAAATCTTCAGACCATGGTGGATGCGTGAGCAACAGGCAGATTTCGGATATATATGGAAGTGAAGCACACGCAAGGCCCAAACATCAGCAGCCTGTACCCAGACAATACAGGAGGTGGTGAAGTCATGGGTCAGAGGTAAGAGGGCATGGTCTGGCGGTAGGGGAGGGGAAAACCTACTCTGGGGTTCCTGCTTAGGCTCTTTTGGGAGAAACGTCCTGCTGGGATGACATACCACCCAAAGGAAGTAAGGATGAGTTGGGACCACTAGGTGTATGCCATGAGGGATAGGAAGAGAGAGAGAGAGAGAGCACTCACACTATAACACGGTAGGTAAACAAACAAAATAGCCTTCTTTGTCTGTTGTCACAGCCAGCATAGGTAAGTGGTGGTAGTTGAGCGACTGGCAAACCAATATGTGGTCGGCAAGGATACCTAGACCAGATAAAGGTTGTTAAAGTGTAAAATAGTAAAATCCGATTACAGCGGGCACTATAAAAAGGGGCCTTGCTGTGCACAGCAGGGAGGACGACTAGGATCACAATCACAAACACTATAATAGCAACCTCTAGGAGAGAATCGCAACAAAATGAGTAAACATTAAGAAGGAAAAGGAAGAAAAAAAGAAAGAAAGGAAAAACTAGAAAAGATAGAGAATAGGGAGTATAAAATGGTAGACATGCACCAATAGGTTGATCTCCTCTCTCCTTCTAAAGCCCCACTCTCTATCAAAAAAGACAGAGGATCCTCATTAAACATAAACCATTCAGGCTCATTCCCTCAAAGCAATTAATTTCTTTCCCATGGGAGATTAGTCGCATTGAGGAAGTGGTTTACCTTCTTGGTTTCAGCTCTGCAACATTACTTGGCATGGCAGACTGATTTTTCCCTCTTTAATTCAATAACCCCATTATTATTATTCCTCATTTATTTCTCTACTTTCGGCCTACAGAGTGCCTCTTGTCGCTCCCTTTTATTCATTTTGTCTACTATTTTTTTGTGTTATCTTTATTATATTTGCCTGCCATAACTTACTTGCAATAGCTCTGCCTATCATGGGCTTGTGGTCAAAGCCTGGCAAACGGGGCATAGTTTGTGCACAAGCCGGACCAAAATTGAGTTGCAGTTGGACCGGTCCCGACTCTCTTACTCAGAATTCTTGGGTTTAATATAGCAGGAGGTAGCCCAACCCAACATTGTAAAAAAGGCCCATTACAATATGTTCTTAGACTCTTAGGCCACTATAATTTGTTTGAACTGTTGTAATAAATTCAGATAATAGTAATATGAATGATAATGACATTTTCATTAAACATCAAATAAAACTTACCCACTTAATGGAGTAGTTCATAAAATTTCTAGTTGCGTGTGAGTGCCACATAGTCATATACCTTCCCACGTTTACCTAACTCTCGAGCTCACATTTTGTGTAATATAGGCTAATTTACCTTATTCGTGAAGTTAATTATTTAAATTAATTTAAAGGTTTTTTATTTCTTATTTTATGTTTAATAATTTCATTTTTGATTTTTTTTAAAAGGCGATCATTTTCAAATAAAATCTGTTATTTTTTGAAATAGCCCTCGGAAGCTTCACATAATGGTATCCAGAAGACTTTCTCTCTCTCTTCTTATTCCCTCTAACCTTAGTGCATCTAAATACACATTCAAAAAGACATTTTCTTTTCATCTTTCATATGATTATCGTTTCCTTACTCTTTCCTTTCCCTTATCTTTTTACTTTCCCTTCCATACCTCCCCATGTACACCTAAACATATAGTGTAAGGCTTAATAAAGAGAAGCTACGTGAGTGTTGCAGGATGGATTTGCTATCACATTGTTATAAAAGAACAAGTGACTAAAAATAAAGAGCAATGCCTCAAATATGTATCAACATGTAAGATATAAATTACAACAAATTCATCCAATAAATAAATAAATATATATATATATATATATTTATATTACAGTAACACAAACTCAGCAATCCAAAATACCTAGTTCCATCCAATCTATCTACTCGAACCCCGATCGAATGCAATTTATTTACGTGTTGAATGAACGAAAAATTAATCAACAAGACAGCAAGAATGGAGCCCTATTGTCAACATCAATGTTTATAAAAGTTTTTATTCAATTCACATGCACTTCCCAGTCAAAAGCATGTTTGGAAATCTCCTACTATAGTAAAAATGTTTTCAGGCTCCAAAGATTTGAAAAATTCAAATTATACAGAATTGTAAACATTTCTAGATACCCTTCACCGACTAGTGAAATTTATAAGTCTAAGTCTTGCCGTACGTCTAGGGACAAAATTTTAGTGTCACATTTTTTTTTTTTTTTGGTTACAATCTTAATGTGGTGGACTGTAAACAAAGTAAGGATAGATAACTATAGGATAATGTATATATCCAGAAAAATTGGGCATCTTGAAGACTGCAATATAAAGAAGGAATCTTATATGTTAATCTCAAGCACAGCTGGATACTTTTCTTTTCAATTAAGAATAATTTGAGAATGGAAAAGTATTGAAATGCAGTAAGACTATTCTCATATTCATGATGAATCTTATTAATTAAATTTACTATAAAACTAATAAATATGAAAAGAATAAGCACTACATAACCGTATTCCAAGAATAGTTAATAATTTTCTAGAATTAAGACCATCATTTAGTCAGAAAAAAAAAAAGAAAAGAATTAAGACCATCATAGTTTTTCTTTTCTTTTATTTTCTTTTCTGTGGACTTAAAAATTAAGTAGCAGGGACTTTTTTATGGTGTTAATGATCGATCTTATTGGATTCTTTTTCATCAAGGAAAAAAAAAAAAGAAAAAAAAGCTTGAATGAAAAAGCAAAGTATAAGTCTATAAGCCTCTTCTGTACATGCATTATTGCCTTTCCCGTTTATGTCTATATTTTCTTCTCATGACTAGGAGAGCATGAATTTTGATAAATCATAATCGGTGAATGGCATTCTAGTTATTGTCTATCTCTTTGCCATGTCCATGGAACAATCGTTACGCAAGAAACTTGATTTTGTCTGAATCATTAGAGATTTAAAGTGTAGAGAAAGTTAATTACTTCGTATTAGGCATATCAAACTTTATGTGGGCCTCAAGATTAGAATGCTAGCAAAAAAAAAGTCTACCACTATAATGTAAACGTGTGGGGGCTTTGCTGTCTGTTGAAATTCTCCGTCCTATGCATTGCAATGTATGTTCTTCTTTTCACATTAGTTCTAGTGTAAAATAACAGATATTCCTCAAGTTCAGACATATTAACTAAACACGGATAAGAGTAAAAATTTAAAAAGAGAAGGTAAAAAAAGGGAGTAAAAATTACAACCAATGGTGGTGTACTAAAAAAATAACAGTACGGTTCTTTTTACATTAGCTGTTTATTTAAGTGCATGTGTTTTTCTGACATAAAAATGTTCAGATTTATATTCCATTTCAAATTATTACTTAATTTTAAATTTGTGGATTAAAGTTTTAAGCTTTTGTAATTGTTTTAGTTTGAAAATGAAACTCCTATTTATCTCTTTTTATGTTATTATGGGCAATAACAGAGTAGAGAAAATGTGAAAACTATTGTCGAGGGTTCTTTTTATGTTTCTTTTTCTAAGAAGGAAGTTGGGCCTGGCGCTCCGCAGAATGGGCTTCAAAGTACCATTTTGCCGCTACTAGTTTGTGCGCAAACGTTGAGTCCAAGTTCAAGGAAAGACGCTACAAAGTGGGCTTATTCTCTGTTTCTGCTGCAAAAGGAATTTTTCTCCTGTTTCTGCCGCAATACTGACTTTTCTGCTATGCGGTAAAACTTCTTGCTGTGTAATAAAACCGTCTGCTGTGTAGTAAACCTTTCTACGGTGTAGTAAAGCTTTCTGTTGTGCATTAAAGCCTTCTGCTGTGCATTAAAGCTGTCTGCTATGCATTAAAGCTGTCTGCTGTGCATTAAAGCTGTCTGCTGTGCATTAAAGCCTTCTACAGTGCAGTAAAGTCTTTTGCAATGTGAATGACTACTCTTCATTTTTTACTGCAGAAATACTTTTCTACTTCCTGCACATAAACAAATCTAAAACCGAAAGAAAATACCAATCAAGCAAATGTTAGCTTACATGGGTTAGCATATTCTCAAATATATACATACACATATTGGTAAATATACTTATACGTATTCACATATACATCTATAAAATATATTTTGCAGAAAATGAGAAACAAGACATGTATATATATATTTATGGCAGGATAATGATTAGTTTGTGTCAAAAGTAAAACACATAATAACAAATAAAGAAGAAAGCTTCAGCAGAAAAGGTTTAGCTAGTATAATAGCTAACACGGCAAATATAATGAAAAGGTGCTACAACAAAATAACTAGTACAACAAGTAAAGATACCACAGCAGGACAACTGATGTAGCAAACGTGATAAAAACGTGATAAAAACGTGCTATGGCAGAATGACTAAATACAACAGATATAAGTTATAACGAGTGAAATCAAATATATTTGCAATCAAAATCAAGTATTGAATCTTCTTATAGAATAAGTAAACCAAGAAGAAACCCAAACCCCAACTTGAACAACCTTGTCATAGGCTTTTGCCATCAAAGTTGTGCATTTTGGAAAATAGGCCTAAATGGCTACTAACTATTACTTTTGGGGACTTCAAAGAGTGAGTTTGCTAGGAGGGAGAGAAAAGATGGTCTATTGATGCATGCCCTTATTCCTGCTGTATTTTCTCTTTTTTTTTTACCACTTTCTTTCACTCCGTTCCTTTTTTACTTTTATTTTTACTTTTACTTTCTTACTACTCTCCTACTGTGGGTTGTTCCCCATTTGGTATTTTCTTTTCTTGGGTCCCTCTCTCTAGGTGACTCTCTCTTTCTAGGTGCCTCCCTTAGGTGCTTCCCCCCCATTGGGTCCTCCCCGTTCTGCCATGGTTACTTCTTCCTTTTATAGCGAATTGATTCAATGGGATTTCTCCTTTTTACCCCTAGGGGTTCACCAACTGTTTTTTGTTTGTTGTGGGCATCCCTTTAGGACTACCCACCAACCCACTGGTTGCACCGACTACTGCCATTACTCATAATACGTCAGCTGCACCATTACTCATTTCACGACAAAATTCCCTTTTGTTTGTTCCTGCTTTATACCTCTACCTCTAGGTTCAAATGGATAAGAATTGGGCTACCTATTACCTAGCTCTATGGCATGCATCAGATGGTCCCAACTATCTATTACTTCTTTTGGGTAAGATACCATCCCAACAAGGTATATTCCCGAAAGAAGTCATGGCAGGAAACCAAATATAGACCCCATTTTCCCCCCCACCACCAAACCACACCCTCTGAATTCCCTTGACCGTGCCCACCTCCCTTGCATTGGTTAGGTACAGGTTGGTGGTGCTTCGGCCTTTCTATGCTTGTTCCATTGTCTTCTATTTTTGTCTTCTTTCATTCCCATGCCGTTTCTGCCATTGCAGATTAGTTTTGTTTTGTTCTACTGTGTGTCTCGATCTGTCTTATTTCTTCATGCGTTTCCTGCTGTGTTTGTCATTTTCCTTTGGTTTGACTTTTCTTTCCTTCACGTGATTTCTGCTGCTGACACTTCCTGCTGTTCCTTGTTTCTTTTCATCATGCTTCTTCATATTAGCTTTCACGCCTATCTTTTTATACAAAAGGATTTGGGCTTTTGTGGGCCAAATAATGTTGACTGGATAAAAAGGGTCTTGGGCCCAATTTGTCTTTATCTGTCGAAGTCATTCTGTCGAAGAACTGTATTCTGTGGCAAATCTGTATTCTTTCTTTGGACCTTTCTTGCTCTTCGATCTTCTTGGTGGGCCTTTGGGCCCTGATTTTTATTGGGCTTTCTTCCTCATGAGCTTTTGGATATGGATTAGCAAAAATGGGCATCAACAACTATCGATAAAATATTGTGCTTCAATTAATTGATTCGTTTGAATTTCTAATAATTACTTTTCCACTCAAAACAAATTGATTTGTAAACATGCCATGAAATGCATAATTTAATCAATAGTTTTTTAATTTCTTTGTTTCGTTACTATTCAAAATAAAGTAAATTAATAACAGAGAAAGAAAGAGGCTTCAAATCGAACCAGTTTCATATATTTCGGATTTTAATGGACAAAATTAAAATCTTAGGATCTAATGAAATAATGAATCATCATATTGTAGTGGCCCTTTTTTGTATATGGTGTATTGGGGCTGCCTCCTGTGGTAATGGGCTGGGCTGCCTCCTGTGGTGATGGGCCCTAGTGTTTCTGAGTAGGGGAGCTGGGGCCGGTCCAATTGTAACTTAACTTGGGCCGGTTTGTGCACAAACTTATGCCTTGTCTGCCAGGAGCAAAATTACGGCAAGCAGAATTGTTGCAAACGAGTTACGACAGACAGATATAATAATAACTAAAACAGAGTATCTGACTATTTAAATAAATGGTTATGTACTCCTTATTAATAAAGCATGATTACAGTCATATTGATGTCAATCGCAGAGAAAATGAAGAAAATAATACTAGCTAATCAAATGGGCATAAATCAAGTTTTAAGCTTAGTCTGCCGCAGCAAAGCCAAAGAGGAGAGAACACCTCTTCTCAATGCAAATAATTTCCCAGGAAAAAGATCCTGCCGTGGGGATTAATGGCTTTAAGGGAGTCGGACCTGAATGGTTATTGCCCAAAAAGAAAGAGTTCTTATTTACGTTTTGGAAGAAAGTAAGATTTGAAGGGGGAGAGAGGGAAACCGATCTATTGGTGCATGCCCATTGAACTAAATCTCATTTTTCCTTAGTTTCCTTTCTATTCTTCTCTGTTTTCTTTCTTATCTTTTTTCTTTTCTTTTTTCTCTATTTTTTCTTTTCACTCCGTAAAATATACTCTGTTTTTTGATCCCCTTTACAGGGCACGGCGAGAGCCTTTTTATAGTGCCTGCCGTGACCAAGGTTTTACCATTTTGCCCCTTAACCGCCTCTGTTTGTGGGCGTACTTGCCGACCACCAGAGGTGTGTACCACTCACTCTTGCCAGACAGAGGTAGGTTTCATTTCTCCCTCTACCGCAGCATTTCTTTTCTACCACGGTATAAATGCTTTCTCTCTTCACTCTCAAGGCATGCACCCAACGGTTCCCCCTCAAACTTGCCTCTTTTGGGTGGTCTGTCATTCTAGTAGGACGTACCTCCCAAAAGGGCTTTGGGCAGGAGCCGCAAATAGACCTTTTCCCCTCTCCCCACCACCAAACCATACCCCCTTTACCTCTTACCTTTGGCCCATGGCCCCACCATGTCCTATATTGGTTGGGTACAGGCTGGTGGTGCCTGGGCCTTGCGCGTGCTTCCCTTTCAGATTTTTCCAAGAGTTTGCCTGCTGCTCATGCGTCTGCCGTGACCTGGAGACTCTCCGTCTGCGTTTCCTGGCCCTTCATGTGGGCTTTTCTTTGGTTTCTCGCTCCATTCAGGAGCTGGGCTTCGTATGATGATGGGCCTTACATTTCTTTGGCCCACTTTTGATTTTCTTTATTGCCTGTCACATTAAATTGTTATTCCTGCTGTAATAACTTAATCCTGCTGAACCTCTTTTTGGGCCAGCCGTTCATCCCTTTTCTCAGTGGCCTGTTATGGGCACTGTTTTGCTTTTACTCATGGGCTCCTATATCCCTTTGGGCTTTTCTTTGGGCATCCATGGCCCGATTGCTTTCTTTGGGCTTCCTCGGCCCGTTTGCTAATTCCACACTCCCATGGGCTTTTTACTAATTTCATTGGGCTTCCCCGGCCTAATAACCTTATCCTTATCTTTGGGGTTCATGGGCCTGCCATAAACCCCTTACTCTCTTAGTTTGCATTGCCTTAGGCCTGCAGCGGCCCTTTCTCACTTTTCTACCTCATACTCTGCCCATGGGATGCTATTTCTTTCTTTCCTGGCAACTCTAATGTCTTAGGTTCGAACATGCATGCGTGCATTCACTCCCTTAGGGCCATCAGACTAGGGGAATTTAATTGCCTCTCGAATTACTCGAGGTGCACTTGCAAAACTCCTTGCCAAGGGCCTATGCACCCCTAGGATTAGACAAGACATAGTCTTAGACACCTGCTGCCAATAAAGTAAAAATAAAAATTCAAAACATAGGAAGTCAAATTATGTCCAAAGTTATCAATGAATCAATGACTTCAGTGCTTAATTAAAAATTTTTCTAAAGATAATAAAATTTTTAAGAAAATTCTGATGATACTACAAATGTTAGTACAAAAGGCTTTTAAATAGATATGTTGATACAAGGAATACTACATTCAACTCCATGAGAAAATCATTGTCTCCAAAGGAATGTCATAAAAGTGTAATTCAACCATTTGTTTATTATATTGGTGTAGTAGTATTAACTTTGTGCCACAACTTGCTACATAACTAGTTGTGATTGGTAAAGGTGTGTCCTCACATGGCCCACTAACACACTTTACCAATTACAACTCCTCATGTGGCAAGTTGTAGCACAGAGTTATGCCCAATTATGTGGTACAAAGTTGTGCCCAATTATATGGTACTAGCATATTTCCTCATCTATATATTACCAAAAGCTGAAACGTAGCATTTAATGTTGCTGTACTCATGTTGCGCCACGTTAGCGGCCACGTCATTTCTATTTATTTTTTTTTCCTACGATTTCACATCATTTCAACCTAAGGAAAACCAGAAAGTCTGAAACTGTGATGTGAAGGAATCTGATACCATTTGAAATCGTGAAAATCTCCTCACTTTCCTTTGAGCCCGCTTGCCTCTTCAAGACCCATTTATTTGTTTGTTGGGCTTGTGATCCATTATTCCTACCGCTTAGGCCTAATGGGTTTTTTGCTATTTATCTTGTCAATTCTTTAGTATTGACAGCTAGAGCATTATTTGCTAGCTATATCCAATAAAGATAAAGTATGGCTACAAACTTGGTTGTAGCCAATTACTATAATTTTACTTAATATCTTTTTATTAGATGTGAATTTTGACAAATCTACTATTAGATAACATTTGCTTTACATATCCTTCATATTTGTAAAATTTTCTGAAAATCGAAGATCAATAGCTATGTCATTAATTAAATGTTTAAATTATAAAATTTTGTAATCTAAAATTATGAATAAAAACTAAATTTATGGATCAAATAGTAAACAATATTAGATTGACATGAAATTTAATATGCGTGTTAAGAACTGTGGGGCCAGAGAACTTGGCGACCCCGGCCCACTTTGTGCTGGGCCCAAGGCCCACGCCGAGAAAAGAAATGTTTGAGGACATACGATGAAAATCCAAATGGCCTAGAGATGTTGCCGAGGACGATTCTGTCCTCGGCATTCCAGACTCCAGTAGGAAAGAACGACACGCCTTTAAAGGCAGCCTCCCAGAGCGTTCCCCAAAGAAAGGACGAGTACAGTAGGACGCACACAGGGGTATGGTGTAGGAGCAATTCAAGGAAAAGCTGTCACCTCCGCATTTAATGCGCCCAACTAACGTCTTGGCTGCATTAATGATGAAAAGAACCCTGAACAGTGTGACCTTG
The DNA here is from genome assembly GCF_932294415.1 of Quercus robur. Lineage (NCBI taxonomy): Eukaryota > Viridiplantae > Streptophyta > Magnoliopsida > Fagales > Fagaceae > Quercus > Quercus robur. Next base: position 16,426,536 of record NC_065540.1, read on the forward strand.
GTTGCTGCAACTCATAGAGGGTTTGAGAAGGTGGCTGATGGGACGAGCACTCGAGTAATGGCCTGCACAATCAACAGATGGAGGGTCAAGATCGACTGGAAAGAAATATATAATGGGAAAGACCCCCCAAGAATGAGGGATCGCAAAAAAGGTGCAGGAAGAGAGAAAAAGGTGAAAACTGCAACAGTCTGCATGGTCTTGAAAATGACGGTAACCTAGTACTGAAAGTGGAAGAAGCAGAATACCAAGCTCCTCGAACGAAACACCCGGGGACAACATTTCATGCTCGAACCCATTTTCTTATTGGTTTGTACGCACCTAACCATGTCTAGTGATTGTGGTTCAGAATAACACCCAGTTCTTAAGCCCACTCTCTAAAAATTCATTGTATTGGGCTAGTTGGGCCTGAGACCTTTCCTCCAACAGAAGGAGCGCTCAAACCCACACCAGCTTGAACCAACCAAATCCTAGCAACAGGGTAACTTCCCCGAGCACGACTGAAACGAAGAGAATGGAAAGTTTCGAGAGGGAAGTGTAAATACCACCCAAACTAGCAGAAGCCACTCTCGCGCGGGCAGCCATGTGCTTCAGAGACGGAATAACAACCGGGCCCCGCAACAGGAGGAAGTTAGGAGCCATATGTCTCAGAAACAGAACAATAGGTAGTCCATGCGGCAAGAGATAGACGATTTGAAAAGAAAGCTGCACCATGCATTGCAAAGGCAATCTCGTTCCAGACTCGACACGCCCTCCGACGATGAAAGTGACGACGACTATAGACGAAGATCGAGGACTCCCCCAAGTGAGACCTTCTCCCACGAAGAAGAATACTACCGGAGGCGTAGGTGCAGAAGCCAATCTCCTAGGGGCTTGGGAAACGACATCATGAGCAAGGCACTGGATTAGCTCTCTAAGTCACCTTTCACGCATCACATAGAAGGGGTCGTACTTCCTCGACGGTTCCAGCAACCAACCTTCGCCATTTACAACGGTAAAACAGACCCGGTGGAGCATGTGAGCTAGTTCAACCAAAGGATGGCTGTCCATTCTAGGAACGAGGCGCTGATGTGCAAGGTTTTCCCGTCCAGCTTGGGACCAGTGGCGATGAGGTGGTTTAATGGTCTGAAGACGAACTCCATCGACTTGTATAGGCAGTTGACCCAAACTTTTGGCTCCCACTTCGTTACGAATCGCAGAGCCCCTCGGCCTTTGAACGCTTTGTTGTCGTTATCCATGCATGACGGAGAAATCTTAAAGGCCTACTCGGACAGATATTGGGAGACGTACAATGAAATGGAAGACAACTTTGACGACGCCGCCATTATCAGTTTCAAAAATAGTCTCCTAACCGATCACGGCCTATGGAAGTTTCTGATTGGCAAGCCCGCCACCAGTATGCATCAACTGATGGATCGGATCGACAAGTATAAGCAAGTGGAGGAAGAACAGTTACAGGGAAGAGTAAAAGAGAAGGTTATCCCTCAGGAAAGGAGGGATTTCAGGTCGGACAGGTATAGCAGCAATCGCCCGAGGAGGGACTTTGTAGGGTGACCTGGAACAGCCAATGCATAGTCTATCAACGTCGTATTCCGAGATCCAGTACATTGGGTTTTGAAGAAAATCAAGAACAAGCTGTACTTTAGGTGGCCGAATAAGATGGCGGGAGAACCATCGAAGCGCAATCAGAACCTTTATTGCCAATACCATTAAGACCATAGCCACACTACGGAGAACTGCAAGAACCTTTAGAACCACCTAGACCAGCTAGTTCGGGAAGGAAGGCTGAAGCACCTTCTGCATCATTCCAGTGGTCATCAAGGCCCTAAAGAGGCCAGGAGGGATGCTGCCCTGAGACCACCCACAGGAACGATCAACGTCATCATGGCCGTGCCAGGGAGAACAGGCACGCGCCTTGCACGAGTGTTATCGGTGGCTTAACTGTCTGCCGAGGAGTCCCAACTAGGGCCGAAGAGGGCCAGAATGAGCTTTCGTCCCGTTTTGAGTTTCTCAGAGGAAGATAAGATTGGGACCATCCAGCCCCACGACGACGCGTTGCTAATCACCCTTCAAATTGGGGACTACGATGTGAAAAGAGTGATGATGGATGGCGGCAGCACGGCTGAGGTTATGTATCCCGACCTATACAAGGGGCTGGGGTTAAAACCAGAAGATTTGACGCCCTACAACTCCCCTCTGATAAGCTTCGATGGAAAGCTTGTCATTCCAATGGGCATGATTAGATTGCCCATCCAGACTGGCCAGGAAATAGTGGAAGTGAACTTCATCGTGGTGACCACCTACTCTCCTTATATAGCCATTGTCGGTAGGCCCTGGCTCCATACCTTAGGAGTTGTTGCATCCTCGTTACACCAGAAGGTGAAATTCTCGTCGGGAGACCAAGTCCTTGAAATCTGTGGTTGCCAACCCACAGCGAGGCAATGCGTGGTAGCGGCTGTCCCACATCGGCTTGACGAGGAGTCCTCAGCCTCCGTTGAGGAGAATTTATAGCAACTAAAGACCTCGGTTTTGCCCCCTGACACAACTGCCGGGAGGCGAAATGAGAAGACTTGGAAAAAGTGGTTATTGACAACGACCCGGAGAAGTTCTTCCGAGTAGGGGCCCAGCTGCCCTTTCAGGAGAAGGAGGAGCTGATTGAGTTCCTTAAAAGGAATATTGACGTATGTGCATGGGATGCCTGCGACCTACCCGGGATCGACCTAGCCTTCATCTACCATCACCTAAATGTCAACCCAGCCATCATTCCCAAGAAGCAACCACCTTGTCGCCCGTCAAAAGAGCATGCCGATGCGATTAGAGATGAAGTGACGAAGCTTAAGCGTGCGGGGGCTATCAAAGAAGTCTTTTACCCCGAATGGCTGGCCAACACGGTGGTGGTTAAAAAGCAAAGTAGGAAATGGCGGGTTTGCGTGGACTTCACAGACCTAAATAAGGTGTGCCCTAAGGACCCGTTCCCAATGCCTCAGATAGACCAGCTAGTGGATGCGACAGGAGGCCATCCTCGGATGAGCTTCTTAGATGCCTTTCAAGGCTATCACCAAATACCACTAGTGCTGGGGGATCAGGAGAAAACGGCCTTCGTGACACCAATCGGAAATTACCATTACAAGGTAATGCCATTTGGCCTGAAGAATGCAGGATCCACTTATCAAAGGATGATGACAAGAATGTTCGAACCACAGCTGGGCAAGAACATTGAAATCTACGTCCATGACATGGTGGTGAAGAGTCGAGTGGTGTCCAAGCATTTAAGGGACCTCGGCGGCACCCTTGGTGTCTTGAGGAAACACAAGCTGCGCCTAAACGCTTCCAAGTACTCCTTTGGCGTGGGGTCAGGCAAGTTTTTGGGCTACATGGTTACCTATAGGGGAATCGAGGTCAACCCTGACCAGATCAAGGCCATCAACGACTTGAAACAGCCATAAAACGCAAAGGAGGTCCAAAAGCTTACCGGGATGATCGCAGCCCTTAATCGATTCATTTCCAGATCGGCGGATAGATGTAGGCCGTTCTATCTCTTGATCAACAAGTGGAAGGGGTTTAACTGGTCCGAGGACTGTGTGGTCGCCTTCCAGCAACTCAAGGATTACCTATCCCGGTCACCTATCATGTCCAGTCCAGAGGCCGATGAAGTTCTGTATGCATACATTGCTGTAGCCCCCCATGTTGTAAGCTTGGTGCTAATACGGGACGACAATGGCGTCCAAAAGCCGGTCTATTACGTGAGTAAGTCGCTACATGAAGCCGAGGTCAGATACCTACCCCTGGAGAAAGCCATACTGGCTGTGGTCCACGCCACGTGAAAGCTTCCCCATTATTTCCAAGCCCACATAATGGTTGTTCTAACCCAACTACCCTTGAAGTCTATGCTGCAAACCGCTGACTACACTAGAAGGATTGCCATATGGAGAACAATTCTGGGAGCTTTTGACATCAAATACATGCCTCGGACCTCTATTAAGGGCCAAGTCTTAGTTGACTTAGTTGCCGAATTTGCTGAACCCCCAGTAGAAATAGTGGTAGAGGAGCAGAACATGGATGAAAAATCGATTGGAGTGATCTTTACACCAGGACCCCCATGCTGGAAGGTGTATGTTGATGGCGCAACAAATCAAAGAGGATCTGGAGTGGGGCTAGTCCTAATATCTCCCGAGGAAGCCATCATAGAGAAGTCCCTGAGACTTGGGTTCTCAGACACGAACAACGAAGTCGAGTATGAGGCCCTACTACAAGAAATTGCCATGGTACAGAAAATGGGAGGAAAGGCAGTGGAGATGTTCTTGGACTCGAGGCTGGTAATAGGCCAGGTAAAGGGAGAATTAGAGGCCAGAAATGCAAGGATGCAAGAGTACTTAAGTTGGGTCAAACGCTTACAGCCGGGCTTCGACTTTTTCAACTTGTCGCATGTCCCCAGAAGTGGAAACACTCATGTAGATTTGCTGGCCACGCTTGTCACCTCCTCGGCAGGGGATCTACCTCGAATTATTCTCATCGAACACCTGGATAGAGCGAATGAAGTAGTCAAAGGCATGGTCCATGTTCATGAGGTCAGAGTGGGCCTTAGCTGGGTAGACCCTATTGTGAAGTTCCTTAAAGATGACATCTTGCCAGAGGAAAAGTCGGAGGCGGAGAAAATACGAAGAAAAGCTCCTCGGTTCTGGTTGTTCGAGGACCACAAATTGTACAAACGCTCATATTCCGGACCATACTTACTGTGCGTCCACCCTGAGACATCAGAATTGCTGCTTGAAGAGCTGCACGAAGGGATCTGCGGGAGTCACACAGGAGGAAGATCTTTGTCACACCGAGCCATTACCCAGGGATACTGGTGGCTGGGGATGCAGAAGGACGCCCTGGAGTATGTTAAAAAGTGCGACCAATGCCAAAGGTTCGCCTCGAATATTCATCAACTTGGCGGGGCCCTCAACCCTCTGTCCAATCCGTGGCCGTTCGCCTAGTGGAGCCTGGATATTGTAGGACTCTTCCTAAAGGCAGCAGGAAATAAGAGATACTTACTGGTCGGCACAGATTACTTCACCAAGTGGGTCGAAGCCGAGCCTCTGGCCAACATCAGAGACGTGGATGCTAAGAAATTCATCTTGAGAAACATTGCCACACGATTCGGAGTCCCTCGCACCCTCATCTTAGACAATGGACTCCAGTTTGACAGCAAGACCTTCAGAAGATACTGCTGTGAGTTGGGGATCACTAACAGGTACTCAGCTCCAGCCTATCCTCAGGGAAACGGGCAAGCCGAGGCTATCAACAGGGTCATAGTCAACGGACTTAAGAAGAGACTGGATGATGCCAAAGGAAGATGGGTGGAAGAGCTGTCGCACGTCTTATGGACTTATCGGACTACACCACGGCGGTCGACAGGGGAGACGCCTTTTGCCATGACCTATGGGGCCGAGGCCGTTATCCCTCTAGAGGCAAACTTCCCAACGCTAAGGACGAGTTCATTCACTTCAGATAGTAACGACGAACTACTGGAGAGGAGCCTAGACCTGATCGACGAACGAAGAGAAAACACAATGGTCCAATTGGCCTATTACCATCAGAAGCTCAAACAGGGATATGATGCCAACGTGAAGTTTAGACCGCTAGCACCAAGGGACTTAGTGTTGAGGAAAGTTGTGGCTGCCAAAAACCCATCATGGGGAAAGCTTGGACCCAACTAGGAAGGGCCATACTAGATTGCTTTAGTCGCGGGGATAGGAGCGTACTACCTAGAAGACTTAGATGAAAAAGCTGTACCCCGTTCATGGAATGTAAATAACCTGAGAAGGTATTACTATTAATAAAAGTGTTTGTCTAGTTCAGATTTTAAGTCCATCTTGATTACATGTCTCGCATTCTGGCAATAATCTAAGTGCTAGACAGAACCAAGGTCTTGCATGGTCCTCGGACTCAAGCCTATGGGAAAACTAGCCACTCCAAGAAAATCTAAGTGCTAGAGAGAACCAAGGTCTTGCATGTTCCTCGGACTCAAGCCTATGGGGAAACTAGCCACTCCAAGAAAATCTAAGTACTAGAGAGAACCAAGGTCTTGCATGGTCCTCGGACTCAAGCCTATGGGGAAACTAGCCACTCCAAGAAATTCTAAGTGCTAGACAGAACCAAGGTCTTGCATGGTCCTCGAACTCAATCCTATGGGGAAACTAGTCACTCCAAGAAAGTCTAAGTGCTAGACAGAACCAAGGTCTTGCATGGTCCTCGGACTCAAGCCTATGGGGAAACTAGCTACTCCAAGAAAATCTAAGTGCTAGACAGAACGAAGGTCTTACATGGTCCTCGGACTCAAGCCTATGGGGAAACTAGTCACTCCAAGAAAATCTAAGTGCTAGACAGAACCAATGTCTTGCATGGTCCTCGGACTCAAGCCTATGGGGAAACTAGTTACTCCGAGGTCTCGCATGGTCCTCGGACTCGCTGCTTCAAAATTTGCAAAAGTTGTGGATATGACCTAATAACACGCTCGACAGCTCGGATCATACACTTAGCCCCCTATAAATATGGGTAGACGCAAACTAAGCGTCCCCTTGATGCCGGTAAGATAGTATTCAGGGATTTAACTTCAAATATATTATGTGCACAACCATTCACACCCGTTAGGATAATTAATTCACAAGCCACGAGATTTACAGTAATAGTAACATCGGTAAGGGCAATAAACACACGATTCAAAAGAGAAAATAAGAAAGGAATTTCACACACATAGTCGAGAATTCAGTTACAAACGAATCCTAAAGTTCTTAAAACAGAAGCAAATTAACTAAAAACTAAACTAAAAAGAAAACCAATATAAAGGTTGGCCAGAATCTCTACTTCTTCAACTTCATTTTGGTCCCTTCCTTGGGAAGTTGGACAAGATTGGTCTCGGGACCCTGGGAAACATCGCCTTCCTTGGGAAGCTAGGCAGGATTGGCCTCAGGGCCCTGAGTGACATCAGCAGGAGAAATGGACTGAAAGGGCTGAACCAAGAGAGGTGGCTCCTCGACATGAGAGTCTTGAGCGCCGACTATAGATCTGGCAGCCTTTTGGGGCGCTTCGGGGTTGAAGCTCCCACTTGTATCAGTCACCTTAGGGAGCTCGCTCCCCTCGACTGGCTCGTTAGTGGTGGACACGGTTAGAGCAGCCTCAGGCTCGTCCCTAGCCCATTTTGCAACGTTTTTGGCCTCATCCGCCTCAGCTAGCCTTTTCTTGAGATCAACAATCTGCTCCTTAGCAATCCCCAGCTGATCTTTAGCTTCAAGTAGGTGCTTTGTCTGGGTCTCGGCCTGCTTTTGGGCACCAAACAGGCTTGCTTCAGCGCTTTCCCTCTGCCTGGTCATCTCCTTTAGATCTTCCCTGGCCTTAGTGAGGTCAGCCTTGGAGTTCTTAAGGGTATGAGTAGCGTCCAGGCGCTTATTACGTTCGGTCTCCAAGGACCTGCTATGCTCCTTAGCCTCATCCTCCAGCACAAAGTGGCCTGGGCCGTGATATTTTACTTATCATTTTCAGTTGTTGGAGCCACCTTTTTTTTTTCGGCAGAATATAAAGTAGTATAAACTACTCATATAGTTATTCATTTATAAAAGCGTTGGATGAATCCTAAAAATTCTTTTTAAAAAGGAAGATAAATAAGCTTACTGAGAATAAAGACTAGTACATAATATGTATTTTGATTTGAAGTTTATGTGAATTTTGCAATCAAGTTATAGAAAAATAAGGACAATGCTTGCATGAAGTCTTTAGTATTGATAGCTAGAGCATTATTTGCTAGCTATATCCAATAAAGATAAAGTATGGCTACAAACTTGGTTGTAGCCAATTACTATAATTTTACTTAATATCTTTTTATTAGATGTGAATTTTGACAAATCTACTATTAGATAACATTTGCTTTACATATCCTTCATATTTGTAAAATTTTCTGAAGATCAAAGATCAATAGCTATGTCATTAATTAGATGTTTAAATTATAAAATTTTGTAATCTAAAATTAAGAATAAAAACTAAATTTATGGATCAAATAGTAAACAATATTAGATTGACATGAAATTTAATATGCGTGTTAAGAACTGTGGGGCCAGAGAACTTGGTGACCCCGGCCCACTTTATGTTGGGCCCAAGGCCTGCGCCGAGGAGAGAAATGTTTGAAGACATACGATGAAAATCCAAATGGCCTAGAGATGTTGCCGAGGACGATTCTGTCCTTGGCATTCCAGACTCCAGTAGGAAAGAACGGCACGCCATTAAAGGCAGCCTCCCAGAGTGTTCCCTGAAGAAAGGACGAGTACAGTAGGACACACAAGGGGGTATGGTGTAGGAGCAGTTCAAGGAAAAACTGTCACCTCCGCATTTAATGCGCTCAACTAACGTCCTGGCCGCATTAATGATGAAAGGACCCCTGAACAGTGTGGCCTTGGTTGCCGCAACTCACAGAGGGTTTGGGAAAGTGGCTGATGGGACGAGCATCAAGTAATGGCCTGCACAATCAACAGATGGAGGGTGAAGATCGACTGGAAAGAAATATATAATGGGAGAGACCCCCTAAGAATGGGGGATCGCAAAAAAGGGGCAGGAAGAGAGAAAAAGGAGAAAACTGCAATAGTCTACATGGTCTTGACAATGACGGTAACCTAGTACTGAAAGTGGAAGAAGTAGAACCCCAAGCTCCTCGGACGAAACACCCGGGGACAACATTTCATGCTCGAACCCATTTTCTTCTTGGTCTGTACGCAGCTAACCATGTCCAGTGATTGTGGTTCAGACTAACACCTAGTTCTTAAGCCCACTCTCTAAAAATTTATTGTATTGGGCTAGTTGGGTCTGAGACCTTTCCTCCAACAGAAGGAGCGCTCAAACCCACACCCTACAAGAACATAAAGAACATACAATTGAACGATTAGAATTTCAAAATATTTAGCCATGTTATTTATTTATTTATTTATTTTTTTGTGTGGAAGTTATAGTTGTTGGCTATAACTAAGTTTGTAACCAAACTTTCTCAATTTTTTTTCTTCTTTTAACATTATTTTTTAAATATTTACATTAGTTGTCAGGTTTGCAAAACTATATAACAAACTAGCATCTTGAGACTCTAAAACTCGAGTTTCTAAGAATTGAATTGCATGTGATGGCAGGCTGAGGTGGAAAAAAATCCACGTGGAAATTGAGTATTTAAAACTTGAGTTCCCGTTCTTCCTCATTTCTTTTCTTCTTCCTTCCACATCTGAGTCTTCCTTTCAGATCTGATTCTTCTTCTTCCTCTCTTCTTCTTCTTCTTCTTCTTCTTCTTCTTCTTCCTTCCTTCCTTCCTGATCTGTTCCTCTGTTCTTTGTTCCTCTGTCTCTGTGTTTTTTGTTTCTCTATTCCTACCCGATCTAATTTGTGTTGGTATGTTTCACTATAGAAATCGAGTCTTGTAGACTTGGATTTACTTTTTACAAACTCAAGTCTATAAGACTTGAGATCTATGTGACAAAAAATACCCAAATCAGCAAGTGGAATTCAAGTATTTGAAACTCGATATTTAGATTGAAATCGAGCCTCTAAAAATAGAGATACTAGTTTGCAGTATTGTTTCTCCTGCATGTTAACTTATTATATTCTTTCCCTCACTAATGCTATCCTACAAATTTCCTCAAACTTTCTCCATCCAATAAAACACATTTAACTTTAATTTGTTTTGGAGAGTTATATATATATGTGTGTGTGTGTGTGTATATATATATATTTATTTATTTATTTATCAGACTCTTCTTGTCGGCATAAAATTTTGGCTAATAATGTTCTTTACACATTGTTGAGGGTCATTTGTGAGAATCCAAATAGAAAGAAGAAAAGCCCAACGACAAGGGCAACAAAGAATTGGCAAGCAGATGGCAAAACCATTAGGCTCAAGCGGTAGGAATAATGGATCACTGGCCCATGAAATAAACAAATGGACCTTGGAGAGGCAAGTGGGCTTAAAGAAGCCTAGAAAGAGAGAAATAGCATACCCATGGGCAATATATGATGTAGAAAAGTGAGAAAGTGCCACCGCAGGCCCAAAGTAATGCAAACAAAGAAAGTAAGGGGTTAGTAGAAGGCCCATGAATCCCGAGGATGAGAATAAGGTAATTGGGTCAGGAAATCCCAATGAAGTTAGTAAAAACCCATGAGAATGCAAAGTTAGTAAAAGGGCCAAGGAAGCCCAAAGAAAGCAAGTGGGCCAAGGATACCCAAGAGAAAGACAAAAGGGACACAGGAGCCCATAAGTAGGAAAACCCAATGGTCATACCAAGCCACTGGGGGAAAGAGTAAATGGCTAGCCTAAAGAGGCCCAACAGGATTAAGTCATTACAGCAAGAATAACAGAATAATATGGTAGGAAATGAGGGCAATCAAGAAGTGGGCCAAAGAAATATGAGGCCCATTATCAAATAAGACCCAACTCCTGAGAGGAGCGAAAAATCGAAAAACAGCCCACACAAAAGGTCAAAGAAAATGGAAGGCAGGCTATGTAGGCAAGCCTCCAGACCACGGCAGACGAATGGGCAGTAGGCAGATTTTGGACACATATGGAAGAAAGGCACACGCAAGGCCCAGGCACCACCAGCCTATACCCAGCCAATACAGGGCATGGTGAGGTTAGGGGTTAGAGATTCAGAGGGCATGGTTTGGTGGTGGGGAGAGGGGAAAAATTTATTTTTGAGGTTCCGACTTAGGTTCTTTCAGGGAAGTGTCTAGCTGGGATGGCTTACTACCCAAAAGAAGCAAGCTGAGTTAGAACCACTAGGTGCATGCCATAAGGGATAGGGAAAGAGAAAGAACCCAGACCGTAGTAGGAAAGGGTGCCACGGCAGACAAACAAACAAAATACCCTTCTTTGTCTGGTGATGGGGGGTGGCACACAGACGAACCAGTGGTGGTTGGCTAGTACACCCAAACTAGACAAAGGAGAACCTGGCTGTGAACAAAAAAATAGAGCAAGAACGGAAATCATAACTAAGAAATAGGAATTCAAAAATAGAGCCAGAAAATAGAAAAGAAACGAGTGGGGGGGGGGGGGGGGGAAGAAGGAAAACAACCAGAAAGAAAGTAAAGTGAGAATTAGAATGGTAGGCATGCACTGATAGATTGATTCCCTCTCTCCCTCACTCCCTCACGATCCTACTCTCTGTTAAAACCAAAAGGGGCCTCTGTGCATCAACCATTCAGGTCCGTTTCTCTCAGGGCAGTTAATTTCCATGGTAAGATTTTTCCTGAGAGATTAATTGCGTTGAGAAGGAACGTTCTTTCCTCTCTGGTTTTGCTCCTGTGGATCAGATTTTAGTTGATTTCTTCATCTTCTAATAAACCCATACATATTATTATTTGTTCCCTTTCGTTCTGTTCTTTTCTTCCTGTAAAAGTGATTATTATTACTGTGATTATGTTTGGGGTCGTTTGGCCATTTCCTACTAAGCAGCCAGATATATATATATATATTTATTATTATGTCTGTCTGCCACAATTTGTTTGAAATAGCTCAGTCTGCTGCAAGCACATTCTTGACAAACCAGGCTTAGTTTGCGCACAAGCTGGGCCAACTTGAGTTGCAGCTGGACCGGTCTCAACTCCCTTATCCAGAAAACTTGGGCCTAGTGCAGCAGGAAGTAGCCCAACACTATTAGCATAGCTCACCACTTTACACACACTAACTACGATAGTCTAGCAAATAATAGGCAATTGCTTTACACACACTTCGGATTAAACAAACAAAAAGACCCCACTCTACATAGAATGAGATTCTTTCCATTTCACTTTAAATGGAGAGAATGCATTTCAAAATTAAAATTTTATTTTCTAGATTTAACAACAAACAATGAAGACGACACACCCATTTAAAATATACAGTAAATATGTTTTATATTAACTATACACGTATTATGGCCCCTTTTAATTCGTTTTCATTCCTTAGGTTAACTCGGAGTCGGAGTATGTGAAATGCATGCCATCACAATGCAGGCAGAGCTCTTGCATAAATATATGAGAACTCGATCTAGTGCCATAACCACAAAACTAGCGAGGAAGCCTTCTTCTTTATCTGCTTCTTTATATCATCATCATGGCTCCTTTTCTTTATATCCCATCAATTCTCACCACCATTAAGTTCTTCCTGTTATTTTCATTTTTTGTGGGGATGGTCTCTGCTCAGTTGTCCTCTACTTTCTATGCAACATCCATGCCTTAATGCCCTTTCCACCGTTAAATCAGCTGTAGACTCTGCAGTGTCAAGTGAGCCACGCATGGGAGCATCCTTGCTCCGTCTTCACTTTCATGACTGCTTTGTTCAAGTCCTCTCTCTCTCTCTCGTGAATTCTTTGTTTTAAGAACTCACCGACATCTTTAAGTTATATGTTTGACTTTTCAAGGTTTTAAACGTATTCATGTATGTTTGTGTTTTTTTTTGTTTTTGTTTTTTGTTTTTTGTTTTTTTTTTTTTCACTTATTTCGCATTACCTCATATCAAGATTTTCTCTTATTACTTTGTTTTTGGTCCTGTTTTCCCTTGCTCCTTCTTGCCTAGAGTTGTTGATGCTATGAGGAAGGATGATTGCTCTTAATTGCATTGTGTTTCATATAACAATGTTAGAACCATAATTTTTTTTTTTTTTTCCCATGATATATTAAGATGATAAACTGTGATCGGAAAAACGTCACTTTATATGGATTTATCAGTAATACAATTTTTATCCACTAATTACAACAAATCATATAACTCAGTTGTTAAAAAATTATATATATATATATATATATATTATTTGATAGAGACAACTTTGGAATAAAAGCCATGGGACCAAATGTCGCTAAAGATTCCTGCAAAATAATTGCAAAATTTGCAATTAATGGCTTCTTTATACATAATAATCTAATTGTACGTCAAGACACTGATGGCTAATATAGGCTAGCTAACCTCTTAATAAAAGAGATTGTAGCAGCCCCGGGTTCAAGTTCGTCACTTTTGGCCTGGCTACTTGCTTAGTTTTATATTTCACATTCTATATATGGACATGTTAATATTGTATTATAAGCCATATAAAATTCATTTAGTCCTTCGTATGTTGAGGCATGTAACCACATATATATATATATATATATATATGAAATTTCAATTAGTGTATAAAACATTATAAACGTTTAAACCCCCAATTTACAAATTACCAATTCAAGCTTAATATCAAACAATTAATGTGTGGAATATGAACATAAGCTTAATATAGAATTGATAAACAATCTAAACCAAATAAAATCACATTCACAGCAGAAATTAAATGGAAAAGATTAAGAGAAGAGAGATGCAAATACAAGAACAACACTTGATGTGTTATTGAAGAGGAAACCGAAGCCCTCGGTATAAAACCTCTCTACCGCCCTCCAAGCGGTAAACAATCCATTAAAGAATGTAGTTGGGATACATGAACAACAGAAGACCCTCTAAGCCTAATCTACCTAATATACCTAAACTCTCCAAGCTCCTACTCCAACAAGGTTACGCCGAACCTATTTCTTCTTTAACTTACTAGATTCCGCTACTTGACCATAACATCAACCAATATGAAATTGGTCCCTTCTTAACTACTTCCCAAACACCAAATGACATTCTCACAGATATGGGTATGGTGAGAAAATGTTTTGGTAATGTACCTCTCAAGGATTTGACAATGGAGAGGAAGAGAGTAGAGGAATTTGAAGAGTCTCTATGTGAAGATCGTTGATGAATCAATCTTATTTTTCTCTAGAGTTTCTCTCTTAAAATTCTCTTTGGAAGCTCTCTGAATATCGTGGGTATAAGGGTATGTATATAGTAGGGTGAGAAGGAATGTGAAAAGTCAGTTTTTCCCAAACAAGGTGGTCTGGCGACTTGACCTCGCGACTGGACTGAGTCACAAGTTCAAGCCGCGAGCTAACGGCCTGGCCAGCTTGGGACTTTTGTCCTGTAGTGCAACAATTGGCATGACTCTTCAGCTCCCCTGTATGCTCCACACGTGTGCCAACTTTGGCGGCTTGCCAGTCGCGAGTCACCCGTGAGTCCAGCCGCGAGTCTCTGCATCCTTGCACAATCTTGAGCATTTCTTCACACTTTCTCACTTACTACCCTTACATAATTCCACCTAAATACAGGGTTACTAATTGCTAAAATACAAGCAAATTTCGAACGGAATAAAGCTAACAAGATGGTTGATAAAATTCAACCTTACAATATATATACATGGGTGCATTTCTAGGAAGGATTGATACTGTAGACTATAGTTGCTGTAAAATTTTATTCCATAAAACTTATAAACTATTGTCTTAACTTTTAAATACAATATATATATATATATATAGATATTTGTAAGGTTGAATTTATTCAACCATCTAATTGGCTTTATTCCGTGCCAAATTTGCTTGTAATTCAGCATTTAGTAACCCTGTATTTAGGTGGGATTGTTGTAAGGGTAGTGAGTGAGATAGTGTGAAGATTGCTCAAGAGTGTGCAAGAAAACAGAGTGTCGCGGCTGGGACTCGCGGGTGGACTCGCGGCTTCAACCCGCCAGAAGATGCACACGTGCCAAGCATGCTGGAAGATGAACAGTCATGCTAGCTGGAGCACTACAGGACAAAACAGGACAACTGGCCATACGGTTAACTCGCGACTGGAACTCGCGACTTAGTCAAGCCGCGAGGTCAAGCCGCGAGCCACCCCTGTTTTGGAAAAACCTGACGTTTCGCATTCCTCTTCACTCCAGTATAAATACCCTTTTAACCCACGATTGAAAGAGAGCTTCCAGAGAAAATTTTGAGAGAGAAACCCTAAAGAAAAACTAGATTGTTTCACCCACAATCTATACCTTAGAGTCTCATCAAAATCCCTCACTCTCTTCCTCTCCATTGTCAAATCCTTGAGAGGCCATTATACCAAACCTGGTTCTCACCATTATCATCCCTGTGAGACAGACGTTTGGAGTTCTGGGAAGCAGTTAGGAAGGAGCCAATATTCATTGGTTGATGCTACGGTGTAGTAGCGGAATCCGGAAAGCTAGAAAAGAAAAAGGTTCGGCGCAACCTCGTTGGAGCAAGAAGCTTGGAGGGCTTAGGTGCATTGGGTAGATTAGGCTTGGAGGGTCTATTGCTGTCCTTGTATCCCAACTGTATTTTCTAGTGGATTGATTACCGCTTGGAGGGCGGCGGAGAGGTTTTTCGCCGAGGTCTTCGGTTTCCTCTTCGATAACATATCTGGTGTTATCGCTGTGTTTGCATCTTCCTTCCTCTCTATCTCTGCCTTTACATTATTTGCTGTGGTTTATTTTGTTGTGGCTTAGATAGTTGTTTAATCAATTCCATGTTATAGCATATGTTAAGTTTCCGCACACTAGTTGTTTAACATATTGCGTGTGTTGATTAAATTGGTTTTTGGGGGTCTAAACGTTCAAAAGTGTTTTTGTACATGTTTTTGAAGTTTCAATTGGTATCAGAGCAGGTACACATCTGTTTGGTTTCATTACCATTGTGTGATCCTTGACTCCCTTTTTGAGATGGATAGGTCTCAATCCCTTAATGCACCTCCATATTTTGATGGAAGTAATTATGCATTTTGGAAGGTTCGTATGAGAGCCTTTTTATGCTCTATTGATGAATCCGTGTGGGATGCTGTTGAGATTGGTTGGGCCAAACCTGAGGCAGCCAAATCCACATGGGATAAGGCAGCACTTGCTGCATCTAATGCTAACAGTAAAGCACTAAATGCTATTTTCTGTGGTGTGTCTCCAGATGAATTTCACAGGATTTCTCACATTACTATTGCCAAAGATGCATGGGAGATTCTGGAAACAACTTATGAAGGCACGAAGAAGGTGAAAGAAACCAAGTTACAAATGCTGACCACTCGGTTTGAGGAGCTCAAGATGAGTGAGGATGAGTCTTTCGACTCGTTTTATGGGAAGTTAAATGAAGTGGTTGTCAGTAAGTTTAACTTGGGGGAGAAGATGGAGGACTCTAAGATTGTAAGGAAGATCCTTCGATCATTGCCGGAAAGTTTCCGTGCTAAGGTGACAGCCATTGAAGAGAGCAAGGATCTTGACGACATCAAGGTACAGGAGCTGGTTGGATCTCTACAAACCTATGAGATGTCGCTGCCAAATCAACGGAAGGGAAAATCCCTTGCTCTAAAGACCACTAATGAGAAGGTGGAAGATCAAGGCTCGTCAGGAGAAGATATGGTGGACAAAGATGTAGCCTATCTTGTTAAAAATTTCAGAAAGTTTTTGAAATTCAAAAACAATGGAAAATTTGATGATAAGAGAAAATTCCAAAATTCTGGAAGGGAGAAGAGGGATTTCAACAGGAAAGATGGAAAAGAATCCCCATCCACACAAGGTGTCACTTGTTTTGAATGCAACGGGCATGGACACTTTAAGAGGGAATGTCCGAATTACTTGAAGTCGAAAGGCAAGGTGTATGCCACGACCCTGAGTGACTCAGATTCGTCTGACTCAGAATCTAAAGAAAGCTGTGATGGAGAAGGGAACTACTCAGCTTTCATGACTATTGCTCATGTTGAGTCTTCAGATGAATTGAATTTGCTTGTTCAAGACCTTGGAGAACATAGTGAGGATGACTCACTAGGAATTGTTGAAGAATCGGAAGCTGAAGAAGAAGAAAGCACTGCAACTCTTCAAGAAAATTACAACTCACTTTTGGAGAAATCGGGTGAATACACACGGGTAGCCAAGGCTGCTGTGAGAAAGATGAAGAAGGCTGAGGAGGACTACAAAAGTCTCCTAATCCGGTATAGGGAGGCCAAATGCGAGATTGAAACTCTGAATGGTGAGCTGTCCGAAGCTTACACTAAAGTGAGATTTCTTGAAAGTGAGGTGGTTCAAGCAAATGCAAAAATAGAGAGGGTCACCACCAAGAAGCTAGATGATGTTATATCATCTCAGAAGAGCTTTTCAGACAAATCCGGACTGGGATTTACCGGAGGAAGTAGCTCAACTGGAAATGTCACCAAAGAAGTGAAGTTTGTCAAAGCCAAAGATCCAGTTGTAGCTGACCCTACTGATGTGAAGCTCGAGGTGGAGGAGAAGAAGAATGTGGTGGACAAACGGATGATGAATCATCGTAATCAGTATGTGGGCAGGTCTGAGTCTCGTGCCAAGTCACGTCCTCGACCACAAAGAGGTCCTAGAGGAATGTATGTGTGCCATTATTGCGGACTTCAAGGGCACACTCGACCAAATTGCCAAAAGCTGAGAGCAAAGAACAGTGCTACTCCTCAAAGGTCAGGAGGACCAAGAATTGATAGGAGAACTTGGGCAGGTGATCAACCTAGAGAGCAACATGGAGATCTCGGAATGATGGACGTGATGAAGATGATTGGTGCATTCACCAACTGCTTGGAAAGCTTCTCACGAAGGTTTGAAAGCCCTAACTCTCGTACCCAATCCTTTAAGGAAATCACCCCAAACGCAAGTGACGTGTGGGTGAAAAGGGGTACTCATGCATAAGCATTACAACATGTCCATGCATTAATACTTCCTATGCTTTGTGACTATGTTTGTTTGGTATGCTTGTTGTTTTTGTTTGATTATTCTTCTTGTGAATATTTCTTAATTGTGTTTTATCAGTCTTTTTGTTTCTTGAGTCAAAAATCCAAAAATTACATAAAAATTTGAAAATCAAAAAGCTTGATTGACTTTGTTGAGTTTTGTCTTAAAACTCGTTTTGTCGTGTACCTTTGTGCTAATGGCTTTGTGCATTTTCGAGCATTGCTTGTCTTCATGCACTCATATCACTATGGGAAAAATCTTGAAATCTATGTGATTGTTGTAAATAGATCTTCAAACTTGTCATGAATGATTAGTGAATGGTTATGTTGATCTTGAAACATGCATAGACTTGTGTCTATATCTCTTTCCACTTTTTATTTTTTTTGTTTTGCTAAAAAGAGCTCACTAAATGTAAATCTCCAAATGAAAAGAGATATTGAGCTGCAAAAGCCTGTCGCACATTCTAGTATTTGACTAGGAAAAAGGGTAAGCGACCGTATATAAAAAGTGAAATTTCTTTCAAAAAGGCCAAAGGCCTGATCTTCAAAGAAAAGTGTTGTCTATCCCTATCACAATGAGAGATGATTGCCTCAAAAGATCAAATGTTATGGCTGAAAGTGGAGTCAAATGAAAGGCTCCAAGTTATGTTATCAAGTTGTGTGGGAAGTCATATATTCATATATCTATAATTGAGATTGGTCACATGATCTAGTGCTAATTGTGTATGCCTTGGTTGAATTGATCATTGAAGCTTCACATTAGACAAAGGACTATCTCAGTGTTGATATCCACACACAACACACAAGTTTATGTTCAATAAATGCCATATTCATTTGTGTGATTGTACTTGATAAAATGTGTTTTCACATGCTCAATCTTTGTTAATTCAAGCACAAAAAGATTTTTGAGTGTTTTAGGTGTTTTTGGAAAGTGTTTTGTTGGAAAAATCTGAAAATTTCAAAAAATACAGTTTTGTCCTGTTTTGGCGGCTCAGTCGCGGGTATGTCAAGTCGCGAGCCTCAGTCGCATCTTCGCTAGTCAGTTTTGGCGACTTGTTCGCGAGTGGAAGGTCCAGTCGTGAGATTCACTCAGATATTTTCGCGGCTTAGCTCGCGACTCACTCGCGGGTAGACCTTCCAGTCGCGAAAAACACTTAGAAAATTTTTTCAAAATTTTGTTCTTGAGTGTTTTGGCGGCTTGATCTGGCGACTATGTGGCGACTTACTCCAGTCGCGAAAATCGCGTGTTTTGCAGAAACAGGAGCAGTTTTTAAACTTTTTCAGTTTTTTCCCTCGAATTTTTGTGACTGTTCATCTTTTCTCTAAACACTCTCCCTCCCAAACACTCCGTGCTCCCTTTTCAATCTCTTGTGTTGCACTCTTGTAGCTCAAAATCGTCAAGTTACAGGTATGGGTTTTCTGTTTTACCCTCTTTTCTTCATGATTTTGTGCTTTTACCCTTGATTTTTTCGCATTTTATTATGTTTTTGAAATGGGTTTGTGTTTCGGTCTCTGCTCTTTGGTCTTGCTTAGCGTGTGATTTCTGCTGCTATAGTTTGTGTTAAATGATTGCCATATACTTATTGCTCTTCATCTTGTGCTTAGCTAAGTGTTTATTTCATTTCATTCTGATCTTTGAGCTGTTGAGTGATTTCTATTGGTTCGTTCTGAGGTTGTGAGTTTTACTGTGCTAGATTTGCATGTTCTAGTGTGTCTATCTGTGGGTAGCTTCTGTTTGGATCAATATATTGTTTGAGTGTCATATCATTTTTCCATTATCTGCCTCTATGTCATTTATCTGTCTTCAGGATAGTTTCACCATGTTGTTCATGTGTTTCCTATCCTAGGCTTGGTTTATCCATATGTTTGAACTAAATAGCTTGCTGTTTAAGTTTTTGAAGTTCATTTGTGTGGTTGATATCTCTCTCTGTTTACTACATGGTTCTGACTGGTTCTGCACATATATTGCTATATGTTGTTGTGGCCTTTTCTGATTGTTCACAGATGGCACCTTCACCTCAGAAGAAGAAATCTACTGCGAAGAAGGCTGACAAAAGACTTAAGATGGATCCTAGATTGTTTAGGTCAGTTCACAACTTTGAGAGATACAAGGATAACTTCTTGAATGCAGGAATCATTCAAGAGAGATTTGTGGATTTGGAAGATTTAAGGCAAACTTTTATTCCCAGTTGTTTTGAAGGAAGAGGATGGGAAAAGCTTTTGGGTGGTTTCCCTGTTGTGTGTGAACCCTTAATAAGGGAATTTTACTCCAATGCTGTGATAAAGGATAATGAATTGAGTTGCTGGGTGAGGGGTAAAGAATTTGTCTTAGATGCTCATGTCATAGATGATGCTTTAGGGCTTGAAGGATTAGATGATGAAGAATTCATCAATTACAAGGATAGGAGTGTGTCTATTGAAACAATTCAACAAAGGATAGGTGGGCAGAGAGAAGGGAAATGTTTGAATACCACTGCCTTTCCAGTGGACATGAGGTGCCTTACCATAATCATGATGTTTAACCTCTATCCCATTAGGAAATTGACTACAATCAACTGTGCTAGAGCAGTCTTTCTGATGGATCTCAAGGAAAAGAACTTCATAGACATAAGTTCCCACATTTATGACACCATTGTGGATGAGACCAGAACAACCTCTAGGCCTAAATTGATCTTTCCAAGTTTGCTTATGAGGATTTTTAGGAGTAAAGGAGTTCCAATCCCTCAAGACATCAGTCCCATGTCTACACCCTCTGCAATCAACAAGCTCACCTACAAAAGGATAAGTGTTAGGCTTCCAGGAGAAGAAGATGAAGGTGATGAAGGAGAGGCTGCTCCAATGGAGACTGAAGCAGAGGCAGCAGGGCTTGCATCAACTTCAACACCTAGGAGAAGTGGCAAAAGACACAGAGCTTCAACTTCTGCAGACACACCTCCAGATGCTTTCCAGATCATTCTGGAAAGGCTTGATGGGATCAGGGCAGTCCAAACTGAGCATTCTGACAGGATGAGGGCCATGCAAGACCAGATTGATGTCTTGGCTGCTACACTGGACAGCTTCACAACTCAGCATGACAAGTGACCCTTTGGCCATTCCATGTCAAAAAGGGGGAGAAAGTTCATTGATGATTGAGAAGCAGAAAAGCAGCTCCTAAGGGGGAGCAATTAGTTGAGGGGAAGTAATGTGGTTATATATGTTTATGATTTGGGTATTTTAGTGTTTTTATGGTTTTAATACACTGTGTTTTGGTGTATAACTGTTTCTAACTCTCTTCATATACTCTTGGATAAACTTTTATATATGTTTGATGATGTTATTCAGGTATTTGTTGGTTTGTACCCATATGCTTTTGTAAGCTGTTAGGGTTATGGTTTTATGCATATTTTGTAGGCCTTGTGGTATGTACCATGCTTAAGTGCAGCCTTTATGCTATGTTGAAATCAGTACTTTAATCTAAATGTTCTGCATTGTGATTGTTGTACTGTCACTCTTGTGCCCTTGTAGGATTGTTCCTAGATGCATATGCCTTGTGTGCTATGCATTGGTTGAGTGTTTGAGCATACAAGTGTCTTGCCTTGTGCTTGCTAACTTGTATGTCCTTGTGTTCATTCCAAGTGTGAATGAGCACTGTGATCACTACCTTGTGGTGTTCACTTGGTTGATTAAGCCATGGTTTGTTTATTAACTCCATCTTTGCTTGATCTCATATTGCCTGTTTCATATACATTAATAATTTTCTGCTTACAATGATCATGGTGTATTGTTGTGTTTCAGGAGTTTATGTTCATATGATTCAAGTGCTTCACAGCTTCTAGAGTTAGGTGTGAGTGAGTTTTGATCAACTGTTCCCAACTCACATGTTAAGTCTAGAGTCTGTTTTAGGGTTTTGTCACGGAATAGCCAAAGGGGGAGATTGTAAGGTTAAATTTATTCAACCATCTAATTGGCTTTATTCCGTGCCAAATTTGCTTGTAATTCAGCATTTAGTAACCCTGTATTTAGGTGGGATTGTTGTAAGGGTAGTGAGTGAGATAGTGTGAAGATTGCTCAAGAGTGTGCAAGAAAACAGAGTGTCGCGGCTGGGACTCGCGGGTGGACTCGCGGCTTCAACCTGCCAGAAGATGCACACGTGCCAAGCATGCTGGAAGATGAACAGTCATGCTAGCTGGAGCACTACAGGACAAAACAGGACAACTGGCCATACGGTTAACTCGCGACTTAGTCAAGCCGCGAGGTCAAGCCGCGAGCCACCCCTGTTTTGGAAAAACCTGACGTTTCGCATTCCTCTTCACTCCAGTATAAATACCCTTTTAACCCACGATTGAAAGAGAGCTTCCAGAGAGAATTTTGAGAGAGAAACCCTAAAGAAAAACTAGATTGTTTCACCCACAATCTATACCTTAGAGTCTCATCAAAATCCCTCACTCTCTTCCTCTCCATTGTCAAATCCTTGAGAGGCCATTATACCAAATCTGGTTCTCACCATTATCATCCCTGTGAGACAGACGTTTGGAGTTCTGGGAAGCAGTTAGGAAGGAGCCAATATTCATTGGTTGATGCTATGGTGTAGTAGCGGAATCCGGAAAGCTAGAAAAGAAAAAGGTTCGGTGCAACCTCGTTGGAGCAAGAAGCTTGGAGGGCTTAGGTGCATTGGGTAGATTAGGCTTGGAGGGTCTATTGCTGTCCTTGTATCCCAACTGTATTTTCTAGTGGATTGATTACCGCTTGGAGGGCGGCGGAGAGGTTTTTCGCCGAGGTCTTCGGTTTCCTCTTCGATAACATATCTGGTGTTATCGCTGTGTTTGCATCTTCCTTCCTCTCTATCTCTGCCTTTACATTATTTGTTGTGGTTTATTTTGTTGTGGCTTAGATAGTTGTTTAATCAATTCCATGTTATAGCATATGTTAAGTTTCCGCACACTAGTTGTTTAACATATTGCGTGTGTTGATTAAATTGGTTTTTGGGGGTCTAAACGTTCAAAAGTGTTTTTGTACACGTTTTTGAACTTTCAATATTATTGTATGATTTAAAATAACACCAATCATTTTCATGGTTAAATCATATATATTGTAAACCTTTTATAATAAAAATTGATAATAACTTTAATATTTTCCTTTGTAATGAGACACACAATAGGATTCTTTTAACGTAACATAAATAAATAAATAATGAATTTGAATAACATTGTGTAACGGGGTGTGATGCATCGGTCCTCTTAGATGACACTTCAACTTTCATCAGAGAGAAAACAACTTTTCCCAACAATAATTCACTAAGGGGATTTGATGTAGTAGACACTATCAAATCTCAATCGGAAAATATTTGCCCTGGTGTTGTGTCTTGTGCTGACATTTTGGCTGTTGCTGCGAGAGATTCCGTTGTTGCAGTAAGAAAAAGTCACAACTTCACATTATTTATGAATTTTAATTTGAACAATAATATTATAGGGACATCAACATCTTCTTGTTTTGCTGTCATTTTCATCATATTATTTGTTTCATTCAGCTGGGTGGGACCTTTATAAAGTCCGTAGAACTTCTAACCAAAAGATTGATTCTTTAGAAATCAAGTACATCCCCCACCGCCTACGAGGGTGTGACCACTCTAATTCACCACCGGTATAGGCATAGGGACTCTCACTAATTGGACGGTTCAATTGGGTAGAAGAGACTCTACCACCGCAAGTTTAACTGCTGCTAAATCCGACATCCCTATTTCAACATTGAATCTTAGTGGCCTTCTTAGCACCTTCTCAAACAAAGGTTTCACTGCCAAAGAATTGGTGGCCCTATCAGGTATTGGTTTAATTTTTTTAAGTCCTCAAATCGTTTATGCCTTTAGAAAGGGCTCCTTAATTTTTTTGATAATAGCAAAATGGATAGAGAGGGTGACCTAAGTTGGGGTCTTTCACCAGGACGTGACCATAATGACATTTTACCCGTTGGGCCAAGTGGTACTCATAAATTAACCAAACATTATTTTTATAATTTGTTTAGATCTCACACAATAGGCCAAGCAAGGTGCACAGTTTTCCGAACCAGGATTTACAATGAAGCCAACATAGATTCTTCATTTACAACTTCATTGAAATCGAACTGTCCAAGCACTGGTGGTGACAACGATCTTGCCCCTCTAGACTTGACTAGTCCAACATCTTTTGACAATGCTTACTTCAAGAATTTGATAAGCAACAAGGGTCTCTTACACTCAGACCAAGAACTCTTTAATGGGGGTTCCACAGGTTCCCAAGTTAACGCTTACAGCTCCAACTCCGCAAGCTTTCTAACAGACTTTGCAAATGCAATGGTGAAGATGGGAAACCTTAGCCCACTCACAGGCACAAGTGGCCAAATTAGGAAAAATTGTAGAAAAACCAACTAAGTTAAGTCAATGGAGTGTGCCTTTTTGAGTATTCATTTCATTGTTGTTGCTATTGCTAGTAAACAAAATTTTTCATTGTCATTGATGTGACAAATTATAGTTGACGTATAATAAAAATTGTGAAAAATTTTGAATATCTATTATTGTTATATCAAATATATGGGCATTTATCCAACTTAAAATGCGTCCCTAGTTTTGTTATATTGAAAATGGGAAAGTGATATATATATATATATATATATATATTTTACAACAAAAATATAATAAAAATAAGAAAATTCAACAAATAATAAGTAGCTAAATAATATTTAAAATAAAAAAAACAATTGAGACTGCAAAGAAACTCAGAGAAAGCAAGCAAAGTTTAACCTTAGCAACAATCCAATGGAAAAAATTGGTATTTTCCATTTTTAAAACAACGATCTAGCATTTTGTCCTCTTTCACAGACTAATTAGGGAAATGTCCCTATTTGAAACTCGATTTTCTCAAAATCAAGTTAAGCCCTATAGTGGTGTTTTTAAGGAGCCTATAGTGACGTTTTTAAGGAACCTATAGTGACGTTTTAAGGACCTATAGTAGCGTTTTGTAACTCGATCTCCATGAAGTCAAGTTATAAGTATAAAAAAAGAAAAAAATTTGCATGTAATTCGACTTTATGGAGATCGAGTTAAAAACACCACTATAGGTCCTTAAACGTCACTATAGGCTCCTTAAAACGCTACTATAGGGCTCCAGATTTTTATTTTTTATAATTTGATTTTGAGAAAATCGAGTTTCAAAAGAGGGGTATTTCCCTCATTAGTTTGGAAAATGGGAAAAATGCTAGATTTTTTTTTTGAAAGGGACATTTGCCCATTTTCTCCACAATCCAATGGATAAGTCCATTAATTCAACTGATGTATGTAAATTTAAGATGCATTAAGTCCAAAACCCTCCAATATTTTGACAAATTGATCCAATTTGCTCAGATAAGTGTTAAGGGGTAACTACAATTCCAAATAATGAACCAAATGACCAAGTGACTACTATGGCAAGTTGGCAACATACTCTTTTAGACCCCTTTTTTTTCCTACTTTATTAGGGGAAGTGAGGAAGCCATTGGAAATATATTCGGTTTATGGGCAACTTGAAACTCCAAAAAATACATAGACAAAATTTAACGGGTTTATCTTGGGGGAGGCCGAGAGACTCTATCAACTGTGACTCTCCTATCCTCTAGTTAAGCTTCAAAGGCCCAATTTTTTGGGCAAGCTAGGATAGTGGCTCAGGGTGACAATCAGGCCCAATTTGTTGTCGATTGTCATCATGACTGCGGAATGCCTCGAAGTGAAATTTTTTTTGATGGAAGAAAAATAGGTAAAGAGGAGCGACTTGAATTGGTGTCTTCCGCCTAGACTTGATCATAGTCCTCGTAGTGATTTTGTAGCCAAGGTTTTCATGTGTTTCATTCAATGTTGGCCTAATTATCCTTTCCCAAAACATCATCATTCATCAAATTCTAGCCTGTGTGTGTGTGTAAGTGTGTGTGGGTGGTGGCTTTGCAAAGAAGCCAACCAAGCCTGAAAATCATACAAAGTGTTCAAGCAGACATTTTACTTTTTAGATTCTAAATTTAAGCATCTTCTCCAGGAAGGATTAGTGTTGCAAGACAATTACGAGCTAAAATTGTAAATCAAATTAGTGATTGGGGAAGCTAAATCAGCGTGCATTCCACGTAACTTTGTTTAGTTAGGCCCATAGTTAAACTAAGTCCATATAGAGTTACTGTATCATTAACAATTTTGTAAGGCTACCACCCATATATAGCTAATGGCAGTGTCAATTAATTAATGGACACATGGACGGACCTAAGATTCGAAGTCGAGGGGGACAAATATAATTTTCTTAAGAGAGGGCAAATATAATTTTTCGTGGACTTATTTTCAAAAATCTTAAATATATACCTACTATTTAATATTTTAAAAAAATTTGGCGGGGGACACAGCCCCCCTCAGCCTCAACTTGGTTGCGTCCCTGAATGGACAAAGTTTCTCTCTAACCCTTTAAACTTCCACTAAAAAATTAAAATGACTATAGACCTTATGGTTATGCTGATACGTTTATGGCAATAGACCTTATGGTTGTCGGTCCATTTCCGTATGGGAATATAGTTAGCACTTACCTAAACACAGTAGGCCTAATCCCCTCTAGAAAGGGATTTTCCTAAAAATATAATAATATATTGTGAGATCAAGTAATGAGGATGGCTCAGGTCAATTATGTATACATGTGCCAAATTAGGATATTTTCTATTATCCCACCACCATCATCTCATTTATATTAGCTGTTTCAAATTCCTAACGATGTACCTGATGGCAATCTCTCTATCTCTCTTAGGATAAGTCAAACTTTGTATGTATCTTTTTCATATGCAAGTTAAATAGCGGTGATTAGACAGATATTAAATTTTCTTTTTATTGATTGCACGGAACTCTTATTGATTGATTCATAACAAAAATTCATATCTTTTTCTCATTGACAAAGAAAAAAAAATCATCTCCATTTTTATTTAATATTAGCATGTGTAGCAAATTAGGGATAGAATAAATTATAGAATTAGATATGTAATTTGGTTTTTGATGATTTATGGACTCCTTGTTTTTTGCATGAAATAACTCACTTAGCACAATTAAAAAAAGAAAAAGAAAAAAAAGATAGAATATGTGATGCAAAATTAACCTACAAAGTTAACGCAACATTTAATATATATATACTATTAAAATTTAAGACTAATGAATGTATATTACGAGGAGCTAAACAAATCCTCAATTGGTAACAACCATTTTTACGTAGGATGTCCCCTATTAAAATTTTACTTAGAAAAGACTATGAATGTATATTATAGGAAGCTAAACAAATCCTCATTTTGGAACAACCATTTTTAGCTAGGATGGTCCCTTGCAATGCATTCAAGATTTACGAAAAGAAAATTTGGATGGTACCGAACTAGCAGTAGGTCATTAACTGTACCCTCGATACATTTCCAAGTCTTAGAGTTCGTTTAGTTAGGCATTTTATGAGTCTTAAAGCACATTTTGAAAATTCAAAATTTCGTTTCGCAATAGCACCTTTGTATAGTTTAAAAAAAAAAAAAAAAAAACTTATTTTAAACTCAAAACACCATTTTGAAATTAATAGCCTATCCAAATGCACCCTTATCTTCATTACAAGTAAAATACTATTACTTACCAATAGTAAAGTGAAATCTTCACAGCTATGTGCATTCTAGTAAGAAGTTGGGGTATAATACATTAATACTATTGATGGAAACCAGAAATTATATAAGGAGCGAAATTGCTAGAAACGGGACGCCATAAGTTGAAACTCCATATAAAAAAAATTATAGGTTAAGCATAAATGAGTAGGTTCACAGTTTAGCCCAATGTACAAGGTATTGGAAAAAGGAAGCATGAAATAATTAATCATTAAATTTCATATAAAAGATCTAAGTTTTTTTTTTTTTTTTTGGAGAAAGTAAAAGATCTAAGTTAAGGTGCAAATATTCTTCATTTCTTAATAAAGATCAAGAAGATACAACGGCAGAACCAAAAAATATTCAGGGGGACCAAAATAATTCTATAAATAAAATTAAATTGAAAGAGTAACATATTTATACATAAATTATACAAGTTAATATAAGCAAAATATTATAATAATAAGAAAAACTAAAAAAAAAAACATTATATTTCATAGATAACAAAAACAAATGCAATATGGATCTCTAACTCTCAACCACAAAATCTGCAATCATATTTTCTTATATATAAAAAATATTGTCCATATCTGATATGTCTTATTCTCCAAATGCAAAATAATGAAAAAAAAAAAAAGTCTTTTTTTTAATCCTAAAAAAAGGGGGAAAATGATGAAGAAAACTTGTATTAAATAATTGACTTAGCTATTCTTTAGAAACATGTGTCTTGAGTATGCTTTAATTTAATGAACTACAATAAGAGCAAAAAATAATGCATTAATTATTTATATAAACTTATCTATTTTTTTGGAAAAGATATATTAAATATATATTTTTAACTTAATGAGTTATATATGTTAATAAGAGTAATAAAAAAAGGGAAAATGATGAATTGATCACTTAGATAAACGTAGGGCAATAGTTAAATTTGTTTCTATAAATTTTTAATATATATGGTGCCTCTAGTCTCCCCTTCCCTCTGCCATGCACTGGGAAGATGCTAGAAAATTTTTTAGGTCTACTAGACAGTTCGTCAACTCCTCCACTCATGTGATGGGTGAGTCTAAAAAAAAGGATAAGTTGATATATCTTTCTAAATTTTATTCTAAGTGACTATATATGGAACAATTTTCATTGATTTCTTTTGTTCTTTAATGCAGAACATTGTCCACGGTTATTAGAAGAATTTTCTTGCATTTTTGTTATTTTTTTTAAATTATTTATTTAGTTGGTTTTCCACAATCTACAAATAAAATAAAAATCAAAAGAACATATTTAAAAAAAAATAGATTATTTCTTTGATCGTACGCAGATGTGGTAGTGAGTGATTAAGGCTGTCCACAGGTCTGGATTGTGCCCAACCCACAACCGGCCTGATTAGATCGGGTGAGAAATCTACATATCTTATAAATAGTGCCAACTCCAAAACTACCAGCGGCAGTTAGTGGGTGATGTGGCAGTATTTCATTTATTTAAAAAATTTCAGTTAAAAAATTCTGTAGATAAGTCAAACTCACAAATTAAAAGTTAAACAAATAACCTCATGTACATCTTTCATTAATTTATTTTATTCATTTTCTGTCCACAGCGTTGACTCTCGGCCGGGTAATGAGAAAAATACATTATTCCAGAACGTGCATGTTAGCTGGAACTCTTGTATAAATACATGAGAACTCTAGTGCTTTAACCACCCAACAAAGCAAAAAATCCATCATCTTCTTCCTGTTTCTCTATCTTCAATAATCGTTCTGGCTCATTATTATTCTAGCTCAGCAATTCTAGCTGCCATTAGATTCTACCTCTTATTTTCACTTTTTGTGGGAATGGTCTCAGCTCGATTATTGTCCCCTTTTCTCTATGCAAGAACATGCCCTAATGCCCTTACCACCATTAAATCAGCTGTAGACTCTGCAGTGTCAAGTGAGCCACGCATGGGAGCATCCTTGCTCCGTCTTCACTTTCATGACTGCTTTGTTCAAGTCATCTCTCTCTCTCTCTCTCTCTCTCTCGACTGCTTTAATTTGTTTAAATAAAGTCACATACTTTTTTTATATATATGGATCTACTATTGACACAATTTTATCATGCATAAATCACAAGTAGTTACCTACTTTTTCTTAAAATTTTCTGTTTATAATTTGATAATTACAATATGGGAGGAAGAATTTGAATTCTAAATGTCTTCATTGAAAATACAAAAATGTGTCAATTGAACAATAAGGTTCTTCACATAACAAGTCGCATAATTAGTAGTGAAAAAAATTGTAAATGTTTGTTTTTTTTTTTTTTTTTTTTTTGTTATTTAAACTTAATGATAACCACAAATTTAGAATAAAGTCATGGACCAAATTCCGTTAAGATGCATGCAAAATTATTGTGATTGCTTGTTTTGGCTAAATAATTTAAATTGTAAAGCGTTATGATATCTATGAAATCCT
The DNA here is from genome assembly GCF_932294415.1 of Quercus robur. Taxonomy (NCBI): domain Eukaryota; kingdom Viridiplantae; phylum Streptophyta; class Magnoliopsida; order Fagales; family Fagaceae; genus Quercus; species Quercus robur. The sequence goes on from NC_065540.1 coordinate 16,456,146, forward strand.
AGATTCAAAACCTTTAACCAGTATCTTGGGGCCATCCTCAAGGGTTTCTTTCTTGTAATAATCCGGTGTGTATGGGATGGGGAGACTATACATGTCCAAGGAAATAGTTAGATACTTGAAAAGGTCTGGATACCCTTATTTGTTAAAAAAAAAAAAAAAAAAAAAAAAAAAATCTAACAAGCTCTTCACATGCAATAATGTTTTATGAGCCAGGTAAAGTCATTTACTTGTTTAACCCAACATAAATTTAAAGGTTCATGACAACATAAAAGACTATACTAAATTGTGCTAATGGATTATTGAACCCCTTGATTTGTTGAGGTATTATCCCTGCATTTGTGGTGAGGAGTAGTACTATAGCTATTACACATTTTATTACATAAATTTTACACATTCTTATGTTAAATTTTAAAATTAAAAAAAAAAACGATTTAAAATTTTATTATTATATGACATCAATCATATATTTAGCATCAGAAAAAAAACAAGTTTGAGTAATATTATGTAATAGGGGTAGTGTGATGCATCGGTCCTCTTGGATGACACAACAAATTTCATAGGAGAGAAAACAGCTTTTCCAAATAATAATTCACTAAGGGGATTTGACGTAATAGACACCATCAAATCTCAATTGGAGAATATGTGCCCTGGCGTTGTATCGTGTGCTGACATTGTAACGGTTGCTGCTAGAGACTCTGTTGTTGCTGTAAGAAAAAGTTTCAAATTCATATTATTTATAAATTTTAATTTAGACCATAATATTAGAACATATATTAAAATCGTGTTCTTTTGCTGTTGAAATTATTTGTTTCAATCCAGTTGGGTGGACCTAGGTGGCCGCTCCTATTGGGTAGAAGAGACTACTACTGCAAATTTAAGTGCTGCTAATTCCGACCTTCCTTTTCCAGCATTGAATCTTAGTGGTCTTATTAGGAGAAAGTATACAATGTTTTGATAATACCAACTCAGCATCTGTTTTGGTATTTCCTACCCAATAAATGAGTGACACCTATTTCAAAAAACCTCATTAGACTACTCCAATAAATTAATCACAATTTTCTATACTATCAAGAAGATAAATTAATCGTTTATTGGAGTAGTCTGATATGGTTTTTTGAAATAGGTATCACTCATTTATTGGATAGGAAATACCAAAACAGATGTTGAGTTGATATTACCAAAACATGGTATACTTTCTCCTGTATTAGTGCCTTCTCAAACAAGGGTTTCACTACCCAAGAAATGGTGGTCCTATCAGGGTAGTATTGTTTAAAAATATTACATTTTTTCAAGGTACAGTCATGTACAAAAGAAACAAAATAAATTTATGAAAGTAAACTAATCCACAATAATTATAAAAAAAAAAAAGGTCATATTAACAGATGCTCATAAGATAATTGTTAATAAACAATTTTAGGAAAGCTTTTATATCACTTTTATGGAAAATTGAAAAAATTGTCATAATATTAATTACTTTTTCTTTTTTCCCATAAATACATTCCTAAAATGGTTCCCCAACAAATGCCTTTAAAGTATTCATTAACATTTTCCTTTAAAAAATAATAAAAACCTAGTTTTTTAAACTTATTTTGGCTGGTCCTATACTACAAACTTTTCTCCCTGATTCCTACGCAACTTTACAACAAATAAACAATTAACAAAGCACATATGAAAGAGTATAGTTGGCAAGCCAAAGAAGGAAAGGTTTTTTTTATTATAAAATTTTGGTGGATCCCAAATTTTGTTTATTTATTTATTTTTATAAAAAAAAATACTTTGTTTTTTTGAGAGATAATTATAACATGCTGCTAACCTCACAGTTCGAATCCTTTCCCCCCCTAGACCCCTAAGCACTTTGTGTACGGAGAGGTGTCTTTGTGCACGGGAAGGTGTCAATTCAGCTATAAGACCTTTGTAAATTAGTAAATCTCATCTAAACGCAATAGTAAAAAGTTCTTATAAACTTAATATTTAATTGACCCATTAATTATTTGGGGTTTAGGGGGAAAATGATTCGAATGGTGAGATTAACAGTATGTTGTAATTATCTCGCTTAGAAAAAAAAAAAAAATTAACCCATCAATGCTGTTTAAAGCCATGTATAAAATGACCCAACATATTATTTTTATAAAATTTGTTTAGGATCTCACACAATAGGCCAAGCAAGGTGCACAATTTTTCGAGATAGGATTTACAATATTGAAAGCAACATAGATTCCTCATATGCAACTTCATTGAAATCAAACTGTCCAAGAACTGGTGGTGATGACAATCTTGCCTCTCTAGATGTCACAAGTCCAACATCCTTTGGCAATGCTTTCTTCAAGAATTTGTTGAGCAAAAAGGGCCTCTTGCACTCAGACCAACAACTCTTTCATGGAGGTTCCACAGATTTCTAAGTTGGTGCTTATAGCTCTGACTTGGGAAGCTTTCAAATAGACTTTGCGAACGCAATGGTGAAGATGGGAACCTTAGCCCACTCACAGGCACAAGCGGCCAAATCAGGATAAATTGCAGGAAAGCCAACTAATTTAAGGCATTAATTAATCTACCATTTGTGTGCCTGTTGAGAATAAAGTGTTCCTTCTCGATGCTATTGTTGTTTGGTGATTTGGTAGATATATAATATTAAGAACAATAAATCTTGTGATACAAAAGATTTTACTCTTTTTTTTTTTTTTTTGGTTGGTGCATAATAAAAAGTGATAATGTGATATTAGTGAAGTCTATGTAAAAATCGTGTTACTTCAATCACAACTTATTAAAAAAAAAAAAGTTATTATCTTAATAAGTTGTGAAAAAGTTGTAAAACATGTAGCGAAAAAAAATTTATATCTCTAATATTGCTATATAAAATTAATGGACATTGGTTCAAATATAGTTATTATTATTATTTTTTTGCTTTATTATTATTATTATTAATTTTTTTTTTTTTTTACAAAAAATATAATAAAAATAAGATAATTCAACAACTAATATATATGGAGCAAGATAATCTTAAAATAAACAACTTTTCACTATTGAGATGGCAAAGAAACACAATCAAGAGAGAGCAAGCCAAATTTAACCTTAATTAACAGCAATCCAACGGACAATCCCTTAACTCTGCAAACTTTTTTTTTTTTTTTTTTTGAGAAGAACATTAACTCGACTGTCTCGACAACTGATGCAAGTAAATTTCAGATGTACTGAATCCAATATTTAAACAAAGTGATCCAATTTCTTCATATGAGTGTTAAAGGGTAACTATAATTCCAAATAAAACCACCAAATAACCGAGTGAGTACCATGGCATGTAAGTTGGCAACATACTTAATTTTAGACCTTTTTTTTTTTTTTTTTTTTTTAGGGGAAATGGAGAAACCATTGGAAATTTATTGGGTTTGTGGATCACCATAAAGGCATAAACTCCAAACAACATAAACAAAATTAGTTAACAGATGTATCGTGTAGTAGCGGTTTCAGAAATTTTTTTCAGGGTGTTCCTTAAGAAGTATAAATTACACAATCTAATAAAAAGAAATTCATATTTTGACAATAACAACAATCAAAAAACATGCAAATACATAAATTTTACAATTTCCTTCTATGAGTTTTTATATTTTGAAATTGTTGCATGATAGTCTCATTATCAATGCTACAAGCTACATCTCTTTCAATGTACACAATCAAGCAATCATTCATCCACTTATCTCCCATTTGATTGCATAGTTCATTATTTATATATTTCATTGCTGAAAAACTTCTTTCTACTATTGCAGTAGTGACATGAAAGGTCAAAACTAACTTCACAAGCAAATAGACTAATGGATAAGTGTCATGCTTCCCTATCTTCATTAACTTTTTAGCAAGTTCACCAACTCCTTGAAGCTCTAAAAACAAGTCATTGCTGAGCATATGAAAAATGTAATTCTGAAGTTGAGAGCCAAATGCCTAGAGATATTTGTCCTAGAAAAATTAGATGGATAGAACTTTGCTAGATGTATTAACTTTTCCTTATCAAAAGCCACAAATGAATAACTTGGATTCAAGTAAGCCATACAAAGTAGCAAATCAGTATTCGCCTCTGAAAAACAGTTGTTAAGCTTTTGAAGTTGCAAATCTATGACTATGTAGAATAGCTCAACACAATAATGATATAAATTTGTATTTTGTTAGGTGTTGTGTCGCGGCCTCTCACTAACTACAAATATTTCATCCATGTTTAAGATAGGAATATCATGTGTGGTACAAAATGAAGACACTTTAATCAATAAAGATATCCATTCATCATTTCTCATCACTTCTAATTGTTGCATAGACACTTTAACAAGATCCATAGCATTTACTATATCTTGATTTTTTTTTTTTTTTTTTTTTTTTTTTGCAATGCTATTGACAACTCATTTGTGACCCCTAAAATTTTTTTATCAAGTGTAGAGCAAAGACAAATTTACACTACAACAAAATGTATTTTTAGTGACGAAAATTAGTGAGGAAATATTTTTCGTCGCTAAAAATACAGCTTTAGTGACGAAATATGAATTTCGTCACTAATAGTTAAAAAAATTATAACATTTAGTGACGAAAAATAAATTTCGTCACTATTGAGATCTAAAAAATGGGCGCCTGCGGAGGGAAATTTTGGCGGGAGTGTAATTAATCTATAGCGACGAAATATTTCGTCACTAAAAGTTGAAATTTTTAGTGACGAAATATTTCGTCACTGTAGGATAGTATTAGTGACGAAAATTCTTTCGTCGCTATAAGGAAGAATTAGTGACGAAACATATTCGTCACTAAAAATAATAATAGTTTTGCACTTATATATTTTTAGTGACGAAATCTAAATTCGTCACTAAAAGTATACTACAGCGACGAAAGTTAAATTTCGTCGCTAAAAATGTTAACAAAAAATGGTTTCTTTAGTGACGAAAATAAAATTCGTCGCTAAAAGTTTAACAAATTCTGGGTCCTTTTATGACGAAACAGAAATTCGTCACTAAAAATATGCTACAGCGACGAAATTTAAATTTCGTCGCTAAAAATCTTAACAAAAAAATGGTTTCTTTAGTGAAGAAAAAAAATTCGTCACTAGAAGTAGGAAACAGCGACGAAAGCATTTCGTTGCTATAAAGTAGTCTTTAGCGACGAAATTATTTCGTCGCTATTGTCCACTTCTAGTGATGAATTTATGTTTCGTCACAAAAAGTGGTCTTTAGCGACGAAATAATTTCGTCGCTAAAATACCACTATAAATACTCCCAAACAAAGCTCCCACCCTCAGCAAAACAAAAAACTGAGAAACTCACGCTAAAAAAAAAAGAGAGAAACCCACGCTCAAAAAAAAAAAAAAGAGAAACCCAGGTCTCTGTCGACGCCATCTCCGTCTCCGGCCTGAACTTCACCAAAACCCAGGTCTCCGTCGACGCCATCTTCGAAATCCAAGTCTATTATGACGACGTTGAAGCCGTCGCCGTTGAGAACTATTACGACGACTTTGAAGCCGTCGCCGTCAAGAACTATTACGACGACTTTGAACCCGTCGCCGTCAAGAACTATTACGACGACGTTGAAGCCGTCGCCGTCGAGATCTATTACGACGACGTTGAAGCCGTCGCCGTCGAGATCTATTACGACGACGTTGAAGCCGTCGCCCTCGAGATCTATTACGACGACGTTGAAGCCGTCGCTGTCGAGATCTATTACGACGACGTTGAAGCCGTCGTCGTTGCCGTTGAAGCTGTCGCCGATGTCGGAGTTCTGCCGTCGTCTCACTGGCTGTTCACCGCTGGTATACATTTCTCTTTCCTTTTTTTTTTTTTTTTTTGGTTGCTCTCTGTTTTTTCAATTCTCCTTGTGCGATGTTTTTTTTTTTTCTTGGCTTGATAGCTAGTTGTGGTGGATTGGGTAGGCTTGGTTGTGGTAAAATGCCCATTGTTGGTTGTTTTTCCAATTCATTGCTCTTTGTATGTAAAATGCAATGCTTTTTGAGAATGCTACATAGCTGTTTGATGAAATGCTTGAGAGGGATATGACCATTAGAGGGGTTGGTTGTTTGGTAGGATTTTAGATGGGTTTGAAATTTCTTGATAATAGTTCTAGTTTATTTTGATGCATTTCTAATAACTTAATCTTTTTGAGTATATTATTATGATGAATCTGTTGATGAGAATTTACTTTGGCACCATATGGTTGTGAGCTAATTGGTGGGAGAACAGGCTGGGCTACTATTATTAACTATTTACTTGGCTCTTCTATAGTGAATGTGGTATATGTAGTGTAGTTAGATGATTAATAAGTGAGCTTGATTGTTTCATATAAGCTAATGGAAATTAAAAATGAAACAAACGTTAAATTTGGGACTTAAAATTACTGTACATATCAAGTGAGGTGATTTTGTTCTCTAGTATAATATCATGTCATTCTTTTAATGATTTGCGAAAGAAAATTTGAAAAAGCAGTGGCTGTATTACATTTGGTGGTTCAAAAGGTAACACTGGTTTTTTAAATTTTCTTCTTCTAAATGGTTCAAGTGAGGTGATTGATGATTTCGTAAGAGCTATTCATTATAAAGACTGAAGTACTTATAAGTTTAACTTTTCTTTTGCAGGCTAAATTCACATTGTTTGCAATAACTTTGGATTTTTTCTGAAAGTTGTAAGCTTAGCTTGAGCAAAGTAAGTAAATTTTAGTTGAAAACCTTATAAAACTTTATACTTGTGATGTTGGAAATTGGATTAGTGGTGGTATGTTGTGTTGGAGCAAGCGGGTGGCTTGCATGGTGTTATAAGGTGGTTTAAATACATATTGGGAGTGTTTTTAGTTTCTTGAAACTGTGAATGGAACTTGTTAATTAGATATGATGAATATTACTTTATTCGATTTCAATACTTGTAAGCACTCTATACTTGTGATGTTTGTGATTGGTTTTGTAGTGGGTTGTTGTATTGGAGCAAGCGGGTGGCTTGCATGGTGCTATAAGGTTGTTTAAATTCATATTGGGAGTGTTTTTAGTTTCTTGAAAATGTGAATGGAACTTATTAATTAGATATGATGAATATTACTTTATTCGATTTCAATACTTGTAAGCACTCTATACTTGTGATGTTTGTGATTGGTTTTGTGGTGGGTTGTTATATTGGAGCAAGCGGGTGGCTTGCATGGTGCTATAAGGTTGTTTAAATTCATATTGGGAGTGTTTTTAGTTTCTTGAAAATGTGAATGGAACTTGTTAATTAGATATGATGAATATTACTTTATTCGATTTCAATACTTGTAAGCACTCTATACTTGTGATGTTTGTGATTGATTTTATGGTGGGTTGTTGTATTGGAGCAAGCGGGTGGCTTGCATGGTGTTATAAGGTTGTTTAAATTCATATTGGGAGTGTTTTTAGTTTCTTGAAAATGTGAATGGAACTTGTTAATTAGATATGATAAATATTACTTTATTCGATTTCAATACTTGTAAGCGCTCTATACTTGTGATGTTTGTGATTGATTTTGTGGTGGGTTGTTGTATTGGAGCAAGCGGGTGGCTTGCATGGTGCTATAAGGTTGTTTAAATTCATATTGGGAGTGTTTTTAGTTTCTTGAAAATGTGAATGAAACTTGTTAATTAGATATGATGAATATTATTTTATTCGATTTCAATACTTGTAAGCACTCTATACTTGTGATGTTTGTGATTGGTTTTGTGGTGGGTTGTTGTATTGGAGCAAGCGGGTGGCTTGCATGGTGCTATAAGGTTGTTTAAATTCATATTGGGAGTGTTTTTAGTTTCTTGAAAATGTGAATGGAACTTGTTAATTAGATATGATGAATATTATTTTATTCGATTTCAATACTTGTAAGCACTCTATACTTGTGATGTTTGTGATTGGTTTTTGTGGTGGCTTGCATGGTGTTATAAGGTGGTTTAAATTCATATTGGAAGTGCATATTTGTGTGTGCAACGTATATTTGTTTAAGTATTAATATAGACTTGTGCATTCATGAATGTGATAGAACTTTATCTCAGTGGCTTATAGACTTAGATGTTAGAATACATTATGCATGAGTTGTCCTTATTTTACTAAAGTAGGATTCATTTTATAATTGTAGTCAAACATGGATAAAAGTTGGATGACAATGGGTGAGACACCCGATGGCAGATTAAGTCATCCATATATTGAAGGGGTGAATGCATTTATTAATTTTGCAAGAGCGGTTGTGGACTTGAGTGGTAATATTCCGTGTTCGTGTATTCACTGTGTGAATTGCTATCGACAATCTCCTCAAATTGTGCGTATCCATTTGCTTCATCGTGGAATTATGCAATCTTATATTAATTGGTATAATCATGGAGAACCTCGTGTATTGAACGAGAACATTCATGATAATTAAATGTCGGATGGTGATCATATGGATGGTATCGATGCCTTGGTAGATGACCGAATTAGAGGGGAACCAAGAAATGCAACCGAAGATGAGGAGATGCGTCATTTTGACAAACTTGAGGAAGATGCAAAACGTGAGTTGTATCCGGGTTGCACTGATTATAGTATCTTGAAGTTTGTTATTAAGATGTTGAATGTAAAAGTAATGACTAACTTGAGTAATAAGGGACTTGATATGATGCTAGAATTGCTGACAAAGGTTTTACCGAAAGGTAACTTGGTTCCAAGGTCAACTTATGAAGCAAAGAAGATATTACGTGACTTGAGCATGTCATACGAGCATATAGATGCATGCAAAAATGATTGTGCATTATTTTGGAAGGAAAATGAAAATCTTGATAAATGTCCGGTGTGTGAGGTGCCTAGGTACAAAGATACACGTACCCAAGGTAAGAAGATTCCTCATAAAGTATTGCGTTACTTTCCGTTGACACCGAGATTGAGGAGATTGTACATGTCAAGCCAAAGAGCTAAGGACATGAGATGGTATATAGACAAACGTGTGGACGATGGGATAATGAGGCATCCGGCTGATAGTGAGGAGTGGAAGGAATTTGATTTGCAACATCCTGATTTTGCCCTCGAACCTCGCAATGTAAGGTTAGGGTTGGCTACAGATGGATTTAATCCTTTTGGGAATATGAACAATAATTATAGTATGTGGCCTGTCATACTTATCCCCTATAATTTACCGCCTTGGTTGGTTATGAAGGAGCCATATTTTATGTTGTCCTTGCTTATTCTCGGTCCCCATCAACCGGGGAATGATATTGATATTTACTTGAAACCATTGGTTGATGAGTTGAAGGAGTTGTGGGAAGAAGGTGTAGAAACTTATGATGCTTATAGTAAAGAGCATTTTCAGATGCGTGCAACTTTGTTGTGGACAATACATGACTATCCTGGATTTGGTAACATATCCGGGTGGAGGACAAAGGGTTATCATTCTTGTTACACTTGCAACGATCAACCATATTCAGAAGCTTTGGAAAGTAAAATTGGATTCATTAATCATCGAGCTTATTTACCTATGGAACATCGTTGGAGACATAGTCGGTTGCATAATGGTTTACCAGAGAAACGGAAGAGATCTTTAGAGTTACAAGTGGGAAAGATACAAGAGCAACTAGATAGAATGCCAAATATAATTTTAGGAAAGCATCCAAGTAACAAGAAGAGACAACTCATTGGGGAGCCAAATTGGTCAAAGGTAAGTATTTTGTACAAGCTTCCATACTGGAAAAATAAGAAGCTTAAGCACAACATTGATGTCATGCATGTGGAGAAGAACATTAGTGAGAGTACTTATGGTACTTTGTTGGGCATTGAGGGGAAAAATAAGGACACTGATAAGGCACGGATAGACTTGCAAAATATGAACTTCAGGCACACGTTGCATTTGAAACAACGTCCTGATGGATCATATGACAAGCCTCGGGCTTTCTTTTCATTAAGCCCCAATGAAAGAGATGGTTTTTATGACTTTTTGAAATCAGTTAAGTATCTGGATGGCTATGCAGCCAACATATCAAGGTCAGTGAAAGCAAAAAATGGTAGATTATCTGGTTTGAAAAGCCACGACTGTCATGTGCTACTACAACGAATTCTTTCAATTGGGTTGCGAGGGTTTGCAGATAAAGACATTAGTATTGTATTGTTTGAGTTGGGCAACTTCTTCCAAGACTTATGCTCAAGGACCCTAAAGCGGAGTGAATTGGAGAAACTAGAAGAACGTATAGTTCTTATACTATGCAAGCTTGAGAGGTTCTTGCCTCCAGCATTCTTTGATGTTATGGTCCACCTTGCTGTTCACTTGCCTAGAGAAGCAATTCTAGGAGGCTCGGTACAATATCGGTGGATGTATCCAATTGAAAGGTAATTAGATCCTTTGATGCATTCATCAATTGCATATTTCCCACGTGGTATAAAATCACATTCTGTGCGTATTTTTTCCTCGTAGGTATCTTGGAAAATTGAAAAGATACGTTTCCAACCGAGCTTGACCAGAAAGTTCGATTGCAGAGGCTTACATTCTTAAAGAATGTATTAACAACTGGTCTTTGTATATTGATGGGATCGAAACTGTTCATAATCGAAGAAAAAGAAATGAAGATTTTGGTGAATCTAGCGAAGGATTGATAGTTTTTTCACAGACTGCCCGACCTACAGGTGGTAGGCGAAATTATGGCAACTTCTCTCGTGCATTGCTTGATACTGCTCATTGGTACTTGTTGTACAATAGTCCTGAGCTAGAGCCTTATTTAAAGTATGTGATTTCATATGCATATATTGTTTAATCAATTTTTGAATATTATCTATAATGCTTAACTGAAAATAAATCATCTTATTTTTAACAGCGAACACAAAAGCACATTGCATAATCCTACTAGAGAAGCCATAACTCAAATTCAACGACAAGAGTTTCCTAAGTGGTTTAGAGAACGTGTAAGACATTTGAAATTTAATCACGCACTAATAAATTTAAACATTTAATTGTATTCGTCATTGCTTATTACTAATTAATATCACTTGTTGTATATCATTATAGATGAATAGATTGAAAGTTAACGATTCATCAGAAGCTACTAAACAGTTATGGTCATTAGCAAATGGTCCTAAACCGTATGTGAAGGAATACACAGTTTGTATGGTCAATGGTGTAAAGTTCCATACAAGGGACTTAGACAATCGTCGTGTAACCCAAAACAGTGGTGTATGTACCGAAGGAGACCATGAGGGAGAAATGCACGATTTCTATGGTCATGTGTGCAAAATTTGGGAATTAGAGTATATGTTTCGCCATAAAGTTGTTTTGTTTCAGTGTGAATGGTACAATACTGGTACCAATGGTCGAAGGAGAACGATATGAACCGATGCACACTGCACAAGCATTGATGTTACAAGTCGATGGTATCAAAATGATCCTTTTATACTTCCTAGTCAAGCGAAACAGGTTTTCTACCTTCAAGATACGAAATTGCGTGACCCTTGGAAAATTGTGCAATACATCCAACATAGGGGAGTGTTTGATGTCTCGGAAGTCGAAGGCGGAGAATCCAATGATAATATAGAAGATAGTGACGCATTCCAACAAGAAACAATTGTTGATGTTGTCCCTATCAATGTTGAAGACAATATTATTGAGTATTGTATGGGTGATGTTGAAACTGAGGTTCTTCCTGAAGGTGAAACTTCAAGAGATGCTAATGAAAATGAAGAGCACGACATACCTGATGTTGATCTTGATATGAATTATGATATGTAGAGTTATAACAATTGTCTTAAATGTTATGTGCTTGTCTTAAAGTTTTATACTTGTTTTAAAGTTTTATGCTTGTCTATGTTGCAATTGTTATTGAGATATTTTGTGCTTATCTTAAACTTGATATGGATATTAATATGGTCATTTGTTGTGTTGAGTTAGTAGCAATTGTGGTCAAATTTTGCACTTGTGCATTGCTTGATATGGATAATGATGTGAACTATAATGTTAAGTTAGTAGCAATTATACTTATCTTTCATGTCAATACATAGTTTCAAAAAATGCCCAAAAAGGCCAAATACACTTACAATATACCGAGGTATGAGATGGCAAGATTGGATAGAATGAGGCAAAACCAAGAGATAATTGATGCTTTGGGATTGAAGCATATCTCAACTTCTCTAAAGGATTCCGCTCAGTCCAATTGTGCAAAAAGGAAAAGAAGTAGAGCTAGTGTTGTGGTAGATGATGATTATGTACCACCTATTGGTGACGATGAAAATGATGTTGAGTCATCTAACTCTTTAATCCATAAGGTACAATAGATGTTCCATAGGGTACAATAGATAATAACTTTGTCGTTCTATTATTTATAATGACTTTGTTGTTCCATTATATGTATGTTTGTTAGTTACAGATGGCACCAGGACGACTTACATGCTCGCGATGTGAGGCATCTATCCCGGTGGTCCAATCTACGGTTCAATCTACGGAAACACCTCTTGAAGCAAATCCTCTTGTCCAAAGTTCTTCTAATGCAGAGGCTACCGATGCATTAACTAGCACAACTGGTAATTACATAAAACATACTTAATTATAACTGCACCTTGTCTTTACTATTGAGATTATACTTAATGTACATAGAATGTATTATTTTATAACATTGATAATTTTTAAATAGGATCTACTAGCAGAAATATCCGTGGAACAACACGTGGTGTAGCAGTACGGGCACTTGTTGAAAAAAGTGGTAAACTGCCAGTACGTATAGCTGTAGAGTATGATGCTCCTGTTGGGAAGAATGCGTGCAAGCTTGTCAATCAAATTGGTGTACAAGTACGAAGTAATTTGTCAAGTTACAACGTAAAAAATTGGAAAAGTGTTGATGTTGCTACTAAAGATGTGGTGCTTCAAAGTATCGAGGTAAATTTATATTGATAACGTCTAACTTGTCTTTGTTGTCACTAAGCATATTAAATTCATATAATAATAATTTTATAATACATATATACTTTAATTTACAGGATCAGTTTGAGCTAGAAGGAGATTCCAACTTAGCAACGAAAGCAATAAATACAAAATGTGGAAGATTATTGAGTAGCGGCTCTAACAAGTTGTATCAGACTTATAAAAAGCTCGTACAATCTCATGGTGTTGACTATGCAAAAACCCACCCGCCAAAGAATGCCACACTTGCACAGTGGACTGGACTCATTGAAGGGAGATGGACTAATAAGGATTGGCTGGTAAATTATTTATGCGTATATTATTATTATCTAATATTTACTATATTATGTTGTCAAATGATTAGATTAATACTTAGATGAAGTAAATGTATATTGTTTTAGTCATGATCTAATAAATATCTTGAATGTTCTTTATTAGGAAAAATCAAGAATTAACTCTGAAAATAGGAGCAAAACTTCAGGCAAACATAGATGCGGGACAAAGGCACTTGCTGTTAGGGTTGATGAGGAGGTATGTTTTTTCATTTTCTTAAACCTTAAGTGTATTACATGTTGTGATTAATTAACTATAAATAACTAATACTCGAATGTTACTTAATTAGACAAATAATAATGACGGTCAAGTTCCTGAATTGGCAAAAATCTACAAAGATGTTCATTTCAATCCAAATACAAATAGGTGGATACAGCCTGAGGATGAAGCGACATATGTATGTGTATCATTCCATCCCTATTATTCCATCTTTATCATGTTTGTAAAGTTATAGCATATGTATTATTAATGTTGTGATTGCTTGTTTTTTTCTCTTTCAAATGGTAGGAAACTATTCTCAAAGTGCAAGAGGATCATTGTCAAGATCCTAATGCGATTCCCCTTACACAAGAGGAGATCTCAAATTTGGTTTTTAAGAAGAAATCCGGTATTGTAAAAAGACTTGGCATGAGACCTTCCTCTTCTCTAGTAACCACTGCCTCATCTAATTCCTCGGTGGAGTATATTCATCAGTTAGAAAGTGAGATAATTGAGCTCAAAGAGGCAAGAGCCAGGGACGAAGAGGAGCGAGCTAAGGAGCAAGAGGCGCGAGCTAAGCAAGATGAGGTCCAAAACAATATTCTTAATTTTTTGAGGAGCAAGGGTTATGATGATGCTTTTACCTATGGAGGTGGTTCATCTTCAAGCTAAATCACTTATTGGTTAGTACTTTATCTTTAAATTAAAACACTTCATTTTTTATGTATCATTTGAAACTAATATTTGTCACGTGATAGGTTATTTAATCTTTAGTTTATGATACTGAAGATATAGAAGTAAATTTTCTGTTGGCACTATGTAGAATTATATTTGACTAAAGATTTATATTTAATTGAAGATTTATATTTGTGCAGATTTCTTATTGGTGGATTTAGGGGATTTCCTTTAGGCATTATTTGAAGAGGACATCTTCCGTTAGTTCTAATTATATTATGCCACATTTTTTGTATTGTTATAAAACATCTTAAGTTATTGTATGTGTTGCAAACAATTATTGTATGTGTTGCAAACACTTATTGTATGGAAGGAGTTTGAATTGGATACTTACTTTAATTTTAACTTGTAGAATGTATGGATCGATTTTTTATAAATGTGTTGTTGAAATAAATATGTTAATCAAATGTGAGGTTTTAATAATATAATGACAGGTTACAGGTTAATATCAACGCTATGAAAATAATAAAAATAGAAAATAAGTTTTAGTGACGAATTTTTTCGTCACAAATATGGCAACAAAAAATTGTTTTAGTGACGAAATATTTCGTCACTAAATGCAGCGGAATTTTGTAAGAAATGGTTTTAGTGACGAAAATTTTCGTCACTATATGTGTCTGAATTTTCTTAAAAATAGTTTTAGTGACGAAAAGTTTCGTCACTATATGTGTCTGAATTTTCTTAAAAATAGTTTTAGTGACGAATTTTTTCGTCACTAAATGTACCCGAAAATAGTTTTAGTGACGAAATATTTCGTCACTAAATATGATTTAATAAACTGAAATAGTTTTAGTGACAAAAATATTTCGTCCCTAAATACAGTTTTTAGCGAGGAAAACACTTAGCGACGAAACGTTTTCGTCGCTAAATTTTTTTTTTTTTTTTAAAACAAATCAAACTTTTAGTGACGAAAAATTTCGTCGCCAGGACTTTTAGCGACGAGGCTACAGCGACGAAACGAATTTCGTCACTAAGAGTCCAATTTCGTCACTAAAGGTTCTTAGTGACGAAAAACAGGACTTTTAGTGACGAATTTTTTCGTCACTAAAAATACATTTTCTTGTAGTGTTAAAAGATAGAATTGACCTCATAATAGATCGAGCTTCAACCTTTCGGTTGAAGAGGCCATCTTCTTCAATAATCTCAAGTACATCAACAACAGCAGAGAACGTCAAAATCAAGTTGAGAATAGTCTCATAATATAATCCCCAACGTGTATCACTAGGACGTTTAAGATTTGTCTCTTGATTCAAAACTTGCCCACTTCTACGTACACCCTTCTCTAATTCTTCTTTAATTTTGGCAAATTGAACATCTTAAAGAGCATCTAGTCTTTTACAAGAGCCTCCAACAACAGTTACTAAATTATTAACCATATAAAAAAATTTCAGCAATGTTAATGTGATTTTTAGCAATGGCAATAAGAGTCAATTGAAGTCGATGAGTAAAACAATGGACATAAAATACTGATTTATTTTCTTTAAAAATTAAAGTTTTGAGACCATTGATATCACCTTGCATATTACTATCCCCGTCATAACCTTGTCCACGTTGTTTCGATAAACTCAAATTATGTTTGTAAAGTAAACATTCAACAACATATTTGATTGACAAAGTGGTGGTACTTGCTACATGTACAATACCAATGAACCGCTCTATAATAATTCCTTTTTTGTTCACATAACGAAGAACGAGGGCCATTTGCTCTTCCACTAAGATATTATGCGACTCATCAACTATATTAAAAAGAACCCATTGTCAAGATCCTTGATGATGGCTTTGGATGTTTCACGTGCAACTGCATTCACAATGTCTTTTTGAATTTTATGGTGAGTAATTGCAATTTTTCAAAGCTTTTTGCAACACTTCATTGATAGATTCATTATGATTTGCCAAAAATTGTAGAAACTCAGGACAATTTCCTTTATCACTTGAACCTTGAATTCATCGTGACCACAAAAAGCTAACTCCCAGCATAAAAGGGATTTTATGCAATCAACTATTGCATTTAATTGAACCCGATATTCAATTTTATCTTGATTTGATTGCTTAACCAAAACACTTTGAATGTGTTGCTTTTCCTTCATTAGATCTTCACTCTTCTTGGCAGCTTGGTTAGGAGCACTATTAACTCCTCTAACATGGGATGATAACTTCTCTTTTTGATTCCAAAGTTTGAATCCTTTTGTTACAAAAGCCTCGATCTCCTCCTCGCTTATGAACATCTTGCCCAAATAGGAAGCAATATAAACAAAATAATGCATCCTTGTCTATACTATATTCCAACCAGTTTCTATTTATATACCAATTGGATTTAAATTGATGGGGCTTTCCAGAAAAATCCATTGGAGGGTATTCATGGAGAACAGGTTGACAAGGGCCTTTTTGTAAATAATTTTTTTTTATTTCATCATGATTATTAGGATGATAAGATTATATCTTTTCTTGTAGCCTGGGATCTGAATGAAGATTTTCTAAGTTAAAGTCAACATGAATTTGCTTAGAATATGAAGATAAATTTTGCACAGGAAATGAATCTTGCACAGGAGATGAATCTCGAGTACATAGTTTTCTCATTAAATATTTGTCCATAATTTTAGCAAAAAAAAAAAACAATAAACTATAATTCATTTGAAGCATTAATAAAATTATTAATTATTGTTATTTAGTTGTTTTATTATTTTTCTTTACTGACTACTAGCAGTTTAGCACACACCCCACTATGCAGTAGCACACACCCCACTGTGCATTATCCACCCGGCTCAACCCATTGCCTAACATAATTTAATTTGTTTGTCTTTTATAATGTCTTGTTCAGTTACTTTTATACCTTTACCGCCTCTACCTGTCCACTTCCCTAATTCAAATATCCAACCCCATGGCCCCACAGCCCTCATCCACCCCCCATTCAACAGACAAGAGCCAAACAACATTACACGAAAAATTAAAGATATAAAACATTCACAATACACAAAATGACAAACTCACAAACCGATAAGTTAAAATGTCAAATAAAGGCAATTAGACATTAGGTAAAGCTATTCAATTCCAAAGAGAGAATCTCATTTTTCAATTCATAGAGAAATAGAGAGAGAGCTCTGCTCTCACTCTCAAAGCATAGCAAAGATGAGATAGAGAAAAAGAGAGAGAACTGAAATACCTTGAGGGGCGGCAGCACGTTGAGGACTTGAGGCCAAGGCAATCTTCGATCCGATCTCATCGTCACCAATGTTGGTGTGCTCTTGGACCAGGGGCGGGTTCTTGTTGGGTTGCTCTGTTGCTGTTGCTCTGAGGCCAAGGCAATCTCTTATCTCTGATCTAATCTCATCGTCGCTGATGCGCTCTGTTGTTGTTGCTATTGCTGTTTCTAAGTCTAAGGCAGAGGCGCTACTCGTTGAGAACCTGAGACGCTAACTGCTGAGGGCTGACCAGTTGAGGATGAGGTTCTTTTTCCCTTTAGGTTATGATCTCAATTTTGCTTTAAAATTTGATCAATCGGCGTATTGGGTATTTAGTTTATAAAAATTTAATTATTATTATTTTTGTTGATTTAAAAATCTGTCTGGGGTTATTTTTGTTGATTTAAAAATCTATCTGGGGTCAATTTAGGATTGATCTTGGGCTTTTTCCCCTGAGCTCTATTGGGTATTTGGGCTTGCTATGTTATAATTTTTATTTTTGTTTTATTTTTATAGATTTTATTTCAAAATTTTTTTTGGGCTTTTTCTTTTTGCTTGAAAGCCCCAATATATTGTTAAGTAGAACAAATTATAGAGCAAAATTTAATTTTATTTGCATAAAAAAAATTGAGGGTGTTCACAAATTTTTTTTGAAGTGTAGACAAATATAAAATTTTAAATTATATATATATATATAATTTTTTTTTCTAGGTCAGGGTGATCCTATGACCACCCTGGCCTTAATGTGCCATTGCCCCTGGTACCGTGGCTCTAAGAGGTAGTTTGGCTGTTTTAATGTTTGGACCTATGTTAGATCTGTTATTAGAGCATCTACATCGGTAGAGCTAAAAATTTTAGCATTTAATACTTTAAAAAACTACTTTATCTATTTAACACATAATTTCATAACATACCCTATATCAATGGTCTTATTTTTACCATAAGCCAAAAACTATTCATTTTCTTATGAATTTCTTTCTCACTTCCTCTGTCATTCTCTCTGCCACCAATCCCAAAAAGTGATAAAGTAATAATTTTTTTATACCACCTTGTTACAGTGAACTACCACAATAGCAAGAAGGAAAAATATTTTGCCTTTGGCTCCACAAATATTGGCACTTAAATCGGAGTTTGAGGTGGTAAAATAGCTTTTTTGCCACCACCAATGGTGATGCTTTTAGTTGTGTTTTGTTAGTTTATTTGTGTAGTTAGTCTAATGTGAACTCTTTACTTCATTTTATGTACAGTATTCTTTTATATATATATATATATATGTGTGTGTGTGTGTGTATGTATATATATAAATATTGTTGGCTTTAATTTTAGCTTAGAATGCAAATTATTTATACTAACCTCTCTTGAATGACTGAAAATACGAGTTAAAAAATTGCCAAAAAAAAAAAAAAAGCTTTAAAAAATCTAAAATTTCCTATCAAAAGGGTTGCGAATGATACTTTAAGTAGAGGATAATAGTTTGCATTTTAGGAGTGGTGATTGCTTTAATCCACGGTGCAAAAACTTCCGAACTAGGGTTTACAATGATACCAACATAGATTCCTCATTCACAACTTCATTGCAATCGAACTGTCCAAGCACTAGTGGTGACAGCAATCTTGCCCCTCTAGATGTGACCAGTTTAGAATCCTTTGACAATGAATACTTCAAGAATTTGATAAGCAAAAAGGGTCTCTTGCACTCAGACCAACAATTCTTCAACGGGGTTCCACAGATTCCCTTGTTAACGCTTACAGCACCAACTCAGCAAGCTTCCTAACAGACTTTGCTAATGCATTAATGGTAAAGATAAGGGAGCTTAGCCCTCTCATGGGCACAAGTGGTCAAATCAGAACAAATCGTAACAAAGCAAACTGAGTTAAGGCACTAGATCAAGTTTGCCGTTTGAGTGTCCATGTATTCTCATTGTTCTTCGCTCTGATGTGGTTGGGCAAATAATATAAAAAAATAAGGGCATTATTGCTCATGTAATTTAGCTATCTAGTGATAGAGAAGTGAGTATGAGATATATCTATTGGTTCTAAAAGTTTAGAACAATTAGCAAACCATGAGTACAAACTTGTTTACATATAGATTCCTAGATCTTTAAGTTTGATTAGACAATGCTCAAGGTGTTACAAGTCAGAACACAAGAACATACAAGTTGCAAAAAGAAGAATTCAAATTCTGTGAAATTCGACCGATCGAAAATTAGATCCGACCGATCGAAAATCATAGAAAAATAGATTTTGTAGAATTTTAATTAAGCCCAATAGCCCATTGGCCCATTATGTGATTAGGGTTTCAGATCTATTTCACATAATATATAAAGGAAACCCTAAGGCACATTTTGAAGAGATTTTAGAGGTGCTCTTGTGAGATCTAAAAGGTATTATGCCTTCCTCTTTCAAAGTCACTATCAGAAATCATTTTCATATCATTAGATCTGGTAGATTTGAAGTTGTTGCAATAAGATCAACAATTGTTGATGATCTAAACCTTCAAGGGTGGTCTTGAAGTCACAAACTAGAGAGTTTGTGTTGCTAAACCTTTGAGTGGGATCTCAAAGTCACAAGCGTGGGTACTTGTGTTGTTGGGTTCGAAGTTTGCACGTGGTCGTGTCAGTAAGTTACTATTGGAGGTAGTAATAGATTTAGAGTTAAATATGATTGTAAAAACTTCGATTCTCTTATAGTGGATTTGCTTTACCTTGAGGATAATTAGGTTAAATCCTCCCCAAGTTTTTACCTTGAAATAGTTCGTTTCATTGGTTTTCCTAGGTCATCATATTGTAGTGTTATTTACTTTTCCGCTGTTTTGCATGATATGATATATTCTTGTTTAACCTAGATTTGAATAATTAATCTAAGTAATCACTTGGTTAATATATTAGGTTAAACAATCTGTTTTAGTGGGTCTAAAAAAAAAAAAAAAAAAAAAAAAAAAAAAAAATCAAAAGACATTCTTTTGAATTCTAGTTAAGGCCAATTATATTGACTTAAGTCCTATAGCATCCAAAAGCTTTATGTCTCTAGGATTTATGGTCATTTTATTCAGGCTGTCTGTTTCATTAACAGAATGTACTCAAGAAACAACAAATTTTAAAATCTCTTTCATTTAGTTAAGTCTATTTGTTATCCAAAGTGTAGGTCCTTTCAATTCCCAAAGTCTTTTTAGTTGTGTTTTAAGTATTTAGTCATGTTATTGAATTTTATTACATGTTTTGATTTTGAAAATGATAATTTTGATTAATAATTGGGGGGTTGTTCCATGCAAGTTGGTCTAGTATAAGTCCTACTTCATGTACGTATGGAAATCGAAGAGTGAATATTGAGTGTTACTTTGGCTTTTGAGAAAAATAATTTTTTTTACTGTTATCTTTCAGTGGTGAGTTCTTGCTTTATATCTATTAGGTGGATTCCTTAAGAGTGTTGTACATTTCTATCCTTCATTTTGTATCCCTTGGGTCCTTCGGGTGGTGAGCTTTCTTATTCTTGTGAGTGTATACTTATGTTCCTTTCTTTCTCTCCAAAAAAATCCAGTATCTGTTTGGTATTTGAGTTTTGGTTGTCAAGGCTTGTCGTCGTCATTGTGGGCATAACGTTGAAGCACCTCCAACTCGAAAAAGAGACCTTCGTGATGTTGAAGTGGCTGATTTATGGATAGAAGTGTAGCAGCTTCAGCAGAGTCTTGAGCACTTTGAACCTTTTGAGCATGGTGATTCTCTCATGATATAGAGGGTGGATTTTCTTCTAGTGAAAATGAAGACTCTGAACCCCTTTTATCGTAGGGAATATCCTTAAATTTCCAGATCTGTGATATGCAAAAATAGAGAAAAAAAATATGAGCTAAAGAAAACAATCACACAAAACAATGTTTACAGAGTTGCAGTGATTTCATTATTTTTAGGGAAAAATATAAAATACGACAGTGCAATTTTTCACTCTCAAAACAACACATCAAACTCTAATATGAAACAACAGTATTTATTTCCTACATGGAAGATTCACAATGGGCCTATAGGCCAAAGCTCCCTCTCCATGGACTAAGCCTAAAAAAATAACTCATTAAAATTGTAACACTTTTATATCAAATAAGATCAAACATAATTAGGCTTCACATAGCCCAATATTTACTGTGCTCAATGTCAAGCATCAAGTGGAGAGTATTTTCCTCAATTTCATACTTGAAGGAATCAGGGGTTTCCAATGAGATTGATTGGATGTGAAAGTTGATATTCCCTAGTTTGAAGGAATAATACAACCAATAGATTTTTAATAGGCTATAATCAATGGAGCAAATCCTTGCTAATGAGGATGTATCAGATTTGGATTCGGTGCAAAAGCTAGGGCTACTGCACCACGCAATACTCCCAAAATCACTCACAAAAAGTTTCAACATTTTCATCTTTAACCTCTTCTAACGAACAGAATTGCCTGATGCCCTTTTCATTCAAATTATATAGCCTTATGTCCCCATTCCCAAACTAATTAGGGAAATGCCCCTCTTTTGAAACTCGACTTTCTCAAAATCGAGTTAAGCCCTATAATGACGTTTTTAAGGACCTATAGTAGCGTTTTGTAACTTGATATCCATGAAATCGAGTTATAGGCAATTTTATTCATGGATACCAAGTTACAAAACGTCATTATAGGTCCTTAAAACGTCACTATAGGTCCTTAAAGAGGGGCATAAGGCTATATAATTTGGGTGAAAAGGGCATAAGGCCATTTTGTCCCCTCTTCTAACATTTAACTTTTATTTTTATTTTTTAAACCTCTTTAATCTAATGGCTGACATGATATTAAAAGTAACCTTTCTAACTTTTGATCATAACTATTAAAAAGGAATCGCATGGTGCAATAGCCCTAGCTATTGGGCTATTGCATTTGATTTCAATCTAGGATGTATCAGATCATCACATAGTAAAACTTGTTGCCATGAAGTTGAAGAATATTCTTCTTCGTGGTGGAAGAATCTAAAGAAATGAACTCATGAAGGTGAAAGTCGAACTGATACTTGGGAAAAGACGGGTGTAAGGTTGAATTTATTCAACCATCTAATTGGCTTTATTCCGTGCCAAATTTGCTTGTAATTCAGCATTTAGTAACCCTGTATTTAGGTGGGTTTGTTGTAAGGGTAGTGAGTGAGATAGAGTGAAGATTGCTCAAGAGTGTGCAAGAAAACAGAGTGTCGCGGCTGGGACTCGCGGGTGGACTCGCGGCTGCAAGCCGCCAGAAGCTGCACACGTGCCAAGCATGCTGGAAGATGAACAATCATGCTAGCTGGAGCACTACAGGACAAAACAGGACAACTGGCCATACGGTTATCTCGCGACTGGATCTCGCGACTTGGTCAAGCCGCGAAGTCAAGCCGCGAGCCACCCCTGTTTTGCCAAAACCTGACGTTTCACATTCCTCTCCACTCTAGTATAAATACCCCTTTAACCCACGATTGAAAGAGAGCTTCCAGAGAGAATTTTGAGAGAGAAACCCTAAAGAAAAACAAGATTGTTTCACACACAATCCCTACCTTAGAGTCTCATCAAATTCCCTCACTCTCTTCCTCTCCATTGTCAAAACCTTGAGAGGCATTATACCAAACCTGGTTCTCACCATTATCATCTCTGTGAGACAGTCGTTTGGAGTTCTGGGAAGCAGTTAGGAAGGAGCCAATCTTCATTGGTTGATGCTACGGTGTAGTAGCGGAATCCGGAAAGCTAGAAAAGAAAAAGGTTCGGCGCAACCTCGTTGGAGTAAGAAGCTTGGAGGGCTTAGGTGCACTGGGTAGATTAGGCTTGGAGGGTCTATTGCTGTCCTTGTATCCCAACTGTATTTTCTAGTGGATTGATTACCGCTTGGAGGGCGGCGGAGAGGTTTTTCGCCGAGGTCTTCGGTTTCCTCTTCGATAACACATCGGGTGTTATCTTTGTGTTTGCATCTTCCTTCCTCTCTATCTTTGCCTTTACATTATCTGCTGTGGTTTTATTTTGTTATGGCTTAGATAGTTGTTTAACCAATTTCACATTACAGCTTATGTTAAGTTTCCGCACACTTATTGTTTGACATATTGCTTGTGTTAGTTAAGTTAATTTTTTGGGGGTCTAAACGTTCAAAAGTGTTTTTGTACACGTTTTTGAACTTTCAACTGGGAAATAGTCTAAAAAAGAGTTTTTGCTGGACAATTACTGGCGAGATATAGTTTCCTTAGGTTCAACATTTTCTAGCAAAAAGATATGAAAAGAACAAAACAACACTCCCTCCCAAACCCAACCCCAACACCCCCCCACCCCCCCCCCCCCCCCCCCCCTTCGAGGTTTGTGTGGACAAATCAAACTCTTCCTCTTAAGTTTGTATAAATGAGTAGATATCTTTTTTTTTTTTTTTTTAATGAAATATTCTATTAGGGAAGTAACCGTGTGAAAGAGTGTATACTTTTCTATTGCATTTATTAGAACTTCAAGAGAAAGTGTCTTTTTTTGAAACATTAGGAGAGTGAGTGTCATTCTATGAAACTTCTGGAGTAATCTAAAAAAAACAATAGACATAGTTATAGCAAGAATCTATCAATACTCACTATTATGTAATACTACCAAAAAAAAAAAAAAAATTGTTCTATGTTCTCTTAGCTATATCAATACCCAATCTTACAGTTAAAATCCACTTACATTTTTTTAAAATTATTCTTATAATTGAAATTAGTGAATCAATTGGGGGAAAATTGTAAATGAAATTATATATACATTTTTCAATCCTAAAATTCAAGCATTTTTTAGAATAATGTTTCATCTAAACTAGATTGCAAAGAAACTCTTCAAACTCATCATATATCTTTTTATTGGATGTTGATTATGAAAATCTAACCGTTAGATTGCATGTTTTTTATGCTCTTAACATGTTTGTCAAATTTCTTTTAAATTGGATGTTATATACTATTTGATCAATAGACTTAATTTTTTATGTATAATTTTAGACTATAAAAACTTGAAATTTAAACATTTGATTAATATCATAGCAATTATCTTTGACTTTTTAGAAATTTGTGAAAGCATGAAGGATATAATAAGAATATGTAATCCAATGATTAGCTTTTCAAAATTCACACTCAATAAAAATATATAGGAGAAGTTTGAAGGATTTCTCTCCCTAGTTTGAGAGAAACTTTTTTTTTTAATCCGCTGCCCTTGGTGCGTTAAGGACCTAGAGGAATTAGTAGTCTATGGACAGCATGATTAAGGGCTTGGAGAAATTAGTAGTTTGTGGACGGCATGGCAAGTGTTGTGGACGGCATGGCAACACTTGAAGATTGTTGACACCTTCATATGGAATCACCACTTGAACTTAGAAAACGTTGACTACAAAAAATTCATTTCTTTATTTATTTTAGTGTAAATGATTGGGTAGAATACAAGAGGTCTATTTTGATTTGAAGGTGATGCATTATTTTGCTATTTGGATTCGGTCATATGTGTGTGTTTTGCAAGTGCAACTAGGCTCTTTGTTTTTTTGACCTACTCCTTCACTCAATGTCACTTTATCCGTCCTGACCACAAATTGCCTCCACATTCTCAAGTAGTGCACTATTGCTGGCATCTTCTTCTCTTGGAACACGCCTTTCGGCTAATTTTGAGATGCTCCTATGGCCTAATTAAATTCTTAAGAGGTCAAATATAACTTTTAAGACTCAAACTCTAAACTTTAATTACATAATTATATGTTTTTTGAAATATGGGTCTACCTACGCATACAAAGTAAGATAAATAATATTACATACACAAGCTCATCTCTAAACATCAAGATATTAATGAACTGCATGGCTATTTTGTTTTTGGTAAAACATGATAGGGCAATAGGCTTCATGATAAGGTTTGGTTATTATTTGATTATATGTGTAAAACTTGTCTTGTTAAAACAAGATTTTGATTTGTTTTTGTTTTTGTTTTTTTTTTTTGTTTTTTGGGAAGAGTGTTAAAACAAGTTGATTCATTTATTTTGAGTTGAACGCGTCTAACTCCTTTCCATGTGCACATGGAATGCTAGCAAACAAGTCTACCACTATAAAAGCAAAGCGTGTGGGGTACCGCCGTACTGGTGGCCGTGGAAAATCTCACTCCGGCCGTTCTTCGTTTCACATTAGTCCATGTGTTAAAAAAAAAACTATATATATATATATATTCCTCACGAGACGTATTAACTAAAAATGGATAAGAGCCAAATTTTTTTTAAAATTTTTTTTCTTTTAAGAGAAGGACAAAAATAATAAGAAAATGTGTAAAAGTTATAAGAGTGGTGTGAATTAGTCTATTTCTAAAAAGAGCCATATAATTCAGCCAGTTATTAAATTACAAAAAAAAGAAAGAAAAAGTGGTGGGCTATTTTTTTTAATTAATTTTTTGGGATAATTTTTGGCGGTGGACTAATTAAATAACACTATATCCTTCAATTAATTTATTTTACATTAATTTTGTGTGAATGTGTGTGTTTTTGGGGGAAAAAAAAAAATTAAGGCGTAACACTTTTATTAACAAAAGACGAAACATGACTAGATCACAGATAAGCCCACGGTATTTTTTATTCCGTTTTCAGTATCTGTTTGGATCACTTTTTGATTCTTTGCAACAGCGGAATATATACTAGTCTTACAAAGTTATTCATTTATAATGGGTTCAATGAATCCTAGACTTTCTGTTTTTTTTTTTTTATTATTATTTTTAAAGGAAGATAAATAAGCTAACTGAGTATAAATTCTACGTAATATATAGTGATAAGGGAAAAAATTGTAGTAATAGTATTTGCCCTTGAAAATGTATAAAGTAACATCCCAATTAAACCCGTCGGGATCCATTGGAGGCGACGATGTTAAGAAAATCACGTAGCGTGCCTCAGAGTTGATGGGATGATCTTAGGAAAAGGGTATGGATGACTGACGATGAGAAAGCTGAAGGGATCAAGTAGAGCTGACGACCCTGACAAAGCTTAGCTTGATCTCCACATTTGCATATATAAGGAAATACCTTGCGTTTCACGTTTAGTGCTGATCAAAAGGACTCCTACAAGGAAAGAATTCCGCAATATACGCTTTGCAAGGATTTTTATAAGGAAAAGACTTTTACAGCAAGGAAAAGATGTCAACCCTCTACTACTATAAAAGCCCCAATACCCTCATTAACTAAGGTACACATAATTTACCCGCTCTGACACTCTAGAATTGTGAGAAATTCTAATTTAACCTTTTGAGGGTATTTGGTCGGCATCACACTGGTGCTCTCTGCAAAGTCTTTTCTTTTTGTATTGTGTAGGTGTTGTTTCGAGCCCGTGAGGACCGTGTAACTTACTGTTGATTTTTCCGCATCATCATATAGTATTTAAAATTTAAGTTTGTGAAATAATTGAGTTGGTAATAGAAAACTAAGGATAATATATGCTTGGATGTAATTAGATTTTATTTTGTAGTATTGACAGCCATATCCAACAAAGCTCATTTATTAGTTTTAATTGTTTTTGGAGAGTAATTATACTTTCATAAACATGTAGTTTTTTTTTTTTTTTTTTTTTTTTTTTTTTTTTTTTTATTATGGGTATCAAATTTGAAGTTTTTCTTTTTTTGTTGACTTTTTCCCCTATTGGAACACAACTTTTGTATAAACAATCACTCTTCGTTGGTCTAAAGTTTTGACTAAATTACTATTGGATATTTTGAATCTTCCGGGAAAAACTCTAATGAAAATGACCATTCAATTATTGTCCAGTAATTAAATAACGATAACTTTACACACACACGAGCTTAAATAAGCAAGAAGATCTTAATCTACTATCCTAATTGAATTCCATTTTGAAATGAATCCAATTCATATTCCGAATTATATGTTATAAATCTAAATGTACATCGAATATTAGATTATTTAAAATTTTATATAAAATAATGCTTTATACATTATTAGATTCAAGAAATTAAAAAATCTTAAATGTGAAAGGATATTATCCATTTCAAATGAAATGGAGTGGGTTGTATTCTCTTGGCTCCACTTAATTAAAAAATGCAATAAAAATGTTTATAGTATAAATTATACACATATTTATTGCATTTTAAAAAAAATATTATTTTTCATTCCAAAGGTTTGACTCGGTGCACATGGAAAATGCCATGCAGGGACATCAGCTCTTGTATAAAACTATAAATACACGAGAAGTCTAGTGCATTAACCACACAACAAGCTAGAAAGCCTTCTTCTTTATCTGCTTCTTTATATCATTATCATGGCTCCATTATTCTCTGTCCCATCAGTTCTCACTACCATAATTAAGTCCTGCCTGCTATTTTCACTTCTTGTGGGTATGGTTTCTGCTCAGTTATCCTCAACTTTCTATGCAAAATCATGCCCTAATGCCCTTTCCACCATTAAATCTGCTATAGACTCTGCAATATCAAGTGAGGCACGAATGGGAGCATCCTTGATTCGCCTGCACTTTCATGACTGCTTTGTTAATGCAAGTCACCTTTAACTCTTTTTTTTTTTTTTTTTTTTTTTTTTTTTTTTTGTGTGTGTGTGTGTGTGTTTTGCCCCTTATCCATTATCTTATATACAAGTACCAATGTTTGTTTGTTTTGCGCATGTGTTTTGGGTTTGTATTTTAAAAGGTAGTGCAACGTGTTATGATTAAAGTAACATTACTTTTAGTTAGATCATTATAGACATCACTTTTATTATATACCAATCACAATAAATTACACCAATTGTTGTGAAAAAAATTGTAAAAATAAAAAAGTTATATTGTTGAATTTATTTATATTTTAATGCATGTAGAAGATGTGTCATAGTAATATTTAGATTATACAGTATTTTAACATTCAAATCTGCTATTTGGCAGTATGAATTTAATTACATGTTTTTGCTGTTATAGGTTCAAGAACAAAGTAAATCCAACGTACATAGATTGATGATTAAAGTGGATTAGCATAGCTTGCACAACAATATTTTGAATCAATTTTATACTTTCTTACTATAAACAAATCTGTCTGGTTAATACTATTTTTGAGGAAAATAATACTCTTCATTTGAAATGAATCTATTTCAGTCATCTAAAAATGCTTTTCTTCTTTTTTAAGTATGAGAGACATTTGGGCCCTTTGCTACAATTTCACTATTATCATTATTATTATTATTTGTCTCAAGTACCTTAAGGGGTTGGCACATAATTGGCCCATTGGATGTCTTTTTGTATAATTTGGGAATCCAAATCCATCAACTCTATTTATTCTTGAACTCTCGTGAATACTGATGGGTAGGTTTTCTAGAACCTCCCTTTTGTCTATTCCCATCAAAACTTATCCTTATTCAACCCAAAAAAAAAGAAACAAAGAAAAAAAAAAGTCTGTTTATTTTTGCTTGTCTAGGCTTTTATAATATTATTATATTTGATTTATTTTTCTTATTTGTTATATACAGGTTTTTGAAATATTTGTAGTATATTAATATTATTTACAAGTCTTTTTCCTCTTTGTTGAGCCATATCAATTTAATTTATTTTGCTTATTTGTTATATATTAAAGGCCCATATATAATATAGTATCATGAACCATATAATAAAGTCATTCAAATGTTATAAGAAACGTAAATTATAAATTATTAAATTTCATGGAAATGGGAGAATGATTCTAATTGAATATATAAGAAACTAAACTATATATTGTGTTAATGGAATATGAACCTCTCATTTTGTGGAAAAAATGACATGTTTATATAACATTTTGTAACAGGGATGTGATGCATCTGTACTCTTGGACAAAACAGCAACTGAACCAGGAGAGAAAAATGTTGGTCCAAATCCTTCACTAAGGGGATATGAAGTAATCGACACTATCAAATCTCAATTGGAGAATTTGTGCCCCGGTGTTGTATCTTGTGCAGATATCTTAGCCGTTGCTGCAAGAGATTCAGCTGTTGCTGTAAGAAAGAACTCAAACTTTTACATCACTTATTATTTTTAACCCGTAATATTAGGTGATCTAGTGAGTAGCTTATTTTCTTGAGTTTATTTGGTTTTAAAAAATAAACCAGAGAAAGTATAATGTTACATAGAAAAAGTAAAGTTTTAAAATACGGTATATAAATCAAATCAAATAAACTAAATAAGTTAAAAATAAGTTGTGGCTATAGACCAGAGTTAGTTTATTATTAAAACCTTGTTCTTTTGATGTCATTTTAATCACATTATTGGTTTTAATTCAGCTAAGTGCACCTAGTTGGTCTTGGACTGTTGATTTGGGAAGAAGAGACTCTGCCACAGCAAGTTCTGCTGCTGTTACTGGCAACATCCCGCTTCCAACATTAGATCTTAGTGGCCTTATTAGCGCCTTCTCAAAAAAAGGTTTCACTACCAAAGAAATGGTAGCTTTATCAGGTGGGTTCAAATCTTAGTAACTCTAATTGTAGTGTTTAAAGTCTCATACAATGAATTCTAGCTTAACTCAATTAGTAAAGTTTCGAGTGTTTTACTTCAAAGGACGGAACCAAAACTTTTTGTTTGGGGTCAAGACTAAACAATCATAAGTCACTAATCATTGCACTAGTGAATTTTCCAATATCAATTCAAGATTTGCTTCTTCAATTGTCAAAGATAAAAGATAAATTTGTTTGTCTTGACTTGTGTATTAGATTTTTTATATTAGATTAGTGGTACCACATATTTGACTAGAAGATTTACGTTATAATATTAATCTAGCACTAGTTGTGTTTGTCATACAAATCCTACCTATATCTAGTTGGGGGAGCTCTAATAATTGGGGTCTGATATTTTACCTATTATTAAAAAAAAAAAAAAATCAACATATTTGGGGCCCCTACTATTAATGTAGTTCCACCCCTATATGACAAAGTGTGATTGATAGAGAATAAATTTGAGTATATAACATATGATTTTTATCTTCTCGTCAATTGAGGAACTTAAGTTTAAATCCTACAAACAAGAGAAAAAAAAATAAAAAATTAATGTTTGAAATTGATGGTAAACAGTAATTTTTGTATAGTAGATGCTATTTCAAATTATATGATACCTTACAGAAAATGCCTCGTATGAAATGACACCCACATTATTCTTATACTTTTTCTAGGAATTCACTCTGTCGGCCAAGCAAGTTGCAGAAACTTCCGAACCAGGATTTACAATGAAACCAACATAGATTCCTCATATGCAACTTCATTGAAATCAGTTTGTCCAAGCACTGGCGGTGACAACAATCTTGCCCCTCTAGATGTAACTACTCCAACAAACTTTGACAATGCTTACTACACGAATTTGATAAACAAAAAGGGTCTCTTACACTCGGATCAGCAACTCTTTAGCGGAGGTTCCACTGATTCCATAGTTACCACTTATAGCAACAACGTGGGAAACCTCATAACGGACTTTGCCAATGCAATGGTGAAGATGGGAAGACTCAGTCCACTCACGGGCACAAGCGGCCAAATAAGGAAAAATTGCAGGAAAGCCAACTAAGTAATTAAGGCACTAGAGTATGCTGTTTTTGTGTCCATTTTAATTGCTCTTTCACTTTTTTGTGGTTGAAAAAATAAGGGCATTAATGCTCGTTTGAATTAGTTTTCTAGTGTCAATTTTGAGTACAAGTTCAAAGAAATATTGGTATATGTATGACAAGAATTGTCCATCATGAACTGTGTATTCTCGGATATTGGCTCAACCGGAGTAATTAAATTAGATTGCAATGTTGTTGTGCGACTTGTGTTGAATTGTAATTTTATATCGGTCACCACGTGAACAAGTGACGAGTATCAATTTGTGCTGACAGATGGTATATTTTCATATCTTTTTTTTTTTTTTTTTTTTCTAATTCAATAGTTGGGATTAGGAAATTTGAACTCTAAACATCTTTATTGAAAAAATCAAGAGATGTTAGTTGATCTATCTATCATTGTGAATTCATATGGTTTTCTTTTAATAAAAAAAGTAGCGAGTACTCCTTGTAAAACCTTCTAATTAGGGATAAAATATAATTAGCTAATTCACCACCATGAGAGACACTAAACATGATCTCACCCTTTCACATGAGTTTGCCCCAATATATTGGCAAATCAAGGTTGCAATCTCTTGCATGCGTTAAGGATCTAGTGGTATTTTTAGTTTGTGGACAACATGTTAACACATTTGAGGTGGTTGACGCCTTCGATAAGAAAATTTATTTGCACAATCTAAAGGGAAAGGGAACACAAATATGAACCAACTGACTATCCAGCTTTTAGATTTTTCTTTGGCCCAATTAAATAAGAGGCCAAATATAACTTTTGAAAAAAAAAAAAAAAAATTGGATGTGGAGGACATGGCTCCCCTTCATCAACATATGGATCTGCCTTTGCATACAATGTAAAATAAATAATATTACAAACTCAAGCTCATCTCTAAACATCAAGATTAATGAACATGAATGGATATTTGTTTTTGGTAAAAGATGTTAGGGCAATATGCTTCATTAATTATTCAATTATTTATTTAAAATTTAATTTTACATATTATAAAAATGTCATTTTGATTATATAGGTTCAACACATCGTGTCAAAACAAGTTATAAATTAACTTCAGAATCTCTTTTTAGCTGAACAGATACGTCTTGTTCTTTTCTATGTGCATGGAACAATTATTACACTAATTAATCTTGATTTGACAAATGCACAGTACTGCGCACTCATATTTGAATCATTAGAATAACGTAGAAAAACGTTGCTTTCTATCAGGCGCATCAAACTTTGGATGTGTTCTAGATTGCATGCAAGCAAACAAAATCTACCACTCTATAGAGTAAACGTGTAGGGTCACTTGGTGACTGTAGAATTTCTCCGTCTTATGCACTGCCATGCATGTATGTCCTTTTCACATTAGTCAGTGTAAAATACCAGATATTCCTTAAATAAGAGACATATTAACTATTAACTATATACGAATAAGAGTAAAAGTTAAAAGGAAAATTCTTATTTTACATTGTACTAACAACGTAATTTTTTTTATAATATATAGACATTTGTGTGTCTAGCTACTATGTAAAATTTATATTACTAGTATAATGTAAACGTATAATTACTTTTAGTTAAAATAATTAAAAAAAAAAAAAAAAAAAAAAAAGAAAGAAAGAAAGAAAGAAAGAAGGGGAAAAACGAAAAAAGAAAAGGCATAAAAGTTACATATGCAATGGTGGTGGACTAATTAAATAACACTATCCTTCAATCCGTTTATTTTACATTAATTGTGTTTGTGTTAGCGCGTATGTGTTTGTGTTTTTGTCAAATAAATTAATATTATCGAAAAGAACAATCGTGACTAGGAGTTGGAGATATTACAAACAGATAAGCTAGAAACATGACTAGGAGATATTAGATAAGCCCAAGATACCTTTCATATCTTTTTCAATGTTTATTAGATCCACTTTCGATCGTTTGACTTCTCAAAAAAAAAAAAAAAAAAAACTTTCGATCCTTTGCAGTAGAATATAATAGTTAGGGGTGTCCAACCCACTCGACCAACCCGCCAAAACCAACTCCACCCAACCCGTTGTCATCCGATTTGATTGCTTCGGCAGTCAAACACAGGTTCGGAACTTCAAAAACTCAACACCAGTAGGTCGGTTGCAAGTCTCCTAATCCAAAACTTGTGAAACCTAACTCGACCAAAATACATCAATTCCAACAATTTCTCAAACTTTTCGGTGACTTTTCCAACTAGATACAATAGATTTTGACAACTAACACAGTCAGATCTAGCAAAAATACACCAAATCTGGTAGAAATTTATCAAACTTGACAAGTTCTTCGCACAAATTGGCAAAAATCTCTCCCAGATTCGACGAGATCTTCGCCAAATCTCACTGGATCTTGGACGAATTTGGCAAGATCTTGCCAAATCTAAAGAGATGTTGGCATCTTGTTGCTTTTCGATTTCACCCAAAACAGACCACCACCCAACAAAAACCCAAACTGGCCAAACTAATACTGGTCAGCTGCAGGTTTGGAAGTTCCCCAACCAATCTAATCAGGTCGGTTGCGGGTTGGGCATAAACCCGAACCAACCTATGGAATACCTTAATACTAGCTAGTCATCCAAATTAATTCATTCATAATGGGTTAAATGAATACTAGATTTTTTTTTTCTTCTTTAAAAAAAAAAGAAAAAGAAAAGAAGAAAAGAAAAAGAAAAGGAAGATAAAGAAGTTAACTAAGTATATATAAGTGGGCAGAGCTTATCCAGTTCCATTGTACATTGGACCTGTTATGATAGTATTTTATGTCATTATTTCAATGGATCTAGTGCATTGAACCCAAGCCTAACTCTATATTAGTCTACAAAATATTTCGCTTATAAGTTTGTATAAATTTTGTAGAGTAATTCTACGGTACCCCCTCAAAAAAGGGGGGAGGGGGTACAATACCCACTAGTAGGTAACCTGTTACACCAGGTTACTTTATTTTCACATTTGACGGTTTCATCTTCACATTGTGCAGTTCTAACATCACATGTCACAGTTCTTTTCTCACATTTGGTGGTTTCCTTACTTTTTTCTCACATTTGACAGTTCCATCCTCACATTGTGCAGTTTCAATATCACATGTGACAGTTCTTTTCTCACATTTAGGTGGTTCCCTTACTTTTTTCTCACACTTAACGGTTCCATCTCTACATTTTGCAGTTCCAACATCACATGTGATGGTTCTTTTCTCACATTTAGTGGTTCCCTTACTTTTTTCTCACACTTGATAATTCCATCCCCACATTGTGCAATTCCAACATCACATGTGACAGTTTTTTTCTAACATTAGGTGGTTCCCTTACTTTTTTTCCTCACATTTGACGATTCCATCCTCACATTGTGCGTTTCCAACATCACATCTAATAGTTCTTTTGTCATATTGCGCGATTCCCTTACTTTTTTCTCACGCTTAACGGTTCCATCCTCACATTGTGCAGTTCCAACATCACATGTGATAGTTCTTTTATCACATTTGGGTGGTTCCTTTATTGTTTTCTCACACTTGACGGTTCCATCTTCACATTGTGCACTTCCAACATCAAATGTGACAGTTATTTTCTCACATTTGGTGGTTCTATTACTGTTTTCTCATACTTGACGGTTCTATCTTCACATTTTGCAGTTCCAACATCACATGTGACAGTTTTTTTCTCACATTTGGTGGTTTCCATACTTTTTTTCTCACATTTGACGGTTTCATCCTCACATTGTGCAGTTCCAACATCACATGTGATAGTTCTTTCTCAAATTTGGTGGTTCCCTTACTTTTTTTTCCACACGTTTGACGGTTCCATCCTCACATTATGCGGTTTCAACATTACATGTGACAATTCTTTTGTCACATTTGGTGGTTCTCTTACTTTTTTCTCACACTTGATGGTTCCATCTTCATATTGTGCTGTTCCAACATCATATGTGACAGTTCTTTTCTCACATTTAGTAGTTCCCTTATTTTTTTCTCACATTTGACAGTTTCACCCTCACATTGTACAGTTCTAATATCATATGTGATAGTTTTTTTTCTCACATTTTGTGATTCCTTTACTTTTTTTTTCTCACATTTGACGGTTTCATCTTCACATTATGCGATTCCAATGTCACATCTGACAGTTCTTTTGTCATATTGGGTGGTTCTCTTACTTTTTTCTCATACTTGACGGTTCTATCCCCACATTGTGTAGTTCCAACATCACATGTGACAGTTCTTTTCTCACATTCGATAGTTCCCTTACTTTTTTTCCTCACATTTGACGGTTTCATCCTCACATTGTGCATTTCCAACATCACATTTGACAAATCTTTTGTCACATTGGGTGATTCCCTTACTTTTTTCTCACACTTAACGGTTTCATCCTCATAATGTGCAGTTCTAACATCACATGTGACAGTTCTTTTCTCAGCATTTAGGTGGTTCCCTTACTTTTTTCTCACACTTAACGGTTCCATCTCTACATTTTGCAGTTCCAACATCACATGTGACGGTTCTTTTCTCACATTTAGTGGTTCCCTTACTTTTTTCTCGCACTTGACGATTCCATCCCCACATTGTGCAGTTCCAACATCATATGTGACAGTTTTTTTCTAACATTCGGCGGTTCCCTTACTTTTTTTCCTCACATTTGACGATTCCATCCTCACATAGTGCGTTTCCAACATCACATCTGATAGTTCTTTTGTCATATTGGGTGGTTCCCTTACTTTTTTCTCACGCTTAACGGTTCCATCCTCACATTGTGCAGTTCCAACATCACATGTGACAGTTCTTTTCTCACATTTTGTGGTTCCCTTATTTTTTTCTCACATTTGACAGTTTCACCCTCACATTGTACAGTTCTAATATCACATGTGATAGTTTTTTTTCTCACATTTTGTGATTCCTTTACTTTTTTTTTTCTCACATTTGACGGTTTCATATTCACATTGTGCGATTCCAATGTCACATCTGACAGTTCTTTTGTCATATTGGGTGGTTCTCTTACTTTTTTCTCATACTTGACGGTTCTATCCCCACATTGTGTAGTTCCAACATCACGTGTGACAGTTTTTTTCTCACATTCGATGGTTCCCTTACTTTTTTTCCTCATATTTGACAGTTTCATCCTCACTGTGTGCATTTCCAACATCACGTTTGACAAATCTTTTGTCACATTGGGTGATTCCCTTACTTTTTTCACACACTTAACGGTTTCATCCTAATAATGTGCAGTTCTAACATCACATGTGACAGTTCTTTTCTCAGCATTTAGGTGGTTCCCTTACTTTTTTCTCACACTTAACGGTTCCATCTCTATATTTTGCAGTTCCAACATCACATGTGACGGCTATTTTCTCACATTTAGTGGTTCCCTTACTTTTTCTCGCACTTGACGATTCCATCCCCACATTGTGCAGTTCCAACATCACATGTGACAGTTTGTTTCTAACATTCGGTGGTTCCCTTACTTTTTTTCCTCACATTTGACGATTTCATCCTCACATTGTACGTTTCCAACATCACATCTGATAGTTCTTTTGCATTATTGGGTGGTTCCCTTACTTTTTTCTCACGCTTAATGGTTCCATCCTCACATTGTGCAGTTCCAACATCACATGTGATAGTTCTTTTCTCACATTTGGGTGGTTCCTTTATTGTTTTCTCACACTTGACGGTTCCATCTTCACATTTTGCAGTTCCAACATCACATGTGACAGTTATTTTCTCACATTTGGTGGTCCCATTACTATTTACTCACATTTGAGGGTTCTATCTTCACATTTTGCAGTTCCAACATCACATGTGACAGTTTTTTTCTCACATTTGGTGGTTCCCTTACTTTTTTTCTCACATTTGACGGTTCCATCCTCACATTGTGCAGTTCCAACATCACATGTGATAGTTCTTTCTCACATATGGTGGTTCCAGTACTGTTTTCTCATACTTGACGGTTCTATCTTCACATTTTGCAGTTCCAACATAACATGTGACAGTTTTTTTCTCACATTTGGTGGTTTCCTTACTTTTTTTCTCACATTTGACGGTTCCATCCTCACATTGTGCAGTTCCAACATCACATGTGATAGTTCTTTCTCAAATTTGGTGGTTCCCTTACTTTTTTTTCCTCACGTTTGACGGTTCCATCCTCACATTATGCGGTTTCAACATTACATGTGACAATTATTTTGTCACATTTGGTGGTTCTCTTACTTTTTTCTCACACTTGATGGTTCCATCTTCATATTGTGCTGTTCCAACATCACATGTGACAGTTCTTTTCTCACATTTGGTGGTTCCCTTATTTTTTTCTCACATTTGACAGTTTCACCCTCACATTGTACAGTTCTAATATCACACGTGATAGTTTTTTTTCTCACATTTTGTGATTCCTTTACTTTTTTTTTTCTCACATTTGACGGTTTCATCTTCACATTGTGCGATTCCAATGTCACATCTGACAGTTCTTTTGTCATATTGGGTGGTTCCAACATCACATGTGACAGTTCTTTTCTCACATTCGATGGTTCCCTTACTTTTTTTACTCACATTTGACGGTTTCATCCTCACATTGGGCATTTCCAACATCACGTTTGACAAATCTTTTGTCACATTGGGTGATTCCCTCACTTTTTTCTCACAGTTAACGGTTTCATCCTAATAATGTGCAGTTCTAACATCACATGTGACAGTACTTTTCTCAGCATTTAGGTGGTTCCCTTACTTTTTTCTCACACTTAACGGTTCCATCTCTACATTTTGCAGTTCCAACATCACATGTGACGGTTCTTTTCTCACATTTAGTGGTTCCCTTACTTTTTTCTCGCACTTGACGATTCCACCCCCACATTGTGCAGTTCCAACATCACATGTGACAGTTTGTATCTAACATTCGGTGGTTCCCTTACTTTTTTTCCTCACATTTGACGATTCCATCCTCACATTGTACGTTTCCAACATCACATTTGATAGTTCTTTTGTCATATTGGGTGGTACCCTTACTTTTTTCTCACGCTTAACGGTTCCATCCTCACATTGTGCAGTTCCAACATCACATGTGATAGTTCTTTTCTCACATTTGGGTGGTTCCTTTATTGTTTTCTCTCACTTGACGGTTCCATCTTCACATTTTGCAGTTCCAACATTAAATGTGAAAGTTATTTTCTCACATTTGGTGGTCCCATTACTGTTTACTCAAACTTGACGGTTCTATCTTCACATTTTGCAGTTCAAACATCACATGTGACAGTTT
Source organism: Quercus robur (assembly GCF_932294415.1). NCBI lineage: Eukaryota > Viridiplantae > Streptophyta > Magnoliopsida > Fagales > Fagaceae > Quercus > Quercus robur. The sequence continues at coordinate 16,494,186 of NC_065540.1, forward strand.
TTTTCTCACATTTGGTGGTTCTCTTACTTTTTTTCTCACATTTGACGGTTCCATCCTCACATTATGCAGTTCCAACATCACATGTGATAGTTCTTTCTCACATTTGGTGGTTCCCTTACTTTTTTTTCCTCACGTTTGACGGTTCCATCCTCACATTATGCGGTTTCAACATTACATGTGACAATTATTTTGTCACATTTGGTGGTTCTCTTACTTTTTTCTCACACTTGATGGTTCCATCTTCATATTGTGCTGTTCCAACATCACATGTGACAGTTCTTTTCTCACATTTGGTGGTTCCCTTATTTTTTTCTCACATTTGACAGTTTCACCCTCACATTGTACAGTTCTAATATCACATGTGATAGTTTTTTTTCTCACATTTTGTGATTCCTTTACTTTTTTTTTTCTCACATTTGACGGTTTCATCTTCACATTGTGCGATTCCAATGTCACATCTGACAGTTCTTTTGTCATATTGGGTGGTTCCAACATCACATGTGACAGTTCTTTTCTCACATTCGATGGTTCCCTTACTTTTTCTCCTCACATTTGACGGTTTCATCCTCACATTGGGCATTTCCAACATCACGTTTGACAAATCTTTTGTCACATTGGGTGATTCCCTTACTTTTTTCTCACAGTTAACGGTTTCATCCTAATAATGTGCAGTTCTAACATCACATGCGACAGTTCTTTTCTCAGCATTTAGGTGGTTCCCTTACTTTTTTCTCACACTTAACGGTTCCATCTCTACATTTTGCAGTTCCAACATCACATGTGACGGTTCTTTTCTCACATTTAGTGGTTCCCTTACTTTTTTCTCGCACTTGACGATTCCACCCCCACATTGTGCAGTTCCAACATCAAATGTGACAGTTTGTATCTAACATTCGGTGGTTCCCTTACTTTTTTTCCTCACATTTGACGATTCCATCCTCACATTGTACGTTTCCAACATCACATTTGATAGTTCTTTTGTCATATTGGGTGGTACCCTTACTTTTTTCTCACGCTTAACGGTTCCATCCTCACATTGTGCAGTTCCAACATCACATGTGATAGTTCTTTTCTCACATTTGGGTGGTTCCTTTATTGTTTTCTCACACTTGACGGTTCCATCTTCACATTTTGCAGTTCCAACATTAAATGTGACAGTTATTTTCTCACATTTGGTGGTCCCATTACTGTTTACTCACACTTGACGGTTCTATCTTCACATTTTGCAGTTCAAACATCACATGTGACAGTTTTTTTCTCACATTTGGTGGTTCCCTTACTTTTTTTCTCACATTTGACGGTTCCATCCTCACATTATGCAGTTCCAACATCACATGTGATAGTTCCTTCTCACATTTGGTGGTTCCCTTACTTTTTTTTCCTCACGTTTGACGGTTCCATCCTCACATTATGCGGTTCCAACATTACATGTGACAATTCTTTTGTAACATTTGGTGGTTCTCTTACTTTTTTCTCAAACTTGATGATTCCATCTTCATATTGTGCTGTTCCAACATCACATGTGACAGTTCTTTTCTCACATTCGGTGTTTCCCTTATTTTTTTCCTCACATTTGACGATTTCATCCTCACATTGTGCGTTTCCAACATCACATCTGATAGTTCTTTTGTCATATTGGGCGGTTCCCTTACTTTTTTCTCACGCTTAACGGTTCCATCCTCACATTGTGCAGTTCCAACATCACATGTGATAGTTCTTTTCTCACATTTGGGTGGTTCCTTTATTGTTTTCTCACACTTGACGGTTCCATCTTCACATTTTGCAGTTCCAACATCACATGTGACAGTTATTTTCTCACATTTGGTGGTTCCATTACTGTTTTCTCATACTTGACGGTTCTATCTTCACATTTTGCAGTTCCAACATCACATGTGACAGTTTTTTTCTCACATTTGGTGGTTTCCTTACTTTTTTTCTCACATTTGACGGTTCCATCCTCACATTGTGCAGTTCCAACATCACATGTGATAGTTCTTTCTCAAATTTGGTGGTTCCCTTACTTTTTTTTCCTCACGTTTGACGGTTCCATCCTCACATTATGCGGTTTCAACATTACATGTGACAATTCTTTTGTCACATTTGGTGGTTCTCTTACTTTTTTCTCACACTTGATGGTTCCATCTTCATATTGTGCTGTTCCAACATCACATGTGACAGTTCTTTTCTCACATTTGGTGGTTCCCTTATTTTTTTCTCACATTTGACAGTTTCACCCTCACATTGTACAGTTCTAATATCACATGTGATAGTTTTTTTTCTCACATTTTGTGATTCCTTTACTTTTTTTTTTCTCACATTTGACGGTTTCATATTCACATTGTGCGATTCCAATGTCACATCTGACAGTTCTTTTGTCATATTGGGTGGTTCTCTTACTTTTTTCTCATACTTGACGGTTCTATCCCCACATTGTGTAGTTCCAACATCACATGTGACAGTTTTTTTCTCACATTCGATGGTTCCCTTACTTTATTTCCCCATATTTGACAGTTTCATCCTCACTGTGTGCATTTCCAACATCACGTTCGACAAATCTTTTGTCACATTGGGTGATTCCCTTACTTTTTTCTCACACTTAACGGTATTATCCTAATAATGTGCAGTTCTAACATCAAATGTGACAGTTCTTTTCTCAGCATTTAGGTGGTTCCCTTACTTTTTTCTCACACTTAACGGTTCCATCTCTATATTTTGCAGTTCCAACATCACATGTGACGGCTATTTTCTCACATTTAGTGGTTCCCTTACTTTTTCTCGCACTTGACGATTCCATCCCCACATTGTGCAGTTCCAACATCACATGTGACAGTTTGTTTCTAACATTCGGTGGTTCCCTTACTTTTTTTCCTCACATTTGACGATTCCATCCTCACATTGTACGTTTCCAACATCACATCTGATAGTTCTTTTGCATTATTGGGTGGTTCCCTTACTTTTTTCTCACGCTTAATGGTTCCATCCTCACATTGTGCAGTTCCAACATCACATGTGATAGTTCTTTTCTCACATTTGGGTGGTTCCTTTATTGTTTTCTCACACTTGACGGTTCCATCTTCACATTTTGCAGTTCCAACATCACATGTGACAGTTATTTTCTCACATTTGGTGGTCCCATTACTATTTACTCACACTTGAGGGTTCTATCTTCACATTTTGCAGTTCCAACATCACATGTGACAGTTTTTTTCTCACATTTGGTGGTTCCCTTACTTTTTTTCTCACATTTGACGGTTCCATCCTCACATTGTGCAGTTCCAACATCACATGTGATAGTTCTTTCTCACATATGGTGGTTCCAGTACTGTTTTCTCATACTTGACGGTTCTATCTTCACATTTTGCAGTTCCAACATAACATGTGACAGTTTTTTTCTCACATTTGGTGGTTTCCTTACTTTTTTTCTCACATTTGACGGTTCCATCCTCACATTGTGCAGTTCCAACATCACATGTGATAGTTCTTTCTCAAATTTGGTGGTTCCCTTACTTTTTTTTCCTCACGTTTGACGGTTCCATCCTCACATTATGCGGTTTCAACATTACATGTGACAATTATTTTGTCACATTTGGTGGTTCTCTTACTTTTTTCTCACACTTGATGGTTCCATCTTCATATTGTGCTGTTCCAACATCACATGTGACAGTTCTTTTCTCACATTTGGTGGTTCCCTTATTTTTTTCTCACATTTGACAGTTTCACCCTCACATTGTACAGTTCTAATATCACCTGTGATAGTTTTTTTTCTCACATTTTGTGATTCCTTTACTTTTTTTTTTCTCACATTTGACGGTTTCATCTTCACATTGTGCGATTCCAATGTCACATCTGACAGTTCTTTTGTCATATTGGGTGGTTCCAACATCACATGTGACAGTTCTTTTCTCACATTCGATGGTTCCCTTACTTTTTTTACTCACATTTGACGGTTTCATCCTCACATTGGGCATTTCCAACATCACGTTTGACAAATCTTTTGTCACATTGGGTGATTCCCTTACTTTTTTCTCACAGTTAACGGTTTCATCCTAATAATGTGCAGTTCTAACATCACATGTGACAGTTCTTTTCTCAGCATTTAGGTGGTTCCCTTACTTTTTTCTCACACTTAACGGTTCCATCTCTACATTTTGCAGTTCCAACATCACATGTGACGGTTCTTTTCTCACATTTAGTGGTTCCCTTACTTTTTTCTCGCACTTGACGATTCCACCCCCACATTGTGCAGTTCCAACATCACATGTGACAGTTTGTATCTAACATTCGGTGGTTCCCTTACTTTTTTTCCTCACATTTGACGATTCCATCCTCACATTGTACGTTTCCAACATCACATTTGATAGTTCTTTTGTCATATTGGGTGGTACCCTTACTTTTTTCTCACGCTTAACGGTTCCATCCTCACATTGTGCAGTTCCAACATCACATGTGATAGTTCTTTTCTCACATTTGGGTGGTTCCTTTATTGTTTTCTCACACTTGACGGTTCCATCTTCACATTTTGCAGTTCCAACATTAAATGTGACAGTTATTTTCTCACATTTGGTGGTCCCATTACTGTTTACTCACACTTGACGGTTCTATCTTCACATTTTGCAGTTCAAACATCACATGTGACAGTTTTTTTCTCACATTTGGTGGTTCTCTTACTTTTTTTCTCACATTTGACGGTTCCATCCTCACATTATGCAGTTCCAACATCACATGTGATAGTTCTTTCTCACATTTGGTGGTTCCCTTACTTTTTTTTCCTCACGTTTGACGGTTCCATCCTGACATTATGCGGTTTCAACATTACATGTGACAATTATTTTGTCACATTTGGTGGTTCTCTTACTTTTTTCTCACACTTGACGGTTCCATCTTCACATTTTGCAGTTCCAACATCACATGTGACAGTTATTTTCTCACATTTGGTGGTTCCATTACTGTTTTCTCATACTTGACGGTTCTATCTTCACATTTTGCAGTTCCAACATCACATGTGACAGTTTTTTTCTCACATTTGGTGGTTCCCTTACTTTTTTTTCCTCACGTTTGACGGTTCCATCCTCACATTATGCGGTTTCAACATTACATGTGACAATTATTTTGTTACATTTGGTGGTTCTCTTACTTTTTTCTCACACTTGATGGTTCCATCTTCATATTGTGCTGTTCCAACATCACATGTGACAGTTCTTTTCTCACATTTGGTGGTTCCCTTATTTTTTTCTCACATTTGACAGTTTCACCCTCACATTGTACAGTTCTAATATCACATGTGATAGTTTTTTTTCTCACATTTTGTGATTCCTTTACTTTTTTTTTTCTCACATTTGACGGTTTCATCTTCACATTGTGCGATTCCAATGTCACATCTGACAGTTCTTTTGTCATATTGGGTGGTTCCAACATCACATGTGACAGTTCTTTTCTCACATTCGATGGTTCCCTTACTTTTTCTCCTCACATTTGACGGTTTCATCCTCACATTGGGCATTTCCAACATCACGTTTGACAAATCTTTTGTCACATTGGGTGATTCCCTTACTTTTTTCTCACAGTTAACGGTTTCATCCTAATAATGTGCAGTTCTAACATCACATGTGATAGTTCTTTTCTCACATTTGGGTGGTTCATTTATTGTTTTCTCACACTTGACGGTACCATCTTCACATTTTGCAGTTCCAACATCACATGTGACAGTTATTTTCTAACATATGGTGGTTCCATTACTGTTTTCTCATACTTGACGATTCTATCTTCACATTTTGCAGTTCCAACATCACATGTGACAGTTTTTTTCTCACATTTGGTGGTTTCCTTACTTTTTTTCTTTCATTTGACGGTTTCATCCTCATATTGTGCAGTTCCAACATCACATCTGATAGTTCTTTCTCAAATTTGGTGGTTCCCTTACTTTTTTTTCCTCACGTTTGACGGTTCCATCCTTACATTATGCGGTTTCAACGTTACATGTGACAATTCTTTTGTCACATTTGGTGGTTCTCTTACTTTTTTCTCACACTTGATGGTTCCATCTTCATATTGTGCTGTTCCAACATCACATGTTATAGTTCTTTTCTCACATTTGGTGGTTCCCTTATTTTTTTCTCACATTTGACAGTTTCACCCTCACATTGTACAGTTCTAATATCACATGTGATAGTTTTTTTTCTCACATTTTGTGATTCCTTTACTTTTTTTTTTCTCATACTTGACGGTTCTATCTTCACATTTTGCAGTTCAAACATCACATGTGACAGTTTTTTTCTCACATTTGGTGGTTCCCTTACTTTTTTTCTCACATTTGACGGTTCGATCCTCACATTATGCAGTTCCAACATCACATGTGATAGTTCTTTCTCACATTTAGTGGTTCCTTTACTTTTTTTTCCTCACGTTTGACGGTTCCATCCTCACATTTTGCGGTTCTAACATTACATGTGACAATTCTTTTGTCACATTTGGTGGTTCTCTTACTTTTTTCTCACACTTGATGGTTCTATCTTCATATTGTGCTGTTCCAACATCACATGTGACAGTTCTTTTCTCACATTTGGTGTTTCCCTTATTTTTTTCCTCACATTTGACAGTTTCATCCTCACATTGTATAGTTCTAATATCACATGTGATAGTTTTTTTCTCACATTTTGTGATTCCTTTACTTTTTTTTTCTCACATTTGACGGTTTCAGCTTCACATTGTGCGATTCCAATGTCACATCTGACAGTTCTAATGTCACATCTGACAGTTCTTTTGTCATATTGGGTGGTTCCCTTACTTTTTTTCCTCATATTTGACAGTTTCATCCTCACTGTGTGCATTTCCAACATCACGTTAGACAAATCTTTTGTCACATTGGGTGATTCCCTTACTTTTTTCTCACACTTAACGGTTTCATCCTAATAATGTGCAGTTCTAACATCACATGTGACAGTTCTTTTCTCAGCATTTAGGTGGCTCCCTTACTTTTTTCTCACACTTAACGGTTCCATCTCTATATTTTGCAGTTCCAACATCACATGTGACGGCTATTTTCTCACATTTAGTGGTTCCCTTACTTTTTCTCGCACTTGACGATTCCATCCCCACATTGTGCAGTTCCAACATCACATGTGACAGTTTGTTTCTAACATTCGGTGGTTCCCTTACTTTTTTTCCTCACATTTGACGATTCCATCCTCACATTGTACGTTTCCAACATCACATCTGATAGTTCTTTTGCATTATTGGGTGGTTCCCTTACTTTTTTCTCACGCTTAATGGTTCCATCCTCACATTGTGCAGTTCCAACATCACATGTGATAGTTCTTTTCTCACATTTGGGTGGTTCCTTTATTGTTTTCTCACACTTGACGGTTCCATCTTCACATTTTGCAGTTCCAACATCACATGTGACAGTTATTTTCTCACATTTGGTGGTCCCATTACTATTTACTCACACTTGAGGGTTCTATCTTCACATTTTGCAGTTCCAACATCACATGTGACAGTTTTTTTCTCACATTTGGTGGTTCCCTTACTTTTTTTCTCACATTTGACGGTTCCATCCTCACATTGTGCAGTTCCAACATCACATGTGATAGTTCTTTCTCACATATGGTGGTTCCAGTACTGTTTTCTCATACTTGACGGTTCTATCTTCACATTTTGCAGTTCCAACATAACATGTGACAGTTTTTTTCTCACATTTGGTGGTTTCCTTACTTTTTTTCTCACATTTGACGGTTCCATCCTCACATTGTGCAGTTCCAACATCACATGTGATAGTTCTTTCTCAAATTTGGTGGTTCCCTTACTTTTTTTTCCTCACGTTTGACGGTTCCATCCTCACATTATGCGGTTTCAACATTACATGTGACAATTATTTTGTCACATTTGGTGGTTCTCTTACTTTTTTCTCACACTTGATGGTTCCATCTTCATATTGTGCTGTTCCAACATCACATGTGACAGTTCTTTTCTCACATTTGGTGGTTCCCTTATTTTTTTCTCACATTTGACAGTTTCACCCTCACATTGTACAGTTCTAATATCACCTGTGATAGTTTTTTTTCTCACATTTTGTGATTGCTTTACTTTTTTTTTTCTCACATTTGACGGTTTCATCTTCACATTGTGCGATTCCAATGTCACATCTGACAGTTCTTTTGTCATATTGGGTGGTTCCAACATCACATGTGACAGTTCTTTTCTCACATTCGATGGTTCCCTTACTTTTTTTACTCACATTTGACGGTTTCATCCTCACATTGGGCATTTCCAACATCACGTTTGACAAATCTTTTGTCACATTGGGTGATTCCCTTACTTTTTTCTCACAGTTAACGGTTTCATCCTAATAATGTGCAGTTCTAACATCACATGTGACAGTTCTTTTCTCAGCATTTAGGTGGTTCCCTTACTTTTTTCTCACACTTAACGGTTCCATCTCTACATTTTGCAGTTCCAACATCACATGTGACGGTTCTTTTCTCACATTTAGTGGTTCCCTTACTTTTTTCTCGCACTTGACGATTCCACCCCCACATTGTGCAGTTCCAACATCACATGTGACAGTTTGTATCTAACATTCGGTGGTTCCCTTACTTTTTTTCCTCACATTTGACGATTCCATCCTCACATTGTACGTTTCCAACATCACATTTGATAGTTCTTTTGTCATATTGGGTGGTACCCTTACTTTTTTCTCACGCTTAACGGTTCCATCCTCACATTGTGCAGTTCCAACATCACATGTGATAGTTCTTTTCTCACATTTGGGTGGTTCCTTTATTGTTTTCTCACACTTGACGGTTCCATCTTCACATTTTGCAGTTCCAACATTAAATGTGACAGTTATTTTCTCACATTTGGTGGTCCCATTACTGTTTACTCACACTTGACGGTTCTATCTTCACATTTTGCAGTTCAAACATCACATGTGACAGTTTTTTTCTCACATTTGGTGGTTCTCTTACTTTTTTTCTCACATTTGACGGTTCCATCCTCACATTATGCAGTTCCAACATCACATGTGATAGTTCTTTCTCACATTTGGTGGTTCCCTTACTTTTTTTTCCTCACGTTTGACGGTTCCATCCTGACATTATGCGGTTTCAACATTACATGTGACAATTATTTTGTCACATTTGGTGGTTCTCTTACTTTTTTCTCACACTTGACGGTTCCATCTTCACATTTTGCAGTTCCAACATCACATGTGACAGTTATTTTCTCACATTTGGTGGTTCCATTACTGTTTTCTCATACTTGACGGTTCTATCTTCACATTTTGCAGTTCCAACATCACATGTGACAGTTTTTTTCTCACATTTGGTGGTTCCCTTACTTTTTTTTCCTCACGTTTGACGGTTCCATCCTCACATTATGCGGTTTCAACATTACATGTGACAATTATTTTGTTACATTTGGTGGTTCTCTTACTTTTTTCTCACACTTGATGGTTCCATCTTCATATTGTGCTGTTCCAACATCACATGTGACAGTTCTTTTCTCACATTTGGTGGTTCCCTTATTTTTTTCTCACATTTGACAGTTTCACCCTCACATTGTACAGTTCTAATATCACATGTGATAGTTTTTTTTCTCACATTTTGTGATTCCTTTACTTTTTTTTTTCTCACATTTGACGGTTTCATCTTCACATTGTGCGATTCCAATGTCACATCTGACAGTTCTTTTGTCATATTGGGTGGTTCCAACATCACATGTGACAGTTCTTTTCTCACATTCGATGGTTCCCTTACTTTTTCTCCTCACATTTGACGGTTTCATCCTCACATTGGGCATTTCCAACATCACGTTTGACAAATCTTTTGTCACATTGGGTGATTCCCTTACTTTTTTCTCACAGTTAACGGTTTCATCCTAATAATGTGCAGTTCTAACATCACATGTGATAGTTCTTTTCTCACATTTGGGTGGTTCATTTATTGTTTTCTCACACTTGACGGTACCATCTTCACATTTTGCAGTTCCAACATCACATGTGACAGTTATTTTCTAACATATGGTGGTTCCATTACTGTTTTCTCATACTTGACGATTCTATCTTCACATTTTGCAGTTCCAACATCACATGTGACAGTTTTTTTCTCACATTTGGTGGTTTCCTTACTTTTTTTCTTTCATTTGACGGTTTCATCCTCATATTGTGCAGTTCCAACATCACATCTGATAGTTCTTTCTCAAATTTGGTGGTTCCCTTACTTTTTTTTCCTCACGTTTGACGGTTCCATCCTTACATTATGCGGTTTCAACGTTACATGTGACAATTCTTTTGTCACATTTGGTGGTTCTCTTACTTTTTTCTCACACTTGATGGTTCCATCTTCATATTGTGCTGTTCCAACATCACATGTTATAGTTCTTTTCTCACATTTGGTGGTTCCCTTATTTTTTTCTCACATTTGACAGTTTCACCCTCACATTGTACAGTTCTAATATCACATGTGATAGTTTTTTTTCTCACATTTTGTGATTCCTTTACTTTTTTTTTTCTCACACTTGACGGTTCTATCTTCACATTTTGCAGTTCAAACATCACATGTGACAGTTTTTTTCTCACATTTGGTGGTTCCCTTACTTTTTTTCTCACATTTGACGGTTCGATCCTCACATTATGCAGTTCCAACATCACATGTGATAGTTCTTTCTCACATTTAGTGGTTCCTTTACTTTTTTTTCCTCACGTTTGACGGTTCCATCCTCACATTTTGCGGTTCTAACATTACATGTGACAATTCTTTTGTCACATTTGGTGGTTCTCTTACTTTTTTCTCACACTTGATGGTTCTATCTTCATATTGTGCTGTTCCAACATCACATGTGACAGTTCTTTTCTCACATTTGGTGTTTCCCTTATTTTTTTCCTCACATTTGACAGTTTCATCCTCACATTGTATAGTTCTAATATCACATGTGATAGTTTTTTTCTCACATTTTGTGATTCCTTTACTTTTTTTTTCTCACATTTGACGGTTTCAGCTTCACATTGTGCGATTCCAATGTCACATCTGACAGTTCTAATGTCACATCTGACAGTTCTTTTGTCATATTGGGTGGTTCCCTTACTTTTTTTCCTCATATTTGACAGTTTCATCCTCACTGTGTGCATTTCCAACATCACGTTAGACAAATCTTTTGTCACATTGGGTGATTCCCTTACTTTTTTCTCACACTTAACGGTTTCATCCTAATAATGTGCAGTTCTAACATCACATGTGACAGTTCTTTTCTCAGCATTTAGGTGGCTCCCTTACTTTTTTCTCACACTTAACGGTTCCATCTCTATATTTTGCAGTTCCAACATCACATGTGACGGCTATTTTCTCACATTTAGTGGTTCCCTTACTTTTTCTCGCACTTGACGATTCCATCCCCACATTGTGCAGTTCCAACATCACATGTGACAGTTTGTTTCTAACATTCGGTGGTTCCCTTACTTTTTTTCCTCACATTTGACGATTCCATCCTCACATTGTACGTTTCCAACATCACATCTGATAGTTCTTTTGCATTATTGGGTGGTTCCCTTACTTTTTTCTCACGCTTAATGGTTCCATCCTCACATTGTGCAGTTCCAACATCACATGTGATAGTTCTTTTCTCACATTTGGGTGGTTCCTTTATTGTTTTCTCACACTTGACGGTTCCATCTTCACATTTTGCAGTTCCAACATCACATGTGACAGTTATTTTCTCACATTTGGTGGTCCCATTACTATTTACTCACACTTGAGGGTTCTATCTTCACATTTTGCAGTTCCAACATCACATGTGACAGTTTTTTTCTCACATTTGGTGGTTCCCTTACTTTTTTTCTCACATTTGACGGTTCCATCCTCACATTGTGCAGTTCCAACATCACATGTGATAGTTCTTTCTCACATATGGTGGTTCCATTACTGTTTTCTCATACTTGACGGTTCTATCTTCACATTTTGCAGTTCCAACATAACATGTGACAGTTTTTTTCTCACATTTGGTGGTTTCCTTACTTTTTTTCTCACATTTGACGGTTCCATCCTCACATTGTGCAGTTCCAACATCACATGTGATAGTTCTTTCTCAAATTTGGTGGTTCCCTTACTTTTTTTTCCTCACGTTTGACGGTTCCATCCTCACATTATGCGGTTTCAACATTACATGTGACAATTATTTTGTCACATTTGGTGGTTCTCTTACTTTTTTCTCACACTTGATGGTTCCATCTTCATATTGTGCTGTTCCAACATCACATGTGACAGTTCTTTTCTCACATTTGGTGGTTCCCTTATTTTTTTCTCACATTTGACAGTTTCACCCTCACATTGTACAGTTCTAATTTCACATGTGATAGTTTTTTTTCTCACATTTTGTGATTCCTTTACTTTTTTTTTCTCACATTTGACGGTTTCATCTTCACATTGTGCGATTCCAATGTCACATCTGACAGTTCTTTTGTCATATTGGGTGGTTCCAACATCACATGTGACAGTTCTTTTCTCACATTCGATGGTTCCCTTACTTTTTTTCCTCACATTTGACGGTTTCATCCTCACATTGGGCATTTCCAACATCACGTTTGACAAATCTTTTGTCACATTGGGTGATTCCCTTACTTTTTTCTCACAGTTAACGGTTTCATCCTAATAATGTGCAGTTCTAACATCACATGTGACAGTTCTTTTCTCAGCATTTAGGTGGTTCCCTTACTTTTTTCTCACACTTAACGGTTCCATCTCTACATTTTGCAGTTCCAACATCACATGTGACGGTTCTTTTCTCACATTTAGTGGTTCCCTTACTTTTTTCTCGCACTTGACGATTCCACCCCCACATTGTGCAGTTCCAACATCACATGTGACAGTTTGTATCTAACATTCGGTGGTTCCCTTACTTTTTTTCCTCACATTTGACGATTCCATCCTCACATTGTACGTTTCCAACATCACATTTGATAGTTCTTTTGTCATATTGGGTGGTACCCTTACTTTTTTCTCACGCTTAACGGTTCCATCCTCACATTGTGCAGTTCCAACATCACATGTGATAGTTCTTTTCTCACATTTGGGTGGTTCCTTTATTGTTTTCTCAGACTTGACGGTTCCATCTTCACATTTTGCAGTTCCAACATTAAATGTGACAGTTATTTTCTCACATTTGGTGGTCCCATTACTGTTTACTCACACTTGACGGTTCTATCTTCACATTTTGCAGTTCAAACATCACATGTGACAGTTTTTTTCTCACATTTGGTGGTTCTCTTACTTTTTTTCTCACATTTGACGGTTCCATCCTCACATTATGCAGTTCCAACATCACATGTGATAGTTCTTTCTCACATTTGGTGGTTCCCTTACTTTTTTTTCCTCACGTTTGACGGTTCCATCCTGACATTATGCGGTTTCAACATTACATGTGACAATTATTTTGTCACATTTGGTGGTTCTCTTACTTTTTTCTCACACTTGACGGTTCCATCTTCACATTTTGCAGTTCCAACATCACATGTGACAGTTATTTTCTCACATTTGGTGGTTCCATTACTGTTTTCTCATACTTGACGGTTCTATCTTCACATTTTGCAGTTCCAACATCACATGTGACAGTTTTTTTCTCACATTTGGTGGTTCCCTTACTTTTTTTTCCTCCCGTTTGACGGTTCCATCCTCACATTATGCGGTTTCAACATTACATGTGACAATTATTTTGTTACATTTGGTGGTTCTCTTACTTTTTTCTCACACTTGATGGTTCCATCTTCATATTGTGCTGTTCCAACATCACATGTGACAGTTCTTTTCTCACATTTGGTGGTTCCCTTATTTTTTTCTCACATTTGACAGTTTCACCCTCACATTGTACAGTTCTAATATCACATGTGATAGTTTTTTTTCTCACATTTTGTGATTCCTTTACTTTTTTTTTTCTCACATTTGACGGTTTCATCTTCACATTGTGCGATTCCAATGTCACATCTGACAGTTCTTTTGTCATATTGGGTGGTTCCAACATCACATGTGACAGTTCTTTTCTCACATTCGATGGTTCCCTTACTTTTTCTCCTCACATTTGACGGTTTCATCCTCACATTGGGCATTTCCAACATCACGTTTGACAAATCTTTTGTCACATTGGGTGATTCCCTTACTTTTTTCTCACAGTTAACGGTTTCATCCTAATAATGTGCAGTTCTAACATCACATGTGATAGTTCTTTTCTCACATTTGGGTGGTTCATTTATTGTTTTCTCACACTTGACGGTACCATCTTCACATTTTGCAGTTCCAACATCACATGTGACAGTTATTTTCTAACATATGGTGGTTCCATTACTGTTTTCTCATACTTGACGATTCTATCTTCACATTTTGCAGTTCCAACATCACATGTGACAGTTTTTTTCTCACATTTGGTGGTTTCCTTACTTTTTTTCTTTCATTTGACGGTTTCATCCTCATATTGTGCAGTTCCAACATCACATCTGATAGTTCTTTCTCAAATTTGGTGGTTCCCTTACTTTTTTTTCCTCACGTTTGACGGTTCCATCCTTACATTATGCGGTTTCAACGTTACATGTGACAATTCTTTTGTCACATTTGGTGGTTCTCTTACTTTTTTCTCACACTTGATGGTTCCATCTTCATATTGTGCTGTTCCAACATCACATGTTATAGTTCTTTTCTCACATTTGGTGGTTCCCTTATTTTTTTCTCACATTTGACAGTTTCACCCTCACATTGTACAGTTCTAATATCACATGTGATAGTTTTTTTTCTCACATTTTGTGATTCCTTTACTTTTTTTTTTCTCACACTTGACGGTTCTATCTTCACATTTTGCAGTTCAAACATCACATGTGACAGTTTTTTTCTCACATTTGGTGGTTCCCTTACTTTTTTTCTCACATTTGACGGTTCGATCCTCACATTATGCAGTTCCAACATCACATGTGATAGTTCTTTCTCACATTTAGTGGTTCCTTTACTTTTTTTTCCTCACGTTTGACGGTTCCATCCTCACATTTTGCGGTTCTAACATTACATGTGACAATTCTTTTGTCACATTTGGTGGTTCTCTTACTTTTTTCTCACACTTGATGGTTCTATCTTCATATTGTGCTGTTCCAACATCACATGTGACAGTTCTTTTCTCACATTTGGTGTTTCCCTTATTTTTTTCCTCACATTTGACAGTTTCATCCTCACATTGTATAGTTCTAATATCACATGTGATAGTTTTTTTCTCACATTTTGTGATTCCTTTACTTTTTTTTTCTCACATTTGACGGTTTCAGCTTCACATTGTGCGATTCCAATGTCACATCTGACAGTTCTAATGTCACATCTGACAGTTCTTTTGTCATATTGGGTGGTTCCCTTACTTTTTTTCCTCATATTTGACAGTTTCATCCTCACTGTGTGCATTTCCAACATCACGTTAGACAAATCTTTTGTCACATTGGGTGATTCCCTTACTTTTTTCTCACACTTAACGGTTTCATCCTAATAATGTGCAGTTCTAACATCACATGTGACAGTTCTTTTCTCAGCATTTAGGTGGCTCCCTTACTTTTTTCTCACACTTAACGGTTCCATCTCTATATTTTGCAGTTCCAACATCACATGTGACGGCTATTTTCTCACATTTAGTGGTTCCCTTACTTTTTCTCGCACTTGACGATTCCATCCCCACATTGTGCAGTTCCAACATCACATGTGACAGTTTGTTTCTAACATTCGGTGGTTCCCTTACTTTTTTTCCTCACATTTGACGATTCCATCCTCACATTGTACGTTTCCAACATCACATCTGATAGTTCTTTTGCATTATTGGGTGGTTCCCTTACTTTTTTCTCACGCTTAATGGTTCCATCCTCACATTGTGCAGTTCCAACATCACATGTGATAGTTCTTTTCTCACATTTGGGTGGTTCCTTTATTGTTTTCTCACACTTGACGGTTCCATCTTCACATTTTGCAGTTCCAACATCACATGTGACAGTTATTTTCTCACATTTGGTGGTCCCATTACTATTTACTCACACTTGAGGGTTCTATCTTCACATTTTGCAGTTCCAACATCACATGTGACAGTTTTTTTCTCACATTTGGTGGTTCCCTTACTTTTTTTCTCACATTTGACGGTTCCATCCTCACATTGTGCAGTTCCAACATCACATGTGATAGTTCTTTCTCACATATGGTGGTTCCAGTACTGTTTTCTCATACTTGACGGTTCTATCTTCACATTTTGCAGTTCCAACATAACATGTGACAGTTTTTTTCTCACATTTGGTGGTTTCCTTACTTTTTTTCTCACTTTTGACGGTTCCATCCTCACATTGTGCAGTTCCAACATCACATGTGATAGTTCTTTCTCAAATTTGGTGGTTCCCTTACTTTTTTTTCCTCACGTTTGACGGTTCCATCCTCACATTATGCGGTTTCAACATTACATGTGACAATTATTTTGTCACATTTGGTGGTTCTCTTACTTTTTTCTCACACTTGATGGTTCCATCTTCATATTGTGCTGTTCCAACATCACATGTGACAGTTCTTTTCTCACATTTGGTGGTTCCCTTATTTTTTTCTCACATTTGACAGTTTCACCCTCACATTGTACAGTTCTAATATCACATGTGATAGTTTTTTTTCTCACATTTTGTGATTCCTTTACTTTTTTTTTCTCACATTTGACGGTTTCATCTTCACATTGTGCGATTCCAATGTCACATCTGACAGTTCTTTTGTCATATTGGGTGGTTCCAACATCACATGTGACAGTTCTTTTCTCACATTCGATGGTTCCCTTACTTTTTTTCCTCACATTTGACGGTTTCATCCTCACATTGGGCATTTCCAACATCACGTTTGACAAATCTTTTGTCACATTGGGTGATTCCCTTACTTTTTTCTCACAGTTAACGGTTTCATCCTAATAATGTGCAGTTCTAACATCACATGTGACAGTTCTTTTCTCAGCATTTAGGTGGTTCCCTTACTTTTTTCTCACACTTAACGGTTCCATCTCTACATTTTGCAGTTCCAACATCACATGTGACGGTTCTTTTCTCACATTTAGTGGTTCCCTTACTTTTTTCTCGCACTTGACGATTCCACCCCCACATTGTGCAGTTCCAACATCACATGTGACAGTTTGTATCTAACATTCGGTGGTTCCCTTACTTTTTTTCCTCACATTTGACGATTCCATCCTCACATTGTACGTTTCCAACATCACATTTGATAGTTCTTTTGTCATATTGGGTGGTACCCTTACTTTTTTCTCACGCTTAACGGTTCCATCCTCACATTGTGCAGTTCCAACATCACATGTGATAGTTCTTTTTTCACATTTGGGTGGTTCCTTTATTGTTTTCTCACACTTGACGGTTCCATCTTCACATTTTGCAATTCCAACATTAAATGTGACAGTTATTTTCTCACATTTGGTGGTCCCATTACTGTTTACTCACACTTGACGGTTCTATCTTCACATTTTGCAGTTCAAACATCACATGTGACAGTTTTTTTCTCACATTTGGTGGTTCTCTTACTTTTTTTCTCACATTTGACGGTTCCATCCTCACATTATGCAGTTCCAACATCAAATGGGATAGTTCTTTCTCACATTTGGTGGTTCCCTTACTTTTTTTTCCTCACGTTTGACGGTTCCATCCTCACATTATGCGGTTTCAACATTACATGTGCCAATTATTTTGTCACATTTGGTGGTTCTCTTACTTTTTTCTCACACTTGATGGTTCCATCTTCATATTGTGCTGTTCCAACATCACATGTGACAGTTCTTTTCTCACATTTGGTGGTTCCCTTATTTTTTTCTCACATTTGACAGTTTCACCCTCACATTGTACAGTTCTAATATCACATGTGATAGTTTTTTTTCTCACATTTTGTGATTCCTTTACTTTTTTTTTTCTCACATTTGACGGTTTCATCTTCACATTGTGCGATTCCAATGTCACATCTGACAGTTCTTTTGTCATATTGGGTGGTTCCAACATCACATGTGACAGTTCTTTTCTCACATTCGATGGTTCCCTTACTTTTTCTCCTCACATTTGACGGTTTCATCCTCACATTGGGCATTTCCAACATCACGTTTGACAAATCTTTTGTCACATTGGGTGATTCCCTTACTTTTTTCTCACAGTTAACGGTTTCATCCTAATAATGTGCAGTTCTAACATCACATGTGATAGTTCTTTTCTCACATTTGGGTGGTTCATTTATTGTTTTCTCACACTTGACGGTACCATCTTCACATTTTGCAGTTCCAACATCACATGTGACAGTTATTTTCTAACATATGGTGGTTCCATTACTGTTTTCTCATACTTGACGATTCTATCTTCACATTTTGCAGTTCCAACATCACATGTGACAGTTTTTTTCTCACATTTGGTGGTTTCCTTACTTTTTTTCTTTCATTTGACGGTTTCATCCTCATATTGTGCAGTTCCAACATCACATCTGATAGTTCTTTCTCAAATTTGGTGGTTCCCTTACTTTTTTTTCCTCACGTTTGACGGTTCCATCCTTACATTATGCGGTTTCAACGTTACATGTGACAATTCTTTTGTCACATTTGGTGGTTCTCTTACTTTTTTCTCACACTTGATGGTTCCATCTTCATATTGTGCTGTTCCAACATCACATGTTATAGTTCTTTTCTCACATTTGGTGGTTCCCTTATTTTTTTCTCACATTTGACAGTTTCATCCTCACATTGTACAGTTCTAATATCACATGTGATAGTTTTTTTTCTCACATTTTGTGATTCCTTTACTTTTTTTTTTCTCACACTTGACGGTTCTATCTTCACATTTTGCAGTTCAAACATCACATGTGACAGTTTTTTTCTCACATTTGGTGGTTCCCTTACTTTTTTTCTCACATTTGACGGTTCGATCCTCACATTATGCAGTTCCAACATCACATGTGATAGTTCTTTCTCACATTTAGTGGTTCCTTTACTTTTTTTTCCTCACGTTTGACGGTTCCATCCTCACATTTTGCGGTTCTAACATTACATGTGACAATTCTTTTGTCACATTTGGTGGTTCTCTTACTTTTTTCTCACACTTGATGGTTCTATCTTCATATTGTGCTGTTCCAACATCACATGTGACAGTTCTTTTCTCACATTTGGTGTTTCCCTTATTTTTTTCCTCACATTTGACAGTTTCATCCTCACATTGTATAGTTCTAATATCACATGTGATAGTTTTTTTCTCACATTTTGTGATTCCTTTACTTTTTTTTTCTCACATTTGACGGTTTCAGCTTCACATTGTGCGATTCCAATGTCACATCTGACAGTTCTAATGTCACATCTGACAGTTCTTTTGTCATATTGGGTGGTTCTCTTACTTTTTTCTCATACTTGACGGTTCTATCCCCACATTGTGCAGTTCCAACATCACATGTGACAGTTCTTTTCTCACATTCGGTGGTTCCCTTACTTTTTTTCCTCACATTTGACGGTTTCATCCTCACATTGTGCATTTCCAACATCACATTTGACAATTCTTTTGTCACACTGGGTGATTTCCTTACTTTTTTCTCACATTTAACGGTTTCATCCTCATAATGTGTAGTTCTAACATCACATGTGACAGTTCTTTTCTCACATTTAGGTGGTTCCCTTACTTTTTTCTCACACTTAACGGTTCTATCTCTACATTTTGCAGTTCCAACATCACATGTGACATTTCTTTTCTCACATTTAGGTGGTTCCCTTACTTTTTTCCTCACACTTAACGGTTCCATCTCTACATTTTGCAGTTCGAACATCACATGTGACAGTTCTTTTCTCACATTTAGTGGTTCCCTTACTTTTTTCTCACACTTGATGGTTTCGTCCTCACATTGTGCAGTTCCAACATCACATGTGATAATTCTTTTCTCACATTTGGTGGTTCCCTTACTTTTTTTTTTCTCACATTTGTCGGTTTCATCCTCACATTGTGTGGTTTCAACATCACATATGATAATTCTTTTGTCATATTGGGTGGTTCTCTTATTTTTTTTCTCACACTTGATGGTTCCATTCTCACATTGCGTAGTTTCAACATCACATGTGACAGTTCTTTTCTCATATTTGGTAGTTCCCTTATTTTTTTTTATCACTTTTGAAGGTTCCATTCTCACATTGTGCAGTTCCAACATCACATGTGATAGTTTTTTCTCACATTTTGTGGTTCCCTTACTTTTTTTTCCTTACATTTGAGGGTTCCATCCTCATATTATGCTGTTCTAGCGTCACATCTGACAATTCTTTTGTCACATTA
This sequence comes from Quercus robur, assembly GCF_932294415.1. Classification (NCBI taxonomy): domain Eukaryota; kingdom Viridiplantae; phylum Streptophyta; class Magnoliopsida; order Fagales; family Fagaceae; genus Quercus; species Quercus robur. Next base: position 16,514,494 of record NC_065540.1, read on the forward strand.
GGTGGTTCCCTTACTTTTTTCTCACACTTGACGGTTCCATCCCCACATTATGCAGTTCTAACATCACATGTGACAGTATTTTTCTCACATTCGGTAGTTCCCTTACTTTTTTTCCTCACATGTGACTGTTCCATCCTCACATTGTGTGTTTCTAGCATCACATCTGACAGTTCTTTTGTCACATTGGGTGGTTCCCTTACTTTTTTCTCACACTTAACGGTTCCATCCTCACATTATGCAGTTCCAACATCACATGCGACAGTTCTTTTCTCACATTTGGGTGGTTCCTTTACTGTTTTCTCACACTTGACGGTTCTATCTCCACATTTTGCAGTTCCAACATCACATGTGACAGTTTTTTTCTCACATTTGGTGGTTCCCTTACTTTTTTCTCACATTTGACGGTTCTATCCTCACATTGTGCAGTTCCAACATCACATGTGATAGTTCTTTTCTCACATTTGACGGTTTCAGCTTCACATTGTGCGATTCCAATGTCACATCTGACAGTTCTAATGTCACATCTGACAGTTCTTTTGTCATATTGGGTGGTTCCCTTACTTTTGTCACATTGTGCAGTTCCAACATCACATGTGACAGTTCTTTTCTCACATTCGGTGGTTCCCTTACTTTTTTTCTCACATTTGAAGGTTCCATCCTCACATTGTGCAATTTCAATATCATATGTGTCAATTCTTTTGTCAAATTTGGTGGTTCTTTTCTAAATCACCAGAATTCTAATAGATCATATAAGCAAACCTTTAACTTCCTTTTAATTTCACAATTACTTTTAAATTTTCCATCATTACTTTCTCCTAAACCAAACAACTTAAAGAAAATCATTTTAGAGAGAGAGAGAAAAAAGCGAACCTTGAGAATGTGTTTGTAATGATGGGATTTCTCGAGGTCCTTGGAGATGTGGCAAAGGTCGGAGATGGAAATTTGATTGCCTTCCCAAAATATAGTGATCGGTGATTTATCAAAATTGGACCTCGTTTATGTTCACATTCACAGGTGACACGTGAGCTAGGGACGGTGTCATCGGCGGAGGCGTAACCAGCAGCAACATCATCTTTGGATTGAATCTTATTGCTACTATTATTGGAAGCCTCTCCATCTTGATTAGCTTGAGGCTGATGGCGGGGCTGTTCATACTGAGAGAGATTGTTCATACTCATGCTCTTCCTCAAAAAGTCCACCACAACTCTCACCCCAAACAGCATGATCTCTCCATTTCCACACGTGTCTGACTTCATCTCCATCTTTAAGAGAGAAAACCTTTCACTTTGCTATTCCCTTTTTTTTTAGATTTATATTTTGTATTATCAATTAAGATGGTTTTTTTTAGTATAATAAAAAGGTAGAAAAAATATTTAATCCAATGTTGATTATTTAATTCACATTAGAAAAAAAAAATTATAAAAAAAATATTGTATGCTATAGTCATAATTATTTAATCTAACAAATTAATCATATACCAATGTTGCAAGTCCATTTTTAAATAGGGGTAAATTTGTTTATTTAAATCGTTTCCTCTCTTTTCCATTCTAATCTATATCTATATATTAATAAAAGTTGAAACGTAGCGTTTAATACTGCTACTCTCACGTTGCGCCACATCAATTTTTTTTTTCTTTTTTAAAATATAATTTGTCCTACAATTTTTAAATGGTTTTTATAATTTTCAACCCTAGAAATGCAGCCCACTACTTATTTATTTACTTCCACTATCACCCTATAATAAATCCAGCCCACTACTTATTTATTTATTTCCACTATCACCCTATAATAAGTCTGTATAATTAATCCAACCCACCTCTTATTTATTTAGTTCCACTATCAAGCTCAACTCAAAACCTTTTCAATTCAGTTTTAGGGTTTTGTGTGAGCCTTTATAGCTTAAAGGAATAAAAAAAATTAAAAAAAAAAAAAAAAAACGTTGAAGCCTTTCAAGTTTTAGGGTTTTTTTATTTTTTTATTTTTTTTTATTCCAATTTTCTTAGAATTGTTTTTAACATTTATTTTTTTAATATTTACACTTCTCCAACCTTTCTCTCTCCCTTACCATTTCATCTCCCCACTACTTCTTCAATCTTTCTCCCTCCCTTACTTTTTCATCTCCCCACTACCCTTTACATTAATATCATTCTTCCTCTTTTTCTTCATCTTCCTTTATTTTTGTCTCTTCTTATTCATATCCTCTTACTATAAATTTGTCACTATCTTTTCTATTCTATGCATAGTTTTCCCTCACGAAAAAAAGGTTCCCTCTCTCTCTCCCTCTCTCTCTAAATTTTTTGGTGGATTTTTATTTTTATTTTTCTTGCATCTCTACTTTAGGTTAATAATTTTTTATATTCTTTAAAACTCTATTTTGGGTTAATGTGATTTATTTATTTTTTTTAAACTATTGTTGTTGTTTTTTTATTTTTATTTTATTCTCTTTGATTGTTAAATGTTATCCTATTGTGTTCTAAAGAATTAAATATAACATATTAAAATATAATATTATTCTATTACATAGCATGATTTGGATAATTTGGTATTTATTCTGTTACATAGCATGATTTTTTATAGTGCTCAATTTAGATGTTAAACTATGAGACTTTACTAATTTTTGTTTATTTTCTAATCCTTTGTGGTGGACAAAGTACTCTTAATAGTTGTATTAGAAGTACTCTATAATGCAATTTATTTAAAGAAAAGTAAAGGTTAGCCAAACGAAAATAATCAGATAAGTGACAAATTTTAACTTTTGCAATTTTATTATTATTATTATTATTATTATTTTATAACAATGCATGTATCGAAATTTAATTCTTAGATTTTGCTAATAATTGTTTATTTGATAATATGTTTTGGGTAGTCGAAATTGTAAATTTTACAAAGAAAATAACCTTAATAGATTATCAAAAACAAAATTTTATCCTAATATTGGTTCAATTAATCATTGTTAAGTTTTATTAATTTTTTTTAGTTTACATTTTTTTGGTGTTTTGGATTGTTCCTATATTACATTTATAATTGTTCCTATAATAAATAAAAATATAATTATGAAATACATTACTCGTTATTAGATTAGTTTAAATTGTAATTTTTTTTTTAATAAAACCACTATAAAAATAATTATCACGCGCAACGCACGGGTTCGCGGTTAGTTTTTAAAACATCCAAACAAGAGGAAGAGCTAATTACTCTCTTCCCCCTTACTAATTTTAAAAACATCTAAACGAGCTTTGAAATTGTTAATAGGTGCCTTAGGCTGCATCACCTTGTTCTTGCCCCCATTAATTATCGTCCTATATCTACAAGAAACATGCTACACGTATAATTTTTGGCCTTAGATTTAAGCTCTCGTTTCCTTCTTTGTGGGGTAGGAGGTAGTGCACTTAAATTGTGTTGCCCCAATTGCTTAATTGATGTTTTCGTATCTGACATGTCTTATACAGGCTTGCAATTTGATTCCCTAACTTGCAATTTGAGTCATTCAATTATAGGCTTCAAGGTTCACACATGTAGGAATTGCACATTCATTTTCAGTCTGGATTTTCATAATGAGATCAGCTAGAATGACCACAAACTTCAGATGCGCAGAAGTGGAAGGGCACTGATGTACGTATAGAACTTTTTTAAGCTCTGTGGAGGAAGGATGTGGGCCCTTAATGTGCATTAACATCTCCATTCCTTTCATGCATTTGCAAATTTCCAAGAAACAAGCAGCAGCAAAAACAATTCAACTTGTTATAGAATCATCACAAATACTGATGATTTTTCCAAGAATAATATTTCATTTATGAAGAGCTAACAATTTTATGACTTAAATCTAAGAGCAGCATAAATTCAAATTGCCGTTAATACTTTTTTTAAAACAACAAAATGGAACCACCTCATAAAGTCTGGTACAAACAAAAATCACTCCAGTATCAACCTTTGGCAGCCAGCAAGGTAAACACGTAACTAATGTAGAGCAAATTTCAAAATAGCCTTAATTTCACATTGGGGCTTAGGGGCCAACCTGAACCTAGCAGCTGGCTGATTAGATTAGTCACCTGGCAAAACACAAAACAGCTTGCTTTTATTTCCATTACATGATGGTAATCACACCCAAATCATAATTCATAGCTGACGAAATACCAATTCCATACACTAAATTACCACAAATCAAAATAGAACTAGCAAGCAACCCACACTATTCAAATACTGATGTCCCAGAAAATCACATGACTATAAGGTTAGGCCTTTCTAAAGCAACATCAAGGCTGCAAGACTTATACAGATATTTCTAAGCTAATGGCATGGTGCACAGAATTATTAGTATAACATACGTATTGATAAACTAAATAAAATAATGTGAAGGAAGCATGGAAGTAATGGATGATATAAAATTAAAATTAAGCCAGAAACATGATTGAGAGAATCCAATCAAACATCAAGACAACAAAATTCAAAGAAAGGCCAAGGGGAAAAATGAAATTTCTGGTGTGGAGGGGTTGAAGGTAAGAAGAAACTGAAATATTGTCTTTTTTGTAACAAAATCCAGTTCAAAAGAATATGACAATAGATGAGAGTCAATCCACATTTAAAACATCTGCATTGCTCCTTATACAGGATATCTATGAGTAGCTTGAAAATATTTACAAACTTATCAAGCAAATTATAACATGGATATGACTTTATATCAATCAAATTATAACAAGAGACAAGAGAGTAATATAATAATGAGAAATTTAATCTACCCCCTCAAAAAAAAAAAAAAATACATTAATCAAAAGTTTATACTGTGGGAAGTACTGTGTAAACCATATGTGAATATGATTGTCAACTTACATGCCAATATTTTGATACGCAGCGATCGATGCAACTATTTTCACCCATATTTAGTTCAGACTCCTTGTACCTGAAATAATAAATGATAATATGACCAATTTGATACATTTTCTTTACACAAGGATGTCAAATGAGGACTTTTTGCAATTAATTAATATAGAGAAAAAATTACTGAACTTTGTAAAAAAATTTAACTGGATTCTTCAAAGGTGAATTCAAAATCAAATTAGAAAAGTTCATGCAAATTGCAGGGAAGAAATTAACACAAAGTTTTGTACCTTTTCTCAACGCACTTATTAAAACATGTGTGTGTAAGCCTGATTCAAAAACAGAAAAAGGAAGCAGGTTAACCTCTATAAATATTTATCATGAATGGAAAATCATAAACAATGCAATTTTATTCAAAATATATATCACTATGAGACATCCTCAACCATAGCAGTCCAATTCCCAATCTAATCTAGCAAGTAAAAGCATTGATAAATGTGCTTATTATAGGGTAGTTTCTTTTTTGGTGGTAATTATGCACTCATCCTTTTTATAGGTGAGACCACACCTTAAAATGACATTGACCTAAATTCACAAAGTAATATTTCCAATCATGATGGTTAGTCGTTTATTTGGTATCATCTTGATTCAAAGTACCTCACCTCACCTAGGAAAAACCAAAGCTAAAATAAACTCTCAACGAGAAATAATGTTAACCTGATTTTTCACAGCAACTGGACTAAAAAAGAAAAAAGAAAAATAGTTAGCTAATCCTAATTTGAAAGTAATCACTGGGCTGAACCTGAAACTATCTGTGCAACGTCTGTTGTTGCTATTCAGAATTGGAGATGATCTTACCTTGTACTCTGTAATTGTTGTTGAGGTAAAGGTGTCAGAGTAGCTATATCTTTGTCAAACAAACAAGTGGGTTTTGGTTTTTGTCTCTTGCTACATTCTCTTTCTCTAGGTGCAGTGCTGCTCTACAACTTCTGTGGTAATGTACAAATGCTTTGGGAGTTGGGGGACCAACTATTTGTTACTCAAGTTGAGAGATCGCTTTGTTACTGACTAATTCCCAGTTGAATCCTTGCCTTTGGCACCAACTGGCTCTATGCAAAGCCACACTGCTAGAAAGTAGAAAGTAGAAACTAATGCTAAAAGAGGGACACAATTTTGATACAGGAGATGATCTAATTGGAAAGGCTGTTTTTATTACAACTTCAATTTGTGGTGAACTTCACCTAGATAAAATATTTGCTCCTAAAACTCTAAGCAAACTCACCAGGCTTCTTTCAATTTCTAAATTTTAGAGAAACCAACTCTAAAATATAGCACAAACCAACACTAAAATTGGTGTTCTTACAGCCAAGGTGGTTGAAAAACAGAAATAATCTCCTAATTCCATAGGTTCATAGTATTGTGTCCTCCCCACACTCCCAACCAAATCTAATCTTATCCCAACTTATGGATAAGGGTTCCCACGTCTCACTCAAGTTTCATGTCTCGCATCCCAAACTCAAAAGTGTAAAGATTATTTGTTTTTTTTTTTTTTTTTTTGAGAAACCAGTCTGTGAGACAGACCGATGCTTTTATTAAAACATAAGAAAACTATGGACATCAAACAGAGCAAGGGGGATAATGTCCCCAGGTAAGTCTTCAACCCAAACCTGAAGTTCTAGCCCAACCCAAGATTTCTTTGCTAAAGCATCGGCAACCTTATTACAATTTCGTTTCACATGGCAATAGTGATCCAGGCAATGGTGGACTGTCAAGCCCTTCGGTGTAAAGATTAATTTGTCAAATATATAATGTAAGGTTGAATTTAATCAACCATCTTGTTGGCTTTATTCCGTACCAAATTTGCTTGTATTTCAGCATTTAGTAACCCTGTATTTAGGTGGGTTTTGTTGTAAGGGTAGTGAGTGAGATAGAGTGTTGATTGCTCAAGAGTGCAAGAAAACAGAGACTCGCGGCTTGATCTCGCGGGTGACTCGCGGCTGCAAGCCGCCAGATGCAGCACACGTGCCAAGCATGTCAGAAGGTGAATAATCATGCTAGCTGGAGCACTACAGGACAAAACAGGACAACTGGCCATACGGTTATCTCGCGACTGAATCTCGTGACTCAGTCAAGTCGCGAGGCCAAGCCGCGAGCCACCCCTGTTTTGAAAAACCTGACGTTTCACATTCTCCTCTCACCTCAGTATAAATACCCCTTATACCCACAAATGAAAGAGAGCTTCCAGAGAGAATTTTGAGAGAGAAACCCTAGAGTAAAACAAGATTGATTCACCTACAATCTATACATTAGAGTCTCTTCAAATTCCTCAACTCTCTTCTTCTCCATTGTCAAATCCTTGAGAGGCATTTTACCAAAACCTTGTTCTCACCATATTCATTACTGTGAGAGGGCTATTTGGTGTTCTGGGAAGCAGTTAGGAAGGAACCAATCTACATTGGTTGATGCTATGGTCAAGTAGCGGAATCTGGGAAGCTAGAAAAGAAAAAAGTTCGGCGCAACCTCGTTGGAGCAAGAAGCTTGGAGGGCTTAGGTGCACTGGGTAGATTAGGCTTGGAGGGTCTATTGCTATCCATGTATCCCAACTACATTTTCTAGTGGATTGTTTACCGCTTGGAGGGCGGCGGAGAGGTTTTACGCCGAGGGCTTCGGTTTCCTCTTCGATAACACATCGCGTGTTGTCTTTGTGTTTGCATCTTCCTTTCCTTTTATCTTTGCCTTTTATTATCTGCTGTGGGTTGTGATTTTATTTTGGCTTAGATAGTTTTTCCAATTCTATATTATAGCTTGTGTTAATTTTCCGCACACTAGTTGTTTGACATAAAGCTTGAATTGGTTAATTTGTAAATTGGGGATCTAAACGTTCAAGGGTGTTTTTACACAATTTGAACTTTTAATTGGTATCAGAGCGGGTACACTTCTAGTGGTTTCATTACCATAGTGTGATCCTTGACTCCCTATTGAAATGGATCGGTCTCAATCCCTAAATGCACCTCCATATTTTGATGGTAGTAATTATGCTTTTTGGAAGGTTCGAATGAGAGCATTTCTGTGTTCCATTGATGAATCTGTTTGGGATGCTGTTGAGATTGGTTGGACCAGACCTGAGGCAGCCAAATCCACATGGGATAAGGCAGCACTCGCTGCATCTAATGCTAACAGCAAAGCACTCAATGCTATTTTCTGTGGTGTGTCTCCAGATGAATTTCATAGGATCTCTCACATTACCGTTGCCAAAGAAGCATGGGAGATATTGGAGACCACTTACAAAGGCACAAAGAAAGTAAAAGACACCAAACTGCAGATGCTAACCACTTGGTTTGAGGAGTTAAAAATGAGTGAGGATGAGTCTTTTGACTCTTTCTATAGTAAGCTGAATGAGGTGATTGTAAGCAAGTTTAATTTGGGAGAGAAAATGGAGGATTCTAAAATTGTAAGGAAGATCCTTCGATCATTGCCGGAAAGTTTTCGTGCCAAAATGACATTGATTGAAGAGAGCAAAGACCTTGATGAAATCAAAGTCTAGGAGCTGGTTGGTTCTCTTCAGACTTATGAAATGTCGCTGCCCAATCAACGGAAGAGTAAATCTCTTGCTCTTAAGACCATTAATGAGAAGGTGGAAGACTATGACTCATCGGGAGAAGATGTGGTTGACAAAGATGTTGCATACCTTGTAAAAAATTTCCGAAAATTCTTGAAATTCAAGAATAATGGCAAATTTGGTGATAAAGGAAAATTCCAAAGTTTAGGAAGGGAGAAAAGGGAATTCAAAAAGAAAGATGGAAAAGAATCCCAATCTACACAAGGTGTCACTTGTTTCGAATGCAACGGGCATGTACACTTTAAGAAAGAATGTCCGAATTATTTGAAATCGAAATGCAAAGTGTATGCCACGACATTGAGTGACTCGGATTCATCCGACTCAGATTCTGAAGAAAGCTGTGATGGAGAGGGGAACTATTAAGCTTTTATGACTATTGCCCATGTTGAGTCTTCAGACGAGTTGAATCTACTTGTACGAGATCTTAGAGAACATAGTGATGAAGAATCACTGGGAGTTGTTGAAGAATCAGATGCTGAAGAAGATGAAAGCACAGCCAATCTTCAAGAGAATTATAACTCACTCCTAGAGAAGTCGGGTGAGTACGCAAGGGTGGTCAAGGCAGCTGTGAGAAAAATGAAGAAGGCAGAGGAGGATTATAAAAGTCTCCTAATCTGATATAGGGAGGCCAAATGTGAGATAGAAATACTGAATGGTGAGCTCTCAGAAGCTTACACAAAAGTGAGATTTCTTGAGCAAGAGGTTGTGCAAGCGAATGCTAAAATAGAGAGGGTCACCACCAAGAAGCTAGATGATGTTATTTCATCTCAAAAGAGCTTTTCAGACAAATCCGGATTGGGATATACCGGAGGAAGTAGCTCATCTGGAAATGTCACTAAAGAAGTGAAGTTTATAAAGGCCAAAGAATCAGCTGATGTTGGTCCTACTGCTGAGAAGCCTAAGATAGAGGAGAAGAGAAATGTGGGGAACAAACGGTTGTTGAATTCACGTAATCAATTTGTGGGCAGGTCTGAATCCCGAGCCAAGTCTCATCCACGACCACAAAGAGGTCCTAGATCAAATTATGTGTGTCATCATTGAGGACTTCAAGGGCATACTCGACCAAATTGTCAAAAGCTGAGAGCAAAGAATAGTGCAACTCCTCAAAGGTCACGAGGACCTAGAAATGATAGGAGAAATTGGGCTGGTGAACCATCAAGAGATTAAAACGGTGATCCCAGAATGATGAACGTGATGAAGATGATTGGTGCATTCACCAACTGCTTGGAAAGCTTCACACGAAGGTTTGAAAGCCCTAACTCTCGTACCCAATCCTATAAGGAAATCACCCCAAACGCAAGTGACGTGTGGGTGAAAAATGGTACTCATGCATAAGCATTACAACATGTCCATGCATTAATTCTTTCTATGCTGTGTGACGGTGTTTGAGTGTTTGCTTATTGTTTATGTTGATGGTTGTTTGTTTATCTATTTGTGCATACTTTTGGTTTTCTTTTTATTTTTTATCAATCTTTTTCTTCTTATGTGTCAAAAATCCAAAAATCACATAAAAGTTAGAAAATAAAAAAGTTTGATTGACATTGTTGAGTTTTGTCTCAAAACTTGTTTTGTCTTGTACCTTTGTGCTAATGGCTTTGTGCATTTTCGAGCATAGCTTGTTTCTTTGCACTCTTATCACTGTGGGAGAAATCTTGATATCTATGTGATTGTTGTAAATAGATCTTCAAACTTGTCATGAATGATTAGTGAATGGTTATGTTGATCTTGAGACATGCATAGACTTGTGTCTATATATCTTCCCACTCTTTATTTTTGTTTTTGCTAAATAGAGCTCACCAAATGTAAATCTCCAAATGAAAAGAGATTTTGAACTGTAAAAGCCTGTCGCACATACTAGTATTTGACTAGGAAAAAGGGAAAGCGACCAAAGATTAAAGTGAATGTTTATTTAAGAAAGCCAAAGGCTATCTCATCAAAGTGTAATATCAAACATCACTCTCACAATGAGAGGTGATTGTCTCAAAAAGATCAAAAAGATCAAATGGTATGATTGAAAGTGGAGTCAAATGTAAAGCTCCAAGTTATGTTATCAAGTTTTGTGGGAGGTTATATATGCATATTTCTATAATTGAGATGGGTCACATGATCTAGTGCTAATTGTGTATGCCTTGGTTAAATTGATCATTGAAGCTTCACATTAGACTAAGGACTATCTCATTGTTGATATCCACACACAACGCACAAGTCTGTGTTCAATACATGCCATATTCATTTGTGTAATTGTACTTGATGAAATGTGTTTTCACATGCTCAATCTATGTTGATTCAAGCACAAAAAGATTTTTGAGCGTTTTAAGTGTTTTTGGAAAGTATTTTGTTCTTAAAATCTGAAAATTTCAAAAATTCATTTTTGCCCTGTTTTGGCGACATAGTCGCGGGTAAGTCAAGTCACAGGAATCAGTCGCGAGTTCGCGGGTCAATTTTGGCGACTTGTTCGCGAGTGGAAGGTCCAGTCGCGAGGGTTACTCAGAGATTTTCGCGGCTTAGCTCGCGACTCTCTCGCGGGTAGACCTTCCAGTCGCGAAAAACACTTAGAAATGTTTTTTCAAAATTTTGTCTTTGAATGTTTTGGCAGCTCGACGACTCACTTAAGTCGCGAAAAACACGTGTTTGGCAAAAATAGGGGCAGTTTTTAAATCTTTTTAAGTTTTTTCTCAAACTTTTTGTGACTATTCATCTTCTCTCTCAACTGTCTCCTTCCCAAACGCTCCGTGTAACCATTTTCAAACTCCATTGTTGCTTCCTTTCAACTCAAAATCTTCAAGTAACAGGTATGGGTTTTCTTTCTCGAACTCTGTTTTACTTGATTTTGTGTTTTTCCCTCTTGATTATTAGCATTTGTGTATGTTTTTGAGATTTTTTTTGTTTTTTTTTTTGTTTCGGCTGTTGCTTTTTGTCCATGCTTAGCTAGTGGAAGCTATTGATTTAGTTTGAACTTAATTAAGTTGTTGGTTTTGTTCTTCATCTTGTGCTTAGCTAGGGTTTGTTATTTGTTGGTTACTCATCTTTTCTGATCTTATTTTGATGAGTTGATTCAAAATGTTCCTGTTTTGGTTGTGAGGTTTACTGTGCTGAATATGTGTCTGTTCATCTTTTGTGTGCATCTGTCTTTTGTTCTTTGAGTCATGTCATACTCATCAAAATGTATGTCTCATTGACATATATTTGTCTTTTAGGTGTTTTCAATCTCTACTGCTTTAATACTCCCCTGCATTATACCAGTTGTTCTTGTGTATCCACTTTTAGGCTTATTCATCTGTGTGGTTGATTTAAGTAGCATGAGGTTTAAATGTTTTAAGTTCATCTGTGTGGTTGCATTTTTGTCCTTGTTACTAACAAAATACTGATTTATTCTACACATGTATTGTACTATGTTGTTGTGGCCTCTTCTGATTGTTCACAGATGGCTCCTTCATCCCCAAAGAAGAAAACACCTGCAAAGAAAGCAGATAAAATAATGAAAATGGACCCTAACCTGTTCAGATCTGTTTCCCACTTTGAGAGATGCAAGGACTTCTTCTTAAAGGCAGGTATTATTCAAGAAAGGTTTGTGGATTTGGAGGATTTAAAAGGCACTTTCATCCCCAGCTGTTTTGAAGGGAGAGGATGGGAAAAGCTTCTGTGTGATCTCCCAGTTGTGTGTGAACCCCTGATTAGGGAGTTTTATTCTAATGCTGTGATAAGGGAGGATGATCTAAGCTGCTGGGTTAGAGGTAAAGAGTTCACTTTGGATGCACATGACATTGATGATGTGCTAGGTCTTGAGGGATTAGAAGATTAAGAGTTTGTCAATTACAAAGATAGAATTCTGTCTATTGAAACTGTACAACAGAGGATAGGTGGACAGAGAAAAGGGAAGTGTCTAAATACCACAGCTTTTCCAGTGGACATGAGGTGTCTCACTATAATCATGATGTTTAACCTCTATCCCATAAGGAAGTTAACTACAATCAGCAGTGCAAGAGCAATTTTTCTGATGGACCTCAAGGAAAAGACATTCATTATCATTAGTTCCCACATATTTGACACTATTGTGGATGAGACTAGAACCACTTCTAGGCCCAAACTAATCTTTCCTAGTTTGCTCATGAGGATCTTTAGAAAGAAGGGTGTTCCAATCCCTTGAGACATCAGTCCCATGTCCACACCGTCTGCAATTAACAAGCTAACCTTCAAAATGATAAGTGTTCGGCTTCCAAGTGAAGAAGATGAAGGTTATGAAGGAGAGGGTGTCCCAATGGAGACTAAGGCAGAGGCAGTAGGGCAGGCATCAACCTCAACACCCAGGAGGAGTGGCAAGAGGACTAGAGCATCAACTTCTTCAGATACACCTCCAAATGCATTTCAGATCATTCTGGAAGGACTTGATGGAATCAGAGGAGTCCAGACCGAGAACACTGAGAGGATAGCAGCCATGCAGGACCAGATTGATATTTTGTCTGCAAAACTTGACAGCTTCACCACCCAGTATGGACAGTGACCCTTTGGCCATTCCGATCAAAAAGGAGGAGACATATAAAGTTAAAGTTTTTGTTTTGTTGAGAAGCAGAGAAGCAGCTCTTAAGGGGGAGTAATATGTTGAGGGGGAGCAGTCCAAAACAGACAGTGTCCATCTTGTTATAATGTTATCTTTGTTTATGTTTTTGGTTATTTTATTGTTGCTATGGGTTTGATACACTGTGGTTTTAGTGTATTTTTGCTTCTAACTCATAACTTATAAACTTGGTTTACTCTTTATTGTTGATGTTATTCAGTATATTTTGTTATTTGTACCCATGTTGCTTATGTAAGCTTTTAGGGTTATGTTTTTATGCATATTTGTAGACTTTATGGTTTGTACCATGCTTTATGTAGCCTTTTATGCTTTGTTTAAATTAGTACTTCTAACTAAATGTCTTGCATTTTTCTTTTAAGTACTGTCACTCTTGTGCCCTTGTAAGGTTGTTCCTAGGTGCATATACTTAGTGTATTATGCATTGGTTGAGTGTTGGGCATACAAGTAACTTGCATTGTTCTTGTTAACCTGTATGTTCAAGTGTTCATTCCAAGTGTGAATGAGCACTGTGATCACACCTTGTAGTGGTTACCTGTTTGATCAAGCCATGAATTGGTTCTTCTCTTCATCTTTGCTTGATCACTTTAAGCCTGTTTCATATGCATTTCATGCTTTTCTGCATACAATGATCATGGTGTATTGTTGTGTTTTAGGAGTTTCATGTTCTTATGATTCAAGTGCTTCACAGCTTCTAGAGTTAGGTGTGAGTGAGTTTTGCTCAACTGTTCCCAACTCACATGTTAAGTCTAGAGTCTGTTTTAGGGTTTTGTCACGGAATAGCCAAAGGGGGAGATTGTAAGGTTGACTTTAATCAACCATCTTGTTGGCTTTATTCCGTGCCAAATTTGCTTGTATTTCAGCATTTAGTTACCCTGTATTTTGGTGGGTTTTGTTGTAAGGGTAGTGAGTGAGATAGAGTGTTGATTGCTCAAGAGTGTGCAAGAAAACAGAGACTCGCGGCTTGATCTCGTGGGTGACTCGCGGCTGCAAGCCGCCAGATGTAGCACACGTGCCAAGCATGCCAGAAGGTGAATAGTCATGCTAGCTAGAGCACTACAGGACAAAACAGGACAACTGGCCATACGGTTATCTCGCGACTGGATCTCGCGACTCAGTCAAGTCGCGAGGCCAAGCCGCGAGCCACCCCTGTTTTGAAAAACCTGACGTTTCACATTCTCCTCTTACCTCAGTATGAATACCCCTTATACCCACAAATGAAAGAGAGCTTCTAGAGAGAATTTTGAGAGAGAAACCCTAGAGTAAAACAAGATTGATTTACCTACAATCTATACATTAGAGTCTCTTCAAATTCCTCAACTCTCTTCCTCTCCATTGTCAAACCCTTGAGAGACATTTTACCAAAACCTTGTTCTCACCATGTCCATTACTGTGAGAGGGCTGTTTGGTGTTTTGGGAAGCAGTTAGGAAGGAACCAATCTACATTGGTTGATGCTATGGTCAAGTAGCGGAATCCGGGAAGCTAGAAAAGAAAAAAGGTTCAGCGCAACCTCGTTGGAGAAAGAAGTTTGGAGGGCTTAGGTGCACTGGGTAGATTAGGCTTGGAGGGTCTATTGCTGTCCATGTATCCCAACTACATTTTCTAGTGGATTGTTTACCGCTTGGAGGGCGACGGAGAGGTTTTACGCTGAGGGCTTCGGTTTCCTCTTCGATAACACATCGCATGTTGTCTTTGTGTTTGCATCTTCCTTTCCTTTTATTTTTGCCTTTTATTATCTGCTATGGGTTGTGATTTTATTTTGGCTTAGATAGTTTTTCCAATTCTATATTATAGCTTGTGTTCATTTTCCACACACTAGTTATTTGACGTAAAACTTGAATTGGTTAATTTGTAAATTGGGGGTCTAAACGTTCAATGGTGTTTTTACACAATTTGAACTTTCATATAAGAACCGAAACTCAAACAAAACAATAATAGCACAAACCCACAAAGTTTAGAGAAATAATATAAACCCATATCAGCGTTAATCATATGTAAAGAGAGAACCAGAAGATTATGGATGGTTCTGCTGATTTAGAATGGCAGAAAAGAAGTGCCGCCGAGTTGTACAGGAAGAGTTGAAGCACCGTCGAGTTGGATTGGATATAAGTGCGCCGCCGATTTGAGGATGGATTGGAAGAGACGAAATTAGAGAGCGGCGTCGATGAGTTGGATTGGATGAGAAGAAGCGCTATCGATTTGAGGTTATGGGTGTGCGGCTATCTGGTTCTTGTATGGTTTTAGCTATTTTGAGGGTTTTGTTCAGATCATGCCCTAATGCCCTTCCACCATTAAATCGGCTATAGAGTCTGCAGTGTCAAGTGAGGTACATATGGGAGCATCCTTGCTCCACCTTCACTTTCATGACTGCTTTGTTAATGCAAGTCATCTCTAACTTTCTTCTTCTTCTTTCTGCAATATCAATCTACAAATGTTTGCATGTTTTGTGTGTGTATAGTGGGTGTGTGTTTCTAAAAGTAGTATTAGGAATATAATATATTTGTCAACTTTTTTGCTTGTGACTTGTTTTGAATAGGGCAATATTACTTTCATGATTTATCATGGAGATCACTTTTATCATACACCAAACACAATAAATCATTAAAAAAAATTTAAGAATATTTTGTATCACTAAATTTATTTACATATTAATTCATGTAGAAGTTATATCATAGTAATATATAGATTATAGAGTATTCTAACCATCCAAATCAGGGATTTGGCAATATGAGTATAATTACCTGTTTGTGAGGATACTGAGGTACAACCGTTCAAGTACAAAGTGAATCTTGTGTACATAGATTGATGATTGAAGTGGATCGGCATAGCTTACCCAACAATAAGTTATAAGGTCATTTGTACCCATGCTAAAGTCATTTACAGGCCCATAATATAGTTTCATGAGAACGTAAAGTATAAATTCCATGCAAATTGGAGAGTGTCTCTAGTTGATTATATAAGAACTAAACTATATTGTGTTAATGGATCGTTGAACTTTCATTTTGAATAACATTTTGTAACAGGGATATGATGCATCCGTACTATTGGATGATACAACAACTGGCCAAGGAGCGAAAAATGATGCTCCGAATGCTTCTCTATGGGGTTTTGAAGTGATAGACACTATCAAATCTCAGTTGGAGAATTTGTGCCTATGTGTTGTGTCTTGTGCTGATATTTTAGCCATTGTTGTAAGAGATTCAATTGTTGCTGTAAGAAAGAGCTCAAACTTTTATATTACTTATTAATTTTAACCACAAGTCTATTTCCATGAGTTTATTTGGTTTTAAAAAATTAACCGGATAAAGTACAATGTTACATTAAAAAAATGCCAAGTTTTAAAAAAATTGTACATAAATCAAATATGCTTCATAATTAAAATGAAAATAAGTTGTGGCAAGAACAAGCCAAAGCTTGTTTGACTTCAATATTGATGTTAACGTGTATAATGTTGTGGGCTTTAGGCCGAACTGCTAGATTACTTGTATAACACACATTCTTGTACTACACTTTTACTTATATTGTACACATATTTACTTGTATCGCACACATATGCCTCATATATAAAGACACTCATGTATATTCTTTCATTACGAAATACAATACTACAGATTTCAGTATTTCTAACATGGTGTCAGAGCCACTGCTCTAACCTTTTCTTAGAAGTCTTGTCTTTATTGGTGTTACTCCATTCTCAACATCACTTCTGCCATCACAACAATCGCCATAGCCTCTTGCCGTTGAACCTCTGACGTCTTCCAGCCATTGTCTTTGGGTTCTAGACCTACAGCCGTTGTCGTTGAGAAGTCCCACACTGCGTAGACCACTGCACATCTCATCACTGTCGTGAATATTGATCCAATTGCGTTTCTGCATGTATCATTGAGATCGTCTTGCGTTGATCTACAAGTTGGTGGAAACCTCGTAGCCATCGAAGACCGCAAGCGCCTTCACGCGCCGCCCAAAGTTTCTATGTCAAGGCTCACTCGCCACAAGTGCCGTCATCAGCTCTAGGCTGATGTCACCCATGACGTCATCAGTGCCATGTCAGCCCTAGCTTACATTAGCATGCAGTCATCTGCTGATGTTAGCACCACGTCATCTCCACTGATCGTTGATCGAACTATTGACTTTGACAGTTGACTGAGGCATTTTCATAAACACGTGGCATATTACATTCATCAACATCCAAAACATGCATAGAAGTATACAAAGCACTATCCATGGCAAATAACACAAGGGGTCAAGGATCACACTTAGGTATTTAAATCACAATAAGTGTACTCACTCTGATGCCAATTGAATGTTCAAATAGCGTATAAAACACTTTGAATGTTTAGACCCCCAAATTACAATTTACCAATTCAAGCTTATTATCAAACAATATATGTGCGGAATATGAACACAAGCTTAGAACATAATTGATAAACAATTTAAACCAAATAAAATCATATCCACTGCAAAAATTAAATGACAAAGATTAAGGGAAGAAAGATGCAAACACAAGGACAACACAACGATGTGTTATCGAAGAGGAAACTGAAGCCCTTGGCGTAAAACCTTTCCGCCGCCCTTCAAGCGGTCAATAATCCACTAAAGAATGAAGTTGGGATATATAAATAGCAGAAGACCCTCCAAGCCTAATCTACCTAATGTACCTAAGCCCTCCAAGCTTCTTGCTCCAACGAGGTTACGCCGAACCTTTATCTTCTTTAGCTTATCGAATTCCGCTATAACGCATAGAATCAACCAATATCAATTGGTCTCTTCCTAACTACTTCATAAGCACCAAATAGCCTTCTCACAGATATGAGTATTGTGAGAAAAGGTTTTGGCTAATGTACCTCTCAAGGATTTAACAATGGAGAAGGTGAGAGAGTAGAAGAATTTGGAGAATCAAAGGATGAAGATTATGGATGAGTCAATCTTATTTTTCTCTAGGGTTTCTCTCTCGAAATTCTCTCTGGAAGCTCTCTACATTTCGTGGGTATAAGGGGTATTTATACTTGTGTGAGAATGGAATGCGAAGAGTCAATTTTTCAAAACAGAGCTAGCTGGCGACTTGACTAAGTCGCGAGTTCAAGTTGCGAGCTAACTGAATGACCAGTCTGGACTTTTTGTCCTGTAGTGCTACAGCTGGCATGACGTTTTAGCTTCTTTGCATGCTTCACTCGTGTGCATCCTCTGGCGGCTTGCCAGTCGCGAGCCACCCGCGAGATTCAGTCACGAGTCCCTACTTCAATGCACAGTCTTGAGCATTTCTTCACACTCTCTCACACACTACCTTTACATGATTCCTACCTAAATACATGGTTTTCTAAGTGCTGAATTACAAGCAAATTGACACGGAATAAAGCCAACAAAATGGTTGATTAAATTCAACCTTACAGTGCATTCCCCTTCAAAATTCAAAAGCTGCATTTTGAAACTTCACCAAATGCTTATATTATTTTTTTGGTTTCAAAAGGTGCTTTTTGCTAGACGAAAGTGCAAACAAACGAGCACTTGATCTCAATCCAGGATGTATCAGATAATCACATGGTAAAACTTGTTGCCATGAAGTTGAAGAATATTCTTCTTCGTGGTGGAAGAATCTAAAGAACAACGAACTCATGAAGGTGAAAGCCAAACTGTTACTTGGGAAAAGACGGGGAAATAGTCTAAAAAAGAGTTTTTGCTGGACAATTACTGACGAGATATACTTTCCTTAGGTTCCATATTTTCAAGCAAAAAGATACGAAAAGCACAAAACAACACTCCCTCCCAAACCCAACCCCAACCTCCCTTTTGAGGTTTGTGTGGACAAATGAAACTCTTCCTCTTAAGTTTGTATAAATGAGTAGATATCTTATTTTTTATTTTTTATTTTTTATTTTTTTTAAATGAAATATTCTATTAGGGAAGTAATTGTGTGAAAGAGTGTATACTTGTCTATTGCATTTATTAGAACTTCAAGAGAAAGTGTCTTTTTTTGAAACATTAAGAGAGTGAGTGTCATTCCGTGAAACTTCTGGAGTAATCTAAAAAAACAACAAAAACAAAAACAAATAGAAAAAGAAAACAATAGACATAGTTATAGCAAGAATCTATTAATACTCAATATTATGTTATAACTACCCAAAAAAAAAAAAAAAAAAAAATTTGTTCCATGTTCTCTTAGCTATATCAATACCGAATCATACAGTTAAAATCCACTTACATTTTGAAAAAATTATTCTTATAATTGAAATTAGTTAATCAATTGAGGGAAATTGTAAATGAAATTATATATACATTTTTCAATCCTAAAATTCAAGCATTTTTTAGAATAATGTTTCTCTCTAAACTAGATTGCAAAGAAACTCTTCAAACCCTTCAAACTCATTATATATCTTTTTATTGGATGTTGATTATGAAAATCTAACTATTAGATTGCATGTTTTTTATGCTCTTAACATGTTTGTCAAATTTCTTTTAAATTGGATGTTATTTATTATTTGATCAATAAACTTTTTTTTTTTTTTTTTTTGCATAATTTTAAACCATAAAAACTTGAAATTTAAACATTTGATTAATGTCATAGCAATTATTTTTTATTTTTTAGAAATTTGTGCAAGCATGAAGGATATAATAAGAGCATGCAATCCAATGATTAGCTTTTCAAAATTCACACCCAATAAAAATATATAGGAAAAGTTTGAAGGATTTCTCTCCCTAGTTTGAGAGAAACCTTTATTTTTTTAAATCCGCTGCCCTTGGTGTGTTAAGGACCTAGAGGAATTAGTAGTCTATGGACAGCATGTGTAGAGAATTTAACCGAAATCCCAACCTGTGAGAAACAAAAAAAATAAAAATAAAAATAAAAGTAGAGAAAAACACACGCCTAAGAAAGTAATCAAATGCACAAGACAATATTTACATGGTTCCGCAATTTGCTTACGTTTACGGAGTTGCAGATATTTCACTATTATCAGGGAAAAAGAAATATAAGGTGCGGCTTCAAAATTATTTTTTTTCCCCACAAAAACACGGCAACAACCCTATAAAACCCTAATCACCAAAGTCGGTTCCACAATGGGCTAAACGGGCCAAAAAAAATTTCCTGAGGGCGTTGCCCCCGAACCCCTAGGAGGCTTGTTCATGAGCGCTCCCAAGTCTTCGCTCCATGGACTAAGCCTCAGTAAATCTCCCATTAAAAACCACGCAATATTATTCGGGTTGGGTTGGGTTGTCGAATCGGATCGGATCAAACAAAACTAGGTTCCACAAAGCCCAACAGCATGATTAAGGGCTTAGAGGAATTAGTAGTTTGTGGATGGCATGGCAAGTGTTGTGGGCGGCATGGCAACACTTGAAGATTGTTGACACCTTCATCTGGAATCACCACTTGAACTTAGAAAACGTTAACTACAAAAAATTCATTTCTTTATTTATTTTAGTGTAAATGATTGGGTAGCATACCAGAGGAATTAGTAGTCTATGGACAGCATGATTAAGGGCTTAGAGGAATTAGTAGTTTGTGGACGGCATGGCAGGTGTTGTGGACGGCATGGCAACACTTGAAGATTGTTGACCCCTTCATATGGAATCACCACTTGAACTTAGAAAACGTTAACTACAAAAAATTCATTTCTTTATTTATTTTAGTGTAAATGATTGGGTATCATACCAGATGTCTATTTTGATTTGAAGGTGATGCATTATTTTGCTATTTGGATTTGGTCGTACGTGTGTGTTTTGCAAGTGCAACTAGGCTTTTTTTTTTGACTTACTCCTTCACTCAATGTCACATTATCCGTCCTGACCACAAATTGCCTCCACATTCTCAAGTAGTGCACTAATGCTAGCATCTTCTTCTCCTGGACCACGCCTTTCGGCTAATTTTGAGACGTCCCTATGGCCTAATTAAATTCTTAAGAGGCCAAATATAACTTTTAAGACCCAAACTCCTAACTCTAATTACATAATTATATGTTTTTTGAAATATGGTAGTCTGCCTACGCATAAAAAGTAAGATAAATAATATTACAGACACAAGCTCATCTCTAAACATCAAGATATTAATGAACTGCATGGCTATTTTGTTTTTGGTAAAACATGATAGGGCAATAGGCTTCATGATAAGGTTTGGTTCTTATTTGATTATATGGGTAAAACGTGTCTTGTTAAAACAAGATTTTGTTTTGTTTTTGATTTTTTGTTTTTTTGGGAAGAGTGTTAAAATAAGTTGATTCATTTAAAGATAAACTCCATATATATAATCTATTTTGAGTTGAACGCGTCTAACTCCTTTCCATGTGCATGGAATACTTATATTGCACCCTGCGCAACACGTATTTGAATCATTTTACAACGTAGAAAAAGAAAACTTTGAATGTGGTCTGTACATGGAACGCTAGCAAACAAGTCTACCACTATAAAAGCAAAGCGTGTGGGGTACGGCCGAACAGGTGGCCGTGGAAAATCTCACTCCGGCCGTTCTCTTCGTTTCACATTAGTCCAAGTGTTAAAATAAAATAAATAAATAAATAAAAAAAACCATATATTCCTCGCGTGACGTATTAACTAAAAATGGACAAGAGCCAATTTTTTTTAAGAGAAGGACAAAAATAATAAGAAAATGTGTAAAAGTTATAAGAGTGGTGTGAATTAGTCTATTTCCAAAAAGAGTCTTATAATTCAGTCAGTTATTAAATTACAAAAAAAAAAAAAGTGGTGTGCTTTTTTTTTTTTAATTAATTTTTGGCGGTGGACTAATAAAATAACACTATATCCTTCAATTAGTTTATTTTACATTAATTTTGTGTGAATGTGTGCGTTTCTGGGGGAAAAAAAAATTAAGGCGTAATACTTTTATTAACAAAAGACGAAACATGACTAGGTCACAGATAAGCCCACGGTATTTTTTATTCCGTTTTCAGTATCAGTTTGGATCACTTTTTGATTCTTTGCAACAGCAGAATATATACTAGTCTTCCAAAGTTATTCATTTATAATGGGTTCAATGAATCCTAGACTTTCTCTTTTTTTGTTTTTGTTTTTGTTTTTGTTTTTTTTTTTTTATTTTTTTATTTTTTTATTTTTTTAATTTTTTCAAAGGAAGATAAATAAGCTAACTGAGTATAAATTCCATGTAATATATAGTATTTAAATTTTAAGTTTGTGAAATAATTGCGTTGGAAATAGAAAACTAATTAAGGATAATATATGCTTGGATGTAATTAGTTTGTATTTTCTAGCATTGACAGCTACCGCAGCCTTTGCCAGCCATATCCAACAAAGCTCATTTAGGGCCCGTTTGGATATAGCTGAAAACTGAAAATTGAAACTGAAAACTGAAAAATACTATAACAAAATAATTTTTAAATGTGTAAATAGTACCGTGGGACCCATTTTTAATGAAAAAGTTACTGCAAAGTGAAATTTGTGGGTCCGTGAATAGTACATGATGTGCACTGATTGGCTGAAAAAAGTTTGAAAAGTCCAACTTTGCGGCTACTGTTCATTGAATAGTGCATGAACAGTAGCCGCAAGTCTAAAAAACGTGTGAAAATTTTTTTTTTGGAAAAACGCAGACGCAAGCATTTCAGCCGAATCCAAACGTAGCCTTAATGTATGTTTGGATAGTGTTGAAATGATTCTGTAAGCAGCATTCAGCGTTTTTGTGAGGGTCTCATGCACTGTTTACGGGATCCGCAAGGACAGATTTTAGTAAAATCAACTTTAAAACTAAGTCTCATTACACTATTTATATATTTAAAAATTATTTTGCTACAGTATTTTCAGTTTTCAGTAATAAGCGATATCCAAACACACCCTTAATTTTAATTACTTTTGGAGAGTAATTATACATTCATAAACAGGTAGTTTTTCTTTTATTTTTTTATTATGGGTATCAAATTTGAAGTTTTTCTTCTTTTTTTTTGTTGACTTTTTACCCTATTGAACACGACTTTTGTATAAACAATCACTTTTCGTTGGTCTAAAGTTTGACTAAATTACTAATGGATATTTTGAATCTTCCGGAAAAAACTCCAATGAAAATGACCATTCAATTATTGTCCAGTAATTAAATAACGATAGCTTTACACACACACATGAGCTTAAATAAACAAGAAGATCTTAATCTACTATTCTTATTGAATTTCATTTTAAAATGGATCCAATTCATATTCTGAATTATATGTTATAAATCTAAATGTATATCGAATATTAGATTATTTAAAATTTTATATAAAATAATACTTTATACATTATTAGATTCAAGAAATAAAAGAAAAATCTTAAATGGGAAAGGATATTATCCATTTCAAATGAAATGGAGAGGGTTGTATTCACTTGGCTCCTCTTACTTAAAAAATACAATAAAAATGTTTATAGTATAAATTATACACATATTTATTGCATTTAAAAATAAAAAATTTATTTTTCATTCCAAAGGTTTGACTCGGTGCGCCTGAAAAATGCCATGCAGGGAGATCTGCTCTTGTATAAAACTATAAATACACGAGAACTCTACTGCATTAACCACAAAACAAGCGAGAAAGCCTTATTCTAGTCATCCTTAATACTAGCTAGTCATCCAAATTAATTCATTCATAATGGGTTAGATGAATCATAGATTTTCCTTTTCTTTTCTTCTTTTAAAAAAAAAAAAAAAATAGAAGAAGAAAAAGAAGGGAAGATAAAGAAGTTAACTAAGTATATATATATATATATATATTTTTTTTGAGAGAGTTTTAACCTATGACGTCCGCTCTTAATAATAGTTCATTATCATCAGACCAAGACACCAATCAGTTAACTAAGTATATATAAGTGGGCAAAGCTTGTCCAGTTCCATTGTACATTGGACCCATTATGATAGTATTTTATGTCATTATCTCAATGGGTCTAGTATATTGAACCCAAGCCTAACTCTATATTAGTTTACAAAATATTTAGCTTATAAGTTTGTATAAATTTTGTAATAATTAAGTTCGTAACTGAGTAATATTGACAGCTAGCGCATCCTTGACTAGCCATATACATCCAAAAAATAAAAAACTCATTAACATCAATGTACTGTAGTTTTCATTACGTGAATTGGTGTCAATTTTTAGAGAGAGAGAGAGAGTTGAAATCACTAGTCAATTGTTTAGTAAATAATATAGCCTCTTTACATGCACATTTGATTAAACAAAAAAATGACTTTTTCTTACATATTAGGATCATTTTTATTTGAAATAGATTAATTTTATGATCTTGATTAAATATCACAAACCTAAAGGTACATTTAATGTCACATCATTTAAAATTTAAATAATATGATACTCAGTACACCATTAGATTTAGGAAATAAAATTTAAAATTTGAAATAAATTATCTCTATTCCAAGTGAAATGCAAAAGATTATATTCCAACTCTACACGCTCTTTCTTTCTTTTTCTTTTTTTTTTTCTTTTTTTTTTTTGTACCTAAGGTTGACTCGATGCACGTGAAAAATGCATGCCATTACCATGAAGCAGAGATCTTGTATAAATACATGAGAACTCTACTGCATTAACCACAAAACGAGCGAGAAAGCCTTATTCTTTATCTGCTTCTTTATATCATATCATTATCATGGCTCCCTATTACTCTATCCCATCAATTCTCACTACAATTAAGTTCTGCCTGTTATTCCCACTTCTTGTGGGGATGGTCTCTGCTCAGTTGTCCTCTGATTTCTATGCAACCTCATGCCCTAATGCCCTTTCCACCATTAAATCGGCTGTAGAGTCTGCAGTGTCAAGTGAGGGACGTATGGGAGCATCCCTACTCCGCCTTCACTTTCATGACTGCTTTGTTAATGCAAGTCATCTCTAACTTTCTTCTTCTTCTTTCTGCAATATCAATCTACAAATGTTTGCATGTTTTGTGTGTGTATAGTGGGTGTGTGTTTCTAAAAGTAGCATTAATTAGGAAAACAATATATTTGACAACTTTTTCGCTTGTGACTTGTTATGAATAGGGCAATATTACTTTCATGATTTATCATGGAGATCACTTTTATTATACACCAATTACAGTAAATCATTAAAAAAAATTTAAGAAAATTTTGTATCACTAAATTTATTTATATATTAATTCATGTAAAAGTTATATCATAGTAATATATAGATTATAGAGTATTCTAACCATCCAAATCAGGAATTTGGCAAAATGAGTACAATTACCTGTTTGTGAGGATACTGAGGTACAACGTTCAAGTACAAAGTGAATCTTGTGTACATAGATTGATGATTGAAGTGGATTGGCATAGCTTACCCAGCAAAAAGTTATGAGGTCATTTGAAGTTTTGAACCCGTGCTAAAGTAATTTACAGGCCCATAATATAGTTTCATGAGAACGTAAAGTATAAATTCCATGCAAATTGGAGAGTGTCTCTAGTTGATTATATAAGAAACTAAACTATATTGTGTTAATGGATCGTTGAATTTTCATTTTGAATAACATTTTGTAACAGGGATGTGATGCATCCGTACTATTGGATGATACAACAACTAGCCAAGGAGAGAAAAATGCTACTCCGAATGCTTCTCTAAGGGGTTTTGAAGTGATAGACACTATCAAATCTCAGTTGGAGAATTTGTGCCCCGGTGTTGTGTCTTGTGCTGATATTTTAGCCGTTGTTGCAAGAGATTCAGTTGTTGTTGTAAGAAAGAGCTCAAACTTTTATATTACTTATTAATTTTAACCACAAGTTTATTTACATGAGTTTCTTTGGTTTTAAAAATTAAACCGGATAAAGTACAATGTTACATTAAAAAAATGCCAAGTTTAAAAAAAATTGTACATAAATCAAATAAACTTCATAATTAAAATGAAGATAAGTTGTGGCAACAGGTCAAAGCTATATTGACTTCATTATTAAAACCTTATTCTTTTGATGTCATTTGCATCATATTGTTGGTTTTAATTCAGCTAAGCGCACCTATTTGGAGTTGGCCTGTTGATTTGGGCAGAAGAGACTCCACCACTGCAAGTTCTGCTGCCGTTAATTCCAACATCCCTAGTCCAACCTTAGATCTTAGTGGCCTTATCAACGCCTTCTCAAACAAAGGTTTCACTGCCAATGAAATGGTGGCTTTGTCAGGTAGGTTAAATTCTTAGTAACTCTAATTATATCCCACTAGTGGTGTTTAAAATCTCGTATAATAGGTTCCAGTTAACTCGATTAGTTAAATCTTAAGCATTCAACTTTTCACGCTTTATATGGAAGAAAAAAAAATTAGACATGTGACAAAGTGTAACTGATAAAGAACAAAGTTAAGCGTGAAACATAGGGTTTTTATCTTGTCATCAATTAAGGAATCTATGGTCAAATCCTAAAAATATAAAATAAGAAACCAATTGATTTCTTGAGCTGATGGTAATCAAATAATAACGGATGTTATAGATTTCAAATTATATCGTCACTTAAAAGAAGCCTTGTATGAAATGACACCCACTATAATTTGTTCAGGATCTCACACAATTGGCCAAGCAACTTGCGGAAACTTTCGAACCAGGATTTACAATGAAACCAACATAGATTCCTCATACGCAACTTCGTTGAAATCAAACTGTCCAAGCACTGGCGGTGATTCCAATCTTGCCCCTCTAGATGTAACTACTCCAACAACCTTTGACAATGCTTACTACACGAATTTGATAAACAAAAAGGGTCTCTTGCACTCGGATCAGCAACTCTTTAGCGGAGGTTCCACTGATTCCATAGTTACCAATTATAGCAACAACGTGGGAGCCCTCATAACAGACTTTGCCAACGCAATGGTGAAGATGGGAAGACTGAGTCCATTCACAGGCACAAGCGGCCAAATAAGGAAAAATTGCAGGAAAGCCAACTGAGTAATTGAGGCACTAGAGTATGCTGTTTTAGTGTCCATTTTTATTGTTCATCACTTTTTTTGTTGTTGAAAAAATAAAGACATTATTGCTCGTTTGAATTAGTTTTCTATTGTCAATTTTGAGCACAAGTTCAGAGACATATTGGCATTTGTATGACAAGAATTGTCCATCATGCATTGTATATATTCCCGGATCTTGGCTCAAGTGGAGTGATTAATAATATTGTAGTATTAAATTCAAATGTTGGGTCGAATTGTAATTCCTTATAGATCACCATGTGAACAAGTGACTGGGAGTATCAATTTGTGTTGACGGGTGGCATTCATATCAATTATTTATTTATTTATTTAATTTGATAGTTGGATATTTGCTGTGAACACTAAGATGCGCCACACTAAGATGTGCCAGCATTTCATTGCCTCTCCTCTAGAGTTAAAGAGAACTTTCTCCCCTTTTGTTGTTTGTTTGATTTATATATATATATATATATATGGACATTAGTGTAGTTATGTTTTAGTGTTACCATGCTTGACTAAACATACTTTGTGGTAATGTTGCTATGGTAATTAGGATCTAATTAAGCATGATAATGCTTGGATGTTCTTCTCTTATTCAGAAAATAATCATATGCTAGATCTTAAATTGTCCTCAATGTCATGCAAAACTATGTTTCTTCTTGCCAATCCTTCAATTCGTTTATTTTACATTAGCTATGTGTGTATAAAATGGAGAGGATTGTATTCAGGGGCAAAGTCACGTTAACCATAGGTTCCTCCCCCCAAAACCTATATACATCTAAAAGCTGAAGCGTAGCATTTATTGTTACTACACTCCAGTTAAGCTACATCAGCATCCATGTCATTATTTTTTTTCTTTCCAATTTTTCTATAATTGTTTTTAACGTTTACTTTTTTTTTTTTTTAATAATTACACTTTTTCCAACCTCTCTCATTCCCTTACTTTTTCATCTCCCTACTACCCTTAACCTTAATATCATTATTCATTTTTCCCTTCATCTTCCTTTGTTTTGTCTCTTCATATTCACATCATTTTACTATAAATTTGTCATTCTTTCTTCCTTTTTTTGCATAGTTTTCCCTCACAAAAGGTTCTCTCTCTCTCTCTCTCTCTCTCTCTCTCTCTCTCTCGCTCTCTCTCTCTCTCAATATTTTTTGGAGTATTTTTATTTTTATTTTTCCTACATCTCTACTTTAAGTTGATAAATTTTTGTGTTCGTTATAACTCTACTTTGGGTTGATGCGATTTAATTTTGTGTTTTAAGTTTTTTTTGTGCTTTTTGATTATTTATTGTTATCCTATTGCGTTATAAAAAAATTAAAGATAATATATATGAATATAATATATATTATTCTATTACATTACATGATTTAGGTAATTTGGTGTTTATTATTATAATTTCTTTTACATTTTTTTTCTTTTCAACTTATTTTATTCTATATTTAAACTCAGCCACATCCTCCATATAATTAAGTTATTTATATTTTCTTATTTTTTATTTTAAAAAATTAAACATATAATATTTGATTTAAATTCAAATAAATAAAATTGTACTCATTTTTTTAACATTTACACTTTCTCCAACTTTTCTCCTTCCCTTTACATTTTCATCTCCCCATTACCCTCTATATTCATATCACTCTTCATCTTTCCCTTTATCTTCCTTATTATTGTACTCATTTCGTTTCTTCTTATTATCATCCTTTTAGTATAAATTTGATATTCTCTCTTTCATTATATGCATAATTTTTCCTCACAAAAAACTTTAGTTTGATGCGATTTAATTGTGTTTTAAGTTTTTTTTTTTCTCCACTTTAATTGTTAAATTTTATCATATTGCATTATAAAGAACTAAAGATAATAAGTAAGAATGTAGTATAAATTATATTACATAGCATGATTTGGATAATTTGGTATTTATTTAAAGATAATTAATTTGGTGTTTATTGTTATATGTTTTATTTTTACTTTTTTTTTCTTCTCATATTATTTAATTCAACATATTGCATTATAAAAAATGATAAAACTAATTATCTACTATCATTATGGAGTAGTAGTTTATGGTTTTACGTATATAAAGAAATGAAATATATAGAGTTTATATTTATATATGTAAACATTCACATTAAGTAAATAATATATATATATATATATATGTTAGGTTCTAAATGTTTAGAACAATTGGCAAATCGTGAACACATACTTGTCTAGATATAGATCTTAGAGTCTATAGGTATTATTAGACAATGCTCAAAGTGATTCAAGTCAAGATTCAAGAACATACAAGCTGCAGGAAAAAGATTTCATATTCTGTCTGGTTCGATCGATCGAAAGACAGGCTCGATCGATCGAAAGTAGTATTTGGAGAATTTTAATTAAACCCAAACAGCAGTTCAAGCCCATTTAGGATTAAGGTTTCTAATCTACTTCTCCCAGTATATAAAGAAAACTTTAAGCACGTTTTTATGTGGCTTTTCAGAGAAAAAAGAGTGTGCCTCTTTTGTATTTAGGGTTTTGTTCCTAAAAAACTCTCTTATGTCTTCTACCGGTGCTATTCCTTAAAGAATCTCAAGATCCGGTATTGTAGAAGTTGCTGCCTTCTCTTGTCATTAAAGGTGCTGATGATCTAAACCTTCAAGGGTGGTCTTGGAGTCACAAACAGGAGAGTTTGTATTGCTAAACCTTTGAGTGGGATCTTAAAGTCACAAACGGGGGTGTTTGTGTTTTGCAAAGGCCAAAGAAAGAAGGAGTCCGTGGATTCAAAGCTTGCACGTGATCGTGTCAGTAAGTTCTACTGGTGGGTAGCAATAAGAAGTCGAGCGTGGGGGCTTGTAAGTCTTATTGTATGAACTTCGATTCTTTCTAGTGGATTTTCTTTTTACCTTGACGATAGCTAGGTTATATCTTCCCCAGGTTTTTTACCGGTTTGGTTTTCCTAGGTTATCATATCGTTGTGTTATTTATTTTTCCACTGCTTTGCATGATATGATTGTTTGATTGTGATAACCTAGATTTGGAATTTGGACTAAGTAACAACTTGGCTAATTACCTAGGTTAATCCAATTGTGTTTTAAGGGGTCTAAAAACCAACAAGTGGTATCAGAGCGGGTTACTCTTTTGTTTTAGATCTTTTGATCTAAGAGCTAATCATTGACCTCTGTTGTCATGGATAATTTGAAGTATCTTTCTGATCATGTTTCTGCTCATGCTTCTATTGATTTTATTGATGCCTGTGAAACTCTTCGTAAGGAATTATTGAAATCTATAAAAATTGCTAAGAAATTCAAGGAAGAGTTAAAATTGGCTAATCTTGAAAAAGAGTAATTGATTGTTAGATTAGATGAATCTAATGAAAAGAATGAATTTTTGAGAAATCAAATTTCCTCTCAAGATGAGAAGATGAAAAGCTTGGAACAGGAGTTAGTTGAATCTAAAGCTAAAATTGAAAATTTGACTAGTACCAAGCCTGTTATTGATAACAGAAGTGTTTCTGTTTCTATTAAGCCTAAAACTGAGAAATTTTATATCCCTCATTTCAAGAGGAATAATAAAGAAAAAGCTTATTTTGTTAGGTTAGACAATGGTAAAAGTTCTGATGTAGACGCTGATGTTTTTAAACCTAAATCTAAACCTATTGTTAGAGAGCACAATAAATCTGTTTTTGTGCCTACCTGTCACCTTTGTGGTGTTGTTGGTCATATTAGACCAAATTGTTCTTTGTTGAGGCAAAAACCAAAATCTAAGACTAGATTTGTTGTTAGGAATACTGATGTTCCTAAATTTGTTCATGTTTGTCACTTTTGTGGTGTCTCCGGTCACATTCGTCCTAATTGTCATAAATTGAAATTTAAGCATTTTGTATTTCAATCTAGGATATGTGATGATATTTCTCCTACCATAAGTCCATATAAATTGTTTTATATTCCTTTGAAAAATTTAAGCTTGTTAGCTTGTGAAAGGAATTTGTAGGATTTTAGTCTTTCTCAGAAGATTGGTGTAATCCCTCATATACACTTTGCTTCACATGGATTTTCACCTACAAAGCCGAAGACTCGTGCTATATGGGTGAGAAAAGATTCTCCAATGTGAATGTTGCTAACTTGTCCCTGATTTAATTCTTTCAATTGTTTATGGACATGTTTTGTTTTTGTTTTTGGTTGTTTTGTTTTTTAGATTGTTTTTTATTAAAAAAAAAAATCCAAAAACATTAAAAAGATTTCAAAAAGACAAATATATTTTATTTTGTGTCTAGTTTTATTTTTCTTGAGGATTACACGAGTTATGATCCCTCTCTCTTGATTTAGAACATGCTTGACATTGTGGAGAAACTTGAATAGAATGTGTTATATATGTGCTAAGCTATTTTTTGATTTTGTATTAGTATGTACTAGTTTGTACATGTACTCATGGGTTAATTAAGAAATTGATATTTCTTGTTTGTGTACCCTTTATAGCTTAGTTAAGCACTGTCATGCATTGCATTTGCATTGTTCATTTAGCATAATGTGTGCTTTTTGTTTTTGGTCATAATTTTTTTTTTAAATCAAAAAGATTTTTGTGTTTTGTATTTCACATCTTGGATTTATAATCAATGATTGGCCATATTATCTTTACATAACAAGTTTATGTACCTTGTTTAGCTTTGATGAGTTTATTTATTACACTTGACTAGTTAAAGCTTTGTAGTACATGTTGTGTGGGAAAGATGTTTATGGTTTTGATCACTTTGTTTTGATCTTAAAGTCACATGTTTTTGACTGTCGGACTTGAACCTTTAAGAAAGGCATAAATAACCATCTCACCATTGTTTACTAGCCAATCATGAATACCTTAGTGCATATCATAAGATTTTGTGCTCGAGAAAGTGTAGCACATGCACAAAAAGAACATAAGGTGTAGCCTCGGTTTAATTGCTTAATACTTAAAATTGGTGTGTACTATTAGGCTTGATGCCAAATCACATAATTAAAATTGGTGTGTATATTATGAGGTATAAAATCAAGAAACTTACATGATTGCAAGCTTATGATCTAGGAGATGTGGGAGTTATATGATGTAACTCTTTAGGTGATAGTCTCTTTCAAATTCTATGTGATGAATTTTGTAGACTTTGTGATTGATTTCTATTTATATATCACCTCACATGTATCTCAAGTTTTTGCTAGTTGCACACACTACACAAGTTACTCTTTGCTAAACTTGGTACATTATATTGTGTGTGATCTTGTTGTGGCCATCCAAGATTACATGTTCCTGGATTTTGATGCAAAATGTCTTTAATATTTGAGTTTTGAGGACAAATTGATTAAAAATCTTGTTTCTGGAAGATCTGGGTTGAATTCAAGTGTTTTTTTTTTTTGAAAAACTTTTAATCTCATACTCATGCATTTCATTCATGAAATATTGTGCTTTGAGGAGTTTCTGCATTAAATTACTCTGTTTTTTCAAAATTTTGATTTTTCCATGCATCATTTATGTTTAGGATTCACATGCATTGCATTGTTTTTATATCCATCTTGCAGTTTTGCAGTCATATCTCTCATTGTTTTCACACATAACATGCATACACTTTGCTACATTGGGTACTCAACTTGATCAAAAAATTGATTGATTAATTTTTGAGCTATGTACTTTCTAGTATATGCCTTTTTTATGTGTGAATTGTAGAAAATTATTTTCTTAAGAGTTATGATGGATAATCAATGTGCAAATATTTTCTCTACTCATGCAACTGTTTATGGGTCACATGGCGCCATGTTTGCATTTTATTGAAAGAGAGAATATTTTTTCTTCATGTGTATCCTCAACTTAGTTTTTTTTTTTTTTTTTAAACTTGGTTTGTGTCGTTTTATTTATCCCACCCCCTTTATTTTTCACCAAAACTGTTTTTCCCAAAACTTGTTTTGTTTTTCCTATTTTTATAAGGGGAGAAATTTTTTTTCAACCTTTGTGGTTCTTAGGGGGAGTTGTTGCTCCTCATAGGGGGAGTTGTCTCTATTTTCTCTTACTCTGTTGCGTATGTTTTCTGTCTACCTTCTGATTAGGTAGTCTTTGTCAATATGTGACAAAAAGGGGGAGACATAGATGACCTGTTTGTTTTTTGAAAGAGGGAGAATATAAAAACTTTTTGATTTATCTAACTTAGGGGGAGAGTTAGAATTTACTTTTGTTTTTTATATTCTGTTTCATATTATTGTTTATATGTCTTTCTTTCCACACATGCGGTGATGTGTTTGTTGAGTGTTTCAGGAAAGACAAGTACATTCTGATCAAGACCTTCTACCTCTTTTTGAAACTTCTAGGTTAGAAGTCTTAGATTGGGATTTGTGATGTAATTGGGCATTTTACTGTATTGGGTTGTTCTTGTATTTGAGTATTTCATTTTGTATGAAAGTTTTGTCACGAATTGACAAAGGGGGAGTTTGTTAGGTTCTAAATGTTTAGAACAATTGGCAAATTGTGAACACATACTTGTCTAGATATAGATCTTAGAGTCTATAGGTATTATTAGACAATGCTCAAGGTGATTCAAGTCAAGATTCAAGAACATACAAGCTGCAGGAAGAAGATTTCATATTCTGTCCGGTTCGATCGATCGAAAGTTGTATCTACAGAATTTTAATTAAACCCAAATAGTATTTCAAGCCCATTTAGGATTAGGGTTTCTAATCTACTTCTCCCAGTATATAAAGGAAACCCTAAGCACGTTTTTATGTGGCTTTTCAGAGAGAAAAGAGTGTGCCTCTTTTGTATTTAGGGTTTTGTTCCTAAAAAGCTCTCTTATGTCTTCTACCGGTGTTATTCCTTGAAGAATCTCAAGATCTGGTATTGTAGAAGTTGCTGCCTTCTCTTGTCATCAAAGGTGCTGATGATCTAAACTTTCAAGAGTGGTCTTGGAGTCACAAACAGGAGAGTTTGTGTTGCTAAACCTTTGAGTGGGATCTCAAAGTCACAAACGGGGGTGTTTGTGTTTTGCAAAGGCCAAAGAAAGAAGGAGTCCGTGGATTCAGAACTTGCACGTGGTCATGTAAGTAAGTTCTACTAGTGGGCAGTAATAAGAAGTCGAGCGTGGGGGCTTGTAAGTTTTATTGTATGAATTTCGATTCTTTCTAGTGGATTTGCTTTTTACCTTGAGGATAGTTAGGTTAAATCCTCCCCAGGTTTTTTACCGGTTTGGTTTTCCTGGGTTATCATATCGTTGTGTTATTTTTTTTTCCGCTGCTTTGCATGATATGATTGTTTGATTATGATAACCTAGATTTGGAATTTGGACTAAGTAACAACTTGGTTAATTACCTAGGTTAATCCAATTGTGTTTTAAGGGGTCTAAAAACCAACAATATATATAAAGGTTTAAGAAAAAAATATATGTATGGTTTTTATTAACTTAAAAGATAATGAAAAACTAACTGTCAATAAATAATAATTAAAACAGTAATATTATCATACGCAACGCACGAGTCTGCGACTAATTTTTTTTAATACCTCTCTAATAATAGGTAAAAATAAGTCTTTCTACCATTTATTTAAGAGCTAGCTCCCTCCAACAGAAAAGCTTGGCCCCCGTCCAGTGTGTCAGCCATAGAAGTTCCCTCACCCTAACTCGCTTTTCACTTTTGTGTCTTTGACTCTTTTTCCATTCCTCTTTGAAGTACGTAAGCCATGTGCCAATATAATTTTATATAATTCTTTTTTAGCTAAGACCATATCTCATAAATTTTCAAGGACCTACGTTATACTAGTGTAGTAGTGTGAGAGTTATAGAGACTGTGTGGGTAAAGTAATAGCGGTAACTAGTGCTAAGGAAGGCCTTCATTATTTGTTTTCTGTAGCTCTGGTTGCTAACGTACCTATTACTTTGTCCCAATAATTTTTATTTTAACTTGTTCTACAGAATTAAACAAAAAAACTTTGTGTTGAATTTAATTGTTCTTAAAAATGACAACAATGTTTGTATTTTATTGGTCATGGTAAACCGGTGTTGAATATAATTAGAGGACCTAATGTACTATATTTAATGTACTGTACATAAGTTTTACCCTAATAAAGGAAGACATATTGAAAGCTCGATTATGTGTTAAAACACAAGAGCTGTTTAGACCCCCAAATTAAAAGTTACAGTTTAGTTGATTTTACTCTAACTTAAACTAAGTGTGGAATAGAGTAAATGTGAGTGAACAAACCATAAAACTACTCTAAGCCATATTCATCAAAACACAGTAGTAAAATGAAAGCTAAAACAGTAAGAAAGAAAAATGCAAACACAAGATAACATGCCGATATGTTATCGAAGAGGAAACCGAAGTACTTGGCGTAAAACCACTTCGCCGCCCTCCAAGCGGTAAATTGATCCACTTGACAATAAGTTGGGATACACGAATAGCAAGAGACCCTCCAAGCCTAATCTTCCCAATGCACCTAAGCCCTCCAAGCTCCTACTCCAACAAGGCTTCTCGGAACTGTGTCTTATCTAGCTTTCCGAATCCTGTAATATGGTTGACTGCATCTGCCAAAGTTTGGCTTCTTTCAAAGCTTTCCAGCAACGCCAAAACCTCACTTGACACTCAGAATGAGTGTGGTAAGTGTTTGCGCTATCAACCTTTCAAGGATTTGGAAATGGAGAGGTAGGAGTTGAGGAAAACCACAATGGATGGTGTAGAGAATTATGGGTATAACAATCTCTCACTCTCAAGGATAGTGGCTAGGGTTTTCTCTCTAAAAGTAGTCCTCTCAGAATGTGGGTAATGTGGGTATATATAGTGTGTGTAGAGACCTGGTGTATCAGATATGACAAATTGGCAAAATAGAATGTTTCATGGGTATCTTGCGGGAAGGCCTTACCCGCGAGACACTTGCGAAAACCAGTTGTCACCATCTGTCTTGACTCTTTGCATTCCAATCATATGCAGGGCACATGCTTCACGTCGCGGGAAGGCTTCTCGCGAGCTACCCGCGAAAACGTTTTGCTTTTCACTTTGCCTTGAGTCTTCACACTCTCTCTCACACACAACCCCTACAAAGAAATCTCACATAAAATATAGGCTACATAAGATTGAACAAAATTACAATCAAATTTGGCATGGAAAAAAAGTCAATACAAAATAGTTGTAAATCACAACTTTACAGTTTACACACATATATATAAACACACACATAAGTTATTACTTCAGAAAGACACGCATGTATGTATGTTGTACTTTGGATTTTCATGAATTGTAAATCAATATGAGACTTTCACCTCGGCCCCCATACAAAAATTCCTAGCTTTGTCCTGATTGTATTCACTATCAATCTACAATCATAAAATTTCAATATTGGTTGCAGGTCATTCAAACTAGGCCCCCCCCCAAAAAAAAAAACTATTATATGTTCGAATCAAACCAACAAAGATCCAACGAACAAATCCCACACCACCCAACCATTACGCAAAGTAAACTTCCCTAACAATTCGTGGTTGTATTTGCCTACACCACGACACACATACCATTGAGAATTGGGACCTAATAGTTTACAAGACATGGGCCACAATCTATGAGAATAGACATAATCCTTGAATATGGAACCTTCAAAAGTTTTCAAAGCTCAGTACCGTTGGGCTTGGCCTCAAATTGAATAAAATACGTTATTCCACTACTGGGCATCAATTGGATCTTCAAAAGTCTCACAAATTCAAAATTTGTACCCTACACCAATTGTTCAAAATCAAAGAATTAAGAAAGAGTTATAAAGCATATATAGATAAATATTAACAAGAAGAAATAAACCTTAATTTCATTGTAGCGCTTTAACAACGTCTATCCATGGAGAGAAAATTCATTTCGTTCTTGCTCAAAAAGCTTAGAAACAAGCAAATTTAATTGAAAACCTTCTTCTTCTTTTTTTCTTTTTGGTTGATAAAAGACATAAAACTTTATTCAGAAATAAAAGCAACAGATACATTATGAAGAAGAGCTTGCTCTAGAAAACAAGGACTCTCTTCAATCCAAACAAAAAAATTATCAATGCCAAAAGCATGACGAGCTAAAAGATGACAAACACTAACTCACACAATGTAGCACATACCTCTATCTTGGGGATCCATTTTGGACCTTTGAAAGATTTGAATGGGAGGTTTGGGGGGGGGGGGGGGGGGGGAGGGGGTAGGTGCAGGGGGTTGAGTGCAAGAGAGGTTGTTTGAGGAGAAGGGGTGTGGGACACAATCTATATTGGGATCAGATTTTGCTCTTGTTTTTTGATGGATATCAGGATCAGATATGCCTTTGCCTTCTTCTTCTTCAAATTGACGAGTGAATTCATCAAAGTCTGGAAAACTTATGTCCTCATAGTCCACATCTGCCATGATTCGATATTTGAAACCGAGAGAGAGAGAGAGATGTAGCAAAATATGGAAGCAAAAAAAAAAAAAAAAAACACACAAAACACAAAACAAAAGGGAATCTGACCAAAAAAATTACAAAGGAAGTAACGTACAAGCCCTACCTCTATCACCTCTGTACATATTTATCACTCCTTGTGTCAAGTTTTGACACAGAGCACATGTACACATTATTTGTATTCATTCACACAAATGCATGTTTTGGAGACAAATCTCAAACACACAGCTCACACAATGCATTGTACAATAGAAAGATGCACCCAAGTACACATAACATACAGACTCAAGCCGCATCAACATGTCCAAACCCAAGGCAAGGGCAAAACACAATCAGACTGGCACACACACCAACACAAGAATAAACCCATTTCAAAATAAACCCTAAAACAAAACCCAAATTTTCAAACCATAGCAAGCAACCAAGTGAAAATTCAATCCATAAAGGAGGAGAATAGAGAAATAAAATAGCAAATAGAATTGGTTTTGATCAACAGTCAAAGCCCTAATTAGAGAACAGCAAACAAGAAGAATAAAAACATAGGCAAAAAGAATTCGCGGTACATAACCAAAGCAATCACAAGGAAACCATTTGAATAAATAAGCTAGAGAGAGAGACAATGAGAAATATACCTGTTGTTGTAGCCTCCTAGATCTTGATGCTACTTGCATTACACCTAGAATGGCAAGAACGTGGTCGTACCGAAATTCTTGAGGTCTGGGGATCTATTATCTAATCTCTTTCAAGACATGGAAGCATTTGGCAAGTTGAAAATGGTATTTAAATTTTCGTTTGGCATTTTTAATTTCATGAAAAGAATACATGACCTTGATTAGTCAATTAAGGATCCATAGCCAACCCTAAAATTTTGAGACTAAGATATAAATTTTTATCTTTGGAATGAATTTGCGCAATCAAGTTTCATGGAAATTAGAATGGACGAAAGGCGTGCTCTTGGATGTCAAACCCCCCTACCACTCTTATGTATTTTTATTACATGCATTGGATTGGGATCTCAATTTGTTTTCATAATGCTAAAAGTTGGGACCATAAACCCATATGACCTCTTGTAAACCCCCAATTTGTGGCATTGGACGTAGGTAGT
Organism: Quercus robur; assembly: GCF_932294415.1. Classification (NCBI taxonomy): domain Eukaryota; kingdom Viridiplantae; phylum Streptophyta; class Magnoliopsida; order Fagales; family Fagaceae; genus Quercus; species Quercus robur. The sequence continues at coordinate 16,552,849 of NC_065540.1, forward strand.
GGATTGGTGTTACCCTCTTTTGTTAGGTTCTAAGACTATAGGAACTAATGTATTAGAACTTCAATTTGTATATGTTGGCAAACCATGATCAAAACATTTAATCTAGGTTTATACTTGCTCAAAGTTTGGTTTAATGTAAGTTTGGAATCTAATAATTGCAAGAAATTACTATTCAATTTCTACGAGGCTCGATCAATTGAAAATTAGACTCAATTAATCAAGAATCGTGGATCAGCAAGTTTTTGCAGAATTCTCAAACCAGCCCAAGCCCATATGACGTTAAGGGTTAAGTGTTTCATTTTAAGTATAAAATGAAAAACCCTAGCTATTTTTTAAATGGCCTTTTGTTGAGTTGTGTGTTGAATCTTTTGTGAGATCTAAGAGGTGTTTACCTTCAAACACACACATAGAGCTATCAAGATCAAGATTTACATCGAGAACTTGATGGTTGTTTCAATTGCTGCATAAAGAACTTTCAAGAAGATCTAAAACCTTTGAGTGGAGTCTTAAGTCACAAGTAGGAGAATTTGTGGTTGCTGCAGATCAGGAAAGAAGTAGTCTGTGGATTTAAAGCTGTCACGTGATCATGATAGTAAGTTTTCTACACGAGGTAGCAATATGATGTTAGTGGTCTAAGTCTTAATATATAAACTTCAATTCTTTCATAGTGAATTTGTTTTTACCTTAAGGATAGCTAGGTTAAATCCTCCCTAGGTTTTTTACCAGTTTGGTTTTCCTGGGTTATTAGATCTATGTGTTCTTTACTTTCCGCATTATATTTGTTTTACACATATTTGTTTAACCTAGATTTAATTAAAAACTTGTTAATCAACTTGGCTTTATATTAGGTTAAACATATTGTGTTAAGGGGTCTAAAATCTTAACATCTTCAGAATATTTTATAGAAATATCTCTTCTTCTTCTTCTTTTTATTTTATTTTATTTTATTTTATTTTTTAAGATTTTAACTTGTGTTGTTTGTTAGGTAGGATACAAAGTCACAACACCAGCTCGTCGGAATATTGGGAAGGTGAGTCAAATTTGTTTGCACCAACCATTGTACATCATTATCTATTCTACGAGGATAATGACGAGGGCACACATCTTAGTGCATACAATAGTACACATGCCAATGTGACAAGCACGCATTTGAGTGTACAAATATGTGCAATTGGGTGTGTGAAATAAACAGTCATTCTACAATCACCTACAATTTTTCATGTCACATTTCTAGGTGCGGGGTTATAGTTTTAACATTAATTCAGGAGCCATTGAATCACTGGAGCTTGATTCATTCGGAAACTCATTATTCTGTCAAGTTTTGTAGGTGCACTGAAAAGGCAAATGCCAAACGTTTGAGTGCAGACTACAAGCAAATTACTTTTTACCATTTTGAAAGACTCTGTGGCCTGTGCTTGCATGTTTTGTAGTTAATTATCTGGTTCGATGTGTCTTATATCGACAATATACCTTTGTTCAAAAAAAGGTGTTCTTTGTGAAATTTAAATGCAATTTGCTTGTAATTTCAGGTTAGTACCTAGCTATGTGCTCTTTGTGGAGGATCAAGGATGTACTGGAAGTTATACCTGATGCAGTTGTTATGTATGAAGCTGCAGCCTCATGCATATGGAGAATTAAGGCATTTTTCATGCATAATGAAACCACCTATCTTGCTCTTGCTCTCTGGTATGCTTTATTTTTAATCAAATACATGCATGCATATATATATGCACAAGTAAAGAGGAATGCATGGAAGCACACAAAATTGACATCTTGCCTATGCTTTTGTATGATTATAACAGCTTATATGGCAAGCATACAATAGATGCATGGAGTTGTCCATTAATTTTCTTACCAATAACTGGATATAAATGTATTTTTCCTTTTGTCATTAGGTAGTTCAATGAGGATCATATCTTATTTTTGTGAGTTGCTTGAGAGATACATGAAGTGAACTTTTCCAGCCTTATATCAAAGAGAACATTATGACACTAACCTGATCAGACATTATGAGCTAAATGGGATTTAAGGTCTCCCATGGAGCTCTCCCAAGTTAAAGAAGCTAATGTTGACAAATTTTTGATCACCTCTAGTCAAATTATCGCTTTTTTTTTTTTCTTAAATTAAAAATCCACCAAAGTACTAATCCCTCTATTTCCTGGTAGCAGGGTTTTTTGCGCACCCAAAATGTGACTTTTGTAGATGAGCATGGAGAATATCCTGACTTTGAAAGACCTTCTAGATCTGAACAGGGTCAGAGCATAAGAAGATGTTATGGTAGCCAGAGATTCAAACCAAGGAATAGGGGAACTGAGGATGATTACTTGTGATCTTCAGGGTTTACCTGCTGGCTCCCGTGTAGACACATGTACATTCTCGTTGCTGTCTTTCCTCAATTGTCATGCCATTCATTTTCACCCTTCTGTTTGGATAGCTTAAAGTGCTTTCACATTTATTTGTTGGAAGCTTGTGGACATTTGACAGTCCTGAGTTTACAATGTTTTGCTGGATTCATTTGGTTAGCTAATATAGCATTCATATAATACAATAGCAATGTGATAAACGAGATCGATTGGGTTCTTTGGCTTGTTGAATAGGAAATGATACTTTTTTTTACTTTTTTCTTTTTTATCTGAAAACTAGTAGATATTTCATTAAATAGGGCAACAGCACAATGAAGATACGTCACACTGAACTTGAGTAGTAGATATTTCATTTTGTTGAATTAGTATTTGTAAGGTTGAATTTATTCAACCATCTAATTGGCTTTATTCCGTGCCAAATTTGCTTGTAATTCAGCATTTAGTAACCCTGTATTTAGGTGGGTTTGTTGTAAGGATAGTGAGTGAGATAGAGTGAAGATTGCTCAAGAGTGTGCAAGAAAACAGAGACTCGCGGCTGGGACTCGCTGGTGACTCGCGGTTTCAAGCCGCCAGAAGCAGCACACGTGCCAAGCATGCTGGAAAATGAACAGTCATGCTAGTTGAAGCACTACAGGACAAAACAGAACAACTGGCCATACGGTTAACTCGCGACTGGATCTCGCGACTTAGTCAAGCCGCGAGGTCAAGCCGCGAGCCACCCCTGTTTTGTAAAACCTGACGTTTCACATTCCTCTCCCACTCCAGTATAAATACCCCTTTTACCCACGATTGAAAGAGAGCTTCCAGAGAGAATTTTGAGAGAGAAATCCTAAAGAAAAACAAGATTGTTTCACCCAAAATCTATACCTTAGAGTCTCTTCAAATTCCTCTACTCTCTTCCTCTCCATTGTCAAATCCTTGAGAGGCATTATACCAAACCTGGTTCTCACCATCATCATCACTGTGAGACAGTTGTTTGGATTTCTGGAAAGCAGTTAGAAAGGAACCAATCTTCATTGATTGATGCTACGGTCTAGTAGCGGAATCCGGGAAGCTAGAAAAGAAAAAGGTTCGGCGCAACCTCGTTGGAGCAAGAAGCTTGGAGGGCTTAGGTGCACTGGGTAGATTAGGCTTGGAGGGTCTATTGCTGTCCTTGTATCCCAACTGTATTTTCTAGTGGATTGTTTACCGCTTGGAGGGCGGCGGAGAGGTTTTTCGCCGAGGACTTCGGTTTCCTCTTCGATAACACATCGCGTGTTGTCTTTGTGTTTACATCTTCCTTCCTCTCTATCTTTGCCTTTTTATTATCTGCTGTGGTTTTATTTTGTTATGGCTTAGATAGTCTTTAACCAATTTCATATTATAGCATATGTTAAGTTTCCGTACACTAGTTGTTTGACATATTGCTTGAATTGGTTATTTTGTATTTGGGGGTCTAAACGTTCAAGGGTGTTTATACACGTTTTTGAACTTTCAGTATTCATACTTGACTCTTTGCATTATACTCTATGACAACAAAACAGAGAAAATAATGATCTATTTATCTTGGGAAAAATATACAAAGTATCCTATATGTGCATTGGACAAAAACTTAACCCGCAAGATATATATGCCCGCCCCCCCCGCCCCCAATTCTACCCTTTTTTAAAATTTCTTGAGAGTTTTTGTTCAGAAATTAGATAATTCCAAGTGTCTTTGCTCAATATTTTATCCGCATTGCATTTCATACATGTTGATTTTGTTTCCTCCATATTAACAGAAATATTGCCTCTTTCATGATGCCAAAGGTTTTCAAAACAAAGATTTTTATTTTAGACAACTTAATTGTGGATAATGATATTTAATGGAAACGCTTTTTGAAGTTGTTATATATGAATGACTAATATCTCAAATAATCTCTGTTTTGGCTTTCTGTTTTGCAATCAGAGAGTAACTATTCATCAAGACCACTAGCTCTTCCATTGACAAACTCTGGCCATCATTAAGCTCAAGACCCTCAACTCCTACTTTTAGGCCTCAAATTCCGGCAAACTTGAATTCCCCCCCTCTTTTAATGAAAACTAGACAAGTCTATTGCAGATGACGTCTATATTGCTCACCCTGTTTTCTATTTATGTGTTGCTTAACCATATGTCACTTGGTTCAAGGGTGTTTCATCTTGTACTAAATCAAATGCTCATCAAGCAAATGACTAGAATAAAATAGAACGTTTTGTATCAGCAAAGTTATTCTATTCCATCTCTCTCTCTCTCTCTCTCTCTCGATCTTGACATGTAACATAAAATTTCTAGTAGCATTTGTCGATTTAATTTTATACAATAGCAAATTCGGTTCCCTTTTTCTTTGCTCTCTTGTTCTTTATGTAAGACCGGTGTTGGCATTTGGGATATGATGAGTTCCCATTTAAGGTGGGAAACAATATGAAGGAAGGAGTTTTAAAGATTGGAATGTGTGACATGGCTTGATTTGCAATTGCCAACCATTTACCATTATATACAGATGGGTTAGGAATTGAATGTGGGATGCTAGTTGTTGACCAAGAAAAAGTGTTTGTTCTTACTGTATTTGACCTAGTTATTCAGCCAAGTTATTACTGTAACACCCACCTCACTTTAATTTAATTTTAATTGCTTCTAGAGTGAAATTGATGAATTATTTAATTTATTTTGAAGGTGATATTATTTTATATTATGATATTCACAAAGGAAATAAATAAAAGAAGATGTAATGTGAGAGTTATTTTGTGGATTATTCATATTTAACTTTTACTCTCCTTATTAGTTAAGGAAAAGGATAAGAGATTTCCTATTTGGATTAGGAGTTTAAGTGTTATTGGAATTCTTTAGAGTTTTAGCCTATCTAAACAACCTTAATATGAGTTTTAGTGGGAATTAAAGTCTTGAAAGCTTATTTAAGTTCTAGTAGGTTTTAATTTCAGCCCTAGTGGAAACAGTTTTAATGTATAAAGCTGAAAGGTAAAATAGTGTTTAATTTGTAAACGTAGAGAGAGAGAGAGAGACTGTAGAAATTACAAGAAACTTTCTGCATCCGTGTGTTCAGGTATGCCTCTCTCACAAAGATCTATGGGTTAATCTATAAAGCTAGTGTAGTATATTAGTCTTGCATGATACAGGTTAACTAGGTCCTACGAGTAGAAAAGACTTTGTAAACTTATAGCATCCTTTCTATGTCTTACGGTAGTAATCTTATTGGATGCCATATAAATGTAATTTGGGATAATATTGATCTATATGCATAAAATTATTTGGAAGCCAACTCGTACCGGGAGAATTAAATAATATAGAGATCTACGTATTCGGCTCATTAGAATTGTTTACTAGGTATTGATTTTGGAGTACTTGATAAAGCAATTAAGTACTAGATTAGCTATAGTTTCAGAATAAGTAGTGAGATATGAATTTTAAGAGTGAAATTTATATTTCGTTGCTGCCTTAGTTTATCCATTCTTATTGGGTCGTCTTGTGCTTATTTAGGTTCTAGTTGATATTGTTTCAGACAGTTGAGGTGAAGCTTGGTTTAACAACTAGAGGTAAGTGGACTTCAGAACATGATGTCTCTCAAGACGTATATATTCATATATATTTTTGGTAAAAATAAATATATATATATATATATATATGTATATATATATATACATAATTGAAAAAGTAAAGTTTCCAAAAACTTATACCATTGTCCATGCTTTATACACATACTTGAATTTTATTATTTCTTGTATATTACTTTGAAACTGTATAAGTTAAGAATGACTCAAAACTATATTTTTGAGAAAGTATTTATTATATAATATATGATTAATATTGGCAATATTGTAATAAAGAAAGAATGTTTTCAAACGGTCAGCTAGACAGTCTACAACCTTTGCCAACATAGGGTTAAGTGTTGGTCTTCGGCCGAAGTAGTGTTATTGTGGTGTGGTGCAATGTTATCGTTTGCTCTTTGGAGCAAGTGTTGCCTCTTTGAGGTTAGTGTTATTGTTCCCCATGGGAATCACCCATTGAGTGTTTAGCAGCTTATATCTTTGTCTGGCTAATGTTTAATGTTTTCTATATCAAACTACTGTTGTTATTGATCTTTATAAGTGGAAAAATTGTTTATCGTTATAATATATTGTTTCTACCTATTTAGTGTAATTTTTACTAACTAAAGTGGTTATTATTTTATTTAATGATTTCAGCGTTATAGTTAAATGTTTTATTCTTGACAGATTTACAAAGTATATTATATTACGGTTAAAACTATTTGTAAATGTTTTGTAAAGCTTATATTTTATCAATGATACTAATGTTTTGTTTTGAAAGACATCTTCATGTTATGTAGTCTCTTATTGGGCTTCTAGCTCACCCCCCTGTCTCCACCCTTTCAGATTAGAGCAGTGGAATATCTTTTGGTAGTAGATCATTGGAGACATAGATTGAAGACTTCTTTTGGAGCAATGTTAGTTGACGGACTGTTTTAGTATATTTTCTTAGGATAGTGAGTTTGGCATTTGTGGAACTCTTTGAGATTGTATTTGGAGACTTTATTGTTAAAGTTTTTGTTTTATGGATTTCATAGGAAAGATTTTGATTATTTGAAGTTTATTTGTGGATATTTAATTACGCTCTGTTCCATTATATTATAGTTTATTATATTTAAGACAGGTTATGCATCTAAATCCTTGGTATGGGTTTGGGGTGTTACAATTACTTAGCCCAAATTCCAAATTTAGGTTAGCAAAATCATATAATCATATCAATGTAAAGTGCGGAATATAAAGAACACAAGGATATGATGACCCAGGAAACCAAATCGGTAAAAACCTAGGGAAGATTTAACCTAGCTATCCTCAAGGTAAAACTGAATCCATTATGAAAGAATCGAAATTTATACAATAGCGACTTAGACCACTAATATCCTATTGCTACCTCATATAGAAAACTTATTGACACGACCATGTGCAAGCTCTGAGACCACGAACTCCTTCTTTCTTGGATTCCTAGTAAGTACAAGCACTCCCGCTTGTGTATCTTTAAGCGCTTATTGTAGCAACTTAAACGATCATCAAGCTCTCAATGAAATCTCCTTCTTGATAATCCTAAGCATGTGTGAAGGCAACCTCCTCTCAGATCTCACAGGAGATTCACATACACAATAAGCAGAGCAACTTCAAAAACGTGGCTAGGGTTTCCCTTTTATACCTAGGGCAAAACATAAAACCCTACACATCATATGGGCTTAGGGCTGAGTTGGGAATTCTGTAGAAAAAACATTCTACCTGACTTTTGATCAATTGAGTCTAATTCTCGATCGATCGAGCCAATCAGAATTGCACACTTAATTCTGCAATTAACTCGATTCCAACTTTACATAAATGACCTATACTTTGAGAAGTCTAAACAAGACCAACATCTGTTTTGATCATGGTTTTCCAACAATACAAAATAGAGTTCTAATACATTAGTTCCTAATTACTTAGAACCTAACAAAAAGAGTTAAAAACAAAATGCTGAGATGGTTTTTTTATTTTATTTTTATTTTTTAGGAGGCTAGCAGCCTCTGTTTTAGTGGATTTGGATTGCCTTATTCATGCTTACTTGACTTTCTCATGTGCTAATTGGGCTCCACTTGTGTTCACTTGCCATTTATTTTTTCTATTATGTTTATTTCTTATGCAGGCTGACTCTTAAGCTGCAATGCAACCAGTTTGGTATGATTGTATAGAATGTTTCAAGTATTCTTGTATTGGTGATTTATATAGAGGCAAGTTCCTACCAATGTCAGAAACAAGTAATTATTACTCCAGTACCAATGGGCATCTGTGTGACCAAGACCATTGCACCCTTCGAACGTCCTTGAAACTTCATACTTTTTGTTAGGTTCTAAAAGTTTAGAACAATTGGCAAATCGCGAACATAAATTTGTCTAGATATAGATCTTAGAGTCTATAGGTATTATTAGACAATGCTCAAGATGATTCAAGTCAAGATTCAAGAACACACAAACTGCAGGAAGAAGATTTCATAATCTGCCTGGTTCAATCGATTGAAAGACAGGCTCGACCAATCGAAAGTCATATCTGTAGAATTTTAATTAAATCCAAATAGCAGTTCAAACCCATTAAGGATTAGGGTTTCAGATCTACTTCTCCCAGTATATAAAGGAAACCCTAAGCACGTTTTTTAAAAGACTTTTTAGAGAAAGAAGATTGTGCCTCTTTTGTATTTAGGGTTTTGTACCTAAAAAGCTCTCTTATATTTTTCTATCGGTGTTATTACTTGGAGAATCTCAAGATCCGGTATTGTAGAAGTTGTTGCCTTCTCTAGTAATCAAATGTGTTGATGATCTAAACCTTCAAGGGTGGTCTTGGAGTTACAAACAGGAGAGTTTGTGTTGCTAAACCTTTGAGTGGAATCTCAAAGTCACAAACGTGGGTGTTTGGTTTTTGCAAAATCCAATAAAGAAGGAGTCCGTGGTCTCGGAGCTTGCACATGGTCGTGTCAGTAAGTTGCTATTGGTGGGTAGCAATAGGATGTTAGTGGTCTTATATCATTGCATTTCTTTTGACTCTTTTGTATTTTATTCCTTCCTTTTAAGGGGAATTGGAGAAACCATTGGAAATTTATTGCATTTGTGGGCCACCATAAAAGGCATAAACTACAAACAACATAGACAAAATTAATTAACAGATGTATGATGTATCGTGGGTCATGAGGTTGAGAGACTGTATCAAGTGTTACCCTTCCTAACTTCTATCAAACTTCATAGGCCCATTTTTTCTAAGCAGGCTAGAATAGTGGGCCAGGAATGAATCGCAGTTGGGCTACCTTGGAAGCCCATTAGATTTATAGTCCTAGTTCAACTTATTTTATTTTTAAAAAATAAAGGCGAAACTACACTATTGATCTCTCAAGTTTACTCTGTGAGCATAATTAGTCCCTCAAGTTTCAAGTGAGTGCAATTGGCCCCTCAAGTTTTCATAATGAGCGATATAAGTTCTTCTATTAACTTTGGTTAATGGTATTGCTTACGTAGTTAATGGAATAATGACCTGTTATTTTTTTAAATGACGTGACATTTTTTTATTAAAAAAATTACAAAAGGGAATTTACACATAAGTAACAAACTAACGAGTTCCAAATTCTAATTCTAATCCTAACCTAGTTCTAAATCAAAACTCCATTTACAAACCCGTGAGAGAGAGAAGAGGAGGAAGTAACTGAATAGACTTGGACTTAGAATCACACAATAACTGTGCGAAATGAACTTAGTTTCTTTTTTTCTTTATAGAAAAATATTTTTTGCATTTGCATTAAAACCCTCTATTCTACCTCCAAGATTGGCAACACCAATTAATTAAATAACTTGCCTCTAATTGCATTTTACTTTTACTACTTGTAGGAGTAGGATGATGATAAACACGACTTGAAAAAAAAAAAAAAAAAAAAAAAAAAAACTATCTGCCTCTAATAATACTAAATTCATCTCCCCTCTTTCAGACTCCACTCAACTTAACTGAAAAACTTAATAAAATATAAAAACAAAATACATCCCCATATCTCAATTAAGTGTCCGTTTGGAATTTACTTATTTTTCTGAAACTGAAAACCTTTTGTTAAAAGTACTGTAAATAAAGGTAAAAGTTAGTTGAAATAGTATAGTGAGACCCATAAATAGTAGCAAAAATAAGCTGAATAGTAAAATAAGTTGGCAAAAATAATTCATGCTAAACGCACACTAAACTTCTCGATGATAATTAAAATAAGAATATAAAAACTGAAAGAGTTTTTTAGTTATATAATCAGGCGCACATGGATTCAACTACACCCAAAAAAAAAAACAAAACAAAGAATAGAAAATTTATAGAACTACCCCTACAACAAACAAATAAATATTTAGGAAAGCTCCTTCTCTTATAATCACTTCCTTCCCCTCTCCTAGTTGTAGCCTTCTTTGCTGGCGATTTCATGCTCTTTGTCTTTACACTATTAGCAGCCGATGCCTTCTTAGCTTGCGCTGCCCAATTTCCATTGAAGACTAGAGAAATTTTGGTTAAAATGGAAACTGGGCATTGTATTTTGTTTTGTGCTAGAGGAGGAAGGAGGCCATCATGGCAATGGCTGTTGCTTGAGGCAGAAGTCCACCATCTACAAAAGAGGAAGGCAGCATCATGGCAGCTAGGGCATCAATCACTCCCTCCCATGGGTTTGTAAATGGAGTTTTGATTTAGAACCTGGTTAGGATTATGAATTGAAGTTAAAACAGGTTAGTTTGTTACTTATGTGTAAGTTCCCTTTTGTAATTTTTTTAATAAAAAAATGTCAAGTCGTTGTTTCATTAGCCATATAAACAATACCACTAACTGAAGTTAAGAGAAGGACTTATATTGCTCATTATCAAAACTTGGGGGACTAATTATGCTCACAGGGTAAACTTGAGGGACCTCACCAAAAATAAACCAATAGAAATAAACTTATCCAAACACACACACACACATATATATATATATATATATATATAAACACATTTCAAATGTTTTATTTTTTTCATATATTTATTCTTCTCTATCTTCGTTGACTAACATAGACCACAACTAAGTCCATTTTTCAACAAATTTATTGCTTGACCATATGAGTAGAACTTGCATAGATTTTGGCTTAAAATTGAAGCAATAATTCATAATTTTTTCCCAAAATTGTTGAGGATGCATGTATGTTGATTGGTGTACCATAAAAGTCTTGTTTGTTGTGAGTTCATGTGAAAACGACTTTGCACCAATCACAACTTATCAACTCAAAAAGTTTCCATCTCCACAAGGATTGAATAAAGTCATATATCTATCATCACTTAAACTGAGGAGGGAAAAGCAAAAGTACATGAAATTCAACGTCTTGAAATTGTTTGCTGGATCAATTAGGTTCTATTCATTGGTTATAAATCTCTAGTAGTGTATTATTCTAGCATAATGTCAACTTAAAATTATTAGAATATATTAGTATATTATGTATTAGAAAAGGATATTGAAGAGTGCAAAATTTGGGATGACGGATCCATTTAAGTAGGCCTAACGGTACTGGACTAGTGGGTTGATGGGGATAAGGTAACAAAGGGTGATCGGATGGAAGGGACACATGATGGATGGACTCCTCCCCAAAATAGATGGATAATCCCTCGATATGGATGAATTCTAGTCACATAAATATAAGGTAGATGAATACCAAAGCCACGTGGCACCTCTATGGATTTGCATAGGCTCCAAGGAATCCTAAATGAAAATAACTTGCATCCCACGATTAACCCTAACTAGCAGAATCCCAAATTGAGAAGGTTCCTGTAATATACACACATTTATGATAATCTTCCCCGTAAGGAAATTCCTTCTGATGCAAGAAATGAAGGTCAGTTCTACACTACTATAAAAACACAAAGCCCTCAGAAAACAAGGTACTCATAATTCACCCCAACTTTAGCACTCTAGAGTTGTGAAAAGATTTCTAACTTAAGCTTCGGAGGGTCTTTTGGTCGGTACCACACTAGTACTCTCCTAAGGTCTTCCTGTTTTGTGCTGTGTAGGTGTTGTCTTGAGCACGTGAAGATTGTGTGACTTACTAACGATTTTTGGCATCATCAGTTGGCGCCATTTGTGGGAAATTTGAGATAAGCCATACTTACCGTTTCCCAGACAAAAAGTTGCATGGTACTTACTCGTTCGATGGCAACAACCACTAATAATTAGGGTGACGAACCACACACCACTGCCCTAGAGAGTCAAGTTAAAACCCTCGCAACAACAATGGAATGCCTTATCAAGCAGAATCATGACCTAGAGGAGTAGTTGTGCCAGAAAAACACAGCGCTTAACACCCAAGAGAGGGACTAGGAAGGGCTGGAAGGTAGCAATGCCCCATGCAGACAAGAGCGAAAGGATACCGGCCGTCCATTTACCACAGATACGACTCCCCTTCACATAGTTGCGGAGATGCAGATGATGAAGAAACGGATGGACTTCATGATGAATGCCTTCAGAGGACGGGTGTCTAGTGACCTCAATGACTTGGTCCATCGAACTGATTCACTATTCACTGCATCCGTTAGGACGTTCCCCCTACCACCAAAGTTCCGCATGCCTCAGGTGGAAAGCTACGACGGATCCAAGGACCCCCTAGATCACCTAGAATCTTTCAAGACCCTAATGCACCTACAAGGAGTGGCAAATGAGATTATGTGCAAGACTTTCCCCACTACTTTAAAGGGCCTTGCAAGAGTTTGGTTCAGCAGGTTAACGCTCAACTCCATTGGTACATTTAAGGAGTTGAGCGCCCAATTTGCCTCACACTTTATTGGGGGGCACAGGTATAAGAAGTCCATTGCATGCTTGATGAACATTAAGCAAAGGAAGGATGAGACCCTAAGGTTGTACATACCCCACTTTAACAAGGAGGCATTTTCAATTGATGAAGCTGACGATAAGATTCTTGTGGCCGCATTTATGAATAGGCTACGAAAGGGTAAGTTTCTATTTTCCTTATACAAAAATGACCTAAAGACTATGTCGGCCGTACTTTATAGGGCTACTTAGTACATGAATGCGGAAGATACATTACTAGCTCGCGAAGAGAAGCCCAAGAAGAGAGAAAGACAGGAAGAACCTCGACAGGACAGGGGGTAGAAGGTAGCAAGGACAGGAGATAGAAGGGAGGACAGATGCTGGAAGCCTGCCACCGGAAGATTTGCAAGCTTCACCTTGCTGAACACCTCGATTGACCAAGTCCTGATACAGATCAAAGACGAAGGAGCCCTGACGTTCCCTAGCAAGCTGAAGGGAGACCCTAGCAAGAGGTCCAGAGACAAGTATGATTGTTTCCATCGTGGCCATGGTCATGACACATCTGATTGTTATGACTTAAAGCAGCAAATAGAGGCTCTTATTAGGCAAGGAAAGTTGCAAAGATTCATTAGTAAGGAACAGATGGACCAGCCCCAAGAACCATATGCTCGAAGAGAAAATGAGAGCCCTAGGCCACCTCTGGAAGATATAAGGATGATTATAGGGGGCAATGCAACTTCCAGTTCTTCCAAGAAGGCATGCAAGACCTACCTATGAATGGTTCAAAATGTCCAGCTGGCGGGGTACGTTCTAAAGCTGGCACACGTCAACAACCCTATAATTGGGTTCACGAAGGAAGATGCTCGATGTCTCCATCACCCATACGACGATGTACTTGTAATCAGTATACATGTAAGGAATTACAACACGCACCGAGTCCTAGTGGACAACGGGAGCTCTACCGATATCTTATACTATCCAGCATTCCAGCAGATGAGGATAGGGAGGGAATAATTAATTCCAACCAACGCACCATTTGTAGGATTCAGAGGAACAAAGGTGAATCCCTTGGGAGCAGTCACCCTACCAATAACGGTCGGTGATTACCCTTAGCAGATCACCAAGAATGTCACATTCCTGGTTGTTGATTGTTCATCCGGATACAACGCCATATTAGGTCGCCCTACTTTGAATTCATGGAAGGCCGTAACCTCAACCTACCATTTGATGATCAAGTTTCCCACCGAACACGGAGTGGGGGAGGTAAGAGGGGATTAAGTGGCGGCACGCGAATGCTACATTGCCATGCTAGAGATGGAGGATCATTTGTAGACTATGTGTATAGAAGAACAGCGGATAATAGCAGAACCGATGAAAGGGTTGGAAGAAGTACTCCTTAATGATTCTAGGCCAGAACAAACAATGAGGATAGGCACTTTAGCCAGCCTACCAGTGCGTCAAGCACTCATGACGTTCCTAAGGGAAAACTAGGACGTGTTCGCCTGGAGTCATGAGGACATGCCAGGAATTGATCTATCAATCATAGTCCATAAGTTGAACGTATCACCCTCATTCTCTCCCGTCTAGCAGAAAAAAAGTGTGTTCACACAGGAGCGGGACAAAGCTATAGCTAAAGAGGTTCACAAATTACAAGAAGCAGACTTAATACATGAAGTATATTACCCTGACTGGCTGGCGAACGTGGTGATGGTCAAGAACGCCAATGGAAAGTGGAGGATGTGCATAGATTTCACGAACCTAAACAAGGCCTGCCCCAAGGACAGCTATCCTTTCTCGTGGATTGACACCTTGGTAGACTCGACCGCAAGACACCAACTGCTAAGCTTTATGGACGCATTCTCTGGTTACAACCAGATCAAACTGAATGAGGCGGATTAGGAGAAGACTTCATTTGTAACCAGTCAGGGTCTCTTTTGCAACAAAATGATGCCATTCGAACTTAAGAACGTGGGCGCCACGTACCAAAGGCTGATGAACAGAATGTTCACACATCAAATTAGAAGGAATGTGCAAATTTATGTGGATAACATGCTGGTAAAAAGCATACGAGAGGACGACCACTTAAGCGACCTCTAAGAGACCTTCAACACCATTTGGTCATACAACATGAAATTGAATTCAAATAAGTGTGTGTTCGGAGTGACAGCAGGAAAGTTCTTGGGATGAATAGTATCCCAAAGGGGTATTGAGGTCAACCTAGAAAAGATACAAGCCATAATGGAGTTAACTTCACCAAAGTCGGTCAAGGAGGTACAGAGCCTGAACGGTAAGGTAGCTGCATTAAACAGGTTTGTCTTAAGAGCAACGGATAAGTGCCTATCTTTCTTCCACACATTAAAGAAGTCATTTGAATGGACGACCGAGTGCCAACAAGCATTTGAAGATTTGAAGGCAAATCTTTCTTCTTCGCCATTACTAAGCCCATCTAAGTCATGGGAAGAACTGTTCCTATACCTAGCCATCTCCCCGGCCACTGTCAGTGCGACTTTGGTTAAAGAAGAGGATGGGGTGTAGAAGCCCGTATACTTCACAAGCTGAGCACTTCGAGGAGTGGAAGAGAAGTACCCCCTAATGGAAAAGCTCGCTTTTACGTTAGTAATTGTGGCGCGAAAGCTCAAGTCGTATTTCCAAGTACACATTGTGGTCGTCTTGACGGATAAGCCCTTGTGTAGAGCTATGAGTAGCCTTGAAGTTACGGGACTGATGGCATTATGGGCAGTTGAATTAAGTGAATTCGACATACAGTATTGATCGCGCATGGCTATTAAGGGGCAAGTAATCACTGACTTCATCACAGAATTCACTCTCGTGGAAGGCTAGAGGGCAGAAGAGAGCCCACAATGGAGCATCCACACAGAAGGATCCTTCAATAGGCAAGCAGGTAGAGCTGGTGTGGTACTCCACAGCTTGGAAGGAGATAAGATCGAATGCATGGTCCATCTTAACTTCCCTACGACCAATAACGAAGCAAAGTACGAAGTCTTGATAATGGGGCTAAACTTTGCCAAGGCGGCAAAAGCTGAAAAATTGGTTGTATACTGCAATTCTCAAGTAGTGACTAGTCAGGTTAATGGCAACTATGAATGTAAGAATGAACAAATGAAGAAGTACCTCGAGTAGGTGAAGGATCGAATTAGCAACCTCCAAGTAAAGTTTGTTCAAATCCTAAGGGAGGAGAATGAGCACGCTGACCAACTTGCTAAAGCTGCTCCAGTGGAGCACATGCTCATCCCTGGTCAGGCATTATCCTTGGTTCAAATCTCATCATTAATAGACGATGCTAGTATGCAGGAGATAAGGTCCAAGAATTATTGGACGACACCAATAGCGTCCTATCTAAAGGACGGTGCGCTACCAGATGATAAAGAGGATGTAAGGAAGTTAAAGGTTCAAGCAGCTCACTTTATTCTGATTAAAGAAGTTCTATATAAGAAGGGCTTCTCCCGACTATACCTGGGGTGCCTCATCCCCGAGGAGGCAGACTATGTCATGAGAGAAGTCCACGAAGTAGTCTGCGGAAACCACTCTAGATCATGGTCATTGGTGCACAAACTAATCCGAGCAGGATACTACTGGCCAACCATGCAAAAGGATGCCCATGCATACGTCAAAGCTTGTGACAAGTGTCAGAGATTTGGCAACCTCATCAGGTGACTGACAAAGGAGCTTACCATAATGACGGCCCCATGGCCGTTCACTTAATGGGGGTTGGATATCATGGGCCCGTTCCCAACGGCGGTTAGACAGTTAAAGCTCCTAGTAGTCGATATAGACTACTTCACCAAGTGGGTAGAAGCGGAAACCCTAGCCACCATCAAAGAGAAGAATGTGCGAAGCTTTGCATGGAAGAACATCATTTATTGGTATGGTATACCTAGAGTGCTGGTCTTGGACAACGGGAAACAATTTGGCAACGACGCAATCAGAGACTTTTGCTTACAACTAGGGATCAAGAACCATTACTCATCATCCGCCCACCCACAGGCCAATGGACAAGTTGAGGTCACGAACCGATCCTTGCTCAAAATCATCAAGACTTAGCTTGAGGAGCAAAGGGTATATGGCTAGAAGAACTACCAAGTGTTTTGTGGGCATACAAGACAACGGCAAGGATACCTACAGGGGAAATTCTGTTTCATCTAGCATACGAAAACGAGGCAGTCATCTCGGCTAATAGGCCAAAAACGAATTGATTCCTTGTGATGAATTAATTGATTAATTAGCCAAATTTATTAATTAATCAAATTAACATGCAATGTATATGGTAGCACAAACAAATCACCAATTAAACTAAGTATGCAGCGAAAATTAAATTGACGCGGTGATCTGTTTACGAATGGAGAAAACCTACTCGGCAAAAACCCCACCGGGTGATTTTAAGGTTACCACTCCCGAGAATCCACTATTATCAAAACAAGCGGTTACAAGTAAAGGAATCCTAGTACCTTCTACCAACCTATAGTTGAACCTTTACCCAATACCTAATTGGACTTGTTCTGTAGTGACAATCTCTTCTTGTAATGCACGGCTCCCAATATGACTAACCAATTGTGCGGATCCTAGTACGCGACTTCAATCATCAATTAGAAAAGGTTGTTGGCTGCAAAGTTCTTCAGTTCATCCAAACGATGAAGATCAAGAAGATGCTTGGTTACAAAACTCTATGGTGCACAAACACAACAACTTCTTCACAAGAGAGATGAACTAGGACAAATTCTCTCTAGTCACAATTTGCATGAACAAACTTTGCTCAACACTTGTGCAACTTGTGTCACCTTTGACGGCCCTTAAAATAATCCTTTTATATGTCTAGGATTGTGAGAAAAGAAAGCCCAAACACATAATCACGGATTGGAAGAAAACAAAACAGAAAAATATGTTTTTCTTAAACCTTGACAGATAGCTATTTGTTGAGCTGCTGTCGAGCCACGGGGCTGGAACAACTTTTAAAGCTCGATAGATGCTAGCTGTCGAGTTTTAATGACAGACACTTTCTCAGCTTGAATCTTGGACAGACTTGCATGGCTTTAACACTTGATCTTGAAACAAGGTTTCTTGAAGTATTAAACACATCCTAGATCTATCCAAATATAAGTAAAGTGTGTTTTTTCAAAGGATTAGCCAATTACATAAAATAGTGACATATGTTCCTAACATGTGAAACACATATGTCCTAACACCGGCTGAAGTGGGACTTACAAGCTACAGGGTAGGGAACCATGACGAAAGCAAGAATGATGAAGTTATGCGCCTGCAGCTTGATCTGGTGGATGAAGTAAGAGCAATAGCTGAGCAGAGGTTAGCACAGTACTAGAATCTCATGGCCAAGCACTACAACTCCAAGTTCAGATACAGGGACTTCCAGATTGGAGATCTTGTCCTGAGAAAGGTGATGGGCACCACAAAAGACACCTCCCAAGGGAAGCTAGGACCTAACTAGGAAGGACCATATAGAGTTGCATCATGGCATAGGAAGGGAACCTACCATCTGGAGACACTGGATGAACAAAAGTTACATTACCCATGGAACACAGAGCACCAAAAGAAGTACTACTAGTAGACGAGCGATGACACTCCTTATTCCTAGTTTATTTTCTTTTAGTTTAATTTTTATTATACAGTTTCTTTTAAACCCAAGGGCAGGTTTTTTTTTTTTTTTTTTCTTTTTTTTTTAAGAACAATTTTTACGCATGAATTACCATAATAATAGGAGGAGTTATTCAGAAATGCCACATGTTTATATCTACATTTCTACAATATCAAGTCCACAAAGTGGACATGTTTCATCCTCAAAGGATGACTAATGATAAGTCCATAAAGTGGACAGATTCAAGTTATCAAGTCCACAAAGTGGACAGGTTTTCATTATTAATTACAAGTCCATAAAATGGACGGATTCAAGTTATCGAGTCCACAAAGTGGACAGGTCTCATCCCTAAAGGATGACTAATGGTAAGTCCATAAAGTGGATTCAAGTTATCAGAACCACAATGTGGACAGGTTTCATTCTCAAAGGATGACTAATGATGAGTCCACAAAGTGGACAAATTCAAGTTTCTAAGTCCGTAAGAAGACGGATTCATTATAAAATGATGATTTGAAAACCTGTGAGGTCCATAAAGTGGATGGGTTCAACCACGTGTTGAAATAAAATCATGTCCATGGGTTCATGCACCTTTAAAAAAATAAAAAATTAATTGGCCTAAGAAGCAGACGGAATCATGCCAAAAATAATAGCTCAAATTTACCAAGTCCTTAGCAAACAAATTTATCTTTTAACCAGTCCATAAAGTGGACAGGATCACCCCAATGAGATAACATAAGCTCACAAGGTGAACAAATCAAAGTGTGTTTGAACCTACAAGGCAGACGGATCCACCCTAACTATTGGGTCATATTCATGTAACCATAAACTGAGCAAACTCATCTACAGGAATAAAGACCAAAGTAGACGGACATTTTAAAACTGATCAATATACTACGAAAGCCCATAAGGGAGATGTCTAGACACAAAAAGCCATGGATAAATTAAACATAAATACTATTCTTAAAAATGTTTTTACATTTTGGCTAAAAAAAAAAGAAAGAAAAAACTACTGCTGGATAAGGGGGACTTCTTCATCCTTTTCTTCCACAATCTACACGTCTTCAGGTTGACGAGTACCAGCCTTGATAGATTAGATTTGGCCTTCAATAGGAGCAGACTCTCCATCACCACGAGGATCATCAACAAGGGCATCATCAACAAATAGCTCATTAGTGCTCTCGGAATGGACTGGCTGAGCTGGGGTCTGGGCTGGGGCATCAATAGAAACATGTGACAGGTCCAGGTCTGGAAAAGAAGTTTTCACTTGACGGAGGCAATCATCAAAGCCATCAGTGTAAGTGCCTCCAAGCACTGTCAGGTAGGCATTGGAATCACAGTACTCCCATATCGCGTCTTCCTTCGCCTGGCGGAGCCGATCTTGGGCATCATTGATCTCTTTCTCCTTATCCTCCAAGACTTGCCTCAGCATTTCTATCTGCTTCTCCAGCTCACCTCTAACTTGCTCTGACAAAGCAAGCCTCTTCTCCTGAACTGTCTTCCAAGCCTTTAACTCAGCAGGCTCGTCCTCCATTGACCTTGCCTTTGCCCTGACACGTTCCAGTGTCGTCTCGTGGTTTAGGCAATGACCCATCAACCCTTTCATTATTAGCATCACCGGAAAACAAAAGAGGGTTTAGAACCAGGGAAGTTGAAGGAAAGAGAAAGAGAAAGGAGACGGGTACAGTTACCTACGCAATGCTAAAAAGACCCGTCTCCCCTATTGCTTTGGTTGCGTGGTTGCTTAAGTCCTCATAGTCGTTAGCTGTGATGATGGACGAAAGCTGCTCCAGTGCATACCGAGAATCCTCATAGAGGAGGTTGGGTAGTTTTTCAATGACGGGAACATGACCCATCATGAGCCTCTTGCCCCTCCCTTGGCCAAGCGGAGTTGTTGTCTTCTTAGGTTCAGCCTTTAACTCGACAATTGATTTAGGTGCCACTTTGGGCTTTTTTGGAAGACGATCAGTCTTCTCTGACAATTTTCTCTTGGCAGACAGGTTGGCCACACCTGTCCCCCTAGGGAGTTGACCCCCTTCTTATTTTTTCTTTGCAGTCTGCTACTTAATGTAGGCATATCTTTTGTTGTCTTCTATTTTTGCACAAAGGTGAATGGATATAATGAGTTGGATAATTTAAAAGCAAAGAAAGAAACCAACATATTGGGCGACGGACTTATGACGTTGGCGAACTTGACGGTCGTAGCGACGAGCGGCTGTTGTGGGCTTTGGTCCGTCACAATACCAATGGAGAGTACCTAAGTTAACTAGTTTAGCTCACGTCCTCTCTGACAGCTTGGTTTTGTTGAAATTTTTTTCCAAAAAACTCCACTACTCAAGTGAGACTTGAGGACGGTCCCAAGCTGCAAAAGGAGGCGGTTAAGGTTACAAGTAAAGCTAACATAATTATACACCTAAATACAGATGGATGCATACTAGACGGGGGCATTATACCCCATGTCTTGTCAATGAGCATGCACTCTTGGTCACTAGGGTGACACATCCACTCGTCACCTTCCATAAAAAAATAGCGATTCTTCCAGTTCTTGTTTGAGTCGAGGGTGTCACACACGACCCTCAACAACGAGCTCCTGGGCACAAAACCATACATGCCTTTGGCTTGACGATCTTAGTAAGACGATAACAGTGAAAAAAATCTTCCACCGTCAACCTACGTGCCTCGTCAGACATGGCCCCGTACAAAACCTCTGCGCCAAGGAAAACCCTCTAGGCGTTTGGGGCAATTTGAGTGATGGCTAACCCTAAGTATTGCAGGAGGCAATGGTGGAGAACACTCAGTGGGAATCTGAGCCCTGCTTTTAGCATTTGCTCATAGATTCTGACACCTTCGACACCCTTGTAATAACACTCCTCCAATTTATAGGGTAGATTGAGGGGTATGTGGACAGGTATTTGGTACTTATCCCTAAGTGTATTGAAGTGTGATTGTTTGATGGTAAAAATGAAATTGTTGATCGTCCATAAAGGAAGTATTATAAACTCCCTATGTCCATCAGGACCTATGACGGATTGGGTTGGGGGTTCAGCACCATATAGCCCATCAGTAGAATCACCCTCTGACCTATCCGTGTCCAAATCCTCATCCCTTGTGGAAGGTAAGGTGGCCAATGGATTCCTCTCGTCACTTGAGGTGCCAGGGTCGTTCCAACTTGACAAGAACACCTCATCGTAGCCCGCCCCCTCGCGGACACACAATTGTTCACTCGACGCACTAGACATCTGTCACCTACACGTGACAGGTAAAACGTAAGACACTGACAGATCTACATAGACGACAGGTGTGCAAAATTTTAGAAAATAGCAAGGGAATTCAACAGAAAGGTGAAAAATACTTACTGGTTAAAGATGAGCAACATGAGAGGTGTAGATGACGGGCGCACCAAGTGGACGGTATGCTGGTTTATCAAAGGAGGCAGTAGCGCTCTGATCGTGAATTCGCTAAAGAAAGTAAAGAATGAGAAGTGAAGAAGCAGGTTTATATAGAGGGGACGACATGTAAGATGAAAGGATGCTTCGTTCCAAGAGATTAACCACTAAAGAAATGCCATGTGTCCCTACGACATTAATGACCCCAGGCTAGCTTGACAATCTGAGCGTGCCTCTTAAGAGATGAGTCAAATCGTCACTCCACGGGTCCATCCAAAAAGGGTGACGAACCCATGGAGTGAGGGGCAACTGAAGAGTGCAAAATTTGGGATGACGAATCCATTTAAGTAGGCTTGATTGTACTAGACTGGTGGGCTAACGGGGATAAGGCAAAAGAGGGTGATTAGATGGAAGGGACACATGACAGATGGACTCCTCCCCAAAATAGATGAATAGTCCCTCGATATGGGCGGATTCAAGTCACATAAATATAAGGTAGACAAATACCAAAGCCATATGTTACATGGATTTGCATGGGCTCCAAGGAATCCTAAATGGAAATAACTTGCATCCCACGGTTAACCCTAACCAGCAAAATCCCAAATTGAGAAGGATCCCGTAATATATGCACATTTATGATAATCTTCCCCGTAAGGAAATACCTTCCTACGCAAGAAATGGAGATCGGTTCTGTTAGGTTGTAAAGACTTAGGTTTTTATGTATTTAGAACTCTAATGTGTATTGTTAGCAAACCATGATCTTAGGTTTTTATGTATTTAGAACTCTAATGTGTATTGTTAGCAAACCATGATCAAAACAATATGCTTAGTCGTGTTTAGACTTGCTCAAAGTTGGTTCATTTATGTAAACTTGGAATAAACTGTTGCAGAAGTTATTTAAGCTTCTCGGCCTGGTTTGATCGATCGAAGCTTAGGCTTGATTAATTGAAAATCGGGTCAGAGGCTTTTTTTGCAGAATTCCAACTCAGCCCTAGTTTGTTTTAAACGTTTAGGGTTTTCTAATTTGCCCTAGGTATAAAAGGCAAACCCTAGCCACATTTTAGTGTTGCTCATATTTCTATTTGTGTAAATATCTTGTGAGATCTGTGAGGAGCTTTCCTTTACACAAGCTTAGGATTATCAAGAAGGAGATTTCTTCAAGGGCTTGATGATCGTTCAGTTGCTGCCATAAGAGCTTAAAGAAACACAAGCGAGTGTGCTTGTACTTGCTAGAGAATCCAAGAAAGAAGAAGTCCGTGGTTTTGGAGCTTGTGGTCGTGTCAGTAAGTTTCTACTGGTGGGTAGCAATAGGATGTTAGTGGTCTAAGTCCTGTTGAACAACTTCGATTCTTTCATAGTAAATTCAGGTTTACCTTTAGGATAGCTAGGTTAAATCCTCCCCAAATTTTTACCGGTTTGGTTTCCTGGGTGATCATATTATTGTCTTATTTATCTTTCTGCCACTTTGCATGATATGATTATTTGATTGTGATAACCTAGATTTGGAATTTGGACTAAGTAACAACTTGGCTAATTACCTAGGTTAATCCAATTGTGGTTTTAAGGGGTCTAAAAACTATCAAGTGGTATCAGAGTACGTTGCTCTCTTGTTGTTGATCTTTTGATCACTGAGCTGATCCTTGACCCCTATTGTCATGAAACACGGACACTCTCTTATTATTCCTCTTCACTTTAATGGGAATAATTATGCTTATTGGAAAGTAAGGATGAAAGCATTCCTGAAATCAATTGATGAGAGAGTCTGGAACTCCGTCGAATACGGATGGGAGAAGCCCACTACTCTTGTTAGTGAGTGGCAAACTTCTCAAAAAGAAGCAGCCGCGTTCAATATCAAAGTCGTGAATGTTATCTTTAACACTGTTTCTATGAAGGAATTTAAGAGAATCTCTAATGTTGAGGTTGCTCATTTTGCTTGGAATATCCTCCAGGCTATGCATGAAGGCATAAAGGCTGTCAAAATCAACAAATTGCAACAGTTAACTTCTAAATTTGAAAGCATTAGGATGTTTGATGATGAATTTTTTGAAGAATTCTATGCTAAACTTAATGATATTGTTAATTCTGTATATAACTTGGGTGAAATCTATAATCAACCTAAAATTATTAGGAAGATTCTTAGATCTTTGACTGAAAATTTTAGACCCAAGGTGACTGTCATCACTGAAAGTAAGGATGTGGACTCCATTTCAGTTGATGAACTTGTAGGATCTCTTCAATCCTATGAGTTGGACCTATCTAAAACTACCAAATCCAAATCAATGGCTCTTAAGTCAGTTGATGATGTTGATGTTGGTGGATTCGATGATGAGCTCCCTGCTACAGAGATTGCTTACCTTGCCAAGAACTTCAGGAATTTCCTTAGAAACAACAACAGAAGGGCAAGAGATAAGAACACTGCTAAACTTAGAAATTTTAGGAAGAATGATCCCACTAAGGTTAACAATACTGATAAACCTAGAGAAAAAGTAGGTTAATCTTCTAATAATTCTATGGGTCCCTAGTGTTTTGGATGTCAAGGGTATGGTCACATGAAATCTGAATGTCCTACCTACTTGAAGTCTAAGGGTAAGGTTATGGCTGTAACCC
Source organism: Quercus robur (assembly GCF_932294415.1). Taxonomy (NCBI): domain Eukaryota; kingdom Viridiplantae; phylum Streptophyta; class Magnoliopsida; order Fagales; family Fagaceae; genus Quercus; species Quercus robur. The sequence continues at coordinate 16,577,137 of NC_065540.1, forward strand.
TTAGTGATGGTAAAGTTTCTGATGATGAGTCTGGTTGTGACGAAGATGGAAACTTCATTGCTTTCACTACTACTATTGTAGTCAATGAAAGCATATCTGCTGAAGAGAACCCTTCTGATGGGGAACTCTCTGAGGACGTAGATCTTCAAGAAGCCTACAATAAACTTTGCAAAATTGTTGCAAAGAATGTTATGAATGTTGAATTAGGCTTGAAGAAAATTGCATCTCTTGAGCTTGATAAAAAAAATTTGCTTGTAAAACTGTTTGATGCCAATGAACTTTTGAACAATGTGAAAACTGAGAATATGCTATTGCTTGATAAAGTAAAATCTTTGGAACTTGATTTATCTGTTGCTAGATCTGCTAGTTCTAAACTTGATCAAATGCTGAGTGTTCAAAAGTCTCCTTCTGACAAATCTGGATTAGGTTTTGTTGAAAGCATCTCTGTGTCTACTCCCCATTTCACAACCTTTGTCCCTTCATCTTCTTCTGAACCTTTTGTGAGTGAAACTATCAAACCCCCTGTGAATGAGGTTGTCAAACCCATAGAAGTTTCACCATCTAGGAAGATTAGGGTTGATCTGAAAGAGTCTAAACCTAAGCAGCCTACCCTTTCTAAGGACAAGTCACATGATAAGCCTGCATGGGTTTGTCATTTTGTGGGAAGTCTAGACACATTCATCCAAACTGTTATAAGCTGCAAGCTACTAAGAGAGCAAACAAACCAAAAGTACATGTGCTTCAAGCACAAGATCCTATGGTACTCATTGGTGAATTGGCATAGACTTTAAACCTTTATTCCAATCCTAGAGTTGGTAATCATTCTCATGTGAATAAGAACTCCAATACTCGTGGTGCATCTAAAAAGTTTTGGATGCAAAAGGCTCAATCTAGTTGAGTTCTTCTGACATGGTCCTTATGCTTCATTGCTATTCTATGTGACCATTGTTCTTTGGTTTTTGTTTTCTTTGTTCCTAGGATTTGCATTGCATAACATTCATGCATTTCATTCTAGGTTGTTCCTTTTAATTATTAAAAAAATAAAAATAAATAAATAATAAAAAAAGGGAAAAAGTAACCAAATTATGTTTTGCACTATTTTCTTGGTTTTTGAAAACAAGGTTGGTCAATTTATTGTCACATAACATGTCTTTTATACCTTGTTTAGCTTGGATGAGCTTATTTATTGCACTTTACTAGTTTGAGCTTTGTAGTGCATGTTGTGTGGGAAAGATGTTTATGGTTTTGATCACTTTGTCTTGATCTTGAAGTCACATGTCTTTGACTGTCAGACTTGAACCTTTAGAGAAAGACATAAATAACCATCTCACCACTGTTCACTAGCCAATCATGAACACCTTAGTGCATATCATAAGATTTTATGCTCGAGAAAGTGTAGCACATGCACAAAAAGATCATAAGGTGTAGCCTCAGTTTAAATGCTAAAATTGGTGTGTACATTATTGTACTTAATGTTAAATCTATCAAATAAAATTGGTGTGTACATTATCCCGACTATTTTTAATAAGTTTTTGAATAATTAAAATTTGTGTGTATAATATGAGGCAAAATCAAGAAACTTACATGATTGCAAACTTATGATCTAGAAGATGTGGGAGTTATATGATGTAACTCTTTTGGTAATAGTCTCTTTCAAATTCTATATGATGGATTTTGTAGACTTTGTGATTAATTACTATACTCATATCACCTTACATGTATCTCAAGTTTTTGCTAGTTGCACACACTACACAAGTTACTCTTTGCTAAACATTGTACATGTTATTGTGTGTGTCTTTGGCCTGACCAACCAAGTTTGCAAACACCTTGAGTTTTATGCAAAACTGATTTAATGACTAAAATTTTTTGGAGAATATAAGAAATTTTAACTTTGGGAAAATTTGGCTTAAATCCTTGTTTTTGAAAATCATATCATCACATATTCATGCATTTTGTTCATCAATTTCAATGCTTTGAGTTGTTCCTAAATTTTTTTTCAAAAACTGTGTTTTTCCTCAAATTTTGTGTGCCTCTACCAGTTTCGATTGATCAAATCTAATTTTCGATCAATCGAAATTCTTTTAAAATTGTTCAAGGAAGCCTCTGTCTGTTTCGATTGATCCAACCTGTTTTTCGATCAATCGAAAGTGTCTTTGAAATTGTTTTAAAATTTTTGAGAAGTCTCTGTCTGTTTCGATCAATCGAAACTCGTGAATCAGGTTTTTAAAAAAATTAGATTTGACTTGTTTAAACCACTTTTTCAAAACTTTCTCTCTCTCTCTCTCAAACTCGGCATGGCTCCACAGAGAATTTTTTGTTATTTTCCTCCAAAGTTTTTCTAAGTTTCTCTCTCCCTAAGTTGGTATGTCTATATTACCCTTCCTTTTGCATTGATTTTCACATTTTCATGCATTATCTCATGGTTTTTGGGTAATTTTTGAACTATGCACTCTTTGGGATTTTTGATTAATCAAGCCTTGTTTTATGAATTTGATCAATGGGTTCTGTTGCTACAATGATATATTTATGATCTATGTTGGTTAATTTGATCAATTTGGGGATTTATGAAAAATAAAAAACTCTAGGGCTTGTATTGAACCCGAATTGAGGATTTTGTTCAAATTGGTTTCAATTGATGAAATTGGCTTGTTGAATTGATGAAATTGGTCATTATTTTCTGAAATCTATCTTGTATGATGATCAATTGGTCAATTTGTACAAATTAATCAAGTGGTTTTTCAAATATTTTGGGGTTTTTGTTAGAAACTCTATGCTCAAGCCAAATTTTGTGAACTTGATCTAAATTTGAACTTAATTTCACTGCATTAGGGCATGCATCATGTCATTTAATCTGTTCATGCATCATATAGATTTTTGTTCTATATTTTTTTGTGCTAACTTGCAGTCTGCCTTTGGTTTTTGTTTTATCTTGCTTTGTGTCTTTATCCTTATCCTAGCACTATGCCTAGGAAAACTAGAGCCCATAGGACCCCCTCCACTTCCTCTGAGTCTCCCTCTAGGAGTGAGGTGTTTAGGAATGACAAAAGCAGAGGCCTTTAAGAAACTAAACTGTAAGCGTAAGATATGTGTTGAGCATTCTGTGGTTTTAGATGAGGTTGATCTGGCCATTAGGGCAAACCTTGAGTCTAGAGGTTGGTTGTCCCTATTAGAGATAGATCATCCACCCCCGACCGCCCTGATTAGAGAGTTCTTCTTGAATCTCTCTTACCACGTCTATGATTCCAACACCTTTGTTAGGAGTTGGATACGAGGTGTTGAGTTCACCATTACTCCTCAAGTAGTGGCTGATGCTCTTGGGGTTCTGATCGTCAGGGAGCCTGACTATCCTTATGATGAGTCTCCACCCTTAGATGTCGTCATGTCATACATCACTAGGTCTTCTATCCAGTAGGGTTCTGATCCTCGGATCACATCCGCTGAGCTTACTGAGACTGCTTATCTTTTCTTTAGGATAGCGTGTCATTCTTTGTGGCCCATTTCTCATCTCCACACCATCCCTCTTGAGCGATGTGTGTTTCTGTATGCTTTTGTGTCTGGTGCGTCTATCAGCTTTCCACATTTGTTTCTTCGTTCTTTGAACGAAGTTCATAGGAGTTCTGCCGTAGGGCATGCACTTATTCATCCTATTTTCATTCATAGGATTTTGTTGTATCTTGGTTTAGATAGTTTCCCTTTTGGTGAGCCTTTTCATGTTGTAGCTCTTATAGGTGCCACCTTCCTTAGGCAGAGGGCTGCTCACTTGAGAGTTGATCCTACACGTCCTATAGGTGCGTCATCTGGTGTTGTTCCCCCTCCTCCCTCTTCTACAGGTGCTGATGTTGCTGAGGCCTCTGGTGCTGCTGCTAATGCTAATGTTCCTCCACCGACTACTTCAGATGATTCAGATATTTGACGTACATTGGATCATGTCTTGACCGTTCAGGCGGCTCATGGACAGATTTTGGTGGACGTGCTCGATGAGATCCGTGCTTTGCGCACAGAGTTGGCACAGTTTCGACGATCTTCACTGCCACCTCCTTTTGATGATGGATTTTGATTGCCCTTTGGCATTCCGTCATAAAAAGGGGGAGTACAAAGTTGAGCACTTGTAGAGTTTTGTTTTCAGGGGGAGAGTATTTTTGTTGGTTAGAGCTTGTGGAGTTTAGATTGTATCTAGGTGCTTCACATTGTATTTTATCTTTTTAGCTCTTGCCATATTTTTGTTGGGATATTCATGTTAGGGGGAGATTTTTTTTTTGCTTTATATTTTTCTTGTTTCAACTGCTTATTGATTTATATTTATGAGTTTTTCATTGATATATGTCTTTATTGTGTGTTGTTTGAAATCAAGAATTTATTTTGTTTACTTGTATTTTCCACACATGCGGTTATGCATTTTGTTTGGTGTTTCAGGAAATATACAGGTTGATTCAATTGAGCTGCTGTCTACATTTGCGACTGATGGATAGTAGTTAGGAATGAATTTTTTTTATGAGCATTATTTTTGTAAAGGGCTTTTCTTTGTAAACTTTGAGCTTTTAATTGTGTTTTGTCACGGATTGCCAAATGGAGAGTTTGTTAGGTTCTAAAGACTTAGGTTTTTATGTATTTAGAACTCTAATGTGTATTGTTGGCAAACCATGATCAAAACAATATGTTTAGTTGTGTTTAGACTTCCTCAAAGTTGGTTCATTTATGTAAAGTTCGAATAAACTGTTGTAGAAGTTATTTAAACTTCTCAGCCTGGTTCGATCGATAGAAGCTTAGGCTCGATCAATCGAAAATCGGGTCAGAGGCATTTTTCTGCAGAATTCCAACTCAACCCTAGTTTGTTTAAAACATTTAGGGTTTTCTAATTTGCCCTAGGTATAAAAGGCAAACCCTAGCCACATTTTAGTGTTGCTTATATTGCTGTTTGTGTAAATCTCTTGTAAGATCTGTGAGGAGCTTTCCTTTACACAAGCTTAAAATTATCAAGAAGGAGATTTTTTCAAGAGCTTGATGATCGTTCAGTTGCTGCCATAAGAGCTTAAAGAAACACAAGCGGGTGTGCTTGTACTTGCTAGAGAATCCAAGAAAGAAGGAGTCTGTGGTTTCAGAGCTTGCACGTGGTCGTGTCAGTAAGTTTCTACTGGTGAGTAACAATAGGATGTTAGTGGTCTAAGTCCTGTTGAACAACTTCGATTCTTTCATAGTGGATTCAAGTTTACCTTGAGAATAGCTAGGTTAAATCCTCCCCAAGTTTTTATCGGTTTGGTTTCCTAGGTGGTCATATCATTGTCTTATTTATCTTTCTGCTACTTTGCATGATATGATTGCTTGATTGTGATAACCTAGATTTGGAATTTGGACTAAGTAACAACTTTGCTAATTACCTAGGTTAATCCAATTTTGGTTTTAAGGGGTCTAAAAACTATCAAGTTCTACACTACTATAAAAATTCAAAGCCCTCAGAAAACAAGGTATGCATAATTCACCTCAGCTCTGACACTCTAGAGTTGTAAAAAGATTTTTAACTTAACCTTTGGAGAGTCTTTGGCCGGTACCACACCAGTACTCTCCTAAGGTCTTCCTGTTTTGTGTTGTGTAGGTGTTGTCTTGAGCACTTAAGGATTGTGTAACTTACTAACGATTTTCGGCATCATTAGATATCATATGCACATCAAGTTGAATCATGTTAACTCTCTCTCTCTCTCTCTCTCTCAATTTATATTTTTCATTACTTTTTAACATGATATGAAACCCTTCTTCTCGTCCTTCTCCTTTTTTCTAGGCTTCTAGCATTCCTTTCTGGTAATGAATCGCTCAAACAACATTCCTACAATCGAGTAAGCATTGTTCCTCTAGAAATCTCGACCTTCCAAGTATGTTTTTGAGTTTCTGAGCACACCACTTGAAAGTTGAAAGAACTAAAATGGATTTATAAAATGCCACAAAATCATCCTAATAAAATAATTAATTAAACATCAAATAAAATTTAATTATTTAGTAGAGCAGTCCATAAAATTTCTAGTTGTGTGTAGGTGCCTCATAGTCATACCTTCCCACGTTTACCTAATTCTTTGGAGCTCATATTTTGTGTAATATAGGCTAATTTACCTTATTCATGGAGTTAATTAAATTAATTTAACGGATTTTTATTTCTTATTTTATGTTCTTTAATTTCGATTTTGAATTTTTTTAAAAGGCGACCATTTTCAAATAAATCCAATTATTTTTTGAAATAGCCCTCGGAAGCTTCACATGATGGTATCTAGAAGTCTATATTTTTCTCTCTCTCTTCTTATTCCCTTAGTTTATCTAAATACACATTCTAAAAGACATTTTCTTTTCATCTTTCATATCATTATCGTTCCCTTACTCTTTCTTTTCCCTTATCTTTTTTACTTTCCCTTCCATCTCCCCATGTACACCTAAACATAGTGTGAGGCTTAACGAGCGAAGCTACGTGGGTGTTGCGGGATGGATTTGCCATCACATTGCTATAAAAGAAAAAAGGACTAAATATGAGCAGTGCCTCAAATATGTATCAACAATCAACATGTAAGATATAAATTACAACAAATTCATCCAATAATAATTAAAAAAAAAAAGAAGAGAGAGAGAATATATTACAGTAACACAAACTCAGCAATCCAAAATACCAAGTTCCATCCAATCTATCTACTCGAATCCCAAATGCATGTTATTTACGTGTTGAATGGACGAAAAATAAATCAACAAGACAGCAAGCATGGGGCCCCCTATTGTCAACATCAACGTTTATAAAAGTTTATTCACAAGTCCCAGTCAAAAGCATGTCTGGAAATCTCCTAGCTACTACAGTAAAAATGTTTTCAGGCTCCAAAAATTTGATAATTTCAAATTATACAGAATTGGAAACATTTCTAATCCTACTATAGCACCGCTGGCTTACACATTTCTAGATACCCTTCACCGACTACTGAAATTGATAAAGTCTAGGTCTTGCCGTCTAGGGACAAAATTTTAGTGTTACAATTATTTTTTGTTACAATCTTAATGTGGGCGTCTGTAAATAAAAGTAAGAATAGATAACTATAGGATATTGTATCCAGAAAAATTGGGCATCTTCCACACTGCAATATAAAGAAGGAATCTTATATGTTAATCTCAAGCGCTAGATACTTTTCTTTTCAATTAAGGATAATTTGAGAATTGATAAGTATTAAAATTGTAAATTACTAAATTCCTTAACAACTAGTTAGATAAAATAATAATTCTTAAATATTCCTAAAATGTAGTGGCATTCTTCTCACATTCATGATGAATCTCATTAATTAAATTTATAATGAAATTAACCATGAGCATGAAAGGATTAAACACTACATATATAACCGTATTCCAAGAATAGTTAATAACTTTCCAGAGCCAAGACCACCATAGTTTTTCTTTTCTTTTCCGTGGACTTAAAATTAAGTAACAAGGACTTTTTAGGTGGTGTTAATCAATCTTATTGGATCTCTCTCTCTCTTTTTTTTTTTTTTTTTTTTTTTTTTTTGAGGGGGTAAAAATAGTTTGAATGAAAAAGCAAAGTATAAGTCTATAAGCCTCTTCTGTACATGCATTATTGCCTTTCCCGTTTATGTCTATATTTTCGTCTCATGACTAGGAGAGCATGAATTTTGATAAATCATAATCGGTGAATGACATTCTAGTTATTGTCTAACTCTTTGCCTTGTGCATGGAACAATCGTTACGCAAGAAACTTGATTTTGTCTGAATCATTAGAGATTTAGAGTGTAGAAAAAGTTAATTACTTTGTATTAGGCATATCAAACTTTATGTGGGTCTCAAGATTAGAATGCTAGCAAAAAAGTCTACCGCCATATTATAAACGTGTGGGGGCTCAGATGGCTGTGGAAATTCTCCGTCCTATGGCATTGCAATGTATGTTCTTCTTTTCACATTAGTCCTAGTGTAAAATAACAGATATTCCTCAACTTTAGACGTATTAACTAAACATGGATAAGAGTAAAAATTTAAAAAGAGAAGGTAAAAAAAGGGAGTAAAAATTACAACCAATGGTGGTGGACTAAAAAAATAACAGTACGGTTCTTTTTACATTAGCTGTTTCTTTAAGTTCATGTGTTTTTCTGACATAAAAATGTTCAGATTTATATTCCATTTCACATTATTACTTAATTTTTAAATTTGTGGATTAAAGTTTTAAGCTTTTGAAATTGTTTTAGTCTGAAAATGAAACTCCTATTTATCTCTTTTTATGTTATTATGGGCAATAAGAGAGTAGAGAAAACGTGAAAACTATCAATAAAATATTGTGCTTCACTTAATTGATTCGTTTGAATTTCTAATAATTACTTTTCCACTCAAAACAATTGATTTATAAACATGCCGTGAAATGCATAATTTAATCAATAGTTTTTTTTTTTAATTTCTTTGTTTCGTTACTATCCAAAATAAAGTAAATTAATAACAGAGAAAGAAAGAGGCTTCAAATCGAGCCAGTTTCATATATTTCGGATTTTAATGGACAAAATTAAAATCTTAGGATCTAATGAAATAATGAATCATCATATAAACCTTGGGCTTTTTTATGTAATCTCCTCATACTTTTATTATTCTAGGAAGAAATAATGACAACTAAAACTACACGCCAGAACAAGCTAATGACAATCAAATTAACTCTTAATAACAAATAGCAAAACTATAAAGATGTTTCAAAAAGATAAAACCGCGATATTTTTCTTATCGTTTTCAGTTGTTGGAGCCACTTTTGAATTTTTTGCAGCAGAATATAAAGTAGTACAAACTACTCACACAGTTATTCATTTTCTCTATTTTTAGACCCCTTAAAATACAAGTTGTTTAACCTAGTTATTTAGCCAAGTGATTACTTAGGTAAATTATTCAAGTCTAGGTTAACACAAGTAAATCATATCAAGTAAACAATGCAGAAAATAAAGAATACAACGATATGATAACTCAGGAAAATCAAACCGGTAAAAAACCTAGGGAGGATTTAACCTAGCTATCCTCAAGGTAAAACAGATCCACTATGAAAAAATTGAAGTTTTACAATAGCGACTTAGACTACCAACATCCTATTGCTTTCTCGAGTAGAAAACTTAATACCACGACCACGTGACAGCTCCGAGTCCACGGACTACTTCTTTCTTTGATTCACAGCAACCACAAGTACTCTCACTTGTGTTTTTCTTTAAGCTCTTTATGCAGCAACTGAAGCGATCACCAAGCTCTTGACATCAATTTTGATCTTGATAACCCTAAGTGTGTATGAAGGCAAACGCCTCTAGATCTCACAAGAGATTCACACACACAGTATAAACAACAACCTAAAAACGTGGTTAGGGTTTTTTCTTTTATACTTAAGACAAAACATAAAGCCCTACACGTCATATAATCCTGAACTGAATTGGAAAATTTTGCAGAAAAACATTTTGCACTAGCTTCGATCAATCGAGCCTTACAAAAAGTGAATAGTAATTTTTTGCAGTTACTCGATTCCAACTTCACAATAAACATACTTTGAACAGTCTAAATCTAGACTCTAAGTTTTGATCATGGTTTGCCAACATTACATATTGAAGTTCTAAAACATTTAGATCATAAATCCTTAGAACCTAACACATTTATAAAAGCGTTGGATGAATCTTAAAAATTATTTTTAAAAGGGAAGATAAATAAGCTTACTGAGAATAAAGACTAGTACATAATATGTATTTTGATTTGAAATTTATGTGAATTTTGCAATCAAGTTATAGAAAAATAAGGACAATGCTTGGATGAAGTCTTTAGTATTGATAGCTAGAGCATTATTTGCTAGCTATATCCAATAAAGATAAAGTTTGGGTACAAACTTGGTTGTAGCCAATTACTATAATTCCATTTAATATCTTTTTATTAGATGTGAATTTTGACAAATCCACCATTAAATAACATTTGTCTTTTATATCCTTCATGTTTGTAAAATTTCTTGAAGATCGAAGATCAACAGCTATGTCATTAATTAAATGTTTAGATTATAAATTTTTGTAATCTAAAATCATGAATAAAAAATAAGTTTATGGATCAAATAATAAACAATATTAGATTGGCATAAAATTTAATATGCGTGTTAAGAATATAAAGAACATATAATTTAATAATTAGAATTTCAAAATATTTAGCCATGATAATTTGTGTGTGTGTGTGTGAAAAAATAAGTTTATGGATCAAATAATAAACAATATTAGATTGGCATGAAATTTAATATGCGTGTTAAGAATATAAAGAACATATAATTTAATAATTAGAATTTCAAAATATTTAGCCATGTTAATTTGTGTGTGTGTGTGTGTGTGTGTGTCTGTGTGGAAGTTGTAGTTTTTGGCTATAACTAAGTTTGTAACCAAACTTTCTCCACCTAATAAAACACATTTAACTTTAATTTGTTTTGGAGAGTTATATATATATATATATATCAGACTCTTATAGTTGGCATAAAATTTTGGCTAATAATGTTGATTACACACTAACTATGATAGTCTAGCAAATAGCAGGCAATTGCTTTACACACACTTTGGATTAAACAAACAAAAAGACCCCACTCTACATAGAATGAGATTCTTTCCATTTCACTTTAAATGGAGAGAATGCATTTCAAAATTAAAATTTTATTTTCTAGATTTAACAACAAACAATATATTAAGTTATTTAAAATTTTAAATAATGTAAATTAGATATTCCTGTAAAAGTTTAATTGTTAATCTAAACCATAAAATGTATTTATTTTAAATGAAGAGGACACACCCATTTAAAATACAGTAAATATGTTTTATATTAACTATGTGATACCCCAATTTGATTAATTGTGTGATGTGTGTGGGTGTGTGATGAGTCCCACATCGGATATTTACTGGGTTGAACTGGGCTTTATTAACAACTATAAGGAGCCTCAATTGTGACTAGTCCTTTTGAGGTATAGCGCAGATGTGGCTAGCGTTTTTCCTTGGGTCGTTACATATGGTATCAGAGCCGGCCCGGTAATCCATGTGGGCTCAGAGACACTACCACACAAAGTGGGCCCTAACGAGGACGTTAGGGATTTAAGTGGGGGAGATTGTGATACCCCAATTTGATTAATTGTGTGATGTGTGTGGGTGTGTGATGAGTCTCACATCGGATATTTACTGGGTTGAACTGAGCTTTATTAACAACTATAAGGAGCCTCAATTGTGACTAGTCCTTTTGAGGTATAGCGCAGATGTGGCTAGCGCTTTTCCTTGGGTCGTTACATACTTGGGTCGTTACAAACTATACATAGGGGTGTCAATGTTTGACCCAACCCGCGAACACGACACGAACCCGACACGGGTTTTTTCAGGTTAGGGTTAGGCCTTAATGGGTTTGGGTCATAAACGGGTCGACCCAAAAGCGACACGATAAGAAACGTGTCATAAACGGGTCAACCCGCATAACCCGCAATAGACATGTTTGACACGCCAATTTATTTGTGTCAACTCGAAATGACCCACTTAACACAACCCATTTACCTCGTATAACAAATAAATATTTATTTTATTTTAGATTTGTCAAATACGTTTTATATCCAACATATATTTTAAATTTAAAAAGAAAAGTGAGTAATTACAAAATTTTACAAGGGATATAATTAGAAATTGAAACTTTACAGACTCTAAAACTACTAATACTTTTTCTCTTTTCTTTTTTGGCATAGAACTTTCACAAATGAAATTGGATGAGCTTGTAGAAGATATTATGAATTTGGACATCAACAAAGAATCTATAGATGATAATTGTGGTTATAGTTAGGATTAGTCTACTGTTTGCTCAAATTCTTTCAATATTGATACTTAGCATTTGGCGAGTTCCAATGATATTATATTTTTGTTGAACTATGTTATTTTATTTTTGTTAAACTTTGTTATTTTGAATATGGGTTGAAATGTATACACTTCTTTTGGAGTGTAAAAAACTTATTTCTAGATGAATGTTATATTTTTGTTGAACTATATTATTTTGAATGTGAGTTGAAAACTTGAAGTGTATGCACTGTTTTTTGGGATGTAAAAAAAAAATTATTTCTAGATGAATCTTATATTTAATATTATGCAGGTTGAAATGAGTTGTGTTACATTCGTGTCAACCCAACATGACTTATTTATTAAGTGTGTCAAATGGGTTGGGTCAGGTCAACCCGTCTTATTAACAGGTCGGGTTAGGGTTGAAGGATCATGACACGATTATTAAATGGGTTGAGTCATTTAGTCGAATACCCTTATCTCAACACGATACGAACTCAACACGCTAACCCGAATTGACACCCCTAACTATACACGTATTATGGCCCCTTTTAATTCTTTTTCATTCCTTAGGTTGACTCGGAGTCGGGGTATGTGAAATGCATGCCATGACAATGCAGGCAGAGGTCTTTTATAAATATATGAGAACTCTAGTGCCATAACCACAAAACTAGCGAGAAAGCCCTTCTTCTTTCTCTGCTTCTTTATATCATCATCATGGCTCCTTTTTTTTTCCATCCCATCAATTCTCACCACCATTAAGTTCTTCCTGTTATTTTTCACTTCTTGTGGGAATGGTCTCTGCTCAGTTGTCCTCTACTTTCTATGCAACATTATGCCCTAATGCCCTTTCCACCATTAAATCAGCTGTAGACTCTGCAGTGTCAAGTGAGCCACGCATGGGAGCATCCTTGCTCCGTCTTCACTTTCATGACTGCTTTGTTAATGCAAGTCATCTCTCTCTCTCTCTCTCTCTCTGTCTCTCATGAATGCTTTGTTTTTAGAACTCACCGAAATCTTTAAGTTATATGTTTGACTTCTCAAGGTTATATACGTATTCGCGTGTGTTTTTTTTCACTTATTTCGCATCACCTCATATCTAGATTTTCTCTAATCACTTTGTTTTTGGTCCTGTTTTCCCTTGCTCCTTGCCTAGAGTTGTTGATGCTATGAGGAAGGATGATTGCTCTCAATTGCATTGTGTTTCATGTAATAATGTTAGAAACAATTTTTTTTTTTTTTCCATAATATATTAAGATGATAAGTTATGATTGAAAAAACGTAATTTCATATGGGTCTATTAGTAATACTATTTTTATCCACTAATCACAACAAATCATATAACTCAATTGTGAACAATATTATATAGACATATTATTTGATAGTGACAACTTTGGAATAAAAGCCATGGGACCAAATGCTGCTAAAGTTTCCTTCAAAATAATTGTAAAATTTGCAATCGCTTCTTTTTGCATAATAATCTAATTGTACGTCAAGACACTGATGGCTAACATTGGCTAGCTAGCCTCTTAATAAAAGAGATTGTAGCAGTCCCGGGTTCAAGTTCGTCACTTTTGGCCAGGCTGCTTGTTAAGTTTTATATTTCACATTCTATATATTGACATAATAATATTGTATTATAAGCCATATAAAGTCATTTAATTCTTCGTATGTTGAGACATGTAACCATATATACATGGGTGCATTTCTACGGAGAATTGATACTTTAGACTGTAGTTGCTGTAAACTTTATTACATAAAACTTATAAACTATTGTTTTGACTTTTAAATACAATATATATATATATATATATTTTTTTTTTAATTGTATGATTTAAAATAACTCCAATCATTTTCATTTTTAAATCATATATATTGTAAACCTTTATAATAATAATTGATAATAACTTTAATATTTTCCTTTGTGATGAGACACACAATAAGATTCCTTTAACGCAACATAAATAAATAAATAACGAATTTGAACATTGTGTAACAGGGGTGTGATGTATCGGTCCTTTTAGACGACACTTCAACTTTCACCGAAGAGAAAACAGCTGGTCCCAACAATAATTCACTAAGGGGATTTGACGTAGTAGACACTATCAAATCTCAATTGGAAAATATTTGCCCTGGTGTTGTCTTGAGCTGACATTTTAGCCGTTGCTGCGAGAGATTCCGTTGTTGCAGTAAGAAAAAAGTCACAACTTCACATTATTTATGAATTTTAATTTGAACCATAATATTATAGGGAAATCAACGTCTTGTTGTTTTGCTGTCATTTTCATCATATTATTTGTTTTGAATCTGATTCAGTTGGGTGGGACTAATTGGACGGTCCAATTGGGTAGAAGAGACTCAACCACCGCAAGTTTAAGTGCTGCTAATTCCAATATCCCTGCTCCAACATTGAATCTTAGTGGCCTTCTCAGTGCCTTCTCAAACAAAAGTTTCACTGCCAATGACTTAGTGGCCCTATTAGGTTGGTTTAATTTTTTAAATCCTTAAATCTTTTATGCCTTTAGAAAGGGTGGTTTTTTTTTTTTTTTTTTTTTTTTTTTTTAATAATCGAAAAATGAGTAGAGAAGGGTGACCTGAGTTATCGTTTTTCACTTGGACGTGACCATAATGACACTCTACTCATTGTGCCCAGGCCTAAAGGGCTCCTCATAAATTGACCAAACATTATTTTTATAATTTGTTCAGGATCTCACACAATAGGCCAAGCAAGGTGCACAGTTTTCCGAACTAGGATTTACAATGAGACCAACATAGATTCCTCATTTGCAACTTCATTGAAATTGAACTGTCCAAGGACTGGTGGTGACGACGGTCTTGCCCCTCTAGATGTGACTAGTCCAACATCTTTTGACAACGCTTAATTCAAGAATGTGGTAAGCAACAAGAGTCTCTTACACTCAGACCAAGAACTCTTTAATGGGGGTTCCACAGATTCCCAAGTTAACGCTTACAGCTCCAACTCCGCAAGCTTTCTAACAGACTTTGCAAACGCAATGGTGAAGATGGGGAACCTTAGCCCACTCACAGGCACAAGCAGCCAAATTAGGAAAAACCAACTAAGTTAAGTCAATGGAGTGAGCCTTTTTGAGGATTCATTTCATTGCTGTCGCTATTGCTAGTAAACAAAATTTTTCATAGTCATTGATGTGACATGTTATAGTTGATGTATAATAAAAATTGTGAATTTTTTTGAATATCTATTATGGTTATATCAAATATATAGACATTTGTTCAACTTAAAATGCGTCCCTAGTCTCGTTATATTGAAAATGCGAAAGTGAGATATATATATATATATATATATATTTTCAACAAAAAATATAATAAAAATAAGGGAATTCAACAAATAATAAGTAACTAGATAATATTTAAAATAAACAACAATTGAGACTGCAAAGAAACTCAATTAAGAGAGAGCAAGCAAAGTTTAACCTTAACAACAATCCAATGGATAAGTCCATTAATTCAACTGATGTATGTAAATTTAAGATGCATTAAGTCCAAAACACTCCAATATTTTGACAAATTGATCCAATTTCCTCAGATAAGTGTTTAAGGGCTAACTACAATTCCAAATAAAAAACCAAATGACCAAGTGACTACTGTGGCAAGTTGGCAACATACTCTTTTAGACCCCTTTTTTTTTCCTACTTTATTAGGGGAGGTGAGGAAGCCATTGGAAATATATTCGGTTTATGGGCAACTAGAAACTCCAAAAAGTACATAGACAAAATTTAACCGGTTTATATAGGGGGAGGCCGAGAGACTATCAACTGTGACTCTCCCATCCTCTAGTTAAGCTTCAAAGGCACAATTTTTTGGGCAAGCTAGGATAGTGGCTCAGGGTGACAATCGGGCCCAATTTGTCGTTGATTGTCATCTCTACTGCGGACTGCCTCGAAGTGAATTTTTTTTTTTTGGATGGAATAAAATTAGGTAAAGAAGGGCAACTTGAATTGGTGTCTTCCACCTAGACTGGATCATAGTCCTCGTAGTGATTTTGAACCCAAGGTTTTCACGTGTTTCATTCAATGTTGTCCTAATTATCCTTTCCCAAAACATCATCATTCATCAAATTCTAGCCTCTGTGTGTGTGTGTGTGTGTGTGTGTGTGTGTGTGTGTGTGTGTGTGGTGGCTTTGCAAAGAAGCCAACCAAGCCTGAAAATCATACAAAGTGTTCGAAGCAGACATTTTACTTTTTAGATTCTAAATTTATGCATCTTCTCCAGCTAGGATTAGTGTTGCAAGACAATTACGAGCTAAAATTGTAAATCAAATTAGATTAGTGATTGGGGAAGCTAATCAGCGTGCATTCCACGTAACTTTGTTTAGTTAGGCCCATAGTTAAACTAAGTACATATAGAGTTACTGTATCATTGCCAATTTTGTAAGGCTATCACCCATGTATAGCAAATAGCAGTGTCAATTAATTAATGGACAAAATTTCTTTCCAACCCTTTAAACTCCCACTAAAAAATTAAAATGATTATAGACCTTATGGTTATGCTGATACGTTATGGCAATAGACCTTATGGTTGCCGGTCCATTTCCGTATAGGAATATAGTTAGCCCTTGCCTAAACAAAGTGGGCCTAATCCTCCAGAAAAGGATTTTCCTAGAACTATAATAATATATTGTGAGATCAAGTAATGAGGATGGCTTAGGTCAATTATGTATACATATGCCAAATTAGGATATTTTCTATTATCCCACCACCATCATCTCATTTATATTAGCTGTTTCAAATTCCTTACGATGTACCGGATGGCAATCTCTCTCTCTCTCTCTTAGGATAAGTCAAACTTTGTATGTATCTTTTTCATATGCAAGTTAAATAGCGGTGATTAGATAGATATTAAATTTTCTTTTTATTGATTGCACGGAACTATTATTGATTGATTCATAACAAAAATTCATATCTTTTTCTCATGGACAAAAAAAAAAAAAAAAAAATCATCTCCATTTTTATTTAATATTAGCATATGTAGCAAATTAGGGATAGAATAAATTATAGAATTAGATATATAATTTGGTTTTTGATGATTTATGGATTCCTTGTTTTTTGCATGAAATAACTCACTTAATCAGCACAATTTAAAAAAAAAAAATTGATAGAATATGTGATGCAAAATTAACCTACAAAGTTAACGCAACATTTAATATTTATACTATTAAAATGTAAGACTAATGAATTTATATTACAAGGAGCTAAACAAATCCTCAATTGGTAATAACAATTTTTTCGTAGGATGGTCCCCTATTAAATTTTTACTTATTATAGGAAGCTAAACAAATCCTCATTTTGTAACAACCATTTTTAGCTAGGATGGTCCCCTGCAATGCATTTAAGATTTACGTAAAGGAAATTTGGATGGTACCGAACTAGCAGTAGGTCATTAACCGTACCCTCAATACATTTCCAAGTCTTAGATCTAAGACTTGCAAATGTATTGAGGGTACGGTTAGGCATTTTATGAGCCTAAAAGCACATTTTGAAAATTCAAAATTTTGTTTCGCAATAGCAACTTTGTATAATTTTTTTTTACAAATACTTATTTTAAACTCAAAATACCATTTTGTAATAGCCTATCCAAATGCATCCTTACCTTCATTACAAGTAAAATACTATTACTTAACAAAAGTAAAGTGAAATCTTCACATCTATGTGCATTCTAGTCAAAAGTTGGGGTATAATACATTAATACTATTGATGGAAACCAAAAATTATATATATAATTTGTTGAACGGTAAACTTTCTAGGGAATTTTAATTTATTTATTTGGCATGTATGGCACGAAGCATTATATATTCTCAAAAACCAAATTATAGTAAAATATTTGAAAATTTTCGAATATCCACATTAAAAGTGGAAAATAAGTGACAAAAGATATACAAATAGAGAAATGCTTTTCGTTTTTGACAAGAGTTCCATGCATGACATCGGCCCGGCCTAGTTGTGCCTGTATACATTAACTTATCCGTTCAAATACGCCTCCATGTTTTTGTTAAAACCATAAAGTCCTACAGCATAAAAAAATTAAAAAAATTTAAAAATGAAAAGAGAGGGAAATGTTTACAAGCACCGTGCGGTGTTTATTAAGATTTTCTTAATGTGGGTCTTAATAAAAAAGTTAGATAAATGAAAGAAAAAGGCATAAAGTAGCCCCACAGTTTGTTTTAGCTTTTTTTTTTTTTTTTTTTTTTTTTTTTTTTTTTTTTTTTTTCTCTCTATGAACCTGGTTTTATAGCTTATAAAGTTTTTTTTTTAATTATTTAAATGACATGAAGCTGCAAAAAAGACAAAAAACTATAAATAAATAAAAAGTTGTTAACGGGCACCATAATATATTGAAAATTTTAAACATTAAAAAGGATTGAGTGAAATATTATAATTATTATGTTGTTGATGTCGTACCAATCAACCAATCCTACATATAGGCATGAAAATTTTATTTTATTTGTGGGTACAGGAATGAAAATTGAATGCATATGATCATAGATAAGCATGCTCAAAGTATAGGTTCCAATTTTTTCATTTTTTAACCCCTTAAAAACACAACTAGATTAACCTAATTAATTAGCCAAGTGATTACTTAGTCAAATTATCAGATCTAGGTTAACACAAATATATTATAACGACTTAGGGAGGATTTAACAGAACGATATGATAACTCAGGAAAACCAAACTGGTAAAAAACTTAGGGAGGATTTAACCTAGCTATCCTCAAGGTAAAACAAATTCACTATGAAAGAATTGAAGTTTACACAATAGCGACTTAGACCACTAACATCCTATTGCTACGTCGAGTAGAAAACTTACTACCACGACCACGTGATAGTTCTAAGTCCATGGACTACTTTTTTTCTTGGATTCACAGCAAGTACAAGCACTCCCACTTATATATCTTTAAGCTCTTAAAACAGCAATTGAATTGATTACCAAGCTCTCGACATCAATCTTGAGATTGGAAACCCTAAGTGTGTATGAAGGCAAACACCTTTAGATCTCACAAGAGATTTACACACACAGCATAAAGAGCAGTCTCAAAACGTGGTTAGGGTTTTTCCTTTTATACTTAAGACAAAACATAAAACCCTACATGTCAAACGAGCTTGGACTGAGTTGGAAAATTCTGCAGAAAAACAATCTGCATGAGCTTCGATCAATCAAGTCTAATTTTCAATTGATCAAGCCAGGTAGATTTACACAATAAATCTTACAATACACTCGATTCCAACTTTACACTTAAACATACTTTGAGTAAGTCTAAAATAAAACTAAACGTTTTGATCATGATTTGCCAACATTACAAAATGAAGTTCTAATACATTTAAACCTAAAGTCTTAGAACCCAACACAATTAATTCAACTGATAAAATCTTTGATGATTGAATAAGAGATTCGAAATTCAATTCTCTCCTACATAAAAAACTGATTGGTTTCTTAATCTGATGATATGGAGCGAAATTGCTAGAAACGGACGATATAGGTTGATACTCCATAGAAAAAAATGTATAGGTAAGCATAAATGAATAGGTTCACAGTTTAGCCCAATGTACAAGGTATTGGAAAAAGGAAGCATTAAATAATTAATCACTAAATTTCATATAAAAGATCTTTTTTTTTTTTTTGGGTGAGAAAATATTCTTCGTTTCTTAATAAAGATCAAGAAGATACAACGGCGGAACCAAAAAAATTCGGGGGGACCAAAATAATTCTATAAATAAAATTAAATTGAAAGAGTAACATATTTATACATAAATTATACAAGTCAATATAAGCAAAATATTATAATAATAAGAAAAACTAAAAGAAAAAACATTATATTTCATAGATAACAAAAACAAAAGCAATATGGATCTCTAACTCTCAACAACAAAATCTGCAATCATATTTTCTTATATATAAAAAATATTGTTCATATCTGATATTTCTTATTCTCCAAATGCAAAATAATGAAAAAAAAAATTAAATCCTAAAAATAGGGGAAAATGATGAAGAAAACTTATATTAAATAATTGACTTAGCTATTGTTTAGAAACATGTATCTTGAATATGCTTTAATTTAATAGAGCAAAAAACAATGCATTAATTATTTATATAAACATATCTATTTTTTGGAAAAGATATATTAAATATATTTTTCGCAAAAATGCAAAACTAACCCTCTAACTTTTAGTTTTTTTCATTTCAGTCCTCTAATTTTCAGTTTTGTCATTTCAATTCTCTAACTTTCAATTGTTATCAATTTGGTATTTCGTTAAACTCCAGTTATGTCTTGTCGTTTATTGAGAGCCAAAACGACGTCGTTTTGGCTTTTTTTTCTTTTTTTTTCTTTTTTTTAATAAATTTCTGAATTAAAATAAAATTAAAAAAAAACTTATATTAAAAAAAAAAAAAAAAAAACGAGGAATCACAGAGCACCATCACGGGCTCAATCCGACCCACCTTGATGAGACTACTGACGCTTCGAATCTAACGCCCTCTATGTACTTTGCCTCGTACATTCGGCACTCCAGGTTTGGAGTTTGCGAAGCCATGCTTGTGTCTGTGTGTGTCTGTGTTTTTGAGATTTTTTTTCCTCTTCAAGGATTAGGGCTTTTGAGTGATAGAAGATAAGAGCTTTTTGGGACTCTCACACAAAATTCGAGATGTGTTGATTATGTTGAATTTTCTGATGTCTTGGTTTTGATTTCAAGTAAGGGGAAAGACAAAATGTTTTCTCTTTTTTTTTTTTCTTTTTTTTTAAATTTTCTTTTAATTCCGAAATTTATTATTAAAAAAAAAAAAAAAAAACCAAATCGACAGAGTATAACTGGGGTTTAACAGAGTACCAAATTGACAACAATTGAAAGTTAAAGGACTAAAATGACAAAACTGAAAGTTAGAGAACTGAAATGAAAAAGACTGAAAGTTAGATGATCAATTTTACATTTTTACCTATATTTTTTAACTTAATGAGTTATATATGTTATAAGAGTAATAAAAGGGAAAATGATGAATTGATCACTTAGATAAACGTAGGGCAATAGTTAAAATTTTTTTTTCTATAAATTTTTAATATATATTGTGCCTCTAGTCCCCCCTTCCCTCTGCCACTGGGAAGATACTAGAAAATTTTTTAGGTCTGCTAGACAGTTCGTCAATTCCTCCGCTCACGTGATGGGTGAGTCTAAAAAAAAGGTTAAGTTGATATATCTTTCTAAATTTTATTCTAAGTGACTATAGATGGAACAATTTTCATTGATTTCTTTTGTTCTTTGATGTAGAACATTGTCCACGGTTGATAGAAAAATTTTCTTATAATTTGCATTTTTGTTATTTTTTTAACTGGAAATGTTTTTTTTTTTTTACACACAAACATACAACAACACGCCAATTCCAAAATTGCCAACAATAATTAGTGAATAATGTGCCAATATTTCATTTATTTAGCAAATTCCAGTTAAAAAAATATGGTAAATAAGTCAAACTCACAAATTAAAAGTTAAACAAATAACCTCACGTACATCTTTCATTAATTTATTTTATTCCTTTTCTGTCCACAGCGTTGACTCGGCCGGGTTACGAGAAAAATACATTATTCCAGAACGTGCATGTTAGCTGGAACTCTTGTATAAATACATGAGAACTCTAGTGCTTTAACCACCCAACAAAGCAAAAAATCCATCTTCTTCTTCTTGTTTCTCTATCTTCAATAATCATTATGGCTCACTATTATTCTAGCTCAGCAATTCTAGCTGCCATTAGATTCTACCTCTTATTTTCACTTTTTGTGGGAATGGTCTCAGCTCAATTCTTGTCCCCCTTTTTCTATGAAAGAACATGCCCTAATGCCCTTACCACCATTAAATCAGCTGTAGACTCTGCAGTGTCAAGTGAGCGACGCATGGGAGCATCCTTGCTCCGTCTTCACTTTCATGACTGCTTTGTTCAAGTCCTCTCTCTCTCTCTCTCTCTCTCTCTCTCTCTCTCTCTCTCTCTCTCTCTCTCTCTCTCTCTCTCTCTCTCTCTCTCTCAACTGCTTTAATTTGTTTAAATAAAGTCACATACTTTTTTCTTATATATGGGTCTACTATTGACACAATTTTATCATGCATGAATCACAAGTAGTCACGTACTTTTTCTCAAAATTTTCTGTTTATAATTTGATAATTACAATAGGGGAGGGAGAATTTGAATTCTAATGTTTTCATTGAAAATACAAAAATGTGTCAATTGAACAATGAGGTTCTTCACATAACAAGTTGCATAATTAGTAGTAAAAAAAATTGTAAATTTTTATTTTATTTTATTTTTTGTATTGAAACTTAATGAAAACCACAAGTTTAGAATAAAGTCATGGACCAAATGTCGTTAACATGCATGCAAAATTATTGTGATAGCTTGTTTTGGCTAAATAATTTAAATTGTAAGGCGTAATGATATATATTCGTGAGATCCTAGATTCAAAACCTTTTGCCAGTATCTTAGGGCCACCTCCAAGGATTTCTTCCTTATAATAATCTGGTGTGTGTGAGACGGAGAGACTACACATGCCTAAGGAAATAGCTAGATACTTGAAAAGGTCTGGATACTCTTATTTGTTAAAAAAATTGTCTAGCAAGCTCTTCACATGCAATAATGTTTTATGAGCCATGTAAAGTCATTTACTTGTTTAACCCAACATAAATTTAAAGGTTCATGACAACATAAAAGACTATACTAAATTGTGCTAATGGATTATTGAACCCCTTGATTTGTTGAGGTATTATCCCTGCATTTGTGGTGAGGAGTAGTACTATAGCTATTACACATTTTATTACATAAATTTTACACATTCTTATGTTAATTTTTAAAATTAAAAAAAAAATAACGATTTAAAATTATATTTTATCATTATATGACATCAATCATACATTTTGTCACTATCATATTGTAGATGTTTTTTTTTTTTTTAATAGTAAAATTAATAGTAACTTTGACATTTTCCTTGTAATGAATATAGAAAATATAGATGGTAGAAATATTTAGCATCAGAAAAATAACAAGTTTGAGTAATATTATGTAATAGGGATGTGATGCATCGGTCCTCTTGGATGACTCAGCAAATTTCATAGGAGAGAAAACAGCTTTTCCAAATAATAATTCACTAAGGGGATTTGACTTGATAGACACCATCAAATCTCAATTGGAGAATATGTGCCCTGGTGTTGTATCGTGTGCTGACATTATAACGGTTGCTGCTAGAGACTCTGTTGTTGCTGTAAGAAAAAGTTTCAAATTCATATTATTTATAAATTTTAATTTAGACCATAATATTAGAACATATATTAAAATCGTGTTCTTTTGCTATTGAAATTATTTGTTTCAATCCAGCTGGGTGGACCTAGTTGGCCGCTCCTATTGGGCAGAAGAGACTCTACTACTGCAAGTTTAAGTGCTGCTAATTCCGACCTTCCTTCTCCAGCATTGAATCTTAGTGGCCTTATTAGTGCCTTCTCAAACAAGGGTTTTACTGCCCAAGAAATGGTGGCCCTATCAGGTGAGTATTGTTTAAAAATATTACATTTTTTCAAGGTACAGTCATGTACAAAAGAAACAAAATAAATTTATGAAAATAAACTAATCCACAATAATTTAAAAAAAATGGGAGTCATGTTCACAGATGCCAATAAGATAACTGTTAATAAATAATTTTAGGAAAGTTTTTGTATCACTTTTATAAAAAATTAAAAAAATTATCAAAATATTAATTATTTTTTCTTTTTTCCTATAAATACATTTCTAAAATGGTTCACCAACAACTGCCCCTAGGGCCTTCATTAACATTTTCCTTTAAATTTTTTTTTTTTTTTTTTTTTGGAAAGGCCCTTTAAAAAATAATCAAAAACTAGTTTTTTAAACTTATTTTGCCTGGTCCTATACTTCAAACTTTTCTCCCTGATTCCAACGCAACTTTACAACAAATAAACAATTAACAAAGCACATATGAAAGAGTACAGTTGGCAAGCCAAAAAAGGAAAGGTCTTTTTTACTATAAAATTTTGGTGGATCCCAAATTTTATTTATTTATTTAAAAAAAAAAAAAAAAAAAAACTACTTTGTAAATTAGTAAATCTCATCAAAACGCAATAGTAAAAAGTTCTTATAAACTTAATATTTAATTATACCATCAATTATTTGAGGTTTAGGGAGAAAACGATTTGAACGGTGAGATTAATAGTATTTTGTAATTATCTGGCTCAAAATAAAATAAAAAATAAAAAATTTAACCCATCAATGGTGTTTAAAGCCATGTATAAAATGACCCAACATATTATTTTTATAAAATTTGTTCAGGATCTCACACAATAGGCCAAGCAAGGTGCACAATTTTTCGAGACAGGATTTACAATGAAACCAATATAGATTCCTCATATGCAACTTCATTGAAATCAAACTGTCCAAGCGCCGGTGGTGACGACAATCTTGCCCCTCTAGATGTCACAAGTCCAACATCCTTTGACAATGCTTACTTCAAGAATTTGTTGAGAAAAAAGGGTCTCTTGCACTCAGATCAACAACTCTTTAATGGAGGTTCCACAGATTTCCAAGTTGGTGCATATAGCTCTGACTTGGGAAGCTTTCAAATAGACTTTGCAAACGCAATGGTGAAGATGGGGAAACTTAGCCCACTCACAGGCACAAGTGGCCAAATCAGGAAAAATTGCAGGAAAGCCAACTAATTTAAGGCACTAATTAATCTACCATTTGTGTGCCTTTTGAGAATAAAGTGTTCCTTCTCGTTGCTATTGTTGTTTGGTGATTTGGTAGATAATATTAAGAACAATAAATCTTGTGATTCAAAAGATTTCACAATTTTCTTTTTTTGGTGCATAATAAAAAGTGATAGTGTGATATTATTGAAGTCTATGTAAAAATCGTGTTACTCCAATTACAACTTATTAAAAAATAAAAACTTATTATATAAATAAGTTGTGAATAAGTTGTAAAAAGATGTAGTGAAAAAAAATTTATATCTCTAATATTGTTATAAAAAAATAATGGACATTGGTTCAAATAAAGTTTTTTTTTTTTTTTTTTTTTTGCTTTAATATAATTATTTTTTTATTTTACAAAAAAATAAAATAAAAAACAAGAGAATTCAACAACTAATACATATGTAGCAAGATAATCTTAAAATAAACAACTTTTCACTATTGAGATGGCAAAGAAACACAATCAACAGAGATCAAGCCAAGTTTAACCTTAATTAACAGCAATCCCACGGACAATCCATTAACTCTGCAAACTTTTATTTTTGGAGAAGAACATTAACTCGACTGTCTCGACAACTGATGCAAGTAAATTTCAGATGTACTGAATCCAATATTTAAACAAAGTGATCCAATTTCTTCATATGAGTGTTAAAGGGTAACTATAATTCCAAATTAAACCACCAAATAACCGAGTGAGTACCATGGCATGTAAGTTGGCAACATACTTAATTTTAGACTTATTTTTTTTAATTCCTTCTTGTTTGTTCTGTTTATACCCCTTAGACCAGATTGTTTAACTCAATTAATTAACTAAGCTGATTTTTAGGTTTATTATTCAGATCTAAGTTAAACAAGCATATATTATATCATGCATAATAGCGAAAAAATAAATAACACCACGATATGATGATCTAGAAAAACCAATGAAATGAACCGTTTCAAGATAAAAACCAAGGGAGAATTTGACCTAGCTATCCTCAAGGTAAAGCAAATTCACTATAAGAGAATTGAAGTTTTTACAATTAGATTTAACCCTAAATCTATTGCTACCTCTAGTAGTAACTTACTGACACGACCACGTGCAAGCTCCGAATCCACGGACTCCCTCTCTCATTGGATTTACTACAACACAAAAACCCAAGCTTGTGACTTTGAGATCCCACTCAAAGGTTTCAAATCACCTTCAGTTGTTGATCTTTGTAGCAGCAACTAGGTTCTACCAATGCTTAATTGTAGATCTTGCTCCAATAGACGCTTATGTAGTTAGAAGGTACAACACCTCTCAGATCTCACAAGGAGTAACACAAAAGTCTTCCAAAGGTCTCCAAAACGTAGCTAGGGTTTCACTTTTATATGTGGACAAGTTAGAATGAAACCCTAAACGATTTTGTGGGCTTGGGCCTGATTTAAAATTTTGCAGAATCTCTTTTTCTACGATTCTCGATCGGTCGAGCCTAATTCTTAATCAATCGAGCTTGGCAGATTGTGACTTCCCTTTTTTGCAGTCAACCTAAACTTGAAACTTGAAACCTACACCTTTGAGTGTTGCCTAACACATAGACTAGACATGTTTTGTTCTCAGTTTACCAACACATCCAAAATATGATTCTAAACATTTAATCCTAAATTTTCAAAACCTAACACTTCTTTTTTAGGGGAAATGGAGAAACCATTGGAAATTTATTGGGTTTGTGGACCACCATAAAGGCATAAACTCCAAACAACATAGACAAATTAATTAACGGATGTATCATGGCCCTAGGAGGTAGTTTGGGTGTTTTAATGTTTGGACCTATGTTAGTTCTGTTATTAGAGTATCCACATTGGTGAAGCTAAAAGTTTTAACATTTAACAGCTCAAAAAGTTATTTTATCTATTTTAACACACAATTTCATAATACATCCTACATTAATGGTCTTATTTTTACCATAAGCAAAAAACTATTCATTTTTTTTATTAATTTTGGAAGCTCAAATTTGTGCTAAAACACAAGAGCTTGTTCAGACCCCCAATTAAAAATTATGACTAGATTGCTTTTACTCTAACTTAGAATAAGTGTGGATCAAGAGTATATAAGCGCAACAAACCGTTAACACTACCCAAAGCTATATTCATTCATCATCATCAATAAAATGAAAGCTTAAAGAGTAGGGAAGAGAGATGCAAACACAAGATAATACCAAGATGTGTTATCGAAGAACTTTGCGAAAAACCTCTCCTTGACCCCCTAAGTCAAAATTGATCCACTTGAGAATAAAATTGGAGTACACAAATAACAAAAGACTTTCCAAGCCTAGTCTACCCATGTACTTGAGCCCTCCAAGCTCTTGCTACCAATTGACTTCTCGAAGCCTTGTCTTCTCTAGCTTTTCAAATCCCGCAATTTAGCCTGATTACATCCACCAATGAATGGCTCCTTCCAATGCTTCCCAGTAGCACAAAAATATCACTTTAGCACTCAATATGGGTGTGGTAAGTATTTGGGCTAGCAACCTCTCAAGGATATAGATATGGAGAGGTAAGAGTTGTGGAAAACCATAAGGAAATGTGTAGGTGATTGTGGGTATAACAATCTCTAACTCTCAAGTGTATTTTCTAGGGTTTTCTCTTTGAAAAACACTCCTTACAATTTGTGGGTAATAAGGGTATATATAGTGTGAATAAAGACAAGGTAAAGCAAAACATAACTTTTTGCCAAATAGAGTGTTTCGTGAGTTCTTCGCGAGTTGGCCTTATCCGCGAGACACTCGCGAAATATCTAGCCTGGCATGACTCTTCATCTTCCAGTCATGTGCTCAGCACGTGGCTCTTTTTGCGGGTCAGCTACTCGTGAGACACTTACAAAAACCACTTGTTCAACCTTTGAAGCTTGAGTCTTCATTGATCTCTCACACTCATCCCATACAATTAATCCCACATACATACAGGGAAAATAATTGAAGAAATTACAATCAAATTTGGCACGGAATTAAAGCCAACGCAACATAGTTGGAAACCACAACTTTACAATCTTCCCCTTTGGCTATTCCATGACAAAACCCCTAAACAGACTCTAGACTTAAATGTGAGTTTGGAAACATAGGCAAAACTTACTCACACCTAATTCCAGAAGCTGTGAAGCACTTGCACCATATACACATGTATCTTGAAACACTTGCACATACAACAAACTTTCATTAAGCTCATGACAAGTAGAACACAAGGTATTTATAAGGAACAAGTAAAGTGCGATCAAGATACCAAAAGAAATGTAAGCTATGAAGCATAACTTGATCAAACATGAATAGTCATTAAGAAATGACCACAATTAACATTTATCAAGTAAATGATCATCTAGACATGCAATGCAATTAAAAGCAATGCTAAAATCAATTACATGTCTAACAAACACATGATGCATTAAAGAAACTAAAGCTAACAGCATTAGAAAGCTATAAGCATCAAGAAATGGCTATAAAAACCAAGATACAAAAGCTACTAAAGAAAATGAAGTTTTAAACTAAAGTACTTAAAAGCTTTAAACGAAAACATTGTAAATATTCAAAAGCTATAAAAACTTAAAGTAAACTAGAAACCACCAAAATAAACTAATGTATACTAAAAAGTGTTCCTTTGCTACTTTGCTACTGCCCCTCAAGCCATACTCCCCCTCAAACTACTCCCCCTTTTTTACTGGAATGGCCAAAGAGACTAGAATGCATCGGACTCCGAGCCTAACTTTGGATCTTGCTTTGAGTTCCTCATCATGTCATTAATCTGAGACGAGAGGGCAACGATCTGGCCTTCAAGGCAGGTGAATTGAGATGTGGAGTAGCTGATGTGTGAAGCAAGCATGACATGCATGTCTTCAACCCTTCTGAGTAGACAATCAAGGTTCGGGAGCTCTCGCACATGCTTGGGAAGAAGGTTGTGCAGTGTCCTCCGGAACTAAAGTGAAATACTCGATTTCCTCTTCGATGTCTCCTCCTTCTTCAGTAGCATCATTTCTTGGAATTTGAGAGACACCAATAGATGGTCCGGGGATATGAGCTTTGCTTCGGATCATGGTTTGCACATTGATTGGATTTTTTCTTTGCATTACTTGAAGTCCAGTTGGAATTTTCGCCCTTGCCCTTAAGATAAGAGACATGACAAGGCTTGGGAATGGTAGAGTTAGCCTTGAATTCCTTTTTGTGATGCATTTGACGAAGAGGTGGTAAATGTGACTACAGATGTCAATCTCCATATGAGTGAAAAGATCATATAGGAAAATGGTCCTCAGTGCTGACAAGTTTGTCAGGTTCCTAACCGGGGAGAGGTTAAAGATCATGATGTAGGCCAAAGTTCGCATCTTTGGGGTGAACGGAATGGTATGCAAGGCCTTCTTGTTGAGTTGTCCATCAAGGATTTCCACAAGGGGTTTTAATTTCTCCCTTCTTTCATCATATTGTAGAGATGTGTGTGGAGTTATCAGTCGAATCTCCAAAACATCCTAAATTGAGTCACTCATGATTGAGAACTCTCTCCCCCTTAGCCAACAGTTGATGTGATCACTTTCTACAATGGCATTTACGAAGAATTCTCGAATGATAATTTCAAACATATCGCCCCTTGGATTAAGCAACTTTGTCCATGTCCTTTCTTTGAACACATCCAGAATGAAAGTGCCCTCTAAGGAGTTTATGTCCACAATCCTCTCTAGAATGATTGGGGCCCTTTTGTAGTGATCATTGAAGGCCATATTAGCATCATCATTTCAGAACAAATCCGAGGAGGTGCAGGGACACTTTGAAGACTTCTTTGTGGCCTTTTGCTTAATAGGAGACATCTGTAAAACAACCACAAACACAAAGAAACAAACACAAACACAAACAAAAGAACAAATTTGATTAAATACAAGTTAGTTCATAAAAAATGAACAAAAGTCCTAAAAAGAACAAAAAAAACAAGTAAACATCACAAGACCATGTTTTAAGTGCTGAATGTCTAACTAGACTTATCTAGCAAGAGTGAAATGCAAAATATGTCAAATGATCAAGGGTGTGCATCAAGTGGTGCATGCGGTGTGCATGAGAGATGCATGAGCAATGCATGACAAAACACTCATTGGGCAAAGTGTGTGAAACACACAACCGATGTTTAAAACATGTTAAGAATGTAAAAACATAGTAATCCCCAAAATTTGGTATTCATCGAAGTCCAAAACAATGAAAAAATGCCATTTGGGCATTTCATCAAACATAGTGCATACAAACCACTAATATGTAAAACAATGCATGAGCATAATGAACACTTGCCTAAATACATGTTGAAAATGCCACTTGGCGCCAACACAAACACAAACAAACACAATGGGACATATCCTAATCAAGAAAAAAGAAAATTTTGCAAGAAAAGTAAGTTTTCCCAACCCTTTCAAAAACAACCCAACCTAGAAATCCTAGAATCTAAGACTTAATCTAAGGAATCAAGAGTGTAAAAGTGTTAAAACGTACCTTAGAAGAGTCTTAGGGATGATTGTTCTTGATTTTTGGTTGAGTTTTTGAGAGAGAAAGAGTTTTGGGTTGAGAGAGACATGGAGGAGGCAAAAATAGAGTTTTTGAAAAACTGTCACTGTTTGGTTTTAAAAATTGCAAAACCGCTCATTTCGCGGGTAAACTTCTCACGAAATTACTTGCGAAATGGCTTCTAAAGAGACTTGATAGATTTCGCGGGTGGCTTCTACTCGCGAAGCAGTTGCGAAAGTCTCTGTGTATATTTCAGTATTTCCTGAAATTGGCTTCCCCATTTTCGCGGGTAGGTTCTTACTCGCAACTTACTCACGAAAATGCCTCAAAAAAAGTTTTCAACAAAAATGAAATGGACTATTTGGAAAACAAAACTCTAAACATACAAAATACATTAAAACACTTTAAAAAACAAATAAAATACTCAAAAAAAAATTTTGGGTTTGATCATCAAGTAAATGAGTATACACATCATATTTGAACACGTACAATCACACAAATGGAATAAGCATTCATTGAACATTAGACTTGTGTGTTGTGTGTGTGGATCAAGTATGAACTAGTCCATAGTCTATTATGAAGTTTCAATGATTAATTCAATCAAGTCATACACAACTGGTACGAAGTTAAGTGACCTATCTCACTTGTAGAAATGAACATATATGACCCCTCACCAATGTGTTTACATTTTGATTGAAAACTTTTCATTTGGCTTCCATTTTTCATACTTTTGATCAAATACAACTCAAATTTTTGAGAAACGATGCCATGAACTTTTTGATATATTTTTGACAAGTAAGCCTTTGGCTTTGGCACTATACATTTTAATACAAATTTGCTCCACCTTTTCCTAGTCAAACTAGTTTTCAAAGCAAGACTTTTTTAGCTCTTTTCTACTTTTAGAGATAGACATTTTTAGAGCTCTTTGAAAAAGAAGAAAAAAATGTGAGGAGATATATAGGCACAAGACTACGCATGTATCAAGATTAAACAAGACTATTGATCAATCATTCATGACAAGCTTGAAGATATATTTACAACAATCAAACGTAGGTTTCTAGATGTGGCTCACACTTAAAGAATGTGCATACATAACAAGCTATGCTCGTAAATGCACTATGCCATTAATACGAAGGTACTAGGCCAAACTCACATGTGATATACATAACACAAGCGATCAAACTTTTTGAAAATTTTCACTTTTTATGGGTTTTTGAATTTTTCAACACACTCAAAAATAGAACAAACAAAGTAAGATCAACAAAAACAAAGTAAACAAACAAAAAATTTTAAACGAAACAAATGATAACATGTGAGACCTTTTTAACATGAATGTACCAATAATTAAGTGTAGGTCACATAAGAGATATGAGTCAAGAGATGATACTGACACCAATGGTCTTACGAAGAGATTCAAACTGTGGACCATCAAGTGGTTTAGTGAAAATATCTGCCTTTTGATTGTCGATGTTGATAAATTCCATCCATACATTTTTCTCCTCCACCAAGTCTCGAATGAAATGATATCCAATTTCGATATGTTTTGACTTTGAGTGTTGAATAGGGTTCTTGGATAGATTGATGGTACAAGTGTTGTCACAGAAGACACACATGGTGTTTTGAGAGATCCCATAATCATGAAGAAGCTTTTTCATCCACAATAGTTGAGCACAACAACTGCCCACTACAATGTATTCTGCTTCAGCAATTGACAAAGACACTGAATTTTGCTTCTTGCTCATCCATGACACCAAATTGTTTTTGAGGTAGAAGCAACCTCTTGAGTTGTTTTTTCTATCATCAACACACCCAACCCAATCAACATCCGAGTATCCGGCTAGGCAATCATTTGTGTCTCTTGAGTACCAAATCCCATAATCGGATGTTACATTGACATAGCGGATGATTCTTTTGATTGTTGTCATATAGGACTCTCTGGGTGCTGCCTGAAAACGAACACATACCCCGACACTAAAGGT
Organism: Quercus robur; assembly: GCF_932294415.1. Classification (NCBI taxonomy): domain Eukaryota; kingdom Viridiplantae; phylum Streptophyta; class Magnoliopsida; order Fagales; family Fagaceae; genus Quercus; species Quercus robur. The sequence continues at coordinate 16,609,169 of NC_065540.1, forward strand.
TATGTTCGGCCTACTTGCAATGAGGTAAAGGATACTGCCAATCATGCTCTTGTAGAAGGTTGGATTTGAGCTCAGTTTTACTAAGGAACTCATTAGAGTGGATGCATGTTTCTTAGAGTCTAAACTGAATCTCTTTATGAGATTTTTTGGCATACTTCTCTTGAGATATGAATATCCCATCTTTCCATTGTTTTACTTGAAGACCCAAGAAATAGTTTAGCTCCCCCACCATGCTCATTTCAAATTCCTTCTTCATTTCTTCCAAAAATTCTTGAGCAAGGTTATCAATTGTTGACCCGAATACAATGTCATCCACATATACTTAAGCAACAAGAAGAGATTTCTCATCTCATTTGACAAAGAGTGTTTGATCAGCTTGACCTCTCTTGAAGCCATGATCTAAAAGATATGACGTGAGATGATCATACCATGCTCTTGGTGCTTGCTTCAGCCCATATAAGGCTTTCTTCAATATTAGAACATGGCCCGAAAAATATGGATCTTGGAACCCCTTAGGTTGCTCAACAAACACTTCTTCGTGTAGAAGTCCGTTTAAAAATGCACTCGTCACATCCATTTGATATAGCTTGAAATTCATAATACACACTATGGAAAGAAGATTTCGGATTGACTCAAGTCTTGCTATCAAAGCAAATGACTCATTAAAGTCTACACCTTCAACTTAAGTATATCCTTAAGCCACCAATCTAGATTTGTTTCGAACAACTTCACCATCTTCATTAGTCTTGTTCTTGAAGATCCACTTGGTGCCGATCACGTGAGTGTCTTTGGGCCTTGGGACCAACTCCTATACATCATTTCTAACAAATTGATGTAACTCTTGGTGCATGAATTCTACCCAATTTTCATCTTTCAAGGCTTCTTCCACCCTTTTTGGTTCAAATTGAGCAAGGTAGCAATGATACGTCACATGATTCACACTATAGCTCGGTCCTTTTCTCAAATGAAGTCCTTAATCCAAATCACCAATTATGTTGCTTTTGGGATGATTAAGAATTACTCTTGACTAAGGTTTCTTGGAAGTGGAGGGTTCTTCATCACGTGAGATTGGAGGCTGAACTTCAGGAGGAATGAGTGGACTTAATGACCCTTGAGTTAATCTAGTCTCCCTTCTCGATGCAGTAGGAGTAGACTCCTTTTTTGGTGATTGTCTCTCACCATCATCACATTAAGACATGTTACCATCACCATCATTCTTCTTAAGGCTTGGAACTTCTCCATCCTCACTAACACTCTTTTCCGAAATGGTGTCATTTATTACCACATTTATTGATTCCATCACTGTCTTTGTGCACTTGTTGTACACTCTATATTCCCAGCTGTTTACGGAGTATCCTAGGAAAATCCCTTTATCGCTCTTGGCATCAAACTTCTCAAGATTCTCCCTGTCATTAAGAATGAAGCATTTACTTCCAAATACTCGAAAGTATTTCACCTTAGGCTTCTTTTCCTTCCAAATCTCATATGAAGTTTTCTTTATTCCCTCTTGGAAGAAAATTCTACTCCCAATGTGGCATGATGTGTTCATCGCTTCAGCCCAAAATTTCTATGGAATGTCATTGTTGAGAAGCATTACTCTCGCCATCTCTTGGATCACCTAGTTCTTCCTTTCAACAACCCTATTTTGTTATGGAGTATTTGGGCTGAGAATTCCTTCTTGATACCATGCTCATTGCAAAATGCTTCAAATTTAGCATTCTCAAACTCCTTCCCACGGTCACTTCTGATTTTAACGATGGGAACTCCCTTTTTCATTTTGAAGTTTCTTGCATAGTATTTCCATCTTTTCACATGCCTCCGACTTTTCTCTAAGGAATTCCACCCAAGATTACCTTGAGGAATCATCAACCACAACCATGATGTATCTTTTACCGCCCACGCTTTTCATTCTCGTTGGACCCATTAGATCAACATGAAGCAACTCCAATGGACGAGATGTAGCAACAACGTTTACTTTGGGATGGGTTAATTAGTTTGTTTTCCCAATTGACATGGGCCACAAACATTTTTTTTATCTTTCCAAATTTCGGAAAACCAATCACGGTTTCAAGCTTTGAGACTTTTTGCCACTTACTTGTAATTGGCATGTCCAAAACGTTGGTGCCATAACTCTAGTAGGTTAACTCGGGCACTCCGGCAAGATACATTTGGCTTGGGAACCACGCCATAACAATTATCGATGGTCCTAAGTCCCTTCAAGACTGGTAGACCTTCTTCACTAAGAATTAGACTCCCTTTCTTGGAAAATTGAACCAGAAAGTCTTCATCACATATTTGCATGATACTCAGCAAGTTTGCTTTCAGACCTTTGATGTAAAGAACATCGGTCAACAAAGGAAGTCCTGGAATATCAACAATTCCCTTTCCTAGAACTTGTGAGTGGCTGCCATCTCCAAACGTCACATAACCATCCTTCTTCTCCTTAAGGCTTTTAAAGAAAGATTTATCCCCAGTCATGTGCCTTGAGCACCAATTGTCAAGATACCACAAACATGAATTAAACACTTTCAATTGCGGTATGAACAAAGAGACAAGTATGAGATAAACATTATTGACTTTCAAAGCATGACTCATCTCCCTTTACATTGGTCATGGATGAGTGAAGCTTTCTTTTTAAACCATCAAGCTTATTACATAAATGTTTATTCCTTCTTTTATATCTAGCAATTAAGGAATTAGACTCACACAAATTATTATGAAGCTCATGATTTCTATGCTCTAGACATTTCAGCATATGTATGAACATTCTAGCATGTTTCTTAGACTTGAATAACTCTAAGAGCTCATTGCTAGGACAATCTCCAAAGATGCTCATAGAGTCATTATCACAAACATATGAACCATAGTTCATGTTGGCCTTTACCACTACCATATCTATAGCAAAACAAGGGATCTAGGATCACACTAGGATAATGAAATCCAATAAGTGTACCTGCTCTGATACCAATTAAAAGCTCGGATTTGTGCTCAAACACAAGAGCTTGTTTAGACCCCCCAAATAAAAATTATGGCTAGATTGCTTTTACTCTAACTTAGAATAAGTGCAGAATAAGAGTATATAAGCGCAATGAACCGTTAACACTACCCTAAGCCATATTCATCTATCGTCATCAACAAAATGAAAGCTTAAAGAGTAAGGAAGAGAGATGCAAATACAAGATAACACCAAGGTGTGTTATCGAAGAGGAAACTGAAGAACTCATCGAAAAACCTCTCCCTGACCCTCTAAGTCGAAATCGATTCACTAGAGAATAAAGTTGGAATACACGAATAACAAAAGACCCTCTAAGCCTGGTCTACCCCATGTACTTAAGCCCTCCAAGCTCCTACTACCAACTGACTTCTCAGAGCCTTGTCTTCTCTAACTTTTTGGAACTCGCAATTCAGCCCGATTGCATCCGCCAATGAATGGCTACTTCCAATACTTCCCAGCAGCACCAAAATATCACTTTAACACTCAATATGAGTGTGGTAAGTGTTTGGGATAGCTACCTCTTTAGGATATAGAGATGGAGAGGTAAGAGTTAAGGAAAACCATAAGGAAATGTGTAGATGATTGTGGGTATAACAATCTCTAACTCTGAAGTGTATTTTCTAGGTTTTTCTCTTTGAAAATCATTCCTTACAATTTGTGGGTAATGAGGGTATATATAGTGTGGGTAAAGACATGGTTAAGCAAAACATAACTTTTTGCCAAACAAAGAGTTTCGTGAGTCCTTCACGGGTTGGCCTTACCCACGAAACACTCATGAAATATCCAACTTGGCGCGACTTTTCATCTTCAAATCATGTGCTTTACACGTGGCTCTTTTCACGGGTCATTTATGAAAGTTCAAAAACGTGTACAAATACACTTTTGAACGTTTAGACCCCCAAAAACCAATTTAATCAACACACGCAATATGTTAAACAACTAGTGTGCGGAAACTTAACATATGCTATAACATGGAATTGATTAAACAACTATCTAAGCCACAACAAAATAAACCACAGCAGATAATGTAAAGGCAGAGATAGAGAGGAAGGAAGATGCAAACACAGCGATAACACCAGATATGTTATCGAAGAGGAAACCGAAGACCTCGGCGAAAAACCTCTCCGCCGCCCTTCAAGCAGTAATCAATCCACTAGAAAATACAGTTGGGATACAAGGACAGCAAGAGACCCTCCAAGCCTAATCTACCCAATGCACCTAAGCCCTCCAAGCTTCTTGCTCCAACGAGGTTGCGCCGAACCTTTTTCTTTTCTAGCTTTCCGGATTCCGCTACTACACCGTAGCATCAACCAATGAATATTGGCTCCTTCCTAACTGCTTCCCAGAACTCCAAACGTCTGTCTCACAGAGATGATAATGGTGAGAACCAGGTTTGGTATAATGGCCTCTCAAGGATTTGACAATGGAGAGGAAGAGAGTGAGGGATTTTGATGAGACTCTAAGGTAGAGATTGTGGGTGAAACAATCTGGTTTTTCTTTAGGGTTTCTCTCTCAAAATTCTCTCTGGAAGCTCTCTTTCAATCGTGGGTTAAAAGGGTATTTATACTGGAGTGAAGAGGAATGCGAAACGTCAGGTTTTTCCAAAACAGGGGTGGCTCGCGGCTTGACCTCACGGCTTGACCAAGTCGCGAGTTCCAGTCGCGAGTTAACCGTATGGCCAGTTGTCCTGTTTTGTCCTGTAGTGCTCCAGCTAGCATGACTGTTCATCTTCCAGCATGCTTGGCACGTGTGCATCTTCTGGCGGGTTGAAGCCGCGAGTCCAGCCGCGAGTCCCAGCCGCGACACTCTGTTTTCTTGCACACTCTTGAGCAATCTTCACACTATCTCACTCACTACCCTTACAACAATCCCACCTAAATACATGGTTACTAAATGCTGAATTACAAGCAAATTTGGCACGGAATAAAGCCAATTAGATGGTTGAATAAATTCAACCTTACAATCTCCCCCTTTGGCTATTCCGTGACAAAACCCTAAAACAGACTCTAGACTTAACATGTGAGTTGGGAACAGTTGATCAAAACTCACTCACACCTAACTCTAGAAGCTGTGAAGCACTTGAATCATATGAACATAAACTCCTGAAACACAACAATACATCATGATCATTGTAAGCAGAAAATTATAAATGCATATGAAACAGGCAATATGAGATCAAGCAAAAATGGAGTTAATAAACAAACCATGGCTTGATCAACCAAGTGAACACCACAAGGTAGTGATCACAGTGTTCATTCACACTTGGAATGAACACAAGGACATACAAGTTAACAAGCACAAGGCAAGACACTTGTATGCTCAACACTCAACCAATGCATAGCACACATGGCATATGCATCTAGGAACAATCCTACAAGGGCACAAGAGTGACAGTACATAAACCAAAATGCATAACATTTAGATTAAAGTACTGATTTAAACATAGCATAAAGGCTGCACTTAAGCATGGTACATACCACAAGACCTACAAACTATGCATAAAACAATAACCCTAAAAGCTTACATAAGCATATGGGTACAAACCAACAAATACCTGAATAACATCATCAAACATATATAAAAGTTTATCCAAGAGTATATGAAGAGAGTTAGAAACAATTATACACCAAAACCCAGTGTATTAAAACCATAAAAACCATAAAAACACTAATTACTCCCCCTCAACAAATTACTCCCCCTTAAGAGCTGCTTTTCTGCTTCTCAATTATCAATGAACTTCTCCCCCTTTTTGACATGGAATGGCCAAAGGGTCACTTGTCATGCTGAGTTGTGAAGCTGTCAAGTGTAGCAGCCAAGACATCAATCTGGTCTTGCATGGCTCTCATCCTGTCAGAATGCTCATTCTGGACTGCCCTGATCCCATCAAGCCTTTCCAGAATGATTTGGAAAGAATCTGGAGGTGTGTCTGCAGAGGTTGAAGCTCTGTGTCTTTTGCCACTTCTCCTAGGTGTTGAAGTTGATGCAAGTCCAGCTGCTTCTGCTTCAGTCTCCATTGGAGCAGCCTCTCCTTCATCACCTTCATCTTCTTCTCCTGGAAGCCTAACACTTATCCTTTTGCAGGTAAGCTTGTTGATTGCAGAGGGTGTAGACATGGGACTGATGTCTTGAGGGATTGGAACTCCTTTACTCCTAAAAATCCTCATAAGCAAACTTGGAAAGATCAATTTAGGCCTAGATGTTGTTCTGGTCTCATCCACAATGGTGTCATAAATATGGGAACTTATGTCTATGAAGTTCTTTTCCTTGAGATCCATCAGAAAGACTGCTCTAGCACAGTTGATTGTAGTCAATTTCCTAATGGGATAGAGGTTAAACATCATGATTATGGTAAGGCACCTCATGTCCACTGGAAAGGCAGTGGTATTCAAACATTTCCCTTCTCTCTGCCCACCTATCCTTTGTTGAATTGTTTCAATAGACACACTCCTATCCTTGTAATTGATAAATTCTTCATCATCTAATCCTTCAAGCCCTAATGCATCATCTATGACATGAGCATCTAAGACAAACTCTTTACCCCTTACCCAGCAACTCAATTCATTATCCTTTATCACAGCATTTGAGTAGAATTCCCTAATTAAGGGTTCACACACAACAGGGAAACCACTCAGAAGCTTTTCCCATCCTCTTCCTTCAAAACAGCTGGGAATAAAAGTTTGCCTTAAGTCTTCCAAATCCACAAATCTCTCTTGAATGATTCCTGCATTTAAGAAGTTATCCTTGTATCTCTCAAAATGGTGAACTAACCTAAACAATCTAGGATCCATCTTAAGTCTTTTGTCAGCCTTCTTCGCAGTAGATTTCTTCTTCTGAGGTGAAGGAGCCATCTGTGAACAATCAGAAAAGGCCACAACAACATATAGCAATATATGTGCAGAACCAGTCAGAACCATGTAGTAAACAGAGAGAGATAACAACCAAACAACTGAACTTCAAACACTTAAACAGCCAGCTATTTAGTTCAATCATATGGATAAACCAAGCCTAGGATAAGAAACACATGAACAACATGGTGAAGCTATCCTGAAGGCAAATAAATGACATTGAGGCAGATTATGGAAAAATGATATGACATACAAACAGTATATTGAGCCTAACAGAATCTTCCCACAGATTAACAGTCTAAGACATGCAAATCTAGCAAAGAAAAACTCACAACCTCAAATAGAACCAATAGTAACATCTCAACAGCTCAAAGTTTAGATTAAAATGAAAGGAATACTTAGCTAAGCACAAGAGCAATAGGAATATGACTATCATTAACACAACCTATATCAACAGCATCCACAAGCTAAGCAAGAACAAAGAGCAGAGACCAAACCACAAACCCATTTCAAAAACACAATCAAATGCGAAAAATCAAGGGTAAAAGCACAGAATCAAGTAGAAAAGAGTGAAAATCAGAAAACCCATACCTATATCTTGACGATTTTGGGCTGTAAGAGTGCAACACAAGAGATTGGAAAAGGGAGCACGGAGTGTTTGGGAGGAAGAGTGTTTAGAGAGAAGATGAACAGTCACAAAAATTCGAGGGAAAAACTGAAAAAGTTTAAAAACTGCTCCTGTTTCTGCAAAACACGCGATTTTCGCGACTGGTTCAAGTCGCCATACAGTCGCCAGCTCAAGCCGCCAAAACCCTCAAGAGGAAAATTTTGAAAAAATTTTCTAAGTGTTTTTCGCGACTGAAAGGTCTACCCGCGAGTGAGTCGCGAGCTGAGCCGCGAAAATCTCTGAGTGAATCTCGCGACTGGACCTTCCACTCGCGAACAAGTCGCCAAAACAGACCAGCGAAGACGCGACTTAGGCACGCGACTTGACATACCCGCGACTGAGCCGCCAAAACAGGGCAAAACTGTATTTTTTGAAATTTTCAGATTTTTCCAGCAAAGCACTTTCCAAAAACACCTAAAACACTCAAAAATCTTTTTGTGCTTGAATTAACAAAGATTGAGCATGTGAAAACACATTTTATCAAGTACAATCACACAAATGAATATGGCATTTATTGAACATAAACTTGTGTGTTGTGTGTGGATATCAACACTGAGATAGTCCTTTGTCTAATGTGAAGCTTCAATGATCAATTCAACCAAGGCATACACAATTAGCACTAGATCATGTGACCAATCTCAATTATAGAAATATGAATATATGACTTCCCACACAACTTGATAACATAACTTGGAGCCTTTCATTTGACTCCACTTTCAGCCATAACATTTGATCTTTTGAGGCAATCATCTCTCATTGTGAGAGGGATAGACAACACTTTTCTTTGAAGAACAGGCCTTTGGCCTTTTTGAAAGAAATTTCACTTTTAATATAAAGTCGCTTACCCTTTTTCCTAGTCAAATACTAGAATGTGCGACAGGCTTTTGCAGCTCAATATCTCTTTTCATTTGGAGATTTACATTTAGTGAGCTCTTTCTAGCAAAAAAAATAAAAAGTGGGAAGAGATATAGACACAAGTCTATGCATGTTTCAAGATCAGCATAACCATTCACTAATCATTCATGACAAGTTTGAAGATCTATTTACAACAATCACATAGATTTCAAGATTTTTCCCATAGTGATATGAGTGCATGAAAACAAGCAATGCTCGAAAATGCACAAAGCCATTAGCACAAAGGTACAAGGCAAAACGAGTTTTAAGACAAAAACTCAACAAAGTCAATCAAGCTTTTTGATTTTCAAATTTTTATGTAATTTTTGGATTTTTGACTCAAGAAACAAAAAGATTGATAAAACACAATTAAGAAATATTCACAAACAAACAACCAAAATCAAAAACAACAAGCATACCGAACAAACATAGTCACAAAGTATAGGAAGTATTAATGCATGGACATGTTGTAATGCTTATGCATGAGTACCCCTTTTCACCCACACGTCACTTGCGTTTGGGGTGATTTCCTTAAAGGATTGGGTACGGGAGTTAGGGCTTTCAAACCTTCGTGAGAAGCTTTCCAAGCAGTTGGTGAATGCACCAATCATCTTCATCACGTCCATCATTCCGGGATCTCCATGTTGCTCTCTAGGTTGATCACCTGCCCAAGTTCTCCTATCAACTCTTGGTCCTCCTGACCTTTGAGGAGTTGCACTGTTCTTTGCTCTCAGCTTTTGGCAGTTCGGTCGAGTGTGCCCTTGAAGTCCACAATAATGGCACACATACATTCCTCTAGGACCTCTTTGTGGTCGAGGACATGACTTGGCACGAGACTCAGACCTGCCCACATACTGATTACGATGATTCAGCATCCGTTGGTCCACCACATTCTTCTTCTCCTCCACCTCGAGCTTCACATCAGTAGGGTCAGCTACAACTGGATCTTTGGACTTCACAAACTTCACTTCTTTAGTGACATTTCCAGTTGAGCTACTTCCTCCGGTATATCCCAGTCCGGATTTGTCTGAGAAGCTCTTCTAAGATGATATAACATCATCTAGCTTCTTGGTGGTGACCCTCTCTATTTTTGCATTTGCTTGAACCACCTCACTTTCAAGAAATCTCACTTTAGTGTAAGCTTCGGACAGCTCACTGTTCAGAGTTTCAATCTCGCATTTGGCCTCCCTATACCGGATTAGGAGACTTTTGTAGTCCTCCTCGGCCTTCTTCATCTTTCTCACAGCAGCCTTGGCCACCCTTGTGTATTCACCAGATTTCTCCAAAAGTGAGTTGTAATTTTCTTGAAGAGTAGCTGTGCTTTCTTCTTCTTCAGCTTCTGATTCTTCAACAATTCCTAGTGAGTCATCCTCACTATGTTCTCCAAGGTCTTGAACAAGCAAATTCAATTCATCCGATGACTCAACATGAGCAATAGTCATGAAAGCTGAGTAGTTCCCTTCTCCATCACAGCTTTCTTCAGATTCTGAGTCAGACGAATCTGAGTCACTCAGGGTCGTGGCATACACCTTGCCTTTCGACTTCAAATAATTCGGACATTCCCTCTTAAAGTGTCCATGCCCGTTGCATTCAAAACAAGTAACACCTTGTGTGGATTGGGATTCTTTTCCATCTTTCCTTTTTAAATCCCTCTTCTCCCTTCCAGAATTTTGGAAATTTCTCTTATCATCAAATTTCCCATTGTTTTTGAATTTCAAAAACTTCTTGAAATTTTTAACAAGATAGGCTACATCCTTGTCCACCATATCTTCTCCCGACGAGCCTTGATCTTCCACCTTCTCATTAGTGGTCTTTAGAGCAAGGGATTTGCCCTTCCGTTGATTTGGCAGCGACATTTCATAGGTCTGTAGAGAACCAACCAGCTCCTGCACCTTGATGTCGTCAAGATCCTTGCTCTCTTCAATAGCTGTCACTTTGGCACGGAAGCTTTCCGGCAATGATCGAAGGATCTTCCTTACAATCTTAGAGTCCTCCATCTTCTCCCCCAAGTTAAACTTACTGACAACCACTTCATTCAACTTTCCATAGAAAGAGTCGAAAGACTCATCCTCACTCATCTTGAGCTCCTCAAACCGAGTGGTCAGCATTTGTAACTTGGTATCTTTCACCTTCTTCGTGCCTTCATAAGTTGTTTCCAGAATCTCCCATGCATCTTTGGCAATAGTAATGTGAGAAATCCTATGGAATTCATCTGGAGACACACCACAGAAAATAGCATTTAGTGCTTTACTGTTAGCATTAGATGCAGCAAGTGCTGCCTTATCCCATGTGGATTTGGCTGCCTCAGGTTTGACCCAACCAATCTCAACAGCATCCCACACGGATTCATCAATAGAGCATAAAAAGGCTCTTATACGAACCTTCCAAAATGCATAATTACTTCCATCAAAATATGGAGGTGCATTAAGGGATTGAGACCTATCCATCTCAAAAAGAAAGGGAGTCAAGGATCACACAATGGTAATGAAACCAAACAGATGTGTACCCGCTCTGATACCAATTGAAAGTTCAAAAACGTGTACAAATACACTTTTGAACGTTTAGACCCCCAAAAACCAATTTAATCAACACACGCAATATGTTAAACAACTAGTGTGCGGAAACTTAACATATGCTATAACATGGAATTGATTAAACAACTATCTAAGCCACAACAAAATAAACCACAGCAGATAATGTAAAGGCAGAGATAGAGAGGAAGGAAGATGCAAACACAGCGATAACACCAGATATGTTATTGAAGAGGAAACCGAAGACCTCGGCGAAAAACCTCTCCGCCGCCCTCCAAGCGGTAATCAATCCACTAGAAAATACTGTTGGGATACAAGGACAGCAAGAGACCCTCCAAGCCTAATCTACCCAATGCACCTAAGCCCTCCAAGCTTCTTGCTCCAACGAGGTTGCGCCGAACCTTTTTCTTTTCTAGCTTTCCGGATTCCGCTACTACACCGTAGCATCAACCAATGAATATTGGCTCCTTCCTAACTGCTTCCCAGAACTCCAAACGTCTGTCTCACAGAGATGATAATGGTGAGAACCAGGTTTGGTATAATGGCCTCTCAAGGATTTGACAATGGAGAGGAAGAGAGTGAGGGATTTTGATGAGACTCTAAGGTAGAGATTGTGGGTGAAACAATCTGGTTTTTCTTTAGGGTTTCTCTCTCAAAATTCTCTCTGGAAGCTCTCTTTCAATCGTGGGTTAAAAGGGTATTTATACTGGAGTGAAGAGGAATGCGAAACGTCAGGTTTTTCCAAAACAGGGGTGGCTCGCGGCTTGACCTCGCGGCTTGACCAAGTCGCGAGTTCCAGTCGCGAGTTAACCGTATGGCCAGTTGTCCTGTTTTGTCCTGTAGTGCTCCATCTAGCATGACTGTTCATCTTCCAGCATGCTTGGCACGTGTGCATCTTCTGGCGGGTTGAAGCCGCGAGTCCAGCCGCGAGTCCCAGCCGCGACACTTTGTTTTCTTGCACACTCTTGAGCAATCTTCACACTATCTCACTCACTACCCTTACAACAATCCCACCTAAATACAGGGTTACTAAATGCTGAATTACAAGCAAATTTGGCACGGAATAAAGCCAATTAGATGGTTGAATAAATTCAACCTTACAATTTACTTGCGAGACACTTGCGAAAACCACTTGTTCAACCTCTTGTTCAACCTTTAAAGCTTGAGTCTTCACCGATCTCTCACACTCATCCCTTACAATTATTCCCACATACATATAGGGAAAATGATTGAAAAAATTAAAATCAAATTTGGCACGGAATTAAAGCCAATGCAATATAGTTGGAAATCACAACTTTACAAATTTCTTTCTCACCTCCTCTCTCTTCCTCTCTGCTAACAATCCCAAAAAGTGATAAACTAATAATTTTTTTTTTATAGCACCTTGCTACAGTGAACTACCTCTATAGCAAGAAGGCAAAATATTTTGCCTTTGGCTCCACCAATGTTGGTACTTAAATTGGGGTTTGAGGTGGTAAAATAGTTTTTTTACCACCACTAATGGTGATGCTTTTAGTTGTGTTTTGTTAGTTTATTCATGTACTTAGTCTGATGTAAACTCTTTACTTCGTTTTATGTATAGTATTCTTTTATATATATATATATATATAGTATTCTTTTATATATATATATATTGTTGGTGAAAGCTCAAATTAGTGTGAAAAACTAACCCTAAATTTTAAAATTATGGTTTAATTGCTTTTACTTTAACTTATCTAAGTGTGGAACATGAGTAAATGAAGCGCAATCATTGAAACTACTCTCTAAGCCACAAGCAAGCAAGCAACAATAAATATAAAATTTAAAGAGTAAGGGAAGATAGATGCAAACATAAGATAACACCAAGACGTTTTATCGAAGGGGAAACTGAAGAACTCGGTAAAAAACCTCACTGCAACCCTCCAAGTTGAAATCAATCCACTAATGAATAAGTTGGATCACACGAATATCAAAAAGACCCTCCGAGCCTAATCTACCCAATGTACTTGAGCTCTCCAAGTTCCTGCTACCAACGAGCTTCTCGGTGTCTTGTCTTCACTAGTTTACTAGATCCCGCAATACCGACTGATTGTATCCCCCAAACCTCATTAGCTTCTTTTGGCAAATCCCCAAACCTTCCCAAGCTCCAAAACACTCTCTATACTCTGAATAGGTGTGGGTTGTGTTTAGGTGCAAATCTCCTCTCAATGTATAACAATGGAAGAGGGAAGGAAAAGAGACTATAATGATTTCTCATTAAAGGATGAGTAGCTTTCACTCTAAAAGATGGGTGTGTTGTGTTGTAGAAACCTATCTAGGTTTTTCTCTCGAAATAGCCTCCTATTTACTGTTAGGACATATGTGATTTAATGTTAGGAACATATGTCAAATTAGAATTGGCTAATCCTTTGAAAAAACGCACTTTACTTGTAATTGAGTAGATGTAGGATGTGTTTAATGCTTCAAGAAATAAGGTTTCAAGATCAAGTGTTAAATCAATGCAATTCTGTCCAAGTAACAAGTGAAGAAGTGCTAGATTTTAAAGCTTGATACCTACCTTAACAGCTAGTATCTATCGAGGTTTAAAAGAAGTTGAAGCTCGATGCTCCATAGCTAGCTCAACAGATAAGCTATCTATTAAGGTTTATGAAAAACAGATTTTTAGCTGTGATTTTCATTCAATCCGTGTGTATATGTTTGAGATTTCTTTTCTCACAACCCTAAACATATATAAGGATTATTTTAAGGACCGCCAAAGGTTGTGCGAGTGTGAAGCAAAGTTGTGTTCATGCAATTTATGACCGGAGACAGAATTTGCCCTAGTTCATCTTTCTTTTGAAGAAATTGCTGTGTTTGTACACCGTAGGATTTTGTAATCGAGGAGCTTCGTGATCTTCATCATGTGATGAACTGAAGAACTTTGCAGCCAACATCTTTCTCAAGTTGGTGAGTAAGCCACGTACTGAGATCCGCGCATTGAATTAGTTAGTCACGTACTGGGAGCCGTGCATTGAAAATGAGAGATTGTCACTACAGAACAAGTCCAATTGGGTATTGGGGTAAGGGTTCAACTGTAGGTTTGTATAAGGTACTGGGATTCCTTTACTTGTAACCGCTTTTTGTGATAATAGTGAATTCTCGGGAGTGGTGACCTTAAAATCACACGGTGGGGTTTTTGCCATGCAGTTTTTCCCCATTCATAAACAAATCACCATGTTAATTTAATTTCCACTGCATTTAGTTAATTGATGATTTGTTTATGCTACCACACGTATTGCATGCTAATTGAATTAATTAATTAACTTGGCTAATTAATTTGTTAATTCATCACGAGGGGTCAATACATTTTTGACCTGTTAAGTGGTATTAGAGTAGGCACACTCTGATTAGGTTTTAATCTTTTCTATGTGATCCATTAACTCCTATTTGTCATGGATAGAGGACAATCTCTTATTATACCTCATTTATTTGACGGCTCTAACTATGCATACTGGAAAGTACGCACGAGAGCTTTGTTGCAGTCATTAGATGAAAAGGTATGGCAAGCTCTGGAGATAGGCTGGACCAAGCCTACAAAAGAAAACTTCAATAGCAGGGCATTGAATGTGTTATTCATTGTAGTCACAAATGAGGAATTCAAGAAGATTTCCTCTATTGAAACTACTAAGGAAGCATGTACTATTGTCCAAACAACCTATGAAAGAACCAAGGATGTCAAGGATTCAAAGCTTCAGAGGATTACTACGAGCTTTGAAGAGATTAAGATGGAGGAGGATGAGTCATTTGATGAGTTCTATGCCAAGCTCAAGGACATAGTGAACTCAGTTTTTAATCTTGGGGAAACCATTCCCAAACCCAAGATTCTTAGAAAGGTGCTTAGATCCCTACTCGAGAAATTTCATGCCAAGATCACCGCAATTGAGGAATTGAAGGACATTGACAAAATTCCTTTGACAGAGCTGGTTGGAAATTTGCAAACCTATGAGTTGGGTTTGACAAGGATAGGGAAATCAAGCAAGAGCAAGAGCATGGCATTGAAGGCCAAGAGCAATGATACTGATGAGTCTTCAAACAATGAAAATTCTAAGATGAAATCCTATATCACCCAGCAATTCAAAAAGTTTATGAAGAATGCCAACACTAAAGGATTTGACAAAGACTGCAAGCAGTCCAGCTTGTCTTAGTTCAAGAATCAAGACAAAGGAAAGAAGGATGCTAAGGATGGCGGTCAGTACACTGTTCCCTCAAGGCCAAAATGCTTTGGATGTTAAGGTTTCGAACACATGAAACAAGAATGCCCTACATATCTCAAGACCATTGGGAAAAGCAAGGCACTTACTGCTACCTTGAGCAACACCAAGCTTGAAGATGACTCTAACAATGAGGATGATGGAATCTTAAATGCCTTCATTGCTATTGTAAATCCTAATAAAGGGATTGTTGAAGATTTGGATGAAGAAGAGGAATTGGTGGAGTCTAAGTTTGAAAAGATGGATGAGCAAGATAACATCTACACAGCCTATGCAAAGTTATACAAGGTCTCGGAAAAGTATGAGAAATTGTATAGGATGGCCACTAAGAAGCTTAATGAAGTGGAGCTTGAACAAGAAGAAATTTCCACAAAGTTTGATGAAGCCAATCAAACCATTGGAGCACTGAGAATTGAGAATAATTTCTTGGCTGAGGAAACCAAGAAGCTTGAGGCAGAACTGTTCCAAGTCAGAGCCTAGTTGGAAAGGACTTCAAGTGCAAAGCTTGATGAGATGCTTAGTCTTCAGAAATCCACTTTCGATCGAATTGGTTTAGGGTTTGATTTCTCTTCTCTTAGTATTGTTACTTCTAGTACTACTATTTTTGTTTCTCTCGCTAATAATGTTAAAACTGAGAACAATAATGTTAAAAATGAATTAGCTAGTGAAAACATAGACGATGGTAAATCTATCTTAGGAGCACCCCCTAAGCATGATAAGAAAGAGATTAAGAATCCTAAAGCTAAGAAGGGAAATACTCAAAAGCCCAAATAGAAAAAGCAGCATTTTTGTCATCATTGTGGAATAGCTGGACATACTCGACCTAATTGCTATAAGTGGTTAGCCATTCAACAGAGTTGCAGCATGAATTCGTTGGGAAACTAGAATCAGTTTCCATCCTCTTTTGCTCCTCTTGGAGATTTTATCAAAACCCTCATGTTCCTTTCAAACTTGAACGGTTTCAATTCTCCCCCCTCACCGCTAGATCAAGGGTTTGCTAAACGGAAAGGTTCTTCTAAGATGTGGAAAGAAAAAGGCTCCAAGTGATTCTGTCACTTTTTCTCTCTCTCTCCCTTTCTTGTTTTTGTTTTTGCATTACTTGTGTGTTTTGCTTCCGTGTTTTGAGTCAGTCTAGTTTTATGCATTGCTTTGTTTAACATGTTTTGTTTGTTTATTTTTCAGTTTTGCTTTATTTTGTTTTTCAAAAAATAAATTGAAAAATCAGAAAAAATACAAAAAACAATGTGTGTTTGTGTACATTGGTAAATGTGTACCTTGGATGGCTATTAAAACAAAGTTTTCTAAACTTTGTATCATTTGTATCTTAGATCAGCTTCTCTATGCATAACTAAGCAAGCGAGTTTTGTGGCTCGTGTTTGTGATGAGTAAGGTCAAGTAATCTCTTGTACTTAACACTCGTATCACTATTTTTGACGGGAATGGCTAGAAAATCTTAAGAGAAAGACATAAATAACAATTTCACCACTATTATCAGCCAATCATAAAATGACATTTGTATGCTTCAGCATAATAAAAGTGGAATGTCAAATGCTTAACATTATTGGGTATTTCTTTTCTATCTCTTATATGCCCTTGCATGATTTGCTTAAAAGAAAAATATGCAAAGAAAAAATAAAAATAAAAAAAACAATCAAAATGCTTTATATATGATTGTAAGTGTGTATTCTAGGAGATATGGGAATTATAGAATGTACCTTGAAGGTGACAGTCCCCATCAAATAGTTATGATTGTGTGTGAGTTAAAGTGATTTTCTCATATTTCAAATCGTCATAACATGTAAACACTTATACAATCTTGTGATATTTTTCACACACAACATTCAATATTCTTTGCTACGTTTGATACATGTGCAGGTACAATGTGATTTGGTCATCACAAGGAATACATGTGTTAACGTATGCTCACTAAACTATCTTAACTTGCTTTTTAAATATAAAATTGGTTAGACTTGTTGTGTGTGTGTGTGTGTGTGTGTGTGTTTTGGATCTATGAGCATGACATTTTTCTTGTTAAGAGATGAGCTTGAGAGCTTAAAATGTTGTTTGGATCTTTGGTTTTATAGCATGTTTCATTGCATTCATACCTGTGTTTTTTGTCTTTTTGAAAAATTGTTTTTAAGCAATCTCGACAACTGCTGGACACCTCTCGACAGTTAGGCTATCTAACGAGCCCCTTCAGCTGCTTTTTATCGCATTCTCGATAGCTCCTCGATAGTTGCTTGATCCATTAAAAAAATTTCTGGATGCTTGATAGCTTCTCGATTCGTCGAAATCCTCTAACTATGGACACCTCTCAACAGATCCTGGACAGCTCTTCGACAACTTTTTTACGCGTTTTAAATCTAGACTCCTCTCAACACCTCTCGATCTATTGAGATTTATGACTTTTTGTAAGGTTGAATTTATTCAACCATCTAATTGGCTTTATTCCGTGCCAAATTTGCTTGTAATTCAGCATTTAGTAACCCTGTATTTAGGTGGGATTGTTGTAAGGGTAGTGAGTGAGATAATGTGAAGATTGCTCAAGAGTGTGCAAGAAAACAGAGTGTCGCGGCTGGGACTCGCGGGTGGACTCGCGGCTTCAACCCGCCAGAAGATGCACACGTGCCAAGCATGCTGGAAGATGAACAGTCATGCTAGCTGGAGCACTACAGGACAAAACAGGACAACTGGCCATACGGTTAACTCGCGACTGGAACTCGCGACTTAGTCAAGCCGCGAGGTCAAGCCGCGAGCCACCCCTGTTTTGGAAAAACCTGACGTTTCGCATTCCTCTTCACTCCAGTATAAATACCCTTTTAACCCACGATTGAAAGAGAGCTTCCAGAGAGAATTTTGAGAGAGAAACCCTAAAGAAAAACCAGATTGTTTCACCCACAATCTCTACCTTAGAGTCTCATCAAATTCCCTCACTCTCTTCCTCTCCATTGTCAAATCCTTGAGAGGCATTATACCAAACCTGGTTCTCACCATTATCATCTCTGTGAGACAGACGTTTGGAGTTCTGGGAAGCAGTTAGGAAGGAGCCAATCTTCATTGGTTGATGCTACGGTGTAGTAGCGGAATCCGGAAAGCTAGAAAAGAAAAAGGTTCGGCGCAACCTCGTTGGAGTAAGAAGCTTGGAGGGCTTAGGTGCATTGGGTAGATTAGGCTTGGAGGGTCTATTGCTGTCCTTGTATCCCAACTGTATTTTCTAGTGGATTGATTACCGCTTGGAGGGCGGCGGAGAGGTTTTTCGCCGAGGTCTTCGGTTTCCTCTTCGATAACATATCTGGTGTTATCTCTGTGTTTGCATCTTCCTTCCTCTCTATCTCTGCCTTTACATTATCTGCTGTGGTTTATTTTGTTGTGGCTTAGATAGTTGTTTAATCAATTCCATATTATAGCATATGTTAAGTTTCCGCACACTAGTTGTTTAACATATTGCTTGTGTTGATTAAATTGGTTTTTGGGGGTCTAAACGTTCAAAAGTGTTTTTGTACACGTTTTTGAACTTTCACTTTTCTATATAAAGATTTTGTGCGGTTTTTCTTCATTTCTCCTCGATCTTTCTCGATTGTTTTTAGTTTTTTCACCTCCCAAACACTCTCTTCTCTCTTAAAAACTTCAACCCACATGATTTTCAACCTTTTCTTGTCTCAAATCACTTGGTATGATCTCTTTATCTTTCATTCTTCAAGCATTTCATGCATTTAGATCTAGGTTTTGGGTTTTTGAAAATTTTTTGGGGTTTTTCAAAATTGATGAAGTTTTTGTGAAATTTTTGGGATGGGTTTTGTATAAATGATCCTAAATGTTCATGCATTGCATCACATTTGCATTATAACAATGTTTCATGCATTTTAGATGTATGTTTACTTTGTTGCAATGTTGTGTGCTAGTAGATTTGGATTGAGTTGAGCCTATGATGTATTTAAGTTTGCATGTCACATGTTCATACATTTTCATGCATACGTACATTCAAGTTTTTATATTCTTATACATTGTCTTGTTGGTGCTTTTCTAATTGTCTCTCTCTCTCCCTCTCTCTCTTTCTTGCGTTAGTCTACTCTATGGCACCCAAACGCAAATCTATTTCGTCCCAGAACCTTCTTTGTTATGGGGCATCCACTTCTTCTTCTGACCCTACACTTTCTCATGTTCGGCTCTGTGATGATAAAGCCCAAAAGAACTTTTTGGAGAACTTTTCTCGACGAGGCATTCATTCGGAATGCCAAGTCATCTTATCGGATTTCTCCGATATTGACCTACCTACTGTCATTTACAGTAGGGGTTGGGGGTCACTATGTGACATTTTGGTCACTTGTCCCTCCGTGATCATATAGAAGTTTTACTCCAATATGCACGGATTCGATACTTCTATACCTCATTTCTTCTCTCGCGTTCAAGGTACACGCATAGTAGTTACTCCAGATATTGTATCTGAGGTACTACACATTCCTAGGGTAGCGCATCCTAACTACCCTGGTTGCGATCATTTGAGGACTGTGTCCAAAGATGAACTCTCGTCTCTCTTTTGTGAGACACCTTCTTCTTGGGGTGACCATTAAAACACCCCTTACTCGGGCTTTGCAAAAGGTCCGAGGTTCCTGAACATGGTGATGACATTCATTTTTCATCTTTTGTCTCACTATAACTCCATTACAGAGCCTCATGCTTGATTTTTTTTATCCCCCTTAGAGGATATCTACTTCCCTTCTCACTTCATTCTATCCCTTATAGATGTTTATAGGGATACAGTGACCCGTGATAAGCTCATTTTTCCTTCAGTTATCATACAGAACCTTTGCCATTTTTCTGTCTCCTTTCCCGAGTCTCCTCACTTCACGGTTATAAGTGCCATAGATGCAGCTACTGTTCGACGAAGCGAGGCATAGCTCAGATTGAGGCGGCCCTGGACAGAGACAGCGACTCCTCCAGCTTCTACTGCTCCATCCACATCCGCTCCTTCGTCTTCTGTGGGTAAAGTGACACTTGAGGCCATCATGGCACAGCTTGTATGCATGGATGCTCGCCTTGACACAATTAGTGATGAGTTGTGTCAGGTGAACACTTATGTTGGTCGTATCACACGATGACAGGCTGTCATAGGTGGTTTCACTATTGCTTCTTCTTTATCTTGATTGGCTTCTGAGGATGAGAGTGACGATGGCTCCAATAGTGATGATGCTGATGAGGACGATAGTGCTAGCTCGCCCAGTGATGATGAGATGTCTACTTGATGTACTTACCCTTTGTCACTCATGACAAAAAGAGGGAGTAGTTTTGATATGAGAGTAGTCATACATAGGGGAAGGGTTAGCATATGAATTTTTGTGATAAAGGGAGTATTTATGAGGGATGTAGTGAGGACTTTTTGTATCTTTTCTTTCTATTTTAGATACATTATTTTTGTACATTGGTCTTATGACCATTTAGTGATAGCAAACCTTGTACTTATGTTGATATATATATAAATTGAGGTTGTTATTACTTTCTTTCACCTATCTTTACAGTGTTGTTTCTTTTCTCTCTTTATGCACATGATTCTTATATACTGTATGCAATCTTTTATTTCTGTTTCACACTAAGATGCCATGATGAGTTTTGTTTAAAGTGTTTTAGAAATACAAGTTGGCAAAGTCTTCTTGCCATAAACTCTTTTCTTGCAAAGTTTTTCTAGAGTTTGTGTTAGGATAGATTTTATTGTATTCAACAAGTGAGTATGAGTTGAGTGATTTATGACTTCTCTCATATGTTCATTTGTTTGTTGTGATTTTATCACGGATTGCCAAAGGGGGAGATTGTTAGAACATATGTGATTCAATGTTAGGAACATATGTCAAATTAGAATTGGCTAATCCTTTGACAAAATGCACTTTACTTGTAATTAGAGCTTCAAGGAACAAGGTTTCAAGATCAAGTGTTAAAACCATGCAAGTCTGTCCAAGAAACAAATAAAGAAGTGCTGGATTTTAAAACTCGACGGTTAGCTTGACAACTAGTATCTATTAAGGTTTAAAAGCTGCTAAAACCCGATGCTCAATAGCTAGCTCGACAAATAAGCTATCTATCGAGGTTTATGAAAAACAGATTTTTAGCTCTCCGTGTGTATATGTTTAGGCTTTCTTTTCTCACAACCCTAAACATATATAAGGATTATTTTAAGGGCCATCAAAGGTTACGCAAGTGTGAAGCAAAGTTGTGTTTATGCAAATTGTGACCATAGATAGAATTTGGCCTAGTTCATCTTTCTTTTGAAGAAGTTGCTATGTTTATACACCATAGGGTTTTGTAACCAAAGAGCTTCGTGACCTTCATCGTGTGATGAATTGAAGAACTTTGCAACCAAAATCTTTCTCAAGTTGGTGAGTAAGCCGGTACTAGGATCCGTGTATTGAATTTGTTAGTCATGTATTAGGAGCCATGCATTGAAAATGAGAGATTGTCACTACAAAACAAGTCCAATTGGCATTGGGGTAAGAGTTCAACTATAAGTTGATATAGGTATTGGGATTCCTTTACTTGTAACCGTTTGTTGTGATAATAGTGAATTCTCGGGAGTGGTGACCTTAAAATTACCCGGTGGGGTTTTTGCTGTGCAATTTATCCTTATTCGTAAACAAATCACATTGTCAATTTAATTTCCGCTACATTTAGTTAATTGGTGATTTGTTTGTGCTATCACGCATATTGCATGCTAATTGAATTAATTAATTAACTTGGCTAATTAGTTTGTAAATTCATCACAAGGGGTCAATACATTCTCGACCTGTCATTTACTTTTGTGGATAATGAGGGTACATATAGTATGGGTAAAGGGTAAGAAAGTCACACTTAAAATCTTCCAGGCAGAGAGTTTCTCGAGTACCTCGTGAGATGGCCTGTCTCGTAAAGTACTCATGAAATACAGCCTAACACTTTACTCTTCAGCTTCCAGCATGTGCTTCTCATGTGGCCTTTTCGTGGAAATCTTTACTTGCAAACTTCTTGCAAGATAGTCGCAAAATTGCACTGATCTTCATTGCAAGCTTGATTCTTCACCAACTTAATACTAAACCCAATATAGTAAAATCCCACAAAATACAAGGAAATAAATAAATGAAATTTCAACACTTTTTGTCATGGAATAAAACCAACATAAAATATAGTTGTAAATCACAACTTTATAGTTGGCTTTAATTTTAGCTTAGCTTCCTTTAAAAGCTTTGTTTACATTTCCACAAAAGTTTTTACACCTTCACTTTCCTAGTGTTTTCAACAAAAACGTTTAGGGTTCAAATTCCTTTTCCCCCATCATAATTATCTAATTTATCCAAAAAAAAAATTATGCTTTAGGTTTTTTTCCCTTTAATTTAATTTATTTAACCAATTGATAGGATTTATTCACATTCACTATTCTACTCTAGAATTTCATACTAACTTCTACTTAAATTTGTCTTTGCACTTGACACTTGGAGAAGCAAATTTATAAATTGATGTACTTTGAGTACTAATAAAAATTGGTATATTGAGAATTAGAAAATATTATGAACATGATGGATGAAATTGGTTGTGCAACTTTGTTGGTATTTTGAGCGTTAACTTTAATAGAAGATGCTAATTCCTTTTCTTTTCTTTAAAAAAAAAAATATTGTTACACATATTTGTAGCAAATCAGAAACTTTGGCATATAAGATAATTTTGTAGACAGTGTAACTCTTTTACAACATATACATGCATATATATATATATATATATATATATCTATGCATGCACACATATATTAGCATTTCTTTTTTTAATTGTGAATCAATATAATAGTTTAGTCTCAGCCCCAAAAAAATTCATGGATTCGTCCCTACATGGACGTCCTTGTTGACGATAATTTGCTCTTGGTTGGTTTCCAAATTAGTTGAAGATTGAGGTGAAGAAATAATGATTTACGCTTTTAATTAAAGATAATAAACTTTAAGAATATTTGAAATAGTTTTCATCTAAAGAGGGATATATTTCAATTTGAACTTGAAAACTCTAGAAAATGTTTTTTTTTTTTTAAATTATAAATTTTATTTTTAAAGACAAAGCTTAGCATAAAACTACTTTGGAGCTATCTCTTTCCATCCACTACATTGCGATTTATAAAGCTATTTATCTGTAGTCCTTATAAGAATATGTTAACTAATATTTTTACTTTAAATTTAAGTTTTTTTAGAGTGTTTAAATTGGTCCCCAAGTTATAAAATGAATTTTGAAATTCTTCTATCAAATAAAATTCTAGCATTTTGTTCTTTTATTTTTTGTGGACCCTAAAATAATTGTCTACCTTGTCAATTAAAGATGTTTAGGGTTTTGTCACTTAAACTTAATTTTATAGATTTTGAGATATATATATATATATATATATATATGAAAGAAAAAATTTGACTACAAACTTGGTTGTAGTTAATAGTTACAACTCCTACTGAAATAATTAATATGACTATATATTTTGGAAATTTTAATATTGGATTGCATAATATTCTTTACATGTATGTTAAATTTCATGTCAATCAGATGTTATTTACTATTCAATCCACAAAAGTATTTTTTATGCATAATCATAGATGTCAAAATTTGAAATTTAAACATTTGATTGATAACATAACTATTGATTTTTTTTTTCTTTTAAAAATTTTGCAAGCATGAATGATATAAGAAAAAAATGTAATCCAATGTTAGATTTGTCAAAATTCACATCCAATAAAAATATGTTAATTAATTTTAGTCATTGATTACAACAAAGTTTGTAGCCAAACTCTCTCTCTCTCTCTCTCTCTCTCTCTCTCTATATATATATATATATATATATATATATATGTATGTATGTATGTGTTAGGTTCTAAGACTTTAGGAACTAATGTATTAAAATTTCAATTTGTATTATGTTGGCAAACCATGATCAAAACATAGAGTTTAGGTTTAGGCTGCTCAAAGTGTGTTTATTTGTAAAATTGGAATCGAGTGATTGCAAATTTTATTGGACTAAATTTGCAAGGCTCGATCAATCGAAAATTAGACTCGATCGATCGAACCACGCACAAATTTATTTTTCTGCAGAATTTCCAATTCAGCCCAAGCCGGGTTTGACGTGTAGGGTTTTATGTTTTACTCCAAGTATAAAAGGAACAACTCTAGCTACGTTTTAGAAGTCTTTGATGTGCTGTGTGTTGAATCTTTTGTGAGATCTAGAGGTGTTTACCTTCATACACACTTAGAGTTATCAAGATCAAGATTCATGTCAAGAACTTGGTGATTGTTTTCAGTTGTTGCTTAAAGAACTTAAAGAAAGTCACAAGTAAAAGAACTTGTGGTTGTAGTAGATCAAGGAAAGAAGTAGTCCGTGGACTCAGAGCTGTCACGTGGTTATGGTAATAAGTTTTCTACTCGAGGTAGCAATAGGATGTTAGTGGTTTAAGTTCTATTGTATAAACTTCAATTCTTTCATAGTGAATCTGTTTTACCTTGAGGATAGTTAGGTTAAATCTTCCCCAGGTTTTTAATCGGTTTGGTTTTCTTGGGTTATCATATCGTTGTGTTCTTTATATTTCCGCATTATTTACATGATATGATTTTATTGTATTAACCTAGAACTGAAAATTTTATCTAAGTAATCACTTGCCTAAATAATTAAGTTAAACAACTTATGTTATGGGGTCTAAAAACGTACAATATGTATGCATATATATATATATATATAAGCAATTTTATTGGGAAAATGTTAAAAAATGGGACTTTATAATTGTAAAAGCTTATGGATAAATTATAAATTTATAAAGGGGGAAAAACGTTTTTAAAATTTTTATTTATTAAATGGTCCCAAAAAAAAAAAAAAAAAATCTGCTTACATTACGTACGTACGTTATCCTTTTCTTTCAAATTTTTCTTAAGGGATTTATTGGATGCTTTATTTTTTGCTAAAAAAAAAAAAAAAAAAAAAATTCTCTTTTCTTTTGTCTCCCGCATTGAGACAAAAATCGCAAACCCCATCCCAAAAACCCCTATTTAAACCTTCTAGTACTAGTGAAAAAATAAACTATGAAAGGATGTTATTGCCTATTGCTATGTGCATGCAACGTATACATAAATGAATTTTAACATAAAACAACCATAAGTATAATTTCATTTTTTGATAATAACAACGATGTATAATATTTAGTTTTATATAAAATTGATCTATAATATATTCTAATAGAGGAGTGAAATGAATATTATTAGAACAGTTTATAATAGGGGTGTGCATGGGTTGGATTGGGTCGGGTTAAGGGGATTTTTTTAACCCAACCCACCATGATGGGTTAAAAAAGTATTCAACCTAACCCACCACCATGATGGGTTAAAAAAAGATTCAACCTAACCCAACCTATCACATAAGTCCAACCCAACTCACATGGGTTGGGTTAAACCCATGGGTTGAACAATTTTTTTTATTACTATTATTATTAAATTGAGCAGAAAAAAATATATCACACCTGCCACTTAAGTTGATAAACAAAATATACATTAATATATGAACTAATATTCCAACTCAATTATTTATTAATATATGAACTTTTTTTTTTGAGAAACATTAATATATGAACTAATATACATTAATATTGGCTATTATATAGGATAGGAGGAAGAGATAGTTATTTAAAAAAAATTATTAATTATATAATATATTTTAAATATATATTTAATATATAGGTGGGTCGGGTTGGGTTTGGAATTTTATGACCTGAACCCAATCCAACCCGTTATCCAAAAAAATTTTGTAACCCAACCCAACCCTCCAAGCTCTAAAAACTAACCCAACTCGTCGGGTTGGGTTAGGTTGGGTTGGTTTTGGCAGGTTGGCGGGTTGGTTGCACACCCATATATATATATATATATATATATATATATATATTATAAGGATTTTTTTTCATGAGAAATTATACTAGGACTTTCATTATGTATGGTAATGATATTGATAACTTAAATCGAACTGCTTATTAATTAGTATAAAAATAAAAATAATATCATTTTATAATTTATACATTTTTATGTTAAAGTATAAAATGATATTTTTATAATTTCCCTTAAAAATATCATTTTATATTTTATACATTTTTATGTTAAAGTTACAGTGCAAAAGTTGTGGGTCAACTAGTAGAAATAGTAGATTTCGAATGAAACTCTACTAAACTTGATTTTATGGGTTTTATTAACCACCTAATAAATAAATGTTTGAATTGATCATTTTTGGTTGGAGACACATTAGTTTGTAAGTTGTATACTTGTATCTAATGAAATTTGTAATATCTCTAATATTACTCTTCCACAAATTATAATTTTTTTTAGAGAATTTTAACCTATCTTATAGTGTCCCCTTCTGATGATAACTCTAGTAAATATATTTCTGTCTCTCTATCGCTAAGAAAGTTTCCTCTTTTCTTAGGCAGTAGAAGTTTTTTGTCCCTTCTCTAAAGGAGAGTTTTTTTTTTTTTTTTTTTAATCTATTAATTTGCTCCTGTGTCCTCTGGAGTCACCAAGTGTGCCTCTTGAGTTTGTTGGTTTGTTTTTTGTTCGAGGTTCTGGGAAACACTTTTACTCCTTCTGTTATTCACCTACGCAGTGTTAGTTCGCTTTCTTTTTCTTCATTGCTCACCATGGAAGACCTCACTAAAAATTGGTTTGAATTATCTCTATCTGATAGAGAACATATTGGTTTTGTCCTTCCAAAAATTCACAAATCAAGGGAATACATTATAGCTGCAAAGTTTTTAACTTCACGCTATCTCGTTATGGAGGCAGTGGTTCGCACTTTTTAACAGTGATGGAGGTCGGTGAATGGTTATAAAATTCGAAATCTGGGAGATCATATGCTTTTTGTTTTCGACAACAATTCAAATGTGGAAAGGATAATTGAAAATCAGCCATGGAGTTTTGACAAACACCTTGTGGTCTTGCAAACATTTGAAGAGTTTTCAAAACTTAAAGATCTAGTTTTTGATAAATCATTGTTTTAGGTTCAAGTTCATGCTATTCCTGTCCGCTTCATATAAAAAAAGGTTGCAGAAAGCATTTGTGAAACCGTTGGAGAGGTTCAAAGGTCACCTGAATCCACAGATGATGATGGAGGTAACTTCATTCGGTATGAGAGGTGTGGTCGTTTGAAACACATTGACAAACAATGCGAGCTCTGGATTCGAAGCAAGAGCTCTCTAACCACTGATAAACAACATTTTGGCCCCTATCTTAGAGTGGCACCATATCAAACAGGTGGAAGAAGGGTAATTCTGGTGCTTGGGTACTATGGTCAGGTGGCAACGACTAAGAAATTTTCATCGAAGGAGGAAAGTCCATCGGTTGATGCAGTGGTAGGGAAACCTGATACAGTAACTGAGGACGATGAGGAGAGAATTAATGTTGAAATTAATTCAAAAGGCATGGTAACGATAGAAATGAGAAAGGAGCATGCAACGAAAAGAATTAATTCTCATAATATCAAAATTCTGGATTTTTCTCTCCCTAAAAAATTGGGATTGATATTAATTGAGAATGATGTTTTGTCAACGTTAGCTAAAAGTAATGATGGCATTAATTCTGGCTCCATATCAAGACACCCAACAACGACTGATTTGAAAAAGGTGGCTGAACCAAAGAGATTGGTTGAAACATCAAGGTTACTTGAAATAGAAACTTTTTATTATCATACAAGCTCAATTTTGGATTCTAATCTTCCTAAAATTCCGGGATTGAGTTTCAGGGATAATAAATCTCCTTCAAAACTAGCTGATTCGGTAACGTGCTTGCGAGGAGATAATAAGGGGAGAAGTTACAGGTCTAATAACAATTATCCCACTTACTCTGATCATGTGCAGGGTGTTTAGGGTTTTAAGGGTGATCAAGTGCAGGGTCCCAAGTGCAATCACGTGCAAGAATCAAAACTCGATCACGTGGACTCCCCAACTGAGACTCAAACCCGACTCAACATCTCCTCTGATGCCCCAAGTCGAGACATGCTTTTTGTCCTGCAACAACAAAAAATTTCTGCGACCCAGCACCACCGTTGTTTGCCCATAAAACACCCTCCCAATATTATCTCGCTAGTCCTGGAATAATTGAAAGAAGCTACGGTTGATTGCTTGTTTTGGGTTGTCTAACCTGCTGCTACCGCTGCACCCCTTCAGCTTCCAACTTAGCGACATAAATGGAAGATAACCCAAGCGAAGGTCCTCAAGGTTAATTGCGATCGAGCTATTTTCTTGGAATCAAACAAGTTGGGTAGGTCATCGATTCAATGTCACAACAATTGAATCAAGTGTATAAGTCCATTGAAGTGGAGGCCATGACAGCCATTAGAGGTCTAGAATTCGCAACAGAGCTGGGCTTCAATAGAGTGGTAGTTGAGGGTGACACAAGCTTCATGACGAAAGGTTTGAAGACGAGCTTGTCTTCCTATGGTTTGCTTATTTTGGATGCGTGTGTTTTTGAGAACCTTTTTTTTGAATTATCCTACTTTCATGTTAAGAGAGGATAACAAAGTTGCACATTATTTGGCTAAACTAGTAGTAAATTATCTAGATAATGTATGTTTCACCATCAGTTTATTCTTTTTTTTAGGTTGATTTAACCACCATTTTGGAATAAAATAACTCAGTGTCTTCCTTCTCAAAAAAAGAAAAAGAAAAGTGTATATGAAATCAGCTTTACTATCACTGATGGCACATCTGTGATAGTAATAATAGTTGGGTTTTACTATTAGTAAAATCATGTTAGAAAACTATTAGTAAACTATTTTAGAAAACTTTTTATGGAAAAATGAAAAAATTACCAACTTTTTTGATAGTTTTTTCAATTCCTCATAAAATTTTTCCAAAAATGGATGATTAATGTGTACTCTAAGGGCATACATTAACCAGATCCATAATAGTTTTTAATGTGTCGGGGACATTTTTGTGACAAGGGCCAAAAATGCAAGATTAACCCAAATCTCCCCTTGAGTTCTTTAGAAATGTTTATTTATGGAGAATCAAGTCCAAAATTCCAAATGTATAATGAACAAAAGGCTAATGGTGCTTTAATAAGAGAGAAATCAAAATGCCACAATTGAAAAACAAGAAAATACAGAAAAAGAAATACAACAGGTCCGAAACTTCGACTCACAGTCGGTGAGAAAAGGAAATTAAGAGAGGTTGTGAGGAAGAGAGGAAAGATTCCCCTGTACCATATTTCCAACCCTAAGCTTTAAAATTGTGAGAATGTCTCCTAGCTGAGTGGGCTTTTGCTCTCAAGTTTCAGCTTTATGGGGAAAACGTAGTTGGCTCTGTTTTGAATTGAAGTCAAAGTTTTATAGCAGCTTTTAGGTGTCCTTAATGACTGGTTTTTAGGCTAAAGATGAGGCTTTGGACCTCCCAGGTGCTAAATTGATGTTTGGTTCATATTTGCTTTAGTTGGGTAAAAGAGTTAACTTGCTTTATGCATAATTTGGGAAGTATTTGACTAAGCCCCCATTGGCTCCTCATTTTTAGTTGCTTCAGACTCTTGGGAGGATTACCAAAGTGAAGGCTAGAAAAATGAGTTCGGGTAGAAATTTTTAGCCACAATCAGCCAGAGAATAAAAGCTGTTTTGGGGTGGAGATTTTAGATACAAGACCTCCTCCATGAGCCTGAGATGCTACCAGTATCCCTTGCCCACTTGGTAGCACACATGGGCTAAGCTCATGCAAAAGATTCGAAGGAAACCGACCCATACCCTCCAAACCACACTTCCTCAATTTCCTAATATGTCGCATGGGCTTGGGCCATGCTTAAAAAAATAAATAAAATATAATACATGAATTGAGCCCACAAGGAAGTCGAGCTTGGTTGAATCAGACTTGTACGGAATGTGTCGCAAAAATAGGTATCAACAATATGCATCAATTTTCATTTTATTGATTTCGTAACTTAATTGTCTTTGACCAAAAATTTTTATGGTTTAGTGCAGAAACTTTTCAAAACTGATTGCTATGTGTTAATGTTTAATGAGAAATGTTTTGAATTCTTTTGAATTCATAATTGCTACCTGTGCAACTATGTAATGGGAACGCTCCTCTTAACTAATATAATTATATATTGGTGGTGGTCAACCGAGTTGTGATATGGAGATATAATATTTTTCACTAGCTCTCCCACTTTGTTAGCCAACCTCCTCTCCCTTTTTTTCTTTCTTTTTTTTTTTTTTTTTTTTTTTTTTGGTTCTGATGAGAGTTTGCCAAATATATATTACATAAATGTAATGATTTGAACTTTTATATATATATATATATATATATATATAATTATGCTTTCTACAAAATATATTTCTGAGTAAGAAAAAAATGTACTATTTTATGAGTTTTAAATCCAGTGTAGGCTTGTAAGAATAATCAACAAGATAGCTGGGCTGTTGTATCTTGGATGGCACGCCAATATTGTTATTTAAATGATATATATTATGGGTATTTAAATGATATTTTGAATGTTATGAAATTCAGTTTATTTAATTATTATTATTATTATTAGGAACAACATAGATTCAACCTCAAATTTCTTATTTAAAGTGAAACCTTCAAATTACAAGTCAAACAAACAACCTCAAGCACGCACATCTTCATTAATTTATTTTATTCCTGACGAGATATACAGTATACTTTCCTTAGGTTCTACATTTTCAAGCCAAAAAGATACGAAAAGAACAAAACAACACTCCCTCACTTAAATACGAAAAGAATATTTAAGTGAAATATTCTATTAGGGAAGTAACCGCGTGAAAGAGTGTATACTTGTCTATTGCATTTATTAAAACTTCAAGAGAAAGTGTCATTTTCTGAAATATTAGGAAAATGAGTGTCATTTCATAAAACCTCTGGAGTTATCTAAAAAAACAACAAAAACAAAAACAAACAGAAAAAAAAAAAAAAAAAAAAAAAAAAAAAAAAAACAGACATAGTTATAGCAAGAATCTATCAATACTCAATATTATGTTATACTACCAAAAATAAATAAATAAAATTTCCATGTTCTCTTAGCTATATCAACACCCAACCACATTTAAAAAAAATTATTCTTATAATTGAAATTAGTGAATCAATTGGGGGAAAATAGTAAATGAAATTATATATACATTTTTCAATCCTAAAATTTAAGTATTTTTTATAACAAAGTTTCTCTCTAAAATAGATTGGAGAGAAATTCAAACCCTTCAAACTCATCATATATCTGTTTGTTGGGTGTGGATTTTGAAAATTTAATCGTTAGATTGCATGTTTTTTATGCTCTTAACATATTTGTCAAATTTCTTTCAAATTAGATGTTATTTACTATTTGATTAATAAACTTATTTTTTATACATAATTTTAGACCATAAAAACTTGGAATTTGAACATTTGATTAATGACATTGCAGTTGATCTTTGATTTTTTAGAAATTTGTGTAAGCATAAAGGATATAATAAGAATATGCAATCTAACAGTTAGATTTTCAAAATTTACACCTTAGAAAAGATGTAGGATTTTTTTTTTTTTTTTTTCAAACTAGTTTGAAGAGAAATATTTTTAGTTTATATATATATATATATATATATATATGTATATAATCCGGTTTAAGGAGCTAGAGGAATTAGTAGTTTGTGCACGGCATGGCAACACTTAAAGGTGGTTGACACCTTCATATGGTATCGCCACTTGAACTTAAAGGAATCGTTAACTACCAAAAAAAAAAAATTATATATTTATTTTAGTGTATCTAATTGGACATCATATACCGGAGGTCTATTTCGATTTGAAAGTGATGCAATATTTTGCTTTTTTCTGGGTATGGTTCTTCATATACTCAATGAACTAAGTGGATTCGGCCATATGAGTGTGTTTGGCATATGCAACTAGGCTTTCTTTTTTGGCTTACTCTTTCACTAGTTGTCACATTATCCGTCTTGACCACAAATCGTGACCCTCCTCCACATTCTCAATTATTGCACTATTGCAAGCATCTCCGTCTCCTAGACCATGCCTTTCGGTCAATTTTGAGATGTCTCTATGGCCTAATTAAATTCTTAAGAGGCCAAATATAACTTTTAAGACCCAAACTCTTAACTCTTACATAATTATATGTTTTTTGGAAAATTATACTTGGATGGGGTCATGGCTTGTCCTCCTCTTAGTCCAAATATGGGTCTGCCTACGCATACAAAGTAAGATAAATAATATTACATACACAAGCTCATCTCCAAAATCAAGATATTAATAAACTGCATGGCTATTTTGTTTTTGGTAAAACATGTTAAGGCAATAGGCTTCATGATAAGGTTTGGTTATTATTTGATTATATGGGTAAAACACAAGATTTTGTTTTGTTTTATTTTTTGAGAAGAGTGTTAAAACAAGTTGATTTTTTCATAGATAAACTCCATATATAATCTATTTTGAGTTGAACGCGTCTAACTGCTTTCCATGTGCATGGAATAATTATAATGCACACTGCGCACACATATTTGAATCATTTTAGAGGGTAGAAAATGAAAACTTTGAATGTGGTCTCTACATGCAATGCTAGAAAACAAATTAATAAGTCTACCACAATAAAAGCAAAGCGTGTGGGGTTCGGCCATACTGGTGGCCGTGGAAAAATCTCACTCCGGCCGTTCTTCGTTTCACATTAGTCCAAGTGTTAAAAAAAAATAATAATAATAATAAAAAAATAAAAATAAAAAACCATATAATCCTCACGAGACGTATTAACTAAAAATGGATAAGAGCCAACTTTAAAAAAAAATTATTTTCTTTTAAGAGAAGGACAAAAATAATAAGAAAATGTGTAAAAGTTATAAGGGTGGTGTGAACTAGTCTATTTCCAAAAAGTGTCTTATAATTTAGCCGATTATTGAATTACCAAAAAAGAAGAAAAAAAGTGGTGGGCTATTTTTTTTTTATCAATTTTTTTGGATAATTTTTGGCGGTGGACTAATTAAATAACATTATATCCTTCAATTAGTTTATTTTACATTAATTATGTGTGAATGTGTGTGTTTTTGACCCCAAAAAAATAAATAAATAAATAAGGCGTAATACTTTTATTAACAAAAGAC
The DNA here is from genome assembly GCF_932294415.1 of Quercus robur. Lineage (NCBI taxonomy): Eukaryota > Viridiplantae > Streptophyta > Magnoliopsida > Fagales > Fagaceae > Quercus > Quercus robur. The sequence goes on from NC_065540.1 coordinate 16,642,421, forward strand.
GAAACATGACTAGATCACAGATAAGCCCACGGTATTATTTATTCCGTTTTCAGTATCTGTTTGGGTCACTTTTTGATTCTTTACAACAGCAGAATATATACTAGTCTTCCAAGGTTATTTACTTATAAAGGGTTCAATGAATCCTAGACTTTCTTCTTCTTATTTTTCTTCTTTTTTTTTGGTTGACTTTTCCCCCCTATTGGAACACAACTTTTGTATAAACAATCACTTTTCGGTGGTCTAAGTTTTGACTAAATTACGTACTATTGGATATTTTGAATCTTCCGGGAAAAACTCTAATGAAAATGACCGGTCAATTATTGTCTAGTAATTAAATAACGATAGCGTTACACACACACGATCTTAAATAAACAAAAAAATCTTAATCTACTATCCTGATTGAATTCCATTTGGAAAAGGATCCGATTCATATTCCGAATTATATGTTATAAATCTAAATATATATCGAATATTAGATTATTTAAAATTTTATATAAGATAATGCTTTATACATTATTAGATTCAAGAAAAAAAAAATCTTAAATGTGAAGGATATTATCCATTTCAAATGAAATGGAGAGGATTGTATTCTCTTTACTCCACTTACTCAAAAAATGCAATAAAATATTTATAGTATAAATTATACACATATTTATTGCATTTTTAAAAAAATATTATTTTTCATTCCACAGGTTTGACTCGGTGCACATGGAAAATGCCATGCAGGGATATCAGCTCTTGTATAAAACTATAAATACACGAGAAGTCTAGTGCATTAACCACACAACAAGCTAGAAAGCCTTCTTCTTTATCTGCTTCTTTATATTATTATCATGGCTCCATTATTCTCTGTCCCATCAGTTCTCACTACCATAATTAAGTCCTGCCTGCTATTTTCACTTCTTGTGGGTATGGTTTCTGCTCAGTTATCCTCAACTTTCTATGCAAAATCATGCCCTAATGCCCTTTCCACCATTAAATCTGCTATAGACTCTGCAATATCAAGTGAGGCACGAATGGGAGCATCCTTGATTCGCCTGCACTTTCATGACTGCTTTGTTAATGCAAGTCACCTTTAACTCTTTTTTTTGTGTCTGTGTGTCTGTGTATTTTTGCCCCTTATCCATTATCTTATCTACAAGTACAAATGTTTGCTTGTTTTGTGAATGTGTTTTGGGTGTGTATCTTAAAAGGTAATATTAGGAATACAATATATTTTCAAATAAACTTGTTAAAGTGTAGCATGTTATGATTAAAGCAACATTACTTTTAGTTATATCATTATAAACATCACTTTTATTATATACCAATCACAATAAATTATATTAAACCGTTGTGAAAAAAAAAATTGTAAAAATAAAAAAGTTATAATGCTGAATTTATTTATATTTTAATGCATGTAGAAGATGTGTCGTGGTAATATTTAGATTATACAGTATTTTAACATTCAAATCTGCTATTTGGCAGTATGAATTTAATTACATGTTTTTGCTGATAAAGGTTCAAGAACAAAGTAAATCCAACGTACGTACATAGATTGATGATTAAAGTGGATTAGCATAGCTTGCACAACAATATTTTGAATCAATTTTATACTGTCTTACTATAAACAAATCCATTTGGTTAAAACTATTTTTAAGGAAAATAATACTCTTCATTTGAAACAAATCTATTTCAGTCACCTAAAAATGCTTTTCTTCTTTTTTAAGTACAAGAACATTTGGGCCCTTTGCTACAATTACACTATTATTATTATTATTATTATTATTATTTTTTTTTTTTTTGGTCTCAAGTACCTTAATGGGTTGGCACATAATTGGCCCGATGGATGTCTTTTTGTATAATTTGGGAATCCAAATCCATCAACTCTATCTATTCTTGAACTCTCGTGAATACTGATGGGTAGGTTTACTAGAACTTCCCTTTTGTCTATTCCCAACAAAACTTATACTTATTCAACCCCCCCAAAAAAAAGTCTGTTTAGTTTTGCTTGTCTGGGCTTTTATAATATTATTATATTTGATTTATTTTTCTTATTTGTTATATACAGGTTTTTGAAATATTTGTAGTATATTAATATTATTTACAAGTCTTTGTCCTCTTCGTTGAGCCATATCTATTTAATTTATTTTGCTTATTTGTTATTTATTAAAGGCCCATATATAATATAGTTTCATGAGCCATATAATAAAGTCATTCAAATGTTATAAGAAACGTAAATTATAAATTATTAAATTTCATGGAAATGGGAGAATGATTCTAATTGAATATATAAGAAACTAAACTATATACTATGTTAATGGAATATGAACCTCTCATTTTGTGGAAAAAATAACATGTTTATATAACATTTTGTAATAGGGATGTGATGCATCCGTACTCTTGGACAAAACAGCAACTGAACCAGGAGAGAAAAATGTTGGTCCAAATCCTTCACTAAGGGGATATGAAGTAATCGACACTATCAAATCTCAATTGGAGAATTTGTGCCCCGGTGTTGTATCTTGTGCAGATATCTTAGCCGTTGCTGCAAGAGATTCAGCTGTTGCTGTAAGAAAGAACTCAAACTTTTACATCACTTATTATTTTTAACCCATAATATTAGGTGACCTAGTGAGTAGCTTATTTTGTTGAGTTTATACTTTGTTGAGAAAGTATAAACTTACAGAGAAAAAGTAAAGTTTTAAAATACGGTATATAAATCAAATAAACTAAATAAGTTAAAAATAAGTTGTGGCTATAGACCAAAGTTTATTTATTATTAAAACCTTGTTCTTTTGATGTCATTTTAATCATATTATTGGTTTTAATTCAGCTGAGTGCACCTAGTTGGTCTTGGACTGTTGATTTGGGAAGAAGAGACTCTACCACAGCAAGTTCTGCTGCTGTTACTGGCAACATCCCGCTTCCAACATTAGATCTTAGTGGCCTTATCAGTGCATTCTCAAAAAAAGGTTTCACTGCTAAAGAAATGGTGGCTTTATCAGGTGGGTTCAAATCTTAGTAACTCTAATTGTAGTGTTTGAAGTCTCGTACAATGGATTCTAGTTTAACTCAATTAGTAAAGTCTAGAGTGTTTTACTTCAAAGGACAGAACCAAAACATTTTGTTTGGGGCCAAGACTAAACAATCATAAGCCACTAATCACTACACTAGTGAATTTTCCAATATCAATACAAGATTTGTTTCTTCAATTGTCAAAGATAAAAGATAAATTTGTTTGTCTTGACATGTGTATTAGATTTTTTATATTAGATTAGTGGTACCACATATTTGACTAGAAGATTTATGTTATAATATTAATCTAGCAGTAGTTGTGTTTGTCATACAAATCCTACCTATATCTAGTTGGGGGGCTCTAATAAAAAAAAGCATTGGGTTCTGGTATTTTACCTATTATTAAAAATAAAAATTCAACATATTTGGGGCACTCTACTATTAATGTAGTTCCGCCCCTATATGACAAAGTGTGATTGATAGAGAATAAATTTGAGTATATAACATATGATTTTTATCTTCTCATCAATTGAGGAACTTAAGCTTAAATCCTACAAACAAGGAAAAAAAAAAAAAACCAATTAATGTCTGAAATTGGTGGTAAACAGTAATTTTTGTATAGTAGATGCTATTTCAAATTATATGATACCTTACAAAAAATGCCTCGTATGAAATGACACCCAAATTATTCTTGTACTTTGTCTAGGAATTCACTCTGTCGGCCAAGCAAGTTGCAGAAACTTCCGAACCAGGATTTACAATGAAACCAACATAGATTCCTCATATGCAACTTCATTGAAATCAGTTTGTCCAAGCACTGGCGGTGACAACAATCTTGCCCCTCTAGATGTAACTACTCCAACAACCTTTGACAATGCTTACTACACGAATTTGATAAACAAAAAGGGTCTCTTACACTCGGATCAGCAACTCTTTAGCGGAGGTTCCACTGATTCCATAGTTACCACTTACAGCAACAATGTGGGAAACCTCATAACAGACTTTGCCAATGCAATGGTGAAGATGGGAAGACTCAGTCCACTCACAGGCACAAGCGGCCAAATAAGGAAAAATTGCAGGAAAGCCAACTGAGTAATTAAGGCACTAGAGTATGCTGTTTTAGTGTCCATTTTTATTGCCCTTTCACTTTTTTGTGGTTATAAGGGCATTAATGCTCGTTTGAATTAGTTTTCTAGTGTCAATTTTGAGTACAAGTTCAAAGAAATATTGGTATATGTATGACAAGAATTGTCCATCATGAATTGTGTATTCTCGGATATTGGCTCAACCGGAGTGATTTAATTAGATTGAAATGTTGTTGTGTGACTTGTGTTGAATTGTAATTTTATATTGATCACCCCGCGAACAAGTGACGAGTATCAATTTGTGCTGACAGATGGCATATTTTCATATCTTTTTTTTCTAATTCAATAATTGGGATTAGAAAATTTGAACTCTAAACATTTTTATTGAAAAAATTAAGAGATGTTAGTTGATCTATCTATCATTGTGAATTCATATGGTTTTCTTTTAAGAAAAAAAGAAGTGAGTTCTCGATGCAAAACCTTCTATTTAGGGATAAAATATAATCAGCCAATTCACCACCATGAGAGACACCAAACATGATCTCACCCATTCGCAAGAGTTTGCCCCAATATAGAGGCAAATCAAGGTTGCAGTCTCTCACATGCGTTAAGGATCTAGTGGTATTTTTAGTTTATGGACAACATGTTAACACATTTGAGGTGGTTGATGCCTTCAATAAGAAAATCTATTTACACAATTTAGAGGATGATAGGACTAAAAAATCCCTCATTTCTAAGCTTCCTTGTATCTGTTGATAGGAAAATAACATGACTGACTGCCTCTAGTACCTGTAAAAGGAAATTGAAACTTCCATTGTAGTCTTTGAAAGGAATGTCGCTGGCAGAAGTTTCTCAATGCAAAAGAAAAATGTGATCAATTCTGAAACAATGAAACCATTCGGCTTGGCCAGAATTTGTTAAATCCATTCATGAACTCAGAAACACACAACTTTCTAATTTTTCCAGGCTTATAATTATGAATTTGTTAAATCCATTAAATAGAACCTAGAGCTTTGAAATTAACTTCTTATGAAAACAAAGATACTTCATTCCTTATGCTACTTAATATATCCAAATAATAGTCACTTGATCATTAATCAGTAACCGTAAACTAAAAGCTTAAACCCAAAACCCTAAAAATCACAACACTTTCAAAATCACTAGCTCAAATAGAATCAAAACAGCAAACCCACCAACAAATTAACGGAACCCATAACCACAAAACCCCACATCAACATCAAATTCGAGTATCAAATACAATGAAGAATCATAAAATCATAACCAAGCTATGCACAATTACTGAGCAAAACCCTAAAAGTAAAAAAACTTCATGAAACACAAAATTGAGACTAGAAAACAACAACTAGAGCTACAACTTGAGCTAAAAGCAACCAGAAGTCAAGAATTAATACCTGATACAGAATGAAATGGTAATGAAGACCATAAAAGTTGAGATCACGGTAACTTTTTAAACCATGTCCAAATATTCTATAATTAGGTGGGAGTTGCAATTGATTATATATTTATGGGTTAGGATTACCGTTGGGGAGATTGAGAGAGAAGTTGTTTTGTTCCTAAAAGAAAACAACAAAATATAAAAACCCCATGAAGCAAATCCCTCAAAAAAAAAAAATCGATTCAACCCTAGCTTTACAAATACCCAAAATCAAAACCCTAAACCAAAAATCAAAACAAAAAAAAAAATTTTAAAAACTTACTGTTAGGTAGATTGTGAGATTGGCAGTGCCGGTAATGGAGGCTTGGGCTTTGCCGGCAACAACACGGTGAGGAGGATCGGTGGTAGAAAGGGGTGGATCGGCAGTGAGGGTTTGGGAGTCAAAGGGAGAGAGTGAGAGAGAAGGTGAGAGACCAGGTTAGAGAGAGAGTAATTTGAATGGTTTTTTTTTTTTTTTTTTAATTTATAACAAACCTGTAGTCACATTTTGCAAAAACGCAGTTATAGGCCCCTTAAAAAAAATAAAAAATTTGTTCAACCTATAGCCGCGATTAAAGCACATGGCTATAGGAAACACTATAGTTGTGTTTTTGCAAAACGTGGCTTTAAGTGTGCCTATGGCCACATTTTCTAAACGTGGCTGTAGGACTTCTTCAAAAAAAAAGGGGGGGGGGGGGGGGCTGGACGTATGGCCGCATTATTTAAATATGACCATTGGCCCTACCCAATAAGACGCCACTGCAAACACTAAAAACGCAGCTACAAAACTACCCTATAGCTGTGTTTTATAGAACATGGCTATAGGTTTATAATGTTAGTTGTGTTTATAAAAAACACAGCTATAGGGCAGCTATAGCCGTGTTTTTGTAAGTATGGCTAAAAAAAACGCGGCTATAACTAGCGTTTTTTGTAGTGAGGAAAAGGGAACACATATATGAACCAACTATCCATCCAACTTTTAGATTTCTCTTTGGCCCAATTAAATAAGAGGCCAACTATAACTTTTGAAGGAAAAAATAATAATAATTGGATTGGGAGGACATGGCTCCCCTTCATCTACATATTGATCTGCCTTTGCATACAATGTAAAATAAATAGTATTACAAACTCAAGCTCATCTCTAAACATCAAGATTAATGAACATGAATGGATATTTGTTTTTGGTAAAAGATGTTAGGGCAATATGCTTAATTAATTATTCAATTATTTATTTAAAATTTAATTTTACATATTATAAAAATGTCATTTTGATTATATAGGTTAAACATATCTTGTCAAAGCAAGTTATAAATTAACTTCAAAATCTCCTTTTAGCTTAACACATACGTCTTGTTGTTTTCTATGTGCATGGAACAATTATTACACTAATTAATCTTGATTTGACAAATGCACAGTACTGCGCACACAAATTTGACTCATTAGAGTAACGTAGAAAAACGTTGCTTTCTATTAGGCGCATCAAACTTTGGATGTGTTCTAGATTGCATCCAAGCAAACAAAATCTCCCACACTATAAAGTAAACGTGTAGGGTCAATTGGTGGCCGCAGAATTTCTCCGTCTTATGCACTGCCAAGCATGTCTGTCCTCCTTTTCACATTAGTCGGTGGAAAATACCAGATATTCCTTAAATAAGAGACATATTAACTATTAACTATATACGAATAAGAGTAAGAGTTAAAAAAGGATAATTCTTATTTACATTGTACTAACAATGTAAATTTTTTTATAATGTATAGACATTTGTGTGTCTATTATGTAAAATTTATATTACTAGTACAGTGTAAACTTATAATTACTTTTAGTTAAAAAAAAAAAAAAAAAGTGGGAAAAACGAAAAAAGAAAAGGCATAAAGGTTACATAAGCAATGGTGGTGGACTAATTAAATAACACTATCCTTCAATCCATTTATTTTACATTAGTTGTGTCTGCATTAGCGCGTATGTGTTTGTGTTTTTGTCAAATAAATTAATACTATCGAAAAGAAGGACCGTGACTAGGAGTTGGAGATATTACAAACAAATAAGCTAGAAACATGACTAGGAGATATTAGATAAGCCCAAGAGACCTTTCATATCATTTTCAATGTTTATTAGATCCACTTTTGATCCTTTGACTTCTCACCAAAAAAAAAAAAAAAAACTTTCGATCTTTTTCAATAGAATATACTAGTTAGGGGTGTCCAACCCACCCACCCAACCAACCCGCCAAACTCAACTCCACCCAACCCATTGTCATCTGATCCGACTACTTTGATAGTCAGATGCAAGTTCGAAACTTCAAAAACTCAACACCGGCAGGTCAGTTGCAGGTTTCCTAATCCAAAACTTGTGAAACCTGACCCGACCAAAATACATCAATTCCGACGATTTCTCAAACTTTTTGATGACTTTTCCAACTAGATACAATGGATTTCGATAACTAACACAACTAGATCCAATAGAAATACACCAAATCCAGCAGAAATTCATCAAACTCAACAAGTTCTCCACACGAATTGGCGAAAATCTTTCCCAGATCCAACGAGATCTTCGCCAAATTTCACTGGATCTTGGACAAATTTGGCGAGATCTTGCCAGATCTAAAGAGATGTTGGCATTTCGTTGCATTTCGGTTTCACCTAAAACCGACCACCACCCGACAAAAACCTGAACTGACCAAACCGATACCCGTTAGCTATGGGTCTAGAAGTTCCCCAACCAATCTAATCAGGTCGGTTGCAGGTTGGGCACAAACCCGAACCAACATATGGATAACCTTAATAGTAGCTAGTCATCCAAATTAATTCATTCATAATGGGTTAAATGAATCCTAGTTTTTTTTTTTCTTCTTTAAAAAAAAAAAAGAAAAAAAAAGTTAACTAAGTACTGATAGTTTTTAGACCCCTTAAAAACACAATTGGATTAACTTAGGTAATTAGCCAAGTTGTTACTTAGTCCAAATTCCAAATCTAGGTTATCACAATCAAACAATCATATCATGCAAAGCAGCGGAAAGATAAATAACACAATGATATGATTACCTAGGAAACCAAACCGGTAAAAACCTGGGAAAGATTTAACCTAGCTATCCTCAAGGTAAACCTGAATTCACTATGAAAGAATCGAAGTTGTTCAACAGGACTTAGACCACTAACATCCTATTGCTACCCACCAGTAGAAACTTACTGACACGACCACATGCAAGCTCCGAAATCACGGACTCCTTCTTTCTTGGATTCTCCAGCAAGTACAAGCACACCTGCTTGTGTTTCTTTAAGTTCTTATGGCAGCAACTGAACGATCATCAAGTTCTTGAACGAATCTCCTTCTTGATAATCCTAAACTTGGGTAAAGGAACGCTCCTCTCAGATCTCATAAGAGATTTACACAAACAGCAATATGAGTAACAATAAACGTGGCTAAGGTTTGCCTTATATACCTAGGGCAAAAATACAAAACCCTAAACGTTTTAAATAAACTAGAGCTGAGTTGGAATTCTGCAGAAAACGCATTCTACCCGAATTTCGATTGATCAAGCCTAAGCTTCGATCGATCGAACCAGGTTGAAATGCTATAATAAATCTGCAACAACTTAAATCCAACTTTACATAAATGAACCAACTTTGAGTAAGTCTAAACACGACTAAACATCTTGTTTTGATCATGGTTTGCCAACAATGCACATTAGAGTTCTAAATACATAAGATCCTAAGTCTTTAGAACCTAACAAACTCCCCCTTTGGCAATCCGTGACAAAACACAACTAACAGCTCAAAGTTTACAAAGAAAAGCCCTTTACAAAAAAATATGCTCATAAAAACAAATTCAATCCTAACTACTATCCTGTCTATCCATCAATTGCAAGTGTAGACAGCAACTCAGTTGAATCAACTTGTATATTTCCTGAAACACTAAACAAAATGCATAACCGCATGTATGGAAAATACAAGTAAACAAAATAAATTCTTGATTTCAACCAACACACAATAAAGACATATATCAATGAATAACTCATAAATATAAATCAATAAGCAGTTGAAACAAGAAACATATAAAACAATAAAAGTATCTCCCCCTAACATGAATAACCCAACAAAGCAAAACGAGCTAAACAAGATAAATACAAAGTGAAGCACCTAGATACAATCTAATCTCCACAAGCTCCAATAAAAAAAAAAAAAAAAATGCTCTCCCCCTAAAAACAAAAACTCTACAAGTGCTCAAATATATACTCCCCCTTTTTGTGACGAAATGCCAAAGGGTAATCAAAATCCATCATTAAAAGGAGGTGGCGGTGAGGATCGTCGAAACTGTGCCAACACTGCGTGCAAAGCATGGATCTCATTAAGCATGTCCACCAAAATCTGTCCATGAGCCGCCTGAACAGTCAAGACATGATCCAACATACGTCGAATGTCTAAATCATCTGAAGTAGTCGGTGAAGGAACATCAGCATCAGCATCAGCAGCACCAAACGCCTCAGCTGTATCAGCACCTGTAGAAGAGGGAGGAGGGGGAACAACACCAGATGATGCACCTCTAGGATGCGTAGGTCCAACTCTCAAGTGAGCAGCCCTCTGCCTAAGGAAGGTGTCACCTATGGGAGCTATGACATGAACGGGCTCACCGGCAGGGAAATCAGCTAGACCAAGAAACAACAAAATCCTATGAATGAAAATAGGATGGATAAGAGCATGCGCTACGGCAGAACTCCTATGAACTTCGTTCAAAGAACGAAGAAACAGATGTGGAAAGCTAATAGATGCACTAGAAACAAAAGCGTACAAGAACACACATCGCTTAAGAGGAATAGTGTGGAGATGAGAAATAGGCCACAAAGAATGACACGCTATCCTAAAGAAAAGACAGGCAGTCTCAGTAAGCTCAGCAGACGGATCCGAGGATCAAAACCCCACTGGATAGAAGACCCAGTGATGTATGACATAACGTCATCTAAGGGTGGAGACTCCTCATAGGGATAGACAGGCTCCCTAACAACCGGAACCCCAAGAGCATTAGCCACTATCCGAGGAGTAATGGTGAACTCAACACTTCATATCCAACTCCGAACAACAGTATTGGAATCATAGACGTGGCAAGAGAGATTCGAGAAGAATTCTCTAATCAGAGCGGTCGGGGGTGGATGATCTACCTCTAACAAGGATAACCAACCTCGACTCTCAAGGTTTGCCCTAATGGTAGGATCTACCTCATCTAACACAACAGAACGCTCAGCCCAAATCTTACACTTACAGTTCAGTTTCTCATAGACCTCTCTGCTTTTGTCATTCTTAAACAACTCACTCCTAGAGGGAGACTTAGAGGAAGTGGAGGGGGTCCTATGGGCTCTAGTCTTCCTAGGAATGGTACTCGGATAAGGACCAAGACACAAAAAAAAAAAAACAAAAAAAAATAAAATAAAATAAAACAAAACAAAACAAAACAAAACAAAACAAAAACAAAAACAAAGGGCAGACTGCAAGTTAGCACAAAAAAATATAGAACAAAAATCTATATGACGCATGAACAGTTTAAATGTCATGATGCATGCTCTAATGCAGTGCAATTAAGTTCAAATTTAAATTAAGTTCACAAAATCAGCTTGAGTATAGAGTTTCTAACAAAAACCCAAAAATTGAAAAACCACTTGTTCATTTTGTAAAAAATTTGACCAATTGATCATCACACAAGTTAGATTACATAAAATAATGATCAATTACATCAATTCAATAAGCCAATTTCATCAATTGAAATCAATTTCAACAAAATCCCCAAATTCGGATAAAAACAAGCCCTAGAATTTTCAATTTCTCACAAAACACCAAATTGATCAAATTAATCATCATAGATCATGATTATAACATTATAGGAACAAAAGAGACTTGAATCAACAAAAATCCCAATTTGAAAAGTTCTAATAATACCCAATGAAATGCATGAAAACATGAAATAAATTACAAAAGGAATGGCAAAATAGATTTATCGGCTTAGAGAGAGGAAAACCTTGTAAAAAAATCAGGAGGAAAACGACAAAAAATTGTGGGCTAGCCTTGTCCAATTCGGAGAGAGAGAGAAAAAGTTTTAAAAACTTTTTGAAAAGTAAGTTTGAAAACGTCAAACTCAGATTTTAAAAAACCTGATTCACGAGTTTCAATTGATCGAAAAACAGTTTCGATCGATCGAAACAGACAGAAGCTTCTTTAAAAAATATTCAAACAACTCCAAAACAATTTCGATTGATCTAAAGACAGTTTGGATCAGTCGAAGCAGACAAAGGCTTCTTTAAACATTTTAAAACACATTCGATTGATCGAAAAAAATAGATTGGATCAATCGAAGAGGACAGAGGCTCACAAAATTTTTGAGAAAAAACACAGTTTTGAAAAGATCAAAGACACATTTTAGAAACACCTCAAAGCATTGAAATTTGATTTTTTTTTTTTTTAGACCCCTTAAAATGCAATTGAATTAACCTAGGTAATTAGCCAAGTTGTTACTTAGTCCAATTTAACAAATCTAGGTTATCACAATCATAAAGATCATATCATGCAAAGCAGCGGAAAGATAAATAACACAAAGATATGATCACCCAGGAAACCAAACTGGTAAAAACCTGGGGAGGATTTGACCTAGCTATCCTCAAGGTAAATTTGAATCCACTATCTTGAAAGAATCGAAATTCATACAATAAGACTTACAAGCCCCCATGCTCGACTTCTTATTACTACCAACCAGTAGAACTTACTGACACGACCACATGCAAGCTCCGAATCCACGAACTCTTTCTTTCTTGGATTCACCACCAAATACAAGCACACCCGCTTGTGTTTTCTTTAAGTTTCAATGGCAGCAACCGAGTTGATCATCAAGGTGTAGATAAAATCTCCTCCTTGAAAACCCTAAGTTTGTGTAAAGGAAAGCTCCTCTAGATCTCACAAGAGATTTACACAAACAGCAATATGAGCAACACTAAAATGTGGCTAGGGTTTACTTTTTATACTTAGGAAAAATTAGAAAACCCTAAACGTTTTAAACAACTAGGGCTGAGTTGGAAATCTGCAGAAAAACACATTCTGCCCGAGATTAGATCGATCGAGCCTAAGCTTCGATCGATCGAGCTAGGCCGAAATGCACAATACTTTCTACATTAGCTCGATTCCAACTTTGCATAAAATATACAACTTTAAGCAAGACTAAAACACTTCTAAACACATTGTTTTGATCATGGTTTGCCAACAATACACATTAGAGTTCTAAATACATAAATACCTAAGTCTTTAGAACCTAACAAAATTGATGAACAAAATGCATGAGTATGTGATGAAATGTATTTCGAAAACAAAGTTTTAAACCCAGTTTTCCCAAAAAATAAGATTTTCATCCATTTTCCATAAATTCTGAAGCATCAAAATTTGTTTTACATAAAAAACTCAAAGTATTTGCAAACTTGGTTGGTCAAACCAAAGACACACACAGTAACATGTACAATGTTTAGCAAAGAGTAACTTGTGTAGTGTGTGCAACTAGCAAAAACTCGAGATACATGTGAGGTGATATGTGTATAGCAATTAAACACAAAGTCTACAAAATTCATCACTTGGAATTTGAAAGAGACTATTACCAAAAGAGTTACATCATATAACTCCCACATCTCTTAGATCATAAGTTTGCAATCATGTAAGTTTCTTGATTTTGCCTCATATTGTACACACCAATGTTAAATTATTCAGAAACTTATTAAAATAGTCGGGATAATGTACACACCAATTTTAGCAATTATTTGATTTAGCTTTAGGTCCAATAATGTGCACACCAATTTTAGCGTTTAAACTAAGGCTACATCTTATGATCTTTTTGTGTATGTGCTACACTTTCTTGAGTACAAAATCTTATGATATGCACTAAAGTGTTCATGATTGGCTAGTGAACAGTGGTGAGATGGTTATTTATGCCTTTCTCTAAAGGTTCAAGTTCGACAGTCAAAGACATGTGACTTCAAGATCAAGAAAAAGTGATCAAAACCATAAACATATTTCCCACACAACATGCACTACAAAACTTTAACTAATAAAGTGTAATAAGTAAGCTCATCAAAGCTAAACAAGGTACAAAAGACATGTTATGTGAAAATAAATTGACCAACCTTGTTTTCAAAAACCAAGAAAATAGTGCAAAACACAATTTGCTTCCTTGTTCTTCCTTTTTTTAAAAAAATAAAATAAAAAATAAAAAATAAAATAAAAAAAACCTAGAATGAAATGCATGAATGTTATGCAATACAAATCCAAGAAACAAAAAAAAAAAAAAAAAACAAAACAAAAGAACAATGGTCACAAAGAATAGCAATGAAGCACAAAGACCATTTCAGAAAGACTCAATTAGATTGAGCCTTTTGCATCCAAAACTTTTTAGATGCACCACGAGCATTGGAGTTCTTATTCACATGGGAATGATTTCTAACTCCAAGATCGGAATAAAAGTTTAGAGCCTTTACCAATTCACCAATGAGTACCATAGGATCTTGTGCTTGTGGCACAGGTACTTTTGGTTTGTTTGCTCTCTTAGCAGCATGCAGCTTGTAACAGTTTGGTTGAATGTGTCCAGACTTTCCACAAAAATGACAAACCCATGCAGGCTTATCATGTGACTATCCCTAGAAAGGGTAGGCTGCTTAGGTTTAGACTCTTTCAGATCAACCCTAATCTTCCTAGGAGGTGTAACTTCTAAAGGCTTGACAACCTCACTCACAACCTCACTTACAGGGGGTTCAGAAGAAGATGAAGGAACAAAGATAGTGGAATTGGGTGCAGACGCATTGATGCTTTCTACAAAACCTAACCCAGTTTTGTCAGAATGAGAGTTTTGAACACTCAGCATATGATCAAGTTTGGAACTACCAGACCTATTAGATTGTTCTCTAACAACAGAAAGCTCATGTTCCAAATTCTTAACTTTATCAAGTAAAAGCATGTTCTCAGTCTTCACATTATTCAAAAGTTCATTAGCATCAAACAATTTAACAAGCAAATTTTTCTTATCAAATTCAAGAGATGCAATTTTCTTCAAGCCTAATTCAACATTCATAGCATCCTTTGCAGCAACTTTGCAAAGTTTATTGTAGGCTTCTTGAGGATCTGCATCCTCAAAGAGTTCCCCATCAGAAAGGTTCTCTTCAGTAGATACACTTTCATTGACTACAGCAGTAGCAGTGAAGGCAATGAAGTTTCCATCCTCGTCACAACCAGACTCATCATCAGAAACTTCACCATCACTAAGGGTTACAGCCATAGTCTTACCATTAAACTTCAAGTAAATAGGACATTTAGATTTCATGTGACCATACCCTTGACATCCAAAACACTAAGGACCCATATAATTATTAGAAGATTGACCTACTTTTTCTCTAGGTTTATCAGTGTTGTTAACTTTAGTGGGATCATTCTTCCTAAGGTTTCTAGGTTCAACAGTGTTCTTATCTCTTACCCTTCTGTTGTTTCTAAAGAAGTTCTTAAAGTTCTTGACAAGGTAAGCAATCTCTGTAGCAGAGAGCTCATCATTAAATCCACCAACATCAACATCATCAACTGACTTAAGAGCCATTGATTTGGATTTGTTAGTCTTAGGTAGGTCCAACTCATAGGATTGAAGAGATCCTACAAGTTCATCAACAGGGATGGAGTCCACATCCTTGCTCTCAGTGATGGCAGTCACCTTGGGTCTAAAATCTTCAGTCAAAGATCTAAGAATCTTTCTAACAATTTTAGGTTGATCATAGATTTTACCCAAGTTATATGCAGAATTAACAATATCATTAAGTTTAGCATAGAATTCATCAAAAGATTCATCATCAGACATCTTAATGCTTTCAAATTTAAAATTTAATTGCTGCAATTTGTTGATTTTAACAGCCGTTGTGCCTTCATGCACAGTCTGGAGGATATTCCAAGCAGTATGAGCAACCTCAACATTAGAGATTCTCTTAAATTCCTCCATAGAAACAGCGTTAAAGATAGCATTCATAACTTTACTATTGAACACAGCTGCTTCTTTTTGAGAAGTTTGCCACTCACTAACAGGAGTAGTGGGCTTCTCCCATCCGTATTCGACGGAGTTCCAGACTCTCTCATCAATTGATTTTAGGAATGCTTTCATCATTACTTTCCAATAAGCATAGTTATTCCCATCAAAGTGAGGAGGAATAACAAGAGAATGTCCGTATTCCATGACAACAGGGGTCAAGGATCAGCTCAGTGATCAAAAGATCAACAACAAGAGAGCAACCCGCTCTAATACCACTTGATAGTTTTTAGACCCCTTAAAAACACAATTAGATTAACCTAGGTAATTAGCCAAGTTGTTACTTAGTCCAAATTCCAAATCTAGGTTATCACAATCAAACAATCATATCATGCAAAGCAACGGAAAGATAAATAACACAATGATATGATCACCCAGGAAACCAAACCAGTAAAAACCTGGGGAGGATTTAACCTAGCTATCCTCAAGGTAAACCTAAATTCACTATGAAATAATCGAAGTTGTTCAACAGGACTTAGACCACTAACTTCCTATTGCTACCCACCAGTAGAAACTTACTGACACGACAACGTGCAAGCTCCGAAACCACGGAGTCCTTCTTTCTTGGATTCTCTAGTAAGTACAACCACACCTGCTTGTGTTTCTTTAAGTTCTTATGGCAACAACTGAATAATCATCAAGTTCTTGAACGAATCTCCTTTTTGATAATCCTAAGCTTGTGTAAAGGAAAGCTCCTCTCAGATCTCACAAGAGATTTACATAAACAGCAATATGAGCAACACTAAAACATGGCTAGGGTTTTCCTTATATACCTAGGGCAAAAATAAAAAACCCTAAACGTTTCAAATAAACTAGGGCTGAGTTGGAATTCTGCAGAAAACACATTCTGCCCGAATTTCGATGATCGAGCCTAAGCTTCAATCGATCGAACCAGGCCGAAATGCTATAATAATCTGCATCAACTTAAATCCAACTTTAAATAAATGAACCAACTTTGAGCAAGTCTAAACACGACTAAACATCTTGTTTTGATCATGGTTTGCCAACAATACACATTAGAGTTCTAAATACATAAGATCCTAAGTCTTTAGAACCTAACAAGTACATATAAGTGGGCAAAGCTTGTCCAATTCCACTGTACATTGGACCCGTTATGATAGTATTTTATGTCATTATCTCAATGGGTCTAGTGCATTGAACCTAAGCCTAACTTTATATTAGTCTACAAAATATTTAGTTTATATGACTGTATAAATTTTGTAATTAAATAATTTCAAACCATTTCAAGAAATAGAAGACTTCAGAATAGAATCACCCAAATCAAAGCTAAGGACGGTAGTTGGCTGAATAATATGGATGAGATTCAAAATGGTTTCACAACCTTCTATCAGAAGCTTTATCAATCCCAACATCATATGCTGGCCTCAGAGATACAAGATCGCCTCAAGGAAATCCCCCTACCCTTTCTATCTGAATCTCAGAAAGCAGAACTAAACAAACCATTCCTAAGGGTAGAGATTGAACAAGCTATTTTTCAAATTGGAGCTCTCAAAGCACTAGGACCAAATGGAATTCCTGCGAGCTTTTATCAACAATATTGGAGCATAGTTCATAATGATGTCATCTCAATTGTCCAAGCCTTTTTCCATTCAAGTTACCTTCTTAAATCTCTTAACCATACTTTTCTGTCTCTTATTCTAAAGTAGCTTGCCCTGAAGAATTTACTCAATTTAGACCCATCAGTCTCTGCAATGTAACTTACAAAATTATTTCTAAAGTTCTTGTCAATAGACTTAAACCTTTTATGGACAGTTTGATAACCCCATTCCAAAATGCCTTCATACAAGGTAGACTTATCACTGATAATATTCTACTTGCACATGAAATTTATGACTACATGAGAAAAAAGAAGAAAGATAAATGGGGTTTTGGTGCTTTGAAACTTGATATGCAAAAAGCCTATGAAAGAATTGAATGGAGCTTCCTCAAAGCTATTCTTCATAATATGGGCTTTTCAACTAATTAGATCAATTGGGTGATGCAATGTGTGTCCATAGTGTCCTATCGTATTTTGATTAATGGTAGCCCTTTTGAAACTATAGTGCCATCTAGAGGTCTTAGACAAGGTGATCCCCTATCACCATATCTATTCATTTTGTGTGCCAATGTCCTCTCTTGTGCTCTCATTAGAAAAGAACAGAATAACAACATCAAAGGAATTAGAATTGACTCAAACTGTCCTACATTCACACACCTCTTCTTTGGAGACGACTCTCTCCTCTTTTTCAAGGATGATTCCAAATCCATCTCCTCCCTCCAACAAACTCTCAATTGGTACTGTGACTTATCTGGACAAAAGTTCAATGCTCAAAAATCTAAACTTTTTTGTACTCCTAACATTAGTCCTGATAGACAACAAACACTAAGCTCCACCCATGGTGTTAAACTTGTTAACCACCCAGGGAAATACTTAGGAATTAATTTTTGTATGAGAGGTAGAAGAGCAGTGAATTTTGAGGAACTAGTAGAAAAGGTCAACAACAAACTCCAAGGATGGAAAGCTAAACTTCTCTCACAAGCTGGAAGAGTCACACTTATCAATTCTGTTCTCCAATCCTTACCTGTCTACTCCTTCTCTTGTCTTAAAATTCCTGACAAAATCTGCACCAAACTTGACTCAGTCATCAATGCCTTTTACTGGGGTCACCAACCCTCTGCAAGAAAACTCCATCTTATCAATTGGAACACTATATGTAGGCCTAGAAATGAAGGTGGACTAGGTATAAGGAAATTTAAACTGATGAACCAAGCCTTAATAGCCAAACAATTTGGAGAATCATTCAAAAACCCCAATCCATTCTTGCCAAGACTTTAATCTCAAAATATTTTCACAGGGAACACATTCTCATACACAAACCCAAACCAAGCAACTCCTGGACCTGGAAAAACATCATGCATAAACCAAATCCCAAGCTCTTCCAATGTTCATGGAAAGTAAGTACAGGACAAAATATTCCCCTCCAACACCCAGCTTGGTTTAAACAAAAAAAAAAAAAAAACCCTTCAATCTTAGAACCTAACAACTATGTTGTAAACCAAATAAAACCTTCCATCAATGCTTGGGATTTACCACTCATCACATCTCTATACAATAAAGAAGAAGTTGAGTCCACCCTTAACATCCCAATACCCAAATCAAAACCATCTGAGTTCCAAGACAAAATTATTTGGCCTTTCTCCACCAATGGCAATTTCCAAGTGAAAAAAGCTTATTCCATCCTCCTCAATGAAAACCTCCCATCTCACCCAAATCCACCTGCTATCCCACCAAAGGCATGGAAAACTTTATGGAAATTTCCACTCCTACAATAAATTCTGCATTTTATTTGGAAAGTTTTACACTCAGCTCTCCCTGTAAGAAACACCCTTATTGTAAGAGGATTGAATTGCCTTGATACCTGTCCCTTTTGTCAAGAAGATAAGGAAACTTTAGATCACTTGTTTCTTAAATGCCCTTTCTCTAGAGCTGTTTGGTTAGGTAGTGAAATAACCATTCGTACTGACACTCTTCACTAGCACACCATATCTAATAAGATAAGTAACTGGATCACAGGAAGCCAAAAGGAAAACCAAATCAAGAACTGCATCCCTACCTTGTTTGTTACCCTTTGGTGTATATGAAATAACAGAAATGGCATAGTCTTTGAAGGAAAATTACCCAATGCAAAGGAGGTTATGCTAACCTCAAATGCTTTAATTCACAAGTACAATGCTACTTTTATTGAAAATCTTACAGGTCAAGCACAACAAAGGGAGACAACCAGCATCTTGCTCTTGCCTGGCCCTACCAAGAAGATTGGCAATTGTTGTATCAAGTTGAAATTTCCAGCAAAGTGATTAGAAGACGAAGAGGTGCGGCCCTAATTGGTAAATCAAAGGAAGGATGCCAACTTCTCAGAAAAGCATTTCTCACAGCATTCTAGGATCCTAAGAAGGCCAAGCTTGCTGCAATCCGTGAAGCAGTCCTTTACACAGCTCATTTGGGTCTTCAAAGAGTGGTGATCCTAACTGATAGTAAGGAAATTCAAATTTTCTAGAGATCTAAGAGCTACTGGCCTTGGTGGATCTTACTAGAAGATATTCATAATATTGTTAAGCAATACTCTATGCTTGTTGTTTTTTTAAGAGCTTCTGACTTTATATTAACTGAAAGTAGGAAACTTGCTAATATGATAGCAAGACAGACTCCAAACTACGTGATGTAATATCTTTGTCTGGTATTAAAAAAAATAAAAATAAAAGTTCGCAACTAAGTAATATTGATAGCTAGCACATCCTTGGCTAGCCATATACATCCAAAAAATAAAAAACTCATTTACTTTAATTTGTTTGGAGTGTTATATTATATGCTTTCATTAACATCAATGTACTATGTTAGGACATATGTGATTCACTTGTTAGGAACATATGTCACTATTTTATGTAATTGGTAATCCTTTGACAAAATGCACTTTACTTGTATTTGGGTAGAACTAGGATGTGTTTAATACTTCAAGAAACTTTATTTCAAGATCAAGTGTTGAAGCCATGCAAGTCTGTCTAAGATTCAAGTCTGAAAAGTGCCTATCATTAAAACTAGATAGCTAGCCATCTATCGAACTTGAAGAGCTGTTCCAGCCTCGTGGCTCGACAACAGCTCGACAGATAAGGTATCCGTCGAGATTTAAGAAAAATAGACTTTTAGTTCTGTTTTGACTTTAATCCTTGATTATGTGTTTAGGTTTTCTTTTCTCATAGCCCTAGACATATAAAATGATTATTTTAAGGGCCGTCAAAGGTAGAACAAGTTGCACAAGTTTTGAGCAAAAGTTTGTTCAAGCAAATTGTGACCGGAAACAAACTTTGCCATAGTTCATCGTTCTTGTGAAGAAGTTGTTGTGTTTGTGCACCATAGGATTTTGTGACCAAGCATCTTCTTGATCTTCATCGTCTGGATGAATTGAAGAACTTTGCAGCTAACACCTTCTCTAGTTGGTGATTGAAGTCGCGTACTGGGATCCACGCAATTGGTTAGTCACATACTGGGAGCCGTGCATTACAAGAAGAGATTGTCACTACAAAACAAGTCCAATTGGGTATTGGGGTAAGGGTTCAACTGTAGGTTGGTATACAATACTGGGATTCCTTTACTTGTAACCGCTTATTGTGATAATAGTGGATTCTCAGGAGTAGTGACCTTAAAATCACCCAGTGGGATTTTTGTCGTATTGGTTTTCCCCATTTGTAAACAAATCAACGTGTCAATTTAATTTCCGCTGCACTTAATTTAATTGGTGATTTGTTTGTGCTACCATGCATTTGCATGCTAATTTGATTAATTAATAAACTTGGCTAATTAATCAATTAATTTATCACAAGTGGTCAATTCGTTTTGGCCTATCAAGTGGTATCAGAGTAGGCACACTCTGATTAGGGTTAATCTTTACTGTGTTGATCCATTGACCCCTATTTGTCATGGATACAGGACAGTCATTAATTATACCTCTTTTATTTTATGACACTAACTATACATACTGGAAAGTACGCATGAGAGCTTTCTTGCAGTCTTTAGATGAGAAAGTGTGGCAAGCTGTCGAGATAGGCTAGACCAAGCCGAAGGAAGCGCTGACCAATTGGGATGATGCCAAGATAAAGACGACAAACTTCAACAACAGGGTATTGAATGCTTTATTCAGTGCAATCACTAATGAGGAGTTCAAAAAGATATCCTCTACTGAAACTTCTAAGGAGGCATGGACCATTCTCCAGACTACCTATGAGGGAATCAAGGCTGCTAAAAATTCAAAGCTTCAAATGCTCACTACAAGCTTTGAAGAAATTAAGATGGAGGAGAATGAGTCGTTTGATGAGTTCTATGCCAAACTTAAGGACATAGTGAACTTAACTTTCAATCTTAGGAAAACCATTCCTGAACCCAAGATTATGAGAAAGGTGCTCAGATCTCTACCCGAGAGATTCCATGCCAAGATCACCACGATCGAGGAATCAAAGGACATTAACAAGATTCCTCTGACAGAGCTGGTTGGAAATCTGCAAACCTATGAGTTAGGTTTAACGAGGATTGGTAAGTCGGGTAAGGGCAAGAGCATGGCATTGAAAGCCAAGAGCAGTGATACTGATGAGTCTTCAGATGATGAAAATTCTAAGATGAAGTCCTACATCACCAAGCAATTCAAGAAGTTTATGAAGAATGCAAATGGAAAAGGCTTTGACAAGGACCGTAAGCAATCCAGTTCTTCTTAGTTCAAGAGCCAAGACAAAGGGAAAAAGAATGCTAGGGATGGCAGTCAGTACATTGTTTCTTCAGGACCAAAGTGTTTTAGGTGCCAAGGCTTCAGTCACATGAAACAGTAGTGCCCTACATATCTCAAGACCATTGTGAAGAGCAAGGCACTTGTTGCTACTTTGATTGACATTAAGCTTTAGGATAATTCCAACAATAAGGATGATGGAATCCTAAATGCTTTCACTGCCACTGTCAATCCTACTGAGGGGATTGTTAAAGATATGGACGAAGAAGAGGAATTGGTGGAGTCCAAGTTTAAGAAGATGAATGAACAAGATGACATCCACACAGCCTATGCAAAGTTGTACAAGGTCTCAGAAAAGCATGAGAAGTTGTATAGGTTGACCACCAAGAAGTTTAGTGATGTGGAGCTTGAGTGTGAAGAGCTGTCCACAAAGTTTGATGAATCCAATCAAACTATTGGAGCACTAAGGTATGAGAATAACTTCTTGGCTTAGAAGATCAAGAAGCTTAAGGCAAAACTGCTCCAAGTTAGAGCTCAACTGGAAAGGATTTCAAGTGCTAAGCTCGATGAAATGCTCAGTCTTCAGAAATCTGCTTTTGATCGAACCGGTTTAGGGTATGATTTCTCTTCTCCTAGTACTGCTTCTACTAGTTCTACTGTTTTTGTTTCTCCTACTAATAATTTTGAAATTGAGAACAATAATGTCAAAACTGAGTGAGCTAGTAAGAACATAGACAAGGGAAAATCTATCTTAGGAGCACCCCCTAAGCTTGAGAAGAAAAAAACTAAAAACCCAAGGGCTAAGAAGGCTAACTCTTAAAAGCCTGAACAAAAGAAGCAGCATCTCTGTCATCATTGTGGAGTTACCGATTGTCACGCCCCAAACCCGATACCCGGATCTGTGACCATGACTGGCATGCTAATATCAAGTTTAAACCTAATATTAACAAGAACCAACTTAAACTTTTACAAAACTTTTCCAAAAGCTTCTCTTTTTATTTTCAGAATAATTTTGTTGTTTCATTACTTCTTGATATCACTTTTCACTTCATAGTCAGAGCATCTATACTGTACTCAAAATGTAACATAATCCACCAATCATTTAATTTCCACACTTTCACATAATACATATCTTAATACTTTAAGGTACACAACTTTCTTTAGATCCTAAAATACACAATACTACAAAGCTAAACATAGAATTGCTAATTTAGGATCTATACATATCAAACTAAAACCAGCTCCTTCCAAAACTCGACTAAGGCTCCCTCTGCTTCAAAATAAAACCTGCTAACTGAAAGAGTGGAAGGGGTGAGCTACACAGCTCAGTAAAGGTAAGATATATGAGAATTCAATAAGGATGCATGTAAATCATTTCATTTTATGATTATTCAGATAAGAGAACATCTTTTCATGCTTAGTATTTTATACTATTTATGATAATAGCTTATACGCTCTTCGTAGGAAAATAATTGTTCTCCTTTTGCTTATCAGATTGATGTTACCAAAACTTTTCAGATTAAACTTCTATCATTTTCTACAAAGTCACCACATATATTCTCATTACAAAATAATCATTTTAACGTAAATCAATTATTCGGCAACTTTGTATTAAACTAGAAACATCTTGACCCAATAAGAAAACCTTTCTTTATAAACCTCTTCTCATAGAATACTATAACTTTCATGATCAGAAAACTTAACGTTTCATAAAAACAGATATCTGATACTTTTAAACATAAACTTGTACTTTTATCAGAAACTTTACTTTTATAGCATAACAGAACTTCAGAAACTTTTATCTTTAATGAACAGCTTTTCTTTTCATTAGAAACTTCTTCTTGCCATGAGAGCTTTCACTTTTCACAATGCATTTAAACAAAATAATTCTCTCATGATTAATAACATAACATAGTTGTTCATAACATATTGGTTAGTCCATGTCTGATAAGCTGTACAGAGAAGGCCTCATCACATTTGGGTGCCCCCGTGTGTATGATATTGTCCCTTTTGGGAGGCCTGATGGCACATCCCCTCCAGATTTTGTTCCTCCCCGCCATCCGTACACATTGGGGAGAAGGCCTTATTCAAATTAGAGTTACGGGCAACCCCATTTCCTCTACTTTAAATGGCCTAGAGTTACGGGCAGCCCCATTTCCTCTACTTTAAATGGCCAAACAGATAACATATTTCCATGGAAAGCCAGTAATTAACCCCTACTAGCCGAGTTCAGATTACCAGAGGACATAACCCGAAAACATTTCATACTTTACATCATACTGAAATTTCTTCTTTTGCATAACATTTCATAATCATAGCACTTCCATTCTTTTCATTAAACATCATGTTTGTGAAATCAATAATAGCATTAATATGCTTAAATCATATACATAAGTTTTTCAAAAGCTCACGAACATATCTTTGTCAGAATAATGATTACATGCCATATCTCTAATCAAAAACATTTTAATGCATAATATACTTTAAAATAACCTCATGACTTACCAAATGCCCATATAACTTATCCCTTACCTGAAAGCAGAGGAACCGAGAGCCTACAGCCGATGGAGCTTAAACTTGGATACTAGTAACACCTAAACCATAAATCAAAGCTTATTACTATCTATAATTTCCTTGTCATAGACTTACACATTCATCTCAAAGCCTATCTCTTAGAATCAAGGAAGTCCTAATCCCACCTCAAAGAGGTTCCCACAAACACAAAATGCATTCATCAGACCACATGATGTACTAAATCATAGAGAAACCAATTCATAAAATTTATATATGATTCTAACATACCAAAGGATGAGCATATAAAATTATAGCTCAAAACATTCATCTTAACTTTAGAATTAAATCCTCAAAGTTAGGCATGTCCCTTACTGTTCACTGTGCTATTCCAGCAGCATATGCCCCATTTGTAAAATACAAACGGGCTGTCCAAACACATCCAATTTTCATGAAATTTTACATAACTACTCCTCTGTATGTCCAGTATAAACCATAAAAATTTCGGAAGCATATACCCATGATTTACTAAAAAATCACACAAGGTGGCATACTCAAATCTGTCCTGACAGAATTTCATGCAACTTATAAATTAAACCGTTATTTTTATATTAATCCAAATGCTGTGAGACCAATTCAATAACAACCACAAGTGTCTTAGGTTTCATAGGAATCAACCCTAGCATCCAAATTCACTATATAAAATTTAATACATAATTTATCATGCATGAACACAGAATCTGTCACAGTGACAGCTTTGCAATGTTTTATCGTAAATTCACAAACAATTATCAAACGATGATATTCTCATATGGGGATTTTTTATACACTCATAAGACATGTTATAAAAACACTTATATACAGTAATTTAACCATTTAGAGCAAAATACACAGCAAAAATCTCAGCAGCAGCATCAAAAATACTCATCCTAAACTTTTCTTACTGCCTTAATCATATAAAATCATTAATTAGTAAAAACCCTAATCTACCCTTCACAAACCATCAACACAACTCAAAGCTTCTCAAAATAGCATATATATATATATAGGCTTACATGAAAGGATTTACCTTTCCTAGTGGCTGGACCAGAAAGTATGAGAGGTAGAGAGCTTGAGAGAGTTGAAAGAAGCTTCCTTCTTGCTGCTGGACTTGTAGGTGTGGAAGGGAGAAAATAATTGAGAGCTTTTCCTTCTTTTGGTGTTGGATCCGTAGGAATGAAAGAGGGATAGAGCTCTTAACTATTCTAGTTACTTTTAAAAGATTAGAAAGAAGAAAAATGATGAAGCCTTATCTCTCTTTTAATTTGTTGACCCAAGGACTTGACTAAGTGGACCTAAGAGAGCTTCCTAGCTCTTTTCTTGAGAGAAAAAGAGAGCAAAGTGAGCTGAAATTTTTGATTTGTGTGTGTACCCGTGGAAAATGAGAGCAAGAGAGCTTAGGGTGTCCTAGAGCTTGAGAAAGTCAAAGAAGGAATAAAGGTGCAACCAATAAGAACAAAGAAGGAAGAAAACAAAGAAGTAAAGCAAGAATGACCAAGGGAATTTCTGGTGCAGCCAAGAAGTCCAGCAAAATATCTTGGGTGATTCACGTGTATTGCTAGGAAAGATAAGATAACTTACCTTTTCAACTTTCTTGCATTCACACTCACTTTTCTACAAAATAATATCACTTTCCATACACACACACACACACATATATATATATATATATAATATCCTTACCTTTGTACACTTAATTAAACACCAATAATTATATATCTAATAACTTAAACCACTTAATATAATTTTGTACATACTTAGTATATATTTAAAATACCGATAGCAATTTAGTTATGTATAATCTTTACAATTCTCATTCAATGGCATTATAAAATAATATGCTTATTAAATACTCTTCTATTAATTTTTGTAAGTAAGTGGCTTAAAATATTAATAATACTTAACCACTTAAACGCATAGTTTAATTATAAAAATTGGGTCGGGGTGTTACACCAATCATACCCGACTAAATTGCTATAAGTGGTTAGCCACTCAACAGAGCAACAACATGATAGCATTTGGAAGCCAGAATCAGCTTCAATCCTCTCTTGCTCCCCTTGGAGATCTTTTCAAAGCCCTCATGTTCCTTTCAAATTTGAACGGTTTCAATTCTTCCCCCTCACCGCCAATTCAAGGGTTTAATCAAAGAAAAGGTTCTTCCAAAGTGTGGAAGGAAAATGGCTCCAAGTGATTCTATCACTTTCTTTTCTCTCTTCATGTTTTTTTTTTTTCCATAACTTGTGTGTTTTGCTTTTATTTTGAGTCAGTCTAGTTTTATGCTTTGCTTTGCTTAACATGTTTTTGTTTGTTTATTTTTCAGTTTTGTTTATTTTGGTTTTCATAAGAATAAAAAAAACTGAAAAATCAGAAAAATACAAAAACAGTGTGCGTTTCGTGTACATTGGTACTTGTGTACCTTGGATGGCCATTGAAACAAAGTTTTCTAAACTTTGTATCTTTTGTAACTTAGATGAGTATCTCTATGCACAACTAAACAAGTGAGCTTCATGACTCGTGTTTGTGATGAGTAAGATTAAGTAATCTCTTGTACTTAACACTCGTATCACTCTTTTTGACGGGAAGGACTAGAAAATCCTAAGAGAAAGGTATAAACAACCATCTCACCACAGTTACTCGCCAATCATGAATGACATTTGTGTACTTCGACATAGCAAAATTGGAATGTCAAATGCTTAACATAATTGGGTATTTCTTTTCTATTTCTTATATGCCCATGCATGATTTGCTTAAAAAAAGATATGCAAAGAAAAATAAAAGAAAAAAGAACAAAATGCTTTACAATTGTTTTTAGACCCCTTAAAACACAACCAGATTAACCTAGCTAATTAGTCAAGTGATTACTTAGTCAAATTATCAAATCTAGGTTAACACAAATATATCATATTATTGTAAAGTGCAGAAAATAAAGAACACAACAATATGATAACTTAGGAAAACCAAATCGGTAAAAAACCTGGGGAGGATTTAACTTAGCTATCCTCAAGGTAAAACAAATCCACTATGAAAGAATTGAAGTTTACACAATAGCGACTTAGACCACTAACATCCTATTGCTACCTCGAGTAGGAAACTTACTACCACGACCACGTGA
Organism: Quercus robur; assembly: GCF_932294415.1. NCBI lineage: Eukaryota > Viridiplantae > Streptophyta > Magnoliopsida > Fagales > Fagaceae > Quercus > Quercus robur. Next base: position 16,669,950 of record NC_065540.1, read on the forward strand.
TAGCTCCGAGTCCACGGACTACTTCTTTCTTAGATTCCTAGGAAGCATAAGCACTCTTGCTTGTATATCTTTAATCTCTTGAAACAGCAATTGAATTGATCATCAAGTTCTTGACATAATCTTGATTCTTGATAAGCCTAAGTGTATGTGAAGGCAAACACCTCTAGATCTCACAAAAGATTCACACACACAACATAAAGAGCAACCTCTAAACATGGCTAGGGTTTTCCCTTTTATACTTAAGCCAAAACATAAAACCCTACACGTCAAATGAGCTTAGGTTGAGTTGGAAAATTCTGCAATAAAACAATCTACATGAGCTTCGATCGATCTAGTCTAATTTTCGATCGATCGAGCCAGGAAAATTTACACAGTAAATCCTGCAGAACACTCGATTCAAACTTTACATATTAACACACTTTGAGCAAGTCTAAAACAAGGCTAAAAACGTTTTGATCATGGTTTGCCAACATTACAAATTGAAGTTCTAATACATTAGTTCCTAATTCCTTAGAACCTAACAAACTCCCCATTTGGCAATCCGTGAAAAAACACAAACTTAAACAAAATGCTCAAAGTTACATAAAAACAGCCCATTACAAAAATATTTCCCATCATACAAATTCAACTTAACTACCATCTATCAGTTGCAAGAGTAGACAATAGCATGACTGAATCAACCTGTATATTCCTAAAACACTCAACAAACACATAAATGCATGTGTGGAAAATACAAGTAACACAAAATAAATTCTTGATTTCACATAACATAAACTACAAGACATATATCATGAATAACCTCATAAATATAAATCAATAATCAATGTAGCTCAAAGTGAAACAAGAAATATATATATATATATATACGCAAGACATATATCATGAATACCCTTATAAATATAAATCAATAATCAATGTAGCTCAAAGTGAAACAAGAAATATATATATATATATATATACATCATATTATCTCCCCCTACCATGGACAACCCAATCAAAAACACAAATACATCATGAGCCAAAAAATGTAAATACAAAATGAAGCAGCTAGATACAATCCAAAAGCTCCATAGCTCCAAAACATCAAAAATCTCCCCCTAACAATAAAAAATCCTCTACATATGTACTCCCCCTTTTTGTGACAAATTGCCAAAGGGCACTCACTCATCATCAAAAGGAGGCAGCGGAGTCGACTGTCTAAAATGCTCTAAATATGCTCGTAAGGCACGAAGCTCATCAAGCATGTCCACTAAAAGCTGCCTGAACAGTTATGACAGTCTTCAATGTACAACGAATGTCTGAATTATCTGAAGTAGAAGGTGGGGGAACAACATCAGCAGCAACAAGATCGACAGATGCCTCAGCAGAAGTATCACCTGTAGAGAAGGGAGAGAAGGTGCGACACCGGAAGACTCAACTCTCGGGCATTTAGAGCTTGCTCTCTTCTGAGCAGACCTTTGCCTAAGAAAGGTGGCACCGATAGAAGCAATGATATGAATAGGCTCAAATGCGGGAAACTGCTCTAACCCTAAATGCAAAAGAATCCGATGAATGAAAATTGGAAAGGAAAGAGCATGAGCAGTAGAACTACTCCTATGAATCTCAATCAAGGAACGAATAAAAAGATAAGGAAAACTCATAGGAGCGTTTGTTACAAGGGCATACAAAAACGCACAATGCTCGATAAGGATGGTGTGCAAATGAGAGATAGGCCACAAAGAATGACAAGCAATCCAAAAGAAAAGATAATGAATCTCAGACAACTCAGCATACGTGATCTGAAGATCAGAACCCCACTGGATAGAAGTACCAGTGATGTATGACATGATATCATCTAAGGGAGGAGACTCATCATAAGGGTAAACCGGATGTTGGACCAGTGGCACCCCAAGAGCAGCAGTCACTACCGAAGGAGTAATGGTGTACTCATCACCCTGTATCTAACTTCTCACAAGAGTGTTGGAATCATAGAAGTGGATAGAGAGGTTCGAGTAGAACTCTTTGATCAAGGTAGCCGGAGGTGGATGAGAAATATCCGTCAATGGTAACCAGCCCCAACGCTTAAAGTTATGCCTAATCTCAAGGTTAAGCTCATCTAAAACAACCTTTCTCTCAGCCCAAATGTTCCTAACAAGGTTAGCTTCTTAAAAGCTTCCTGGTTTTTCTCACTCAAGAACCTCTCACTATCAAAGGTGGGGGAAGAAGTAGAGGTGGAGGTCCTATGGGCTCTAGTTTTCCTAACCATGATGCTAAGGATTAAAGGACATACACAAAAGAGAAAGAGAAGAAACAGAAAAACCAAGGGCAAATTACAAGTTAGCACAAAAATATATAGAAATAACAATTCTATATGATGCATGAACAATATCAACACATGATGTATGCTCTAATGCAGTAAGAATAAGTTCAATTGCACTTTAAAGTCACAAAATTGGCTTGAACATAGAGTTTAAATCAAAAAACCCCAAATTTGAAAACCCACTTTCAAAAATCCAACAAATTGACCAAATTTATCATTACACAAGATAGATAACATTAAATAATGATCAAAGCAATCAATCTAACAAGCCAATTTCATCAAATTAAGCTCAATTGAACAAAATCCCCAAATTGGGTAGTTTCAAGCCCTAGAAATTCCAATTTTTCACAAAACATCAAATTGATCAAATTAATTCACATAGAATAGTTGTATATCATCCCACAACAAAAAGCCATTGATCAATTTCTAAAGAAAAGGCTTAAATCAACAAAAATCCCAATTTCTCTTAGGTTCGAAATTTCCCTTTAATGCATGGCAAAAATGCATGAAAACATGAAAATAAATGAAAAATGAGGGGTATAAAGGTCTTACCAGCCTTAGAGGACAAAAACCCTTGAAGAAATTTGAGGGAAAAAGACAAAAATCTTGCTTGGAATCTTAGACCGATCGAAGAGAGAGAGAGAAAAGCTTTTGAAAAGTTTGAAAGTGATAAAACACGTGAAATGCTTAAGGTTTTTAAAAAACTCTCCATATGATTTTCGATTGATCGAAAATTAGATTCAATTGATCGAAAATCACTTTCGATTGATCCAATAGTGATGAGTAGGTCAAATTCAAAGCAAAATTTAATCGTATTTTCAATTGGTCGAGATACAGATTCGATCGATAGAAAATCTGGAAAACACAATTTTTTGAAAAACAGAGCAATTTTATGCAGAAACTCCTCAAAGCATAGTATTTTATAAATAAAATACATGAGTATGAGATGAAATGCTCTTCAAAAACACTTGTATTGAACCCAGATTTCCCAAAAATAAGATATTCAATTAGATATCCTTAAATTCTCAAACTTCAAACACAGTTTGCATTAAACTTAAGGAATTTTCAATCTTGGATGGCCAAAACAAAATCACACACAATAACATGTACAAAGTTTAGCAAAGAGTAACTTGTGTAGTGTGTGCAACTAGCAAAGGCTTGAGTTACTTGTGAGGTGATATGTGAATAGTAAGCAATCACAATTTCTACAAAATTCATCATGTAAATTTGAAAGAGACTATCACCTAAAGAGTTACATCATATAACTCTCACATCTCCTAGAATAAAAGCTTACAATCATGTAAGTTTCTTGATTTACCTCATAATATACACACCAATTTTATTGGATTAGAAACTTATTTAAAAATCCAGGATAATGTACACACCAATTTTATTTGATTGTGAAGTTATTAAAGCCCAATAATGTACACACTAATTTTAGCATTTAAACCGAGGCTACACCTTATGTTCTTTTTGTGCATGTGCTTCACTTTCTCGAGCACAAAATCATATGATATGCACTAAGGTGTTCATGATTGGCTAGTAAACAGTGGTGAAATGGTTATTTATGCATTTCTCAATAAGATCAACTCTAACAATCAAAGGCATGTGACTTCAAGATCAAGACAAAGTGATCAAAAACTATAAACATCTTCCCACACAACATGCACTTCAAAACTCAAACTAGTAAAGTGCAATAAAATAAACTCATCCAAGCTAAACAAGGTACATAAACTTGTTATGTAAAGGTAATATGGCCAACCTTGATTTTAAATCCAAGACAAATAAAGCAAAACATATTTTTCTTTCTTTTTCCTCCTTTTTATTATTATATATATTTGAAAAGAACCAACAAAAACAACCTAGAATGAAATGCATGAATGCTATGCAATGCAAATGCTAGAAAAAAAAAAAACAAAAATAACAAAGAAGAATGGTCACAAAGAGTAGAGCGATGAAGCACAAGGACCATGTCAGAAAGACTCAATTAAATTGAGCCTTTTGCATCCAAAACTTTTTAGATGCACCTCAAGCATTGGAGTTCTTATTCACACTAGAATGATTACCAACTCCAAGATTGGAATAAAGGTTTAGAGCCTTTACTAATTCACCAATAAGTACAATAGGATCTTATGCTTGAGGCACAGGTACTTTTGGCTTGTTTTCTCGCTTAGCAACTTGCAACTTGAAACAGTTTGGACGAATGTGTCCAGACTTTCCACAAAAATGACAAATCCATGTAGGTCTATCATGCAACTTGCCCTTAGAAGGATTAGGAGTCTTAGGTTTAGATTCTTGAAGATCAACCCTAATTTTCTTAGGAGGTGTAATTTCTACAGGTTTGACAACCCCACTCATAAGGGCTTCAGAAGAAGGAACAAAGTTTGCGGAATGTCTTGTATCAGAGCACAATCTCTGTGCTCTGATACCACTTTTTTGTTTTTAGATCCCTTAAAACACAACCAGGTTAACCTAGTTAATTAGGCAAGTGATTATTTAGTCAAATTATCAAATCTAGCTTAACACAAATATATCATATCATTGTAAAGTGCGGAAAATAAAGAACACAACAATATGATAACCTAAGAAAACCAAACCGCTAAAAAACCTGAGGAGGATTTAACCTAGCTATCCTCAAGGTAAAACAAATCCACTATGAAAGAATTGAAATTTACACAATAGCGATTTAAACCACTAATATCCTATTGCTACCTCGAGTAGGAAACTTACTACCACGATCACGTGACAGCTCCGAGTCCACAGACTACTTCTTTCTTGGATTCCTAGGAAGCACAAGCACTCCCGCTTGTATATCTTTAATCTCTTGAAACAACAACTGAATTGATCATCAAGTTCTAGACATAAACTTGATTCTTGATAATCCTAAGTGTATGTGAAGGCAAACACCTTTAGATCTCACAAAAGATTTACACACACAGCATAAAGAGCAACCTCTAAACATGGCTAGGGTTTTCCCTTTTATACTTAAGCCAAAATATAAAACCCTACTCGTCAAATGGGCTTAGGCTGAGTTGGAAAATTTTGCAAAAACAATCTGCACGAGCTTCGATCGATTGAGTCTAATTTTCGATTGATCGAGCCAGGCAGATTTACACAGTAAATCCTGCAGAACACTCGATTCCAACTTTACATATTAACACACTTTGAGCAAGTCTAAAACAAGACTAAAAACGTGTTGATAATGGTTTGCCAACATTACAAATTGAAGTTTTAATACATTAGTTCCTAATTCCTTAGAACCTAACAAACTCCCCATTTGACAATCCATGACAAAACAAAAACTTAAACAAAATGCTCAAAGTTATACAAAAACAGCCCATTACAAAAATATTGCCCATCATAACAAATTCAACCTAACTACCATCCATCAGTTGCAAGTGTAGACAGCAACACGACTGAATCAACCTGTATATTCCTGAAACACTCAACAAACACATAAACGCATGTGTGAAAAATACAAGTAACACAAAATAAATTCTTGATTTCACATAGCATAAACTACAAGACATATATCATGAATAACCTCATAAATATAAATCAATAATCAATGTAGCTCAAATTGAAACAAGAAATATATATATAAATACATCATAGTATCTCCCCCTATCATGGACAACCAAATCAAAAACACAAATACATCATGAGCCAAAAAATGTAAATACAAAATGAAGCAGCTAGATACAATCTAAAAGCTCCACAACTCCAAAACATCAAAAATCTCCCCCTAACAACAAAAAACCCTCTACATATGTACTCCTCCTTTTTGTAACGAATTGCCAAAGGGCACTCACTCATCATTAAAAGGAGGCGGCAGAAGCGACCATCTAAAATACTCCAAACCTGCTCGCAAGACACGAAGCTCATCAAGCATGTCCATCAAAAGCTGACCATGAGCTGCCTGAACGATCATGGTAGTCTCCAACGTACGATGAATGTCTAAATCATCCGAAGTAGAAGGTGGGGGAACAGCATCAACAGCAACAGCAGGATCAACAGATGCCTCAACAGAAGTATCACCTGTAGAGGAGGGAGGACGAGGTGCGACACCGGAAGACTCAACCCTAGGGCATTTAGAGCTTTCTCTCATCTGAGCAGTCTTCTGCCTAAGAAAGGTGGCACGATAGGAGTAATGATATGAACAGGCTCAGGTGTGGGAAACTGCTCTAACCCTAAATGCAAAAGAATCCGATGAATGAAAACCAGAAAGAAAAGAGCATGAGCGGTAGAACTACTCCTATGAACCTCAATTAAGAAATAAATAAAAAGATGAAGAAAACTCATAGGAGCGTCTGTGACAAGGGCATACGTACCATACATTCAATATATTTGTGTATATTTGAATTGTTTGGGACTTTTTTTAGTGTTTCTTTCTTCCCCCCTTCTCTCTCTAGTTAACGTTAGTGCGTCAATGGTGCCAAAATGTAAATCTACTCCGTCCCGGAAACCTCTTCGTTCCGAGGCATCATCTTCTTCTGATCCTACCCCCTCTTCTATTCGATTCCGTGATGAGGATGCCCGAAAGGACTTTTCAGAGAACTTGTCTGGATAAGGTGTTCATTCAGAACTCCAAGTCAATTTGGCAGACTTCGCCAACATTGACCTACCCAATGTCATTCACAGTCGGGGTTGGGAGTCACTATGTGACATCCTGGTCACATGTCCTTCCGTGCTGATTTAGGAGTTTTACTCCAACATGCATGGACTTGATTCTTTAGTACCTCTCTTTCATACTCGCATTCGAGGTACACGCATTGTTGTCACACCAGAGTTCGTATCCGATATGCTCCATGTCTCGTGGGTAGAGCAGCCTGACTACCCCGGATGTGAGCATCTGAGGACTATGTCCAAAGACAAGATGATTTCTGCTTTCTACGAGTGCCCTTTTGATTAGGGTGACCGTCAGTTTACACCATTGAAATTTCAATTCGTGTATAAAACATTATGAACGTTTAGACCCCAAATTTACAAATTACCAATTCAAGCTTAATATCAAACAATTAATGTGCGAAATATAAACATAAGCTTAATACATAATCGATAAAGAATCTAAACCAAATAAAAACACATCCACAATAGAAATTAAATGGCAAAGATTAAGGGAAGAGAGATGCAAACACAAGGACAACACAATGATGTGTTATCGAAGAGGAAACCGAAACCCTCAGCGTAAAACCTCTCCACTGCCCTCCAAGCGATAAATAATCCACTAAAGAATGTAGTTGGGATACATGAATAGCAAAAGACCCTCCAAGCCTAATCTACCCAATGTACTTAAGCCCTCCAAGTTCCTACTCCAACGAGGTTACGCCGAACCTATTTCTTCTGCCAGCTGCTAGAGCAGAGCATTAAATACTCTTCTTGCTCACCAAGATTAAGTCACAACACAATGAGACTTTGACTAGATCTCTAAAGCTTCATTAACTATCAATCAAGCATTATCTTACTTACTAAAAAAGTGTTGTAATAAAATCTTGGACCAAAAATACAAACACCCAAAAAAGAAAACATTTCCAGCAGAACACCAGCAGTGTGTTCAGCACTTGACACCTAGCTGAAAGTGATGTCACCAGCCATTTAATGCTGAAATCCCAACAGCCAGCAGCTACACCTAAAATAGCAAGATACCCTTAAAAGAGATCTTACCATTTTCAATTAAATCTATGAAATAAATGCTGAATATTCTCTCCAGCAACCTGACATCATCCAGCTAACGTCATCTTCTTCTGCCCCAAGCAGCAGCTGTCTTATGACAGTTGTGATAGCTTTTTCTAACAGCTACGATAGCTTTTTAGAATAGATGTAACAGCTGACCCAGCAACATTGAAATTACAAAATTTCCTTATTTGACTAAAAATCAAAACCAATTAAAGAAACTATCCTTTTATTGCTAAAATCCTTTCCTTTTCTGCTACTCTTTCCTCCATTAGCTATTAACCAAAACCGCAATAACACCTTAAAGCTAAACATACCATTTTTGGCCAAATTCTAGGATGGATTTTCTGAAAATTTATTGCTGATTGGGACAGATTTTGGCTAAGATTCTTTGCTAAATACTCCCTTAAACTCAACTATAAATAGAGCCTTTTATCAACATCTCAAAACACACCAATAGAGAAGAACAACTCTCTCATAAACTTCTTTATTCTCTCTCCCTCAAATTAACTTCTTAAGCTCTTAATGAATTTCTGTGCTTCTGAGTTTTTAGTTTCTAAATTAGGAACTAAACTCTTTAGCCCTTAGCTCATAAATGCCTTCATAAGCCCTCATCCATCCTCCAGCAGAAAATCCCAGTAGCATTACTAAACACCCTACAACACCATTACTCTTCTCATACTCATTCTCTCACTCTACATATTCAGAAAATACATTTATCTTGCTGCCTATATCTCTAAACATCTTTTTCTCCATATCTCTTACATAATCCTATACACACTTGCTACACCATTACATATAACACACCACAACTTTTCTAAACTCCATTTTCATACTTTCTCACTCTGAAGTTCTACTATTTCGCTACCCATAAACACATCTCAATTCCCCACCTCTCTTGTAAAAGCCCTTCTCATGGAAGGCATAAACTTCTAATACTAAAACCCTTCTCCTAGAAGGCACCAAGATCTCATATCAAAGCCTTTTTCATGGAAGGCACAAATTTATCTTACATAAAGCCCTTCTTTTAGAAGGCACAAATACTTCATACAAAAATCCTTCTTATGGAAGGCAACACTATTCATAACTTCACAACAACTAAAAAAGCATTCTCAAAGGGGAAACTCATTTAAGTGCATGATAAAAGAAGCAAGCTTAACCAGCCTCTACACACAACTGGACATACTCTCTCTCTTCCACCAATTGCACCCATTTTTCCCCTTCAATCTTAAAGTTATTGATAGGCCAAAAACGAATTGACCCCTTGTGATAAATTAATTGATTAATTAGCCAAACTTATTAATTAATCAAATTAACATATAAAGTGCATGGTAGCATAAACAAATCACCAATTATACTAAGTGCAAAGGAAAATAAATTGACATGGTGATTTATTTACGAATGGGGAAAACCAACACGACAAAAACCTCATCGGGTGATGTTAAGGTCACCACCCCCGAGAATTCACTATTATCAAAACAAGCAGTTACAAGTAAAGGAATCTCAATACCTTCTACCAACCTACAATTAAACGTTTACCCCAATACCCAATTAGACTTGTTCTATAGTGACAATCTCTCCTTGTAATGCACGGCTCCCAGTACGTCACTAACCAATTACGCAAATCCCAGTACGCGACTTCAATCTCCAACTAGAAAAGGTTATCGGTTGCAAAGTTCTTCAGTTCATCCAAACAATGAAGATCAAGGAGATGCTTGGTTACAAAACCCTACGGTATACAAACACAGCACCTTCTTCACAAGAAAGATGAACTAGGGCAAATTTTGTCTCCATTCACAATTTGCATGACCAAATTTTGCTCAACACTTGTGCAACTTGTGTCACCTTTGACGGCCCTTAAAATAATCCTTTTAAATGTCTAGGGTTGTGAGAAAAGAAAACCCAAACACATAATCACGAATTGGAAGAAAACAGAACAAAAAAAATTGTTTTTCTTAAACCTCGACAGATAGCTATTTGTTGAGCTACTGTCGAGCCACGGGACTGGAACAGCTCTTAAAGCTCAATAGATGCTAGCTATCGAAGCTGTCGAGCTTTAATGATAGACATTTTCTTAGCTTGAATCTTGGATAGACTTGCATGGCTTTAACACTTGATCTTAAAACAAAGTTTCTTGACGTATTAAACACATCCTAGATCTACCCAAATACAAGTAAAGTGAGTTTTGTCAAAGGATTAACCAATTACATAAAATAGTGACAAATGGTCCTAACATGTGAAAACACATATGTCCTAACAATCTCCCCCTTTGGCAATCCGTGACAAAACCACAACAAACAAATGAACATATGAGAGAAGTCATAAATCACTCTACTCATATTCACTTGTTGAATACAATAAAATCTATCCTAACACAAACTCTTGAAAAACTTTGCAAGAAGAGAGTTTATGGCAAGTAGACTTTGACAACCTGTATTTCTTAGACACTTTAAACAAAACTCATCAAGGCATCTTAATGTGAAACAGAAATAATAGATTGCATACAAGTAATAAAAAGCACTTGCATGAAGAGAAAAAAGAAATAACACATGTAAGGGTAGGTGAAAGAAACATACATCAACATATAAAGAAAATAAGTACAATGTATGTCAATAATGGTCACAAGACCTATGTACAAGAATAAATGTATCTAAAATAGAAAAAAGAAAAAGATACAAGTAATCCTCACTACATCCCTCAGTAAACACTCCTTTTGTCAAAAATCTCCTATGCTAACCCTCCCCCTAACTATGACTACTATCATAACCAAAACTACTCCCTTTTTTTGTCACGAGTGACAAAGGGTAAAAGTGTCAAAGTGTCAATAGACATCTTGTCATTGCAATCTCCATGCACTAAAGCTACACCATGGTGAGTTGGCATCTCCATCATCCTCATCATCGGAAACAGTAGCATCATCATCATCAGCATCGTCAGCACTGTCGAACTCGTCACTCTCATCTGTATATGCCACAAGAGTGGAAGGCATGGTGTAACCGCCCATCTTAGCCTAGCATCGAGCAATGCATCCAACACGGGTGTTCACCTGACACAACTCATCACTAAGAGTGTCGAGGTGAGCATCCATGCGCTAAAGCTACACCATGATGTCCTCGAGTGTCACTCCGCTCGTAAAAGAAGAGGAAGCGGATGTGGATGGAGTAGTAGAAGTCGGAGTGGTTGTCGATCCAGACCATCACGAACGAAACTACGCCTTACTATGTTTAACGGTGTTAGGACATATGTGATTCACTTGTTAGGAACATATGTCACTATCTTATGTAATTGGCTTATCCTTTGACAAAACGTACTTTACTTGTATTTGGGTAAATCTAGGATGTGTTTAATACTTCAAGAAACTGTGTTTCAAGATCAAGTGGTGAAGACATGCAAGTCTGTCCAAGATTCAAGCTGAAGAAATGTTGTTCATTAAAGCTCGACAACTAGCTATCCATCGAGCTTAAGAAGCTGTTCCAGCCCCGTGGCTCAACAGCTACTCGATAGCATCTCGATAGACAGCTATCTGTCAAGATTTATGAAAAACGGAATTTCAATTCTGTTTTGACTCTAATCCGGGATTATATGTTTGGGCTTTCTTTTCTTCTAACCCTAAACATATAAAATGATTATTTTGAGGGCCGTCAAAGTGTATACAAGTTGTACAAGTGTTGAGCAAAGTTTGTTCAAGCAATTTGTAACTGGAGACAAAGTTTTGCCCTAGTTCATCATTCTTGTGAAGAAGTTGTTGTGTATGTGCACCGTAGGGTTTTGTGACCAAGCATCTTCTTGATCTTCATCATTAGGATGAACTGAAGAACTTTGCAACCAACAACCTTCTCTAGTTTGTGATTGAAGTCGTGTACTGGGATCTACGCATTGGTTAGTCACATACTTGGGAGCCATGCATCGAAAGGGGAAATTGTCAGTACAGAACAAATCCAATTGGGTATTGAGGTAAGGGTTCAACTATAAGTTGGTATAAGGTATTTGGATTCCTTTACTTGTAACTGCTTGTTTTGATAATAGTGAAATTTCGGGAGTGGTGACCTAAAAATCACCCGGTGGGATTTTTGCCTGTTAGGATTTTCCTATTCGTAAACAAATCACCGTGTTATTTATTTTCCGTTGCATAATTAGTTTATTGGTGATTTGTTTGTGCTACCATGTGTTTGCATGTTCATTAACTTAATTAATTCACTTGGCTAAATTAATTGATTAATTTACCACAAGGGGTCAATTAGTTTTTTGCCTATCAAGTGGTATCAAAGCAGACACACTTTGATTAGGGTTTAATATTTGCTGTGTTGATCCATTGACCCCTGTTTGTCATGGATAGAGGACAGTCGTTAATCATACCTCCTTTATTTAATGGCACTAACTATCCATACTGGAAAGTACGCATGAGAGCTTTCTTGCAGTCTTTAGATGAGAAAGTGTGGCAAGCTGTTGAGATAGGTTGGACAAAGCCGAAGGAAGCGCCGGCCAACTAGGATGATGCCAAAATCAAGGCAGCAAACTTCAACAGCTGAGCATTGAATGCCTTATTCAGTGCGATCACCAATGAGGAGTTCAAGAAGATATCCTCCACTGAAACTGCTAAGGAAGCATGGACCATCCTCCAGACAACCTATGAGGAAACAAAGGCTGTTAAGGATTCAAAACATCAGAGGTTCACTACAAACTTTGAAGAGATTAAGATGGAGGAGGATGAGTCGTTTGATGAGTTCTATGCCAAGCTCAAGGATATAGTGAACTTAGCTTTCAATCTTGGGGAAACCATTCTTGAACCCAAGATTGTGAGAAAGGTGCTCAGATCTTTACTTGAGAGATTCCATGCCAAGATTACGGAAATCGAGGAATCAAAGGACATTGACAAGATTCCTTCGACAAAGTTGGTTGGAAATTTGCAAACCTACGAGCTAAGGTTGACTGGGATTGGCAAGACAGGTAAAGGTAAGAGCATGGCACTGAAGGCCAAGAGCAATGAGACATATGAGTCTTCAGATGATGAAGATTCTAAGATGAAGTCCTACATCACCAGGCAGTTCAAGAAGTTTATGAAGAATTCCAATGGAAAGGGCTTCGACAAGGACCGTAGGCAATCTAGTTCTTCTCAGTTCAAGATCCAAGACAAAGGGAAGAAGGATGCAAGAAATGGAGGTCAGTACACTGTTCCCGCGGGACCTAAGTGCTTTGGGTGTCAAGGCTTCGATCACATGAAACAAGAGTGTCCTACATATCTCGAGAGCATTGGAAAGAGCAAGGCACTTGCTGCTACCTTAAGCGACACCGAGCCTGAGGATGATTCCAACAATGAGGATGACGGAATCTTGAATACCTTTACTACCACTGTCAATCCTACTGATGGGATTGTTGAAGATATGGTTGAAGAAGAGGAATTGTTGGAATCTAAGTTTGAGAAGATGGATGATCAAGATGATATCCATACAGCCTATGATAAATTATATAAGCTTTTTGAGAAACATGAGAAACTTTACAAGCTAACCACCAAGAAACTCAGTGATGTGGAACTAGATCGTGATGAGCTTTCCACAAAGTTTGATGAGGCTAATCAGACTATTGGAGAACTAAGGTACGAGAACCATTTCTTGGCTGAGAAAACCAAGAAGCTTGAAGCGGAACTGTTTCAAGTCAAAGCTCAATTGGAGAGGACTTCAAGTGCAAAGCTTGATGAGATGCTTAGTTTTTAAAAATCTTCTTCTAATCGAACAGGTTTAGGGTATGATTTCTCTTCCTCTAATACTGCTTCTACTAGTATTACTGTTTTTGTTCCTCCTAGCAATAATGTTGAAATTGAGAACAATGATGTTAAAACTGATTTAGCTAGTGAGAACTTAGACAAGGGAAAATCTATCTTAGGAGCACCCCTAAGCAAGATAAGAAGGAAGCTAAGAATCCTAGGGCTAAGAAGGCTAACTCTCAAAAGCCTAAATAAAAGAAGCAGCATCTCTGTCATCATTGTGGAGTTGCCGATCATACTCGACCAAATTGCTATAAATGGCTTGCCACTCAACAAAGCAACGACATGATAGCATCTGAAAGCCAAAATCAACTTTAATCTTCTCTTGCTCCCCTTGGAGATCTTCTCAAAGCCCTCATGTTCCTTTCGAACTTGAACAGTTTTAATTCTTCCCCCTCACCGCCGGTTCAAGGGAATAATCAAAGGAAAGGTTCTTCCAAGATGTGGAAGGAAAAGGACTCCAAGTGATTCTATCACTTTTCTCTTTCTCTTTTTTTTTTTTTTTTTTTTTGTGTTTTGCTTTCAAGTTTCGAGTCAGTCTAGTTTTTATACTTTGCATTGTTTAACATGTTTTTGTTTGTTTTCAATTTTGATTTTTTTTAATATAAAAATTTTTTAAAAATTGAAAAATCAGAAAAATACAAAAACAGTGTGTGTGTGTGTGTGTGTGTGTGTGAGTGTGTGTGTGTGTGTGTGTGTGTACATTAGTACTTGTGTACCTTGGATGGCCATTGAAACAAAGTTTTCTAAATTTTGTATTTTTTGTAGCTTAGATGAGCATCTCTATGTACAACTAAGTAAGTGAGCTTTGTGAATCTTGTTTGTGATGAGTAAGATTAAGTTATCTCTTGTACTTAATACTCGTATCACTCTTTTTGACAGGAAGGACTAAAAAATCCTAAGAAAAGTATAAATAACCATCTCACCACTATTACCTGCCAATCATAATATGACACTTGTATGCTTCAGCATAGCAAAAGTGCAGTGTCAATGACATTTGTGTGCTTCGGCATAGCAAAATTGAAATGTCAAAGGCTTACCTTCATTGGGTATTTCTTTTCTCTCTCTTATATGCCCATGCATGATTTACTCAAATAAAAATATGCAAAGAAAATGAAAAGAAAAAAGATCAAAATGCTTTAAATATGATTGTAAGCGTGTATTCTGGGAAATGTGGGAGTTATAGGATGTACCTCGAAGGTGATAGTCCCCATCAAACAGTTATGATTGTGTATGAGTTAAAGTGATTTTCTCATATCTCAAATCATCATAACATGTATACACTTATGCAATCTTTTAATGTTTTTCACACACAACACGCAATATTCTTTGCCACTTTTAATACATGTGCAGGTAGAATGTGATTTGGCCATCACAAGGTTTTACATGTGTTAATGTATGCTCACTAAACTGTCTTGACTTGTTTTTGAAATATGAAATTGGTTAGACTTGTTTAGTGTGTGTGTGTTTTTGGGATCATTGTGCTTAAAGTTTTGTTGAGAAATGATTTTGAGAGCTTAAAATGTTGATTAGATCTTTGGTTGAGTTGCATGCTTGATTGCATTCATATTTGTGTTTTTCTCTTCTTGAAAAACGATTTTTAAGCAATCTCAACACCTCCTAGATACCTCCTCGACACCTAGCTATCTGTCAAGCTCTTAAGGACTTTTCTTATCACAATCTTGATAGATCCTTAACAGCTGGTGGATCAAACGAGAATGTCCCTGTCCCCTAGATAGCTTCTCGACACCTGGTGGATCGATTGAGCCTCGACTCTTGTGTTTGATGTTTTGTACCTCGACACCTGTATCTATCAACGGCCAAATCCTCGACACTTGGCTCGACACCTCTTAACACCTTCTTCTATTGAGATTTACTGAACCTCTATATATAGGTTCTATGCAATCCGTTCTTCATTTCTATCGATCTCTCTCTCTCGATACCTTTGTCTCCTCACCTCCCAAAACACCTTCTCTCACTCCAAACCTCTACCAAAGTGATTTTCAAGCTTTTTCAAGGTTTTTTCTACACTTGGTAAGTTTCTTCTCCTTCATTTACATGCATTTCATGTTTTAAAACCTAGGATTTTGGGTTTTTGAGAAATTTTGGGGTTTTTCAAAATTGATGAGTTATTATTGAAATTTTAGGATGGGTTTTCACTTAAATGAGTTTAAAATCTCATGCATTACATCACATTAGCATAATAACAGTATTATCATGCATTTAGATGTGTGCAAATTGATTGTGTGCTAATAGGATTGGATTGGGCTAAGCCCATGATGCAATTTCTTTTGCATATCACATATTCATGCATTCCCCATGCATACGTACTCTCTTTTCAATATACTTGTTATATTTGAACTGCTTTGGAGATTTTCTGATTGTCTTTCTTTCTCTCCCTCTCTTTTTGTTTACATTAGTCGTGTCTATGGCACCTAAGCGTAAGTCAACACCATCCCAGAACCCTTTGCGTTCTAGGACATCGTCTTCTTCTAATCCTACTCCTTCTCATATTCGGTTCCGTGATGAGGATGCCCGAAAGGACTTCTCGAAGAAATTTTCTCGACGAGGTGTTCATTCGGAATGCCGAGTCATTTTGGCGGATTTCGCTGACACTGACCTTCACACTGTCATTCACAGTCAGGGATGAGAGTCACTATGTGACATCTCGGTCACTTGTCCGACCGTGCTGATCCAGGAGTTTTACTCCAACATGCATGGTTTTGATTTTTCAGTACCTCTCTTTTCTACTCACGTTCGAGGTATGCGCATTGTAGTCACACCGCAGCTTGTTGCAGATGTGTTTCATGTTCCAAGGGTAGAGCATCCTGACTACCCCAGTTGTGAGCTTCTGCGGACTGTGTCCAAAGACGAGATGATTTCCGCTTTCTGTAAGCGTCCCGTAGATTGGGGTGATCGTCAGTTCACACCATGTAGACCTTTTGCTAAAGGTCCTAGATTCATGAACATGGTGATGACTTTTGTTTTGCATCCACTCTCTCACTATAACTCTATCACAGAGCCTCGTGCTCGATTTTTGCTTTCTTTATTAAAGTACCTCACTATGGATTTACCTTCACATTTCATTCTTTCTATCTTAGATGTGTATAAAGATACGGCTACCCATGATAAGCTCATTTTCCCTTCAGCTATCATGCGGATTCTATGCCATTTTTCTATTCCTTTTCCCTCTTCTGATCATTTTTCTGTCATGTGTGCCATAGACTACGCTACTGTTAAACGTAGCGAGGCACAATTTAGGTCTCGACAGTCATATTCAGCAGCTCCTCCCTCCCATTCTGCTTTGTCTCGTTCTGCTCCATCCACATTTGCTCCCTCCTCTTCTTTGGGTGATGTGACTCTAGGAGACATGGCGCAGCTACAGCGCATGGATGCTCGCCTTGATACACTCTCTACAGAGTTGTATCAGGTGAACGTTCGTGTCGGTCGTATTGCACGGCGACAGGCGACCATAAGTGATTATGCTCCTAAGGCTTCTCCTTCACCACCTCATCCAGTGGCTTCTGAGTCTGAGGATGATGATAATGCTAATGGTGATGACGATGATGCTTCAGGTGGAGTGCTCCAGCTAGCATGACTGTTCACCTTCCGGCATGCTTGGCACGTGTGCTGCGTTTGGCGACTTGCAGCCGCGAGTCACCCGTGAGGCCAAGCCGCGAGTCTCTGTTTTCTTGCACACTCTTGAGCAAACTTCACTCTATCTCACTCACTACCCTTACATCAAACCCACCTAAATACAGGGTTACTAAATGCTGAAATACAAGCAAATTTGGCATGGAATAAAACCAATTAGATGGTTGAATAAATTCAACCTTACAATTTTATCACAGGTCGCCATATCCCTATACACATTTATGATAGAAAGAATGAAGTGAGAAGGAAAATCTATGGTAAGACCCTCAATAAGAGAAAGTAAAAACCAAGCACGAGGCTCTGTGATAGATTTATAGTAAGAGAGAAGGTGTAAAACAAAAGTCATGACCATGTTCAAAAACTGAGGGCCTTTTGCAAAGCCCGAACAGTAAGTGAACTGGCGCTCACTCCAATTGGATGGACACTCACTAAAAGCAGAAATAAGCTCGTCTTTAGACATTGTCCTCAGACGCTGTCCTCAGACGCTCACAACCAGGGTAGTCAGGAAACTCAACCCTAAGGACACAGAGCACATCTGCAACAACCTGCGATGTGACAACTATGCGTGTACCTCGAATGCTAGTAATGAAATGAGGTACTGAGTAGTCGAATCCATGCATGTTGGAGTAAAACTCCTGGATTAGCACGGATGGATAAGTGACCAAGGCGTCACACAGTGGCCCCTATCCCATTCTATAGATGACAATTGGTAGGTCGGTGTCGGAGAAGTTAGACAAGATAACATGGCATTCAAAATGAATGCCTCATCGAGAAAAATTCTCAAAGAAGTCCGATTTGACCTTCTCATCACAAAACCGGACAGAGAAAGGAGTAGTGTCAACAGGATGCCCTGGAACAAAGAGGGTTCCGGGATGGAACAGATTTAAGTTTGGGTGCCATAGAAGTAGACTAACGTAAACGAAGAGAGGGAGAGAGAGAGAAGACAATCAGAAAAGTCCCAAAGCAATTCAAATATACAAAAATATATTGAATGGAAAGGACGTATGCATGAAAATGCATGAGCATGTGACGTGCAACAGTAATATCATCATAGGCTTAGCCCAATCCAAACCTACCAACACACAAGCAATGTAACATATATAACACACATCTAAATGTATGAAAATATAGTTATAATGCACATGAGATGCAATGCATGAAGATTTTAAAGCATTTTCTCAAACACCAACCCAAAAATTTCACAATAACTTCATCAATTTTGAAAAACCCAAAAACTTAGGTTAAAAATCATGAAATGCATGAATATGAGAGATTTAGAGAGTTACCAAGAGAAGAAGAACTTGATTAAGGCCGAAAATCTCTTTGAGATGAAGTTTGGAGTGTGAAAGAGAGGTTTGGAAGGTGAAAAGGCTCGAACAGATCGAGAGAGATCGAGAAAATGAAGACTAAATCGTGAGCGCCCCTTATATAGCCCATCAGTAAATCTCAACAGATCGAGAGGTGTCGAGGATCTGTTGAGCTTTAAAGGGGTCGACAGAAGCATCTGTCGAGCATGTGTTCAAGGCAAAAGGAAGCTCGATGAATCGAGGATCTGTCGAGGATCTATCGAAAGGACATAAACTTTCTCAATCGATCCACCTAGCTATCAAGAGGTGTTGAGATTGCGATAAAAATCAACTGAAGAGCTCGACAGATAAGCCAGGTATCGAGAGGTGTCGAGGATTTGTCGAGGTTGCTTTAAAACAGTTTTTCAAGAAGGGAAAAACACAGATATGAATGCAATCAAGCATGCAACACAACCAAAGATCCAAACAACATTTCAAACTCTCAAAATCATCTCTCAACAATACAAATGATAAGCATTGAGATCCCAAAAATACACACACACACACACACACACACACACACAAAAAAATTAAGTTTAACCAATTTTATATTTCAAAAACAAGTCAAGACAGTTTAGTAAGCATACATTAACACATGAAAACCTTGTGATGGCCAAATCACATTGTACCTGCACATGTATCAAGAGTAGCAAAGAATATTGCGTGTTGTATGTGAAAAACATCGCAAGATTGCATGAGTGTCAACTAGTTATGACGATTTGAGATATGAGAAAATCGCTTTAACTCACACATAATCATATCTATTTGATAGGGACTATCACCTTCGAGGTACATCCTATAACTCCCACATCTCCTTGAATATACTCTGGCAATCATATTTAAAAGCATTTTGATCTTTTTGCTTTTTGTTTTTTTTTTTTTTTTACATATTTTTCTTTTGGGCAAACCATGCATGGGCATATAAGAGATAGAAAAGAAATACTCAATTATGTTAAGCATTTGACACTCCAATTTTGCTATGTCAAAGCACACAAATGTCATTCATGATTGGCGGGCAACAGTGGTAAGATGGTTATTTATGCCTTTCTCTTAGAATTTTCTAGTCCTTTCTGTTAAAAAAAAAGTGAAACGAGTGTTAAGTACAAGAGATAACTTAATCTTACTCATCACAAACACGAGCCACAAAGCTCACTTGCTTAGTTGTGCATATAGATGCTCATCTAAGCTACAAAAGATACAAAGTTTAGAAAACTTTGTTTCAATGGCTATCTAAGGTACACAAGAACCAATGTACACATAACACACACTGTTTTTGTATTTTTCTGATTCTCAATTTTTTTTTATAAAAATAAAATAAACAAAATTGAAAGCAAACAAAAACATGTTACACAAAGGAAAGCATGAAAACTAGACTGACTCAAAATAAAAGCAAAACACACAAGTAATGCAAAAACAAAAATAAGAAGAGAGAGAAGAAAGTGATAGAATCACTTGGAGGCCTTTTCCTTCCACACTTTGGAAGAACCTTTCTTTTGAGTAAACCCTTGAACCGACGGTGAGGGGGAAGAATTAAAACCATTCAAGTTCGAAAGGAACATGACGGCTTTGAGAAGATCTCCAAGAGGAGCAAGAGAGGATTGAAGCTGATTCTGGTTTCTCGAAGCTATCATGCCATTGCTTTGTTGAGTGGCTAGCCACTTATAACAATTTGGTCGAGTATGACCGGCAACTCCACAATGATGACAAAGATGCTGCTTCTTCAGTTTAGGCTTTTGAGAGTTAGCCTTCTTAGTCTTAGGATTTTTAGCTTCTTTCTTATCCTACTTAGGGGGTGCTCCTAAGATAGATTTACCCTTGTCTAAGTTTTCACTAACTAATTCAGTTGTATCATTGTTCTCAATTTTAATATTATTAGCAGGAGGAACAAAACAATATTACTAGCAGAAGCAATACTAGAAGAAGAGAAATCATACCCTAAACCTGTTCGATCATAAGCAAATTTCTGAATGCTGAGCATTTCATCAAGTTTTGCACTTGAAGTCCTCTCCAATTGAGCTCTAACTTGAAACAGCTCCGCTTCAAGCTTCTTGGTCTTCTCAGCCAAGAAATTATTCTCAAACCTTAGTGCTCCAATAGTCTGATTTGCTTCATCAAACTTTGTGAAAAACTCTTCACTATCAAGTTCCACATCACTGAGCTTCTTGGTGGCCAGCCTATAAAGTTTCTCATGCTTCTCAGAAAGCTTCTATAGTTTCTCATAGGCTGTATGGATATTATCTTGATCATCCATCTTCTCGAACTTAGACTCCACCAAGTCCTCTTCTTCATCCACATCTTCAACAATCCCTCAGTAGGATTGACAGTGGCAGTGAAGGCATTCAAGATTCCGTCATCCTCATTGTCGGAATCATCTTCAGGCTCAATGTAGCTCAATGTAGCAGCAAGTGCCTTGCTTTTCCCAATAGTTTTGAGATATGTGGGGCACTTTTGTTTCATGTGACCAAAGCCTTGACACCCAAAGCACTTTGGTCCTGCAGGAATAGTGTACTAACCACCGTCCCTAGCATCCTTCTTCCCCTTGTCTTGCCTTTTAAACTGAGAGGAACTAGATTGCCTACGGTCCTTGTCGAAGCCCTTCCCATTGGCATTTTTCATGAACTTCTGAAATTGCCCGATGATGTAGGGCTTCATCTTAGAATCTTCATCGTCTGAAGACTCATTCGTGTCACTGCTCTTAGCCTTCAATGACATGCTTTTGCTCTTACCCGACCTACCAATCCTTGTTAACCCTAGCTCGTAGGTCTGTAGATTTCCAACCAGCTCTATCAAAGGAATATTGTCAATATCTTTTGATTCTTCTATAGTAGTGATCTTGGCATAAGATCTCTCGGGTAAAGATCTGAGCACCTTTCTCACAATCTTGAGTTTAGGAATGGTTTCCCCAAGATTGAAAGCTAAGTTCACTATGTCCTTGAGCTTGGCATAGAACTCATCAAACGACTCATCCTCCTCCATCTTGATCTTTTCAAAGCTTGTAGTGAGCCATTGAAGTTTTGAATCCTTGATAGCCTTAGTTCCCTTATAAGTTGTCTGGAAAATGGTCCATGCTTCCTTAGACGTTTTAGTGGAGGATATCTTCTTGAATTCCTCGTTAGTGACCGCACTGAATAAGGCATTCAATGCCCTGCTGTTGAAGTTTGCCGCCCTAATCTTGGCATCATCCCAATCGGCCGACACTTCCTTCAGCTTAGTCCAGCCTATCTCAACAGCTTGCCACACCTTCTCATCTAGAGACTGCAAAAAAGCTTTCATGTGTACTTTCCAGTATGCATAATTAGTACCATCAAATAATGGAGGTATGATAAGAGATTGTCCTCTATCCATGACAAACAGGGGACAATGGATCACACAACAAAGATTAAAACCTAATCAAAGTGTGCCTGCTTTGATACCACTTGATAGGACAAAAACAAATTGACCCCTTGTGATAAATTAATTAATTAATTAGCCAAGTTTATTAATTAATGAAATTAACATAAAAAGCGCGTGGTAGCACAAACAAATCACCAATTATACTAAGTGCAGCAGAAAATAAATTGACATGGTGATTTGTTTATGAATGGGGAAAACCAACACAGCAAAAACCCCACCGAGTGATTTTAAAGTCACCATTCTCGAGAATCCACTATTATCAAAACAAATAGTTACAAGTAAAGGAATCCTAGTACCTTCTACCAACATACAGTTGAACCCTTACCCCAATACCCAATTGGACTTGTTCTATAGTGACAATCTCTCTTTGTAATGCACGGCTCCCAGTACGCGACTAACCAATTGCGCTGATCCCAATTTGCAACTTCAATCATCAACTAAAGAAGGTTCTTGGTTGCAAAGTTTTTCAATTCATCCAGACAATGAAGATCAAGAAGATGCTTGGTTACAAAACTCTATGGTGCACAAACACAACAGTTTCTTCACAATAAAGATGAACTAGGGCAAATTCTATCTCCAGTCACAATTTGCATAAACAAACTTTGCTCAACACTTGTGCAACTTGTGTCACCTTTGACGACCCTTAAAATAATCCTTTTATATGTCTAGGGTTGTGAGAAAAGAAAACCCAAACACATAATCATGGATTGGAAGAAAACAGAACAGAAAAATATGTTTTTCTTAAACCTCGACAGATAGCTATCTGTCGAGCTGCTGTCGAGCCACGGGGTTAGAACAGCTCTTAAAGCTCAATAGATGCAAGCTGTCGAGCTTTAATGACAGGCACTTTCTCAGGTTGAATCTTTGATAGACTTCCATGACTTTAACACTTAATCTTGAAACAAGATTTCTTGACATATTAAACACATCCTAGATCTACCCAAATACATGTAAAGTGCATTTTGTCAAAGGATTAGCCAATTACATAAAATAGTGACATATGTTCCTAACATGTGAAACACATATGTCCTAACAAGATGGAATTCTGTTTTTTTCTCATCTAGGAGACAAGATTATTACCCACATAAAAACAACCCCGAAGTACTCTTTCTATCATCTACATTCCCAACCTAATCAAGGTCAAAGTACCCAGCTATGACATCATTTGAGTCCTTGCTATACCATACACCAAAATCAGCAGTGGTTTTGACATACTTTATGATTCTTTTTAAAGCAGTCATATGAGACTCTTTGGGATTAGCTTGATATCTAGCACATACTCCTACACTGTAACTAATGTCAAGTCTACTAGCAGTAAGGTAAAGAAGATTACCTATCATCCTTCTATATAGACATGAATCAACATTTTTACCTAACAAGTCAACAATGAGTTTAACATTTGGGCTCATAGGGGTTCTGACAAAACTAGCAGATTCCAAACCAAATTTTTTTATAAGATTCTTAGCATATTTAGATTGAGATAGGAATATACCTGAATCTTGTTGACGAATCTGCAATCCAAGGAAGTGAGTCAGCTCTCCAATCATGCTCATCTCGAACTCGGCCTGCATGAGTTTTGAGAAGCTATAAGCAAGTTCATCCTTAGTCGACCCAAAGATGATATCATCAACATAGACTTAAGCAACTATCAACTCGTCATCTTCCCTTTTGATGAAGAGTGTCTGATTAGCTTTTTCTCTTGTGAACCTATGTGACACCAAGTATTGTGTGAGTCGATCATACCACGCTCTAGGGGCTTGCTTCAACCCATAAAGTGCCTTATTGAGGTACAATACATGATCCAGAAAATGTGGATCAGTGAATCCTTTTGGTTGAGCCACATAGACATCTTCTTTAAGTAGCCCATTCAAGAAAGCAGTCTTTACATTCATCTAGTAAAGCTTGAATTTTAAGTGACATGCTAGGGCTAGGAGAATTCTGATGGATTCCATACGGGCAACTGCAGCAAATGTTTCATCATAGTCTACTCCTTCCATTTATGAGTATCCTTGAGCTACAAGTCGAGCCTTGTTGCGGATCATATTGCCCTCCTCATCAATCTTATTGCGAAATATCCACTTTGTGCCGAAGATGTGCTCACCCTTCGGTCTAGGTACTAGAGTCCAGATATCATTCCTCTGAAACTGAAGCAATTCATCATGCATTGCTTCAACCCAACTTTCATCCTAAAGAGCTTCCTCAACTTTAGTGAGTTCAACCTATGACAAATAACAAGAATAAGACACAAAATTAGCAACACATTTATCAATTGTACGTTTCCTTATTGTGAGATCATTCATGTTTCTCACAATAACTTTTGGAGGAGGATTTAATTTAATCCTAGAGGAAGGTCCTTTCTCTTCATAGGATTCAGAATCTGGTGAAGTGAGTATATCTGCAGAATCTTCCACAACACTAGGAGTACCGAGAGTACTTGGAGATGCAAGTTCTTGTTCAACAATAACAACATTCACTGTCTCCATTACCTTCATAGGTCTTTTGTTGTATATCCGATAAGCCTTGCTTGTAAAGGAGTAGCCCAGAAATATTCCTTCATCGCTCCAGGAGTCAAACTTTCCCACATTCTCTCTATCCTTGAGGATGAAACAAGTACTTCCAAAGATTCTGAAATACTTCACATTCGGCTTCCTTCCTTTCCATAACTCATATAGAGTCTTCTTGATACTGGTTCTAAAGTACACTCTATTAACCGTATGACATGCAGTGTTAATAGCTTCTCCCCACAAGTTTCTGGCCACATCCTTGTTGTGCAACATGGCTCTGGCCATCTCCTGAATAACCTTGTTCTTTCTTTCTACTACACCATTCTACTAAGGAGTAATAGGAGTAGAGAATTCTTGAGATATACCTGATCTTCTGCAAAAGGACTCCATATACGAGTTCTCGAATTCTTTACCATGGTCACTCTAAATTCAATCAATTTTCAAGCTCTTTTCATTCTGTAGTCTTGTGCACAAAGCTTCAATGTGCTCAGGAGCATCAAACTTGGATCGTAGGAGAATGACCCAAGTGTACCTAGTGAAGTCGTCTACCATAACCATGATGTATCTCTTACCACCAAGAGACTCGGTTCTAGTTGGACCCATAAGATCCAGATGTAGAAGCTCCAATGGTCTAGCAAATGTTTGAGTGCCCAAATGCTTAGCTTTCATCTGTTTCCCAAGCTAACATGGTCCACACACCACATTGCTTATTCTACTAAGCTTTGGTATCCCCAAGACTGATTCATACTTAGATATAATAGAAAGATGTTTGTAACTAGCATGTGTCATCCGTTGATACCATAGATCTTCATTTGGAAAATGAATGCTATTGCACACAATATCAACATCAGGAACCAATCCAAAACAGTTTTCTAGAGTGCGAACATCACTTATAAGTTTCTTTCCAAACTCATCCACGACAAGACACTTTCCCTTTAAGAATAGCACCATGAAATCTTGATCATATATCTGACTTA
Source organism: Quercus robur (assembly GCF_932294415.1). NCBI lineage: Eukaryota > Viridiplantae > Streptophyta > Magnoliopsida > Fagales > Fagaceae > Quercus > Quercus robur. The sequence goes on from NC_065540.1 coordinate 16,695,557, forward strand.
TGCTCAATAGGTTCACCCTCAAACCTTCTATATACAGAACATTTGCAATGTCCGACAGTCCAGGTAGAGAGATGATTCCCTTTCCTTTAATCTGTGATTTTCTCCCATCACCAAAAGTGACATTGCCACCTTTCTTAGATCGAAAACCTTGAAGAGAGATCGGTCTTCAGTCATGTGTCTTGAGCAATCGCTATCAAGGTACCATAAACGCATGTCCATAACTTTAAATGCGGACTTCATTATAAAACACACTTCGTGCTTAGATGACAGATCAGTAGGAATGGTGCTTTCTCTCATGTGCCTTTTATGAGCTAAACTTTTAACTTTCACTCTTCTCAGATGAACTCCTTTGCACATTTTCATTTTGAGACAATCTAGTTTCTTCTTAGGCAAACTGAGATCTTTTCCAATAGTCATAACAAGAAAATTCAAATAACTTTTAGACTTGTATTTTCTGATACACTTAAACAAGCAGAGATTAGAAAAACAAGTTGTATTTGAAATCAAAAATCTCTCCAATCCAGTTGCAGCCATGACAACAAGGGTCAATGGGTCAATGGATCACACAGCAAAGATTAACCTTAATCAGAGTGTGCCCGCTTTGATACCACTTAATAGGCCAAAAACAAATTGACCCCTTGTGATAAATTAATTGATTAATTAGCCAAGTTTATTAATTAATCAAATTAACATGCAAAGTGCGTGGTAGCACAAACAAATCACCAATTATACTAAGTGCAGCGGAAAATAAATTGACACAGTGATTTGTTTATGAATGGGGAAAACCAACACGGCAAAAACCCCAGCGGGTGATTTTAAGGTCACCACTCCCGAGAATCCACTATTATCAAAACAAGCGGTTACAAGTAAAGGAATCTCAGTACCTTCTATCAACCTATAGTTGAACCCTTACCCCAATACCCAATTGAACTTTTTCTATAATGACAATCTCTCCTTGTAACGCACGACTCTCAGTACGTGACTAACCAATTGCGTGGATCCCAGTACGCAACTTCAATCACCAACTAGAGAAGGTTGTTGGCTGCAAAGTTCTTCAATTCATCCAGACGATGAAGATCAAGAAGATGCTTGATTACAAAACCCTACGGTGCACAAACACAGCAGCTTCTTCACAAGAAAGATGAACTATGGCAAATTCTGTAAGGTTGAATTTATTCAACCATCTAATTGGCTTTATTCCGTGCCAAATTTGCTTGTAATTCAGCATTTAGTAACCCTGTATCTAGGTAGGTTTGTTGTAAGGGTAGTGAGTGAGATAGAGTGAAGATTGCTCAAGAGTGTGCAAGAAAACAGAGTGTCGCGGCTGGGACTCGCGGGTGGACTCGCGGCTGCAAGCCGCCAGAAGCTGCACACGTGCCAAGCATGCTGGAAGATGAACAGTCATGCTAGCTGGAGCACTACAGGACAAAACAGGACAACTGGCCATACGGTTAACTCACGACTGGATCTCGCGACTTGGTCAAGCCGCGAGGTCAAGCCGCGAGCCACCCCTGTTTTGGAAAAACCTAACGTTTCACATTCCTCTCCACTCTAGTATAAATACCCCTTTAACCCACGATTGAAAGAGAGCTTCCAGAGAGAATTTTGAGAGAGAAACCCTAAAGAAAAACAAGATTGTTTCACACACAATCCCTACCTTAGAGTCTCATCAAATTCCCTCACTCTCTTCCTCTCCATTGTCAAATCCTTGAGAGGCATTATTCCAAACCTGGTTCTCACCATTATCATCTCTGTGAGACAGTCGTTTGGAGTTCTGGGAAGCAGTTAGGAAGGAGCCAATCTTCATTGGTTGATGCTACGGTGTAGTAGCGGAATCCGGAAAGCTAGAAAAGAAAAAGGTTCGGCGCAACCTCGTTGGAGCAAGAAGCTTGGAGGGCTTAGGTGCACTGGGTAGATTAGGCTTGGAGGGTCTATTGCTGTCCTTGTATCCCAACTGTATTTTCTAGTGGATTGATTACCGCTTGGAGGGCGGCAGAGAGGTTTTTCGCCGAGGTCTTCGGTTTCCTCTTCGATAACACATCATCGGGTGTTATCTTTGTGTTTGCATCTTCCTTCCTCTCTATCTCTGCCTTTACATTATCTGCTGTGGTTTTATTTTGTTATGGCTTAGATAGTTGTTTAACCAATTTCATATTATAGCATATGTTAAGTTTCCGCACACTAGTTGTTTGACATATTGCTTGTGTTGGTTAAGTTGGTTTTTGGGGGTCTAAACGTTCAAAAGTGTTTTTGTACATGTTTTTGAACTTTCAATTGGTATCAGAGCGGGTTCACTGCTGTTGGTTTCATTACCATTGTGTGATCCTTGACTCCCTTTTGAGATGGATAGGTCTCAATCCCTTAATGCACCTCCATATTTTGATGGAAGTAATTATGCGTTTTGGAAGGTTCGTATGAGAGCTTTTCTATGCTCTATTGATGAATCCGTGTGGGATGCTGTTGAGATTTGTAAGGTTGAATTTATTCAACCATCTAATTGGCTTTATTCCGTGCCAAATTTGCTTATAATTCAGCATTTAGTAACCCTGTATTTAGGTGGGATTGTTGTAAGGGTAGTGAGTGAGATAGAGTGAAGTTTGCTCAAGAGTGTGCAAGAAAATAGAGTGTCGCGGCTGGGACTCGCGGGTGGACTCGCGGCTTCAACCCGCCAGAAGATGCACACGTGCCAAGCATGCTGGAAGATGAACAGTCATGCTAGCTGGAGCACTACAGGACAAAACAGGACAACTGGCCATACGGTTAACTCGCAACTGGATCTCGCGACTTGGTCAAACCGCGAGGTCAAGCCGCGAGCCACCCCTGTTTTGGAAAAACCTGACGTTTCGCATTCCTCTCCACTCCAGTATAAATACCCTTTTAACCCACGATTGAAAGAGAGCTTCCAGAGAGAATTTTGAGAGAGAAACCCTAAAGAAAAACCAGATTGTTTCACCCACAATCTATACCTTAGAGTCTCATCAAATTCCCTCACTCTCTTCCTCTCCATTGTCAAATCCTTGAGAGGCATTATACCAAACCTGGTTCTCACCATTATCATCTCTGTGAGACAGTCGTTTGGAGTTCTGGGAAGCAGTTAGGAAGGAGCCAATCTTCATTGGTTGATGCTACGGTGTAGTAGCGGAATCCGGAAAGCTAGAAAAGAAAAAGGTTCGGCGCAACCTCGTTGGAGCAAGAAGCTTGGAGGGCTTAGGTGCACTGGGTAGATTAGGCTTGGAGGGTCTATTGCTGTCCTTGTATCCCAACTGTATTTTCTAGTGGATTGATTACCGCTTGGAGGGCGGCGGAGAGGTTTTTCGCCGAGGTCTTTGGTTTCCTCTTCGATAACACATCGGGTGTTATCTTTGTGTTTGCATCTTCCTTCCTCTCTATCTTTGCCTTTACATTATCTGCTGTGGTTTTATTTTGTTATGGCTTAGATAGTTGTTTAACCAATTTCATATTATAGCATATGTTAAGTTTCCGCACACTAGTTGTTTGACATATTGCTTGTGTTGGTTAAGTTGGTTTTTGGGGGTCTAAACGTTCAAAAGTGTTTTTGTACACGTTTTTGAACTTTCAAGATTGGTTGGACCAAACCTGAGGCAGCCAAATCCACATGGGATAAGGCAGCACTTGCTGCATCTAATGCTAACAGTAAAGCACTAAATGCTATTTTCTGTGGTGTGTCTCCAGATGAATTTCACAGGATTTCTCACATTACCATTGCCAAAGATGCATGGGAGATTCTGGAAACAACTTATGAAGGCACGAAGAAAGTGAAAGACACCAAGTTACAAATGCTGACCACTCGGTTTGAGGAGCTTAAAATGAGTGAGGATGAGTCTTGTGACTCTTTCTATGGGAAGCTAAATGAGGTGGTTGTCAGTAAGTTTAACTTGGGGGAGAAAACGGAGGACTCAAAGATTGTAAGGAAGATCCTTCGATCATTGCCGGAAAGTTTTCGTGCTAAAGTGACAGCCATTGAAGAGAGCAAGGATCTTGACGACATCAAGGTACAGGAGCTGGTTGGTTCTCTGCAGACTTATGAGATGTCGCTGCCCAATCAACGGAAGAGTAAATCCCTTGCTCTAAAGACCATTAATGAGAAGGTGGAAGATCAAAACTCATCGGGAGAAGATGTGGTTGACAAAGATGTAGCCTATCTTGTTAAAAATTTCATAAAGTTTTTGAAATTCAAAAATAATGGAAAATTTGATGATAAGAGAAAATTCCAAAATTCTGGAAGGGAGAAGAGGGATTTCAAAAAGAAAGATGGAAAAGAGTCCCAATCCACACAAGGTGTCACTTGTTTTGAATGTAACGGGCATGGACACTTTAAGAAGGAATGTCCTAATTATTTGAAATCGAAAGGCAAGGTGTATGCCACGACCTTGAGTGACTCAGATTCGTCTGACTCAGAATCTGAAGAGAGCTGTGATGGAGAAGGGAACTATTCAGCTTTCATGACTATTGCTCATGTTGAGTCTTCGGATGAGTTGAATTTGCTTGTTCAAGACCTTGGAGAACATAGTGATGATGACTCACTAGGAATTGTTGAAGAATCAGAAGCTGAAGAAGAAGAAAGCACAGCAACTCTTCAAGAGAATTATAACTCACTCTTGGAGAAATCGGGTGAGTACACAAGGGTGGCCAAGGCTGCTGTAAGAAAAATGAAGAAGGCTGAGGAGGACTACAAAAGTCTCCTAATTCGATATAGGGAGGCCAAATGTGAGATAGAAACTCTGAATGGTGAGTTGTCCGAAACTTACACGAAAGTGAGATTCCTTGAGAATGAGGTTGTGCAAGCAAATGCTAAAATAGAGAAGGTCACCACCAAGAAGCTAGATGATGTTATATCTTCTCAAAAGAGCTTTTCAGACAAATCCGGACTGGGATATACCGGAGGAAGTAGTTCATCTGGAAATGTCACTAAAGAAGTGAAGTTTGTAAAGGCCAAAGATCCAGTTGTAGCTGACCTTACTAGTGTGAAGCTCGAGGTGGAGGAGAAGAAGAATGTGGTGGACCAACGGATGCTGAATCATTGAATCAGTCTGTGGGCAGGTCTGACTCTCGTGCCAAGTCACGTCCACGACCACAAAGAGGTCCTAGAGGAACGTATGTGTGCCATTATTGCGGACTTCAAGGGCACACTCGACCAAATTGCCAAAAGCTGAGAGCAAAGAACAGTGCAACTCCTCAAAGGTCAGGAGGACCCAGAATTGATAGGAGAACTTGGGCAGGTGATCAATCTAGAGAGCAAAATGGAGATCCCGGAATGATGAACGTGATGAAGATGATTGGTGCATTCACCAACTGCTTGGAAAGCTTCTCACGAAGGTTTGAAAGCCCTAACTCCCGTACCCAATCCTTTAAGGAAATCACCCCAAACGCAAGTGACGTGTGGGTGAAAAGGGGTACTCATGCATAAGCATTACAACATGTCCATGCATTAATACTTCCTATGCTTTGTGACTATGTTTGTCTGGTATGCTTGTTGTTTTTTTTTTAATTTTGGTTGTTTGCGTATCTTCTTGTGAATATTTCTTGATTTTGTTTTATCATTCTTTTTGTTTCTTGTGTCAAAAATCCAAAAATCACATGAAAATTAGAAAATCAAAAAGCTTGATTGACTTCGTTGGGTTTTGTCTCAAAACTTATTTTGTCTTGTACCTTTGTGCTAATGGCTTTGTGCATTTTCGAGCATTGCTTGTTTTCATGCACTCATATCTCTGTGGGAAAAATCTTGAAATCTATGTGATTGTTGTAAATAGATCTTCAAACTTGTCATGAATGATTAGTGAATGGTTATGTTGATCTTGAGACATGCATAGACTTGTGTCTATATATCTTCCCACTTTTTATTTTTGTTTTGCTAAAAAAAGCTCATCAAATGTAAATCTCCAAATGAAAAGAGATATTGAGCTGCAAAAGCCTGTCGCACATTCTAGTATTTGACTAGGAAAAAGGGTAAGCGACCTTATATTAAAAGTGAATGTTCATTCAAAAAGGCCAAAGGCCTATTTTTTTTAAAAGTGAAATGTTATATATCCCTCTCACAATGAGAGATGATTGCCTCAAAAGATCAAAAAGATCAAATGTTATGATTGAAAATGGAGTCAAATGAAAAGCTCCAAGTTATGTTATCAAGTTGTGTGGGAGGTCATATATACATATTTCTATAATTGAGATGGGTCACATGATCTAGTGCTAATTGTGTATGCCTTGGTTGAATTGATCATTGAAGCTTCACATTTGACAAAGGACTATCTCATTGTTGATATCCACACACAACACACAAGTTTATGTTCAATAAATGCCATATTCATTTGTGTGATTGTACTTGATAAAATGTGTTTTCACATGCTCAATCTTTGTTAATTCAAGCACAAAAAGATTTTTGAGTGTTTTAGGTGTTTTTGGAAAGTATTTTGTTTGAAAAATCTGAAAATTTCAAAAATACAGTTTTGCCCTGTTTTGGCGGCTCAGTCGCGGGTATGTCAAGTCGCGAGCCTCAGTCGCATCTTCGCTGGTCATTTTTGGCGACTTGTTCGCGAGTGGAAGGTCCAGTCGTGAGGATCACTCAGAGATTTTCGCGGCTCAGCTCGCGACTCACTCGCGGGTAGACCTTCCAATAGCGAAAAACACTTAGAAAAATTTTTCAAAATTTTGTTCTTGAGTGCTTTGGCGGCTTGAGCTGGCGACTACGTGGCGACTTAATCAAGTCGCGAAAATCGCGTGTTTTGCAGAAACAGGAGCAGTTTTTAAACCTCTTTCAGTTTTCCCTCGAACTTTTGTAACTGTTCATCTTCTCTTTAAATTTTTTTTTCCTTCCAAACACTTTGTGAATCCATTTTTCAAACCCCTTTGGTGCTTCGTTTCTTATCCAAATCATCAAGAAAAGGTATGGGTCTTGCTTTCTCAATCTCAGTTTCTTTTTCCTGCATATTTCTGTTACTGTTTGGACTGGTATTGTATTCGTTATACTTATCTCTATGTGTAATGGGTATGGAGTGTCTTGTTTGATATTGTTCTCACCTGTTTTCATGCTGAGCAGTCACAATGTGTATTTCATTGTTCTGATTTTTGCCTATTATTGAATCTGAGAATCTTTTCTGAAATGGGTTTGGTGTTTATTTGACTTACTCATTACACTTGCCTGAATATTGATGTTGGTGTTTGGTTTTGGTCACTGAGTGGTTATGATAACATAATGTATGTCTCTCATCCATGTGCTCTAGTGTGGATGTTTGGTTTCTTCATGATTGAAATATTTTCCCCATGTTCATGCCTCTGATGGAGTGATTTATGTTATCTGCTCTAAATATTCAAATGCTGTATCTTATTGCATATCATGGTCATGTTAACCTGTCTCAGTGACAGTTTTGTCAGTTGTGCCGTCTATCTTTGTCTTGGTGCACTTTCACCAAGTTTGATGCACGTATTAGTTTGTGCTTCTGTGTATTGTTGGAAGTTTTGGTTGGGTCTGCACTATCTTCAGTCTGGGTTTATATATTGAAATATTGTTTGCACTGAATCTTGTTGACAATCTTTTTGTGGGGTTTTGTTGCTTGGTTCTTTTCTGTTGGCCTGTTCTCTTGCAGATGTCTCGTCGATCTTCCAGGGGTAAAGACATTGTTGCTGATGAACCAGCAACACCAGTTGCTAAAAGGACTCGTCTATCATCTCAGGCATCTTAAGATCCCAATGAGGATAGATTCAGAGTTCCCCTTAACTCACACGCCTACTCAAATGTGTTTGACAAGTCAACCACTATAGTGGAACGGGTAGTAGAGTTCAACACCTTAGAGACTACTTTCATCCCTCGAATCTTTGAGAAACGAGACTGGGCAAACTTGTTCGGAAACTTTGATGATCCAATGGATGAGCTGGTCAAAGAATGCTTCTCCAATGCAACTGATCTTGGACCTAACCTCATTTTCTGGGTCAGAGGAACAGAGTTTTGTGTTACCCCAGACTCCATCGCAGATCTTCTCGGCATCACCAGACCTCAGAATGTGAATTTAACTCCCTATGATGAACGAAATCCAGAGGTTGGAGAAATTTTACAAATCCTAGGACACGATCATGAGGTATCCAGTGCAGGAACTTCCATCAGCACCACAAAGTTTGCACCTGAGCTGACCACACTGAAGTTGATCATGTTCACCAATCTCTACCCACTGTCCAACACTACATTCATCAATCTTGGGAGAGCTATATTTCTGTGTGACCTCATTACAGGAGCCCCCATTGATATATGTGCTCACATCTACTACAACTTGAGGAAGACCGCGTGTCGATCTACAGCTCGAGGAATCATTCCATTTTGCAGTCTCGTCATGAAACTCATTCTTAGTGCTGGCATTATTCCTCCTGCAGATGGTAAAATGTTGACTCGTCAACGTCCCATTTCCTTGTTCACTCTTCAAGCGAGCAGAAGTCACTCCTCTAAATCACCAAGAAGTGCTCACATCTCTCCGATTACTTCATCTGCCCCTGACTCAGAGACACCGGCACATACCACATCTGCATCACGTGCTGTTCCTGAAGCTTCACCGGCTGGTATTCCGCAAGCACAAACTGCTTCTCATACTGACAGAGTTGGCAGTGTACTTGAGCATATTCAGAAACGCGTTGATGAACTTGTGGCACTTCTCTACTCCACAAACAACCATGTCCAAATGCGCCTCGAGACTATGGAAAATCAGCTAGATGAGATTCAACGAAAGTTAGACGAGAGTCTTTAGCTATTCGTGACAAAAAGGGGGAGAGCATTCAGTAAGGGGGAGAAAAGTTCAAAGGGAAGTGTGCATAGTGACAGGGGGAGTACACACATACTTTTGTTTTGTCATACTTTTGTTTTTAGTCTTATCTTCTAAACTTATGGTTTTTATGGTTTTGATACACTGTGTTTTGGTGTATAATTGTTTCTAACTCATTTCATATACTCTTGGTTTAAACTTTAATATATGTTGATGATGTTATTTAGGTATTTGTTGCTTTGTACCCATGTGTTTTTGTAAGCTTTTAGGGTTAATGTTTTATGCATAGTTTGTAGGCTTTATGGTATGTACCTTGCTTAAGTGCAGCCTTTATGCTATGTTGAAATCAGTACCTTAATCTAAATGTTCTGCATTTTGGTTTATGTACTGTCACTCTTGTGCCCTTGTAGGATTGTTCCTAGATGCATATGCCTTGTGTGCTATGCATTGGTTGAGTGTTGAGCATACAAGTGTCTTGCCTTGTGCTTGTTAACTTGTATGTCCTTGTGTTCATTCCAAGTGTGAATGAGCACTGTGATCACTACCTTGTGGTGTTCACTTGGTTGATCAAGCCATGGTTTGTTTATTAAACTCCATCTTTGCTTGATCACATTCTGCCTGTTTCATATGCATTTATATTTTTCTGCTTACAATGATCATGGTGTATTGTTATGTTTCAGGAGTTTATGTTCATATGATTCAAGTGCTTCACAGCTTCTAGAGTTAGGTGTGAGTGAGTTTTGTTCAACTGTTCCCAACTCACATGTTAAGTCTAGAGTCTGTTTTAGGGTTTTGTCACGGAATAGCCAAAGGGGGAGATTGTAAGGTTGAATTTATTCAACCATCTAATTGGCTTTATTCCGTGCCAAATTTGCTTGTAATTCAGCATTTAGTAACCCTGTATCTAGGTGGGTTTGTTGTAAGGGTAGTGAGTGAGATAGAGTGAAGATTGCTCAAGAGTGTGCAAGAAAACAGAGTGTCGCGGTTGGGACTCGCGGGTGGACTCGCGGCTGCAAGCCGCCAGAAGCTGCACACGTGCCAAACATGCTGGAAGATGAACAGTCATGCTAGCTGGAGCACTACAGGACAAAACAGGACAACTGGCCATACGGTTAACTCGCGACTGGATCTCGCGACTTGATCAAGCCGCGAGCCACCCCTGTTTTGGAAAAACCTGACGTTTCACATTCCTCTCCACTCTAGTATAAATACCCCTTTAACCCACGATTGAAAGAGAGCTTCCAGAGAGAATTTTGAGAGAGAAACCCTAAAGAAAAACCAGATTGTTTCACACACAATCCCTACCTTAGAGTCTCATCAAATTCCCTCACTCTCTTCCTCTCCATTGTCAAATCCTTGAGAGGCATTATACCAAACCTGGTTCTCACCATTATCATCTCTGTGAGACAGTCGTTTGGAGTTCTGGGAAGCAGTTAGGAAGGAGCCAATCTTCATTGGTTGATGCTACGGTATAGTAGCGGAATCCGGAAAGCTAGAAAAGAAAAAGGTTCGGCGCAACCTCGTTGGAGCAAGAAGCTTGGAGGGCTTAGGTGCACTGGGTAGATTAGGCTTGGAGGGTCTATTGCTGTCCTTGTATCCCAACTGTATTTTCTAGTGGATTGATTACCGCTTGGAGGGCGGCGGAGAGTTTTTTCGCCGAGGTCTTCGATTTCCTCTTCGATAACACATCGGATGTTATCTTTGTGTTTGCATCTTCTTTCCTCTCTATCTCTGCCTTTACATTATCTGCTGTGGTTTTATTTTGTTATGGCTTAGATAGTTGTTTAACCAATTTCATATTATAGCATATGTTAAGTTTCCGCACACTAGTTGTTTGACATATTGCTTGTGTTGATTAAGTTGGTTTTTGGGGGTCTAAACGTTCAAAAGTGTTTTTGTACACGTTTTTAAACTTTCAAATTCTATCTCCAGTCACAATTTGCATGAACAAACTTTGCTCAACACTTGTGCAACTTGTGTCACCTTTGGCAGCCCTTAAAATAATCATTTTATGTGTCTAGGGTTGTGAGAAAAGAAAACTCAAACACATAATCATGGATTGGAAGAAAACAGAACAGAAAAATTTATTTTTCTTAAACCTTGACAGATAGCTATCTGTCGAGCTGCTGTCGAGCTACAGGGTTGGAACAGCTCTTAAAGCTCAATAAATGCTAGCTCTCGAGCTTTAATGATAGGCACTTTCTCAGCTTGAATCTTGGACAGACTTGCATGGTTTTAACACTTGATCTTGAAACAATGTTTCTTAACGTATTAAACACATCCTAGATCTACTTAAATACAAGTAAAGTGCGTTTTGTCAAAAGATTAGCCAAATACATAAAATAGTGACATATGTTCCTAACATGTGAAACACATATGTCTTAACAGTTATCATAGCAAACTGCCTCTCTACCGCTGGAGTCATTCTGCTGGAATACTATCAATTCACTGATGCTATACAGCTGAAGCTACAAACCATCAAAGATAAGTGACTCTACTTCCATATCTTTAAATTTACATCATTGAGTACATGATTACTTCACCTTTAAATACATATTACTTTATTTCAACTACTGTTACAACTATTAATCAAAGCTATTATATCAAACACATATTACATATTTATTCAATCATTATCATGATTCTCAGACTTTGAGTTTTACCATTTTGTAGGCTTAAAAGTGCGCCTATAGCCATTGGATCATATGGCCCAATGTTGAGTTCCGAATGCAACTCCCCATACCAACCCGGGCATAGCAAGGTCACCCTTCCAAAGGACAACACGTGATGGAGCAACCAAAAAAAGGCCCCTGAACAATATCTATCATCACTTAAACTGAGGAGGGAAAAGCAAAAGTACATGAAATTCAAGGTCTTGAAATTGTTTGATGGATCAATTAGGTTCTATTCCTTGGTTATAAATCTCTAATAGTTTATTATTCTAGCATAATGTCAACTTAAAATTGTTAGAATATATTAGTATGTTATATATTAGAAAAGGATATCATATGCACATCAAGTTGAGTCACGTTATCTTTCTCTCTCTCTTAATTTATTTTTTTTCATTATTTTTTAATATGATATAAAACCATTCTTCTCGTCCTTCTCCTTTTTTCCAGGCCTCTAGCATTCCTTTCTAGTAATGAATCGCTCAAATAACATTCCTACAGTCGAGTAAGCATTGTTCCTCTAGAAATCTCGACCTTCCAAGTATGTTTCCGAGTTTCTGAGCACACCACTTGAAAGTTGAAAGAACTAAAATAGATATACAAAATGCCACAAAATCATCCAAATAAATAATTAATTAAACATCAAATAAAATTTAATCATTTAGTGGAGTAGTCCATAAAATTTCTAGTTGTGTGTAGGTGCCTCATAGTCATAATTCCCATGTTTACCTAATTCTCTGGAGCTCATATTTTGTGTAATATAGGCTAATTTACCATATTAATGGAGTTAACTAAATTAATTTAACGGATTTTTATTTCTTATTTTACGTTCTTTAATTTCGATTTTGATTTTGATTTTTTTTTAAAGGCCATCATTTTCAAATAAAACCAATTATTTTTTGAAATAGCCCTCGGAAGCTTCCCATGATGGTATCTAGAAGACTATTTTTTTTTCTCTCTCTCTCTCTCTTCTTATTCCCTTAGTTCATCTAAATACACATTCTAAAGACATTTTCTTTTCATCTTTCATATCATTATCGTCCCCTTACTCTTTCTTTTCCCTTATCTTTTTTACTTTCCCTTCCATCTCCCCATGTACACCTAAACATAATGTAAGGCTTAATGAGCGAAGCTGCGTGGGTGTTGCAGGATGGATATGCCATCACATCAATATCAATCAATCAATCATCAATATCAATATATATATAAAAGCAGAGACCTCATGTGAGAGTGCATGAACTCTTGCCAAGTGGCACTCTAATTTTGCATTTAGCCTTTTTTTATCTCTTTCATTATGTTTTTTTTTACTATTACCAAAAAGTTCACATATTAACTTATTTTACTTTTATTTCATTAATATCTCATTAATTGCCTAAGCTTACAACACACCTTTCATTATTCTTCATGTCTTTTAGCATACCTACTATTTTAGTATTTCAAAAAATAAAATAAAATAAAATAATAAGGACTAATAGTAATAACTAACGAGATAAGGCTCTGGAGAAAGATAAAGGGACACAAAAATGTTTAGATTGTTAAATAAAACACATTATTTCACTATATATTACCAAAATAAAATCTCTGACACTAACAAAACATTTGAAAAAGAGAGAAAGAGGAATACGAGGAGTCACCACCTCCGTTATACTGGCCTCCCACCACCATCAAGACACCGAAACCTTTACGACTAATTTTTTTTTTCTTTTTAAATTAGGGGCTTAAATATGATTTAGGTTTAGGTAATTTGGTTAGTTAGTTTTTGTTTTGGGTATATAAGTAGAGAGAATATTTGGTGCGCAATTAAAGCCATATTAATTCTATCATGGTTTAATTTTAAATTATCTATAAGACACATGCATACACACTTACCCACACCATATCTTAATGTCGCATTATCAATGTGGGAGACAGTCAGAGAGTTGGGCATACTTTTATTTCATAGTATGAAATATGTGAACACAACACAAATTAATTGATTTTCATGGTCTCATTACTCTTTTGCATTTATTTTTGGTTTTATAATTTAAAAAAAATAATAATCTTACCTTAAGAATGCTACAAATATGCAATGAAGTTACTAAACTAATTTTTAATATCTCAAAATGTATATGTTTCTTTACCCTAATTTAGTTTACTTTTTCTTTATAATATATGTACAACATTATCCAAAACCATTTTATATAAAATATTACAAAATTATCTGTGCATCGCATGGACAACTTACTAGTTGCTATAAAATAAAAAAGGACTAAAAATCAAGAGCAATGCCTCAAATATGTATCAACAATCAACATGTAAGATATAAATTACAATAAATTTATCCAATAATTAAAAAAAAAAAAATATATATATATATATATATATCACAGTAACACAAACTCAACAATCCAAAATACCAAGTTTTATCCAATCTATCTACTCGAACCCCGAATGCGTGTTATTTTTGCGTGTTGAATGGACGAAAAATCAATCAACAAGACAGCAAGCATGGAGCCCCTATTGTCAACATCGACGTTTATAAAAGTTTATTCACAAGTCCCAGTCAAAAGCATGTTTGGAAATCTCCTAGCTACTACAGTAAAAATGTTTTCAGGCTCCAAAGATTTGAAAATTTCAAATTATACAGAATTGGAAACATTTCTAATCTTAATATAGCACCGCTGGCCTACACAGTTCTAGATACCCTTCACCGACTAGTGAAATTTATAAGTCTAGGGACAAAATTTGAGTGTCACAATTATTTTTGTTACAATCTTAATGTGGGCGACTGTAAATAAAAGTAAGAATAGATAACTATAGGATAATGCATCCAGGAAAATTGGGCATCTTCCAGACTGCAATATAAAGAAGGAATCTTTTATGTTAATCTCAGGCAGCTGAATACTTTACTTTTCAATTAAGGATAATTTGAGAATGGATAAGTATTAAAATGTGTATATTATTAAATTCCTTTCAACTAAATTGTCATTCTTAAATATTCTTGAAATGCAGGACACTCTTCTTATATTTGTGATGGATCTTATTAATTAAATTTATGGTGCAATTAACCATATATGAACATGAAAGGAATAAACATTACAAAACTGTATTTCAAGAATAGCTAATAATTTTTCAGAGCTAAGACTGTCATAATTTTTCCTTTTTTTCCACGGGCTTAAAATTAATTAACAAGGACTTTTTTGGTAGTGTTAATTAATCGATCTTATTGGATTTTTTTTTTTTTTTTTTTTTTTTTTTTTTTTTTTTTTTTTTTTTTTTGGAGGGGGAAAGAATAGTTTGAATGAAAAAATCAAAATATAAGTCTATATGCCTTTGCTGTAAATGCATTATTGCCTTTCCCGTTTATGTCTATCTCTTTGCCATGTCCATATGGAACAATCGTTACGCAAGAAACTTGATTTTGTCTGAATCATTAGAGATTTAGAGTGTAGAAAAAGTTAATTACTTTGTATTAGGCATATCAAACTTTATGTGGGTCTCAAGATTAGAATGCTAGCAAAAAAATGTCTACCACTATAATGTAAACGTGTGGGGACTTTGCTGTCTGTGGAAATTCTCCGTCCTATGCATTGCAATGTATGTTTTCTTTTCACATTAGTCCTAGTGTAAAATAACAGATATTCCTCAAGTTTACACATATTAACAGAACATGGATAACAGTAAATATTTAAAAAGAGAAGGTAAAAAAAGGGAGTAAAAATTACAACCAATGGTGGTGGACTAAAAAAATAACACTGTTCTTTTTACATTAGCTGTTTCTTTAAGTGCATGTGTTTTTCTGACATAAAAATGTTCAGATTTATATTCCATTTCACATTATGGGTCCATTTGGATATAACTTATTTTGCTGAAAACTAAAAATATTGTAGTAAAATAATTTTTAAATGTGTGAATAATGCCGTGGGATTCATTTTTAATGAAAAAGTTGCTGAAAAGTGAAGTTTGTGGGCCCTGTGAACAGTGCACGGGACCTACTTATATTGCTGAAACGTGCACTGTACACTGAAAAAAAGTCAACAACTGCGGTTTAAAAAAAATAATAATAAAAAAAAAAAAAAGGAAAACGCAAAATGTGAACGCGCAAAACATGAATCCAAACCGCACCTATTACTTAATTTTTAAATTTGTGGAGTAAAGTTTTAAGCTTTTGAAATTGTTTTAGTTTGAAAATGAAACTGCTAATTATCTCTTTTTATTTTATTATGGGCAATAAAATAGTAGAAAAAATGTGAAAACTATCCATAAAATATTGTTTTTCCCTTAAGTGATTCGTTGGATTTTTTGATAATCACTTTTCCACTCAAAACAAAACTTTTTGTTTCTCAATTCTCTTTGTTTAATGAATATTATCAAATTGATTTATAAACATGCCGTGAAATGCATAATTTAATCAAAAAATTTTGAATTTCTTTGTTTCGTTACTATCCAAAATAAAGCAAATTAATAATAGAGAAAGAAAGAGGCTTCAAATTGAACCAGTGTCATATATTTCAGATTTTAATGGACAATTAAATTCTTCGGATCTAATGAAATAATGAATCATCATATAAACCTTGGGTTTTTTTTATGTAATCTCCTCATACTTTTTTATGTAATCTCCACTTATTATCTTTTTATTAGATGTAAATTTTGACAAATCTACTATTAAATAACATTTGCTTTTTATATCCTTCATGTTTGTAAAATTTCCTGAAAATCAAAAATCAATAATTATGCCATTAATCAAATGTTTAAATTTTAAATTTTTGTAATCTAAAATTATGCATAAAAAATAAGTTTTTTTTTTTTTTTGAGAAACAAACACACACACACAAGGGAGAGAGAAATGGGTTCTAACATTTAACATACGTGTTAAGAACATAAAGAACATACAATTTAATGATTAGATTTTCAAAATATTTAGCCATGTTAATTTTTTTTAGTGAAAGTTATAGTTATTGGATATAACTAAGTTTGTAACCAAACTTTCTCCATCTAGTAAACACATTTAACTTTAATTTGTTTTGGATGTAGTTTCATTTCTTTCTTGACTTGGTATCATTTTGATGGTTATTTTCTCTTCTAGAACACACCTTTTGTATATCAGACTCTTATAGCTGGCATATAATTTTGGCTTATAATGTTCTTTACACACTAACTTTAATAGTCTAGCAAATAAGGGGCGATTGCTTTACACACACTGTGGATTAAACAAACAAAACGACCCCACTCTACATAGAATGAGATTCTTTCCATTGAATGCATTTCAAAAAATTTCCTCAAAAAAAAAAAAAAAGAATGCATCTCAAAATTAAAATTTTATTTTCTAAATTTAACTACAAATAGAATATTACATTATTTAAAATTTTAAATAACGTAAGTTAGAAATTCCTTTAAACTTTTAATTTTAAATTTAAACCATAAAATGTACAGTATTTATTTTAATGAAGAGGACACACCCATTTAAAATACAGTAAATATGTTTTATATAAAGTATACACGTATTATGGTCCCTTTAAATTCTTTTTCATTCCTTAGGTTGACTCGGAGTCGGGGCATGAGAAATGCATGCCATGACAATGCAGGCAGAGCTCTTGTATAAATATACGAGAACTCTAGTGCCATAACCACAAAACTAGCGAGAAAGCCTTCTTCTTCATCTGCTTCTTTATCTCATCATCATGGCTCCTTTTTTTTCTATCCCATCAATTCTCACCACCATTAAGTTCTTCCTGTTATTTTCATTTCTTGTGGGGATGGTCTCTGCTCAGTTGTCCTCTACTTTCTATGCAACATCATGCCCTAATGCCCTTTCCACCATTAAATCAGCTGTAGACTCTGCAGTGTCAAGTGAGCCACGCATGGGAGCATCCTTGCTCCGTCTTCACTTTCATGACTGCTTTGTTAATGCAAGTCATCTTAACTCTCTTCCCCCATTTTTTTTCTTCTGCATTATCGACAAATATCTGCATGTGGTGTGCATGTGGGTGTGTATGTTTAAATGCTTGAAATAAAAGTCCTATGTTCTACTTTTGAGTGTTCCACTTTACGTTCTACCAATGCAATATGCTATATGTTTGATTTGTTTTTTTTTTTGGTTCTTAAATCAATGATTATTTTTTAAGGAAAAGAAATGTGTTGGATAGATGATTTGTATTCTTAATGCATGCTTGAAGACATATTGGTTGTTCAGGCCTCAGTGTCATATAGTACCATATGGAGTACATTAGCTAGCCAATAGCCATCCAAACAAACCAGGATTAGCATAGCTTACGGCATATATATCGGCCCAATTTAGCCCTACTCGCCATGCGCCTTAGATTTCTTTGAGTTGCTTATTGATTTAAGTTTTTCCAATGAATTATTTAAGGGGGAGCTTGAGAGAAGAGAGAGATATGAAAACTTTTTAAAACGCTTTCTTTATTTTATTTTTAAAAACAACCCTGTTTTAGATAATGTATTTTATCAAATTTCATTCCCAAATAATCAAATAAACACAAATTTATTTGGCCAGTATATATTTGCAACTATAGTTTTTTTTTTTTTTTTAATCTGCTTAAAGGAAAATGACTTTAGCAGATAAGCTGATCATTTATTTCAACTATTGTGACTAATATAATTTGTGTGAGACACTCATTTGTTATAGTCGTTCTTTGTCTCACTTTTAAGTAAATAAGCTGCTCCTTCAGCAAAAAAAAAAAAAAAAAAAAAAAAAAAATGTAAATAAGCTGCTCCAATGCACACCTATTACATAGTCTCTTCCTTTCCACAACAGAGAGTTAAAAAAATAAAAATAAAATAAAATAAAATAAGAGGATGAAGAAATATAATATACTCTGATTGCTGAATTGTTTAGAAGACAAGGACTTCAACATCTTTGAGTCAACTTTGAGTCAAGTTCACTTTTTTGAGGTTTATGCAAATGCATAGGTGGGAGTATTACTTTTTTATTATTATATTTAATAGAAGAAGAAAGTGATCACATTATCTCATGACAATATTACCTGACGTGTTCATAGTACCTCCTTACATGAAGGTAATAAACACAAGTGCTAACAATGAAACATTACCTATAAGCATTACATATATATGTATAAAATAACCTTACATTTGATTTATATTTATTTTGGCATATATTACATCATATAGCCACACGGCATGCATTGCATCATAATTACATCAAAATAATTATAATCCTTCTTTTTGGGCATAAATCTAAATTATAGAACTTTTTGGCTAACCTCTTATAAAAGAGATTGACTCCGTCCGTCACTTTTGGCCAGCCTGCTTGATAACTTTTATGTTTCACATCGTGTTGCTGCATGAGCCATGTCTTTTGATTTTTTTTTAACAAACTTTTATGTTTCACATCATGTTGCTACATAAGCCATGTCTTTTGATTTTTTTTAATAAAAGAAAAGCATAAATTTCATGCAAACTGCAGGGATAGTGATGCTACTTTTATATGCGCGCGCGCGCGCACACACACACATATATATATATATATATATATATATATTCAAGAAAATTGATCTGCCCAGGGCTTTTTATAATTTTACTAACTTTCCTTCTAATTTGAAACAAGATACCTATTACTCTCTTAAAATGCAAATTATTTATACTAACCTCTTTTGAAAGACTGAAAACATACGTTAAAAAATTGCAACAAAAAAAAAATAAAAGCTTTAAAAAATCTAAAATTTCCTATTAGAAGGGGCATGAATGATAGTTTAAGTCGAGGATAATAGTTTTCATTTTAAGAGTGGTGATTGCTTTAATCCATGTTAGAGGGGAGATCAATGTAATAATGAAAACCTTAAAAGATGGCAGTGTAAGTTTCTATTTATATACTTACAATAACTGAGAGGAAGAGATTCAAGTCTAGTTTCTCTTAAATGGGAGAGCTAGAGCTAGACAATGCCACTAAATATAAAGCTCTTGCTACAGTGATGCTAATTGAATACAAAAGAAACTGGACTAAATTTTGCAAATGGATTATTGAACTCTTCAATTTATGGAAGCATATATATATGTGTGTATTTGTGGTGATAGGGATGTGATGCATCGGTACTATTGGATGAAGAAAGACAAGCTCCTCCCAATAAAAATTCAATAAGGGGCTTTGAGGTAATAGACACCATCAAATCTCAATTGGAGGACTTGTGCCTTGGGGTTGTGTCTTGTGCTGACATCTTAGCTGTTGCTGCGAGAGACTCTGTTGTTGCTGTAAGAAACTTGGCATTATTTATGAACTTCAAACCATAATATTAGTATGTTATAATTTTAGCCTTTCTCTTTCAATGTCATTTTCATCATATTATTTATTTGAATTTAGCTTGATGGACTTGGTTGGACCGTCGAATTGGGCAGAAGAGACTCTGCCACTGCAAGTGGCGATGCTGCTATTTCAAACCTCCCTTCTCCATTTTCAAGTCTTGGTGAACTTATCAACAACTTCTCTAGCAAAGGTTTCACTGTCAAAGAAATGGTGGCTCTCTCAGGTGGTGACATCAATCTTAGTTTGATCTTATTACTAAGGATATAACAAATATCTGAATAAACTTCATAAATTGATTTGTCAATTTTTAAAAACAAAACAACAAAAAATAATTAAGAAAATTATTTATTATACCATAGATGTGACCCTAATAACATTCATTGACGTAAATTTGTAATATTTTTGTTGTAGAATTACTAATAACTTCAACATTTCCTTACTCTTATAATTTGTTCAGGATCTCACACAATAGGCCAAGCACAGTGCAAGAACTTCCGACCTAGGATTTACAATGAAACCAACATAGATTCCTCATTCACAACTTCATTGCAATCGGACTGTCCAAGCACTGGTGGTGACAGCAATCTTGCCCCTCTAGATGTGACCAGTTCAGAATCCTTTGACAATGAATACTTCAATAATTTGATAAGCAAAAAGGGTCTCTTGCACTCAGACCAACAACTCTTCAATGGGGGTTCCACAGATTCCCTTGTTGACGCTTACAGCACCAACTCGGAAAGCTTTCTAACAGACTTTGCTAATGCAATGGTAAAGATGGGGGAACTTAGCCCTCTCACGGGCACAAGTGGTCAAATCAGAACAAATTGCAACAAAGCAAACTGAGTTAAGGCACTAGAGTTTGCCGTTTGAGTGTCCATGTATTCTCATTGTTCTTCGTTATTTTGTGGTTGGGCAGATAATATAAAAAAATAAGGGCATTATTGCTCGTGTAATTTAGCTTTCTAGTGACAGCGAAGTGAGTATGAGATATATATCAAAAGACCATTCTTTTGAATTCTAGTAAGGCCAATTATATTGGTTCTTGATAATTTGATCGAGCACACTACTCAAGTCCTATAGCATCAGAAGGCTTTATGTCTCTAGGATTTATGGTCATTTTATTCAGGCTGTCTATCTTATTAACAGAATGTACTCAAGAAGCAACAAATTTTAAAATCTCTTTCATTTAGTTATGTCTATGAGTTTATCTGTTATCCAAAGTGTCCTTTTCAATTCCCAAGTCTTTTTAGTTGTGTTTTAAGTATTTAGTCATGTTATTGAATTTTATTACTTGTTTTGATCTTGAAAATGCTAATTGTGATTAATAATTGGAGGGTTGTTCCATGCAAGTTGGTCTAGTATAAGTCCTACTTCATGTATGTATGGAAATAAAGGAGTGAATAATAAGTGATCCTTTGGCTGTTGAGAAGAATAGTTTTTTACCATTATCTTTCAGTGGATTCATATAGGTGGTGAGTTTATTGCTTTATATCTCTTAGGGGATTCCTTAGAGTGTTGTACATTTCTATCCTTTATTTTGTATCCCTTGGGTCCTTCAGGTGGTGAGCTTACTTATCCTTGTGAGTGTATACTTATGTTCCTTTCTTTCTCTCCAAAAAAAAATCCAGTATCTGTTTGGTATTTGAGTTTTGGTTTTCAAGGCTTATCGTCGTCATTGTGGGCTTAACGTTGAAGCACCTCCAACTCGAAAAAGAGACCTTCGTGATGTTGAAGTGGCTGATTTATGGATAGAAGCTCAAGACTCTTCTGAAGCTGCTTTAGAGGGTGGTGATTCTCATCATGATTTAGAGAGTGGATCTTCTTCTAGTGAAAATGAAGATTCTGAACCCCTTTTACTGTAGGGAATATCCTAAGATGCAAAAATAAAGAAGAAGAAAAATGAGCCAAAGAAAATAATCATATAAAACAATATTTACATAATTCGATAATTTGCCTATGTCCACAAAGTTGCAGTGATTTCATTATTTTCAAAAAAAAATATAAAATACGGTAGTACAATTTTTCTCTCTCAAAATAACATTTTAGACCCTAATATGAAACAATGGCATTTATATCCTAGACGAAAGATTCACAATGGGCCTATAGACCCAAGCTTCCTCACCATGGATTAAGCCTCAAAAAATCTCTTATTAAAACTGTGACACTTTTATATCAAATAGAATCATAATTCAAATCAAACATAGCTAGGCTTTACATAGCCCAACATTTACTGTGCTCAATGTCAAGCATCGAGTGAAGAGTATTTTCCTCAATTTCATGCTTGAAGGAATCAGAGGTTCAAATGAGATTGATTGGATGTGAAAGTTGATATTCCCTAGTTTGAAGGGATAATACAAACATATAGAATTCTTAATTGGCTATACTCAATGGAGCAAATCCTTGCTAATGAATGTATCAGATTTGGATTTGGTGCAAAATCTAGGGCTATTGCATCGTATAATACCCCTTAAATCACTCAAAAAAAGTTTCAACTTTTTCATCTTTACCTCTTCTCACATTTAACTTTTTTTACTTTTTTAAACCTCTTTGATCCAATCGCTGATATTAAAAGTAACATTCCTAACTTTTGATTAAAACCATTAAAAATGAATTGCATGGTCAAATGAAACAACACTCCCTCCCAACCCCAACACCCCCCCCCCCCCCCCTTCGAGGTTTGTGTGGACAAATGAAACTCTTCCTCTTAAGTTTTGTATAAATGAGTAGATATATATATTTTTTTAAATGAAATATTCTATTAGGGAAGTAACCGTGTGAAAGAGTGTATACTTGTCTATTGCATTTATTAAAACTTCAAGAGAAAGTGTCATTTTTTGAAACATTAAGATAGTGGGTGTCATTCTGTGAAACTTCTGGAGTAATCTAAAAAAACAACAAAACAAAAGCAAAAACAAAAACAAAAACAAAAAAAAAAAAAAATAATAATAATAATAATAATAGACATAGTTATAACAAGAATCTATCAATAATCAATATTATGTTATACTACCAAAAAAAAAAATGTTCCATGTTCTCTTAGCTATATCAATACCCAATCATACAGTTAAAATCCACTTACATTTTTAAAAAATTATTCTTATAATTGAAATTAGTGAATCAATTGGGGGAAATTGTAAATGAAATTATATATACATTTTTCAATCCTAAAATTTAAGCATTTTTTAGAATAATGTTTCTCTCTAAACTAGATTGAAGAGAAACTCTTCAAACCCTTCAAACTCATCATATATCTTTTTACTGAATGTAGATTTTGAAAATCTAACCGTTAGATTGCATGTTTTTTATGCTCTTGACATGTTTGTAAAATTTCTTTTAAATTGGATATTATTTACTATTTGATCAATAAATTTATTTTTTATGCATAATTTTAGACCATAAAAACTTGAAATTTAAACATTTAATTAATGATATTGCAATTAATCTTTGATTTTTTAGAAATCTATGCAAACATGAAGAATATAATAAGAACATGCAATCTTATAGTTAAATTTTCAAAATTTATACCCAATAAAAATATATAAAAGAAGTTTGAAGGATTTCTCTCCTTAGTTTGGAGAGAACTTTTTTTTTTTTTTTTTAATCTGATGCTCTTGGTGTCGTTAACAACCTAGAGGAATTAGTAGTCTATGGACAACAAGATTAAGGACCTAGAGGAATTAGTAGTTTGTGGACGGCATGGCAAGTGGCAATACTTGAAGATTGTTGACACCTTCAAATGGTATAACCACTTGAACTTGAGGAAAATCGTCAACTACAAAAAATTCACTTCTATATTTATTTTAGTTTATATGATTGGACAGAGGTCTATTTTGATTTGAAGATGATGCATTATTTTACTATTTGAATTCCGCCGTATCAGTGTGTTTTGCAAGTGCAGCTAGACTTTCTTTTTTGGCTTATTCTTTCACTCGTTGTCACATTATTTTATTTTTTATGCTCTTAATATGTTTGTCAAATTTCTTTCAAATTAAATATTATTTACTATTTGATCAATAAACTTATTTTTTTATGCATAATTTTAGACCATAAAAATTTGAAATTTAAACATTTGATTAATGGCTTTACAATTGATCTTTGATTTTTTAGAAATTTGTACAAGCATAAAGGATATAATAAGAACATGCAATTTTACAGTTAAATTTTCAAAATTCACACCTAATAAAAATATATAGGAGAAGTTTGAAGGATTTCTCTCTTTAGGTTGGAGAGAAACTTTTTTTTTTTTTTAATCTGATGCTCTCAATGGTGTTAACAACCTTTTTTTTTTCTTTTTTTCTTTTTTTTGAGAATCGAAAAAAGGGGACTCGCGTGTGGCAGTTATTGTCCCATACCCCACGGTACAGTTGGGTAAGCTTATGGGTACCACCAGCTCGAACTAGAGCTCGGAAACTCCGAATCCACACACACCCCAGGCTCTATTGGTTTCTGGAACTTCCAGAAATTGCAATTACAGTCCTCGTGAGAACTCGAATCTGGGATGTGGTGAAAGCCTCAGTAGTCACCTACCAGTTGTACCACACCCGCCGGTGGTCAGTGGTGTTAACAACCTAGAGGAATTAGTAGTCTATGGACAGCAAGATTAAGGACCTAGAGGAATTAGTAGTTTGTGGACGGCATGACAAGTGGCAACACTTGAATATTGTTGACACCTTCATATGGTATCACCAGTTGAACTTAAGGAAAATCGTCAACTACAAAAAAAGAAAAAAAAAAATTCTTTATTTATTTTAGTGTATACGATTGGACAGCATGCCAGGGGTCTATTTTGATTTGAAGGTGATGCATTATTTTGCTATTTGAATTCGGCCATATGAGTGTGTTTTGCAAGTGCAGCTAGGCTTTCTTTTTTGGCTTGCTCTTTTGACTCGTTGTCACATTATTCATCCTGACCACAAATCGTGACCCGCCTTCACATTCTCAAATAGTGCACTATTGCTAGCATCTCCTTTTAAGGCCCAAACTCTATGACTCTAATGGCATAATTATATGTTTTTTGAAATATGGGGCTGCCTACGCATACAAAGTAAGATAAATAATATTACATACACAAGCTCATCTCTAAAAATCAAGATATTAATGAACTGTACGGCTTCTTCTTCTTTTTTTTTTGGGTAAAACATTTTAGGGCAATAGGCTTCATGATAAGGTTTGGTTATTATTTGATTATATGGGTAAAACGTGTCTTGTTAAAACAAGATTTTGTTTTTTGTTTTTTGAGTTTGTCTTTCATGATGCCAAAGGTTTTCAAAACAAAGATATCTATTTTATAGAACTTAATTGCGGATAACGATATTTAATGGAAACGCTTTTTGAAGTTGTTATATATGAATGACTAATATCTCAAATAATCTCTGTTTTACAATCAGAGAGTAACTATTAATTCATCATGACCACCAGTTCTTCCATTGACAAACCCCAGCCATCATTAAGCTCAAGACCCTCAACTCCTACTTCTAGGCCTCAAATTCCAGCAAACTTGAATTCCCCCCTTCTTCTAATGAAAACTAGACAAGTCTGTTGCAGATGACGTCTATTTCGCTCACCTTGTTTTCTCTTCGTGTGTTGCTTACCCATGTGTTACTTGAATCAAGGGTGTTTCATCTTGTACTAAATCAAATGCTTTTCAAGCAAATGACTAGAATAAAATAGCAGGTTTTGTATCTAGCAAAGTTATTCCATTCCATATCAGGGTTCCTTTTTTCTTGTCTTATGTTTTTCCATCTTTCCGGATTAATGTACCTATATCAAACTGGCAACTTCGATTGCTTGTTGGCTCTTTTGAATAACTAGTAGAGGGCCCACACAATACGCGGATATTGTTGTAAGCTACTATATGAAAATGTTAAGTAGAATGTTGAACACATGTTAAAAGTAATAACATTATGTAACACCATTTTATCAATTCATAAAAATATTGCAATAAATTTTCAATAAGAATTTCTCAATATAACAGAGACATATGGTAATAGGTAATGTGTTAAATCAATTCAATTTTTCATTAACATAACATTTATTCTTGGGGCAAGCGAAAGGCTAAGTGAAACATGGGGCTGAGCTGGAAAAGGTTCATGGCTTTCTAGGATTAGAGTCTATGTAGTTCCTGGTGAATAATGCAAGAGAACATGAGAAAATGAGAGACATAAAGAGAAAGAATAGAGAAGTATTGGAGGATGGGTTCTGAAAATAAAGGTTAAAAACTTAATTAAAAAATAAAAGCGTTTAGTACATGTTGAACTTTTTTATTCACTTACCAGTTACCAGCATCACCATGGAATGTCACCATGGAGTGTCTATGGATGGAACTATTTTGAAGCAAAACTTCTTTTCTTCTCCATAGCCTATTTCATTTTGCTTACCACCTGCTAACTCATTGATAAATTTCAACTTAACCATATTTTTTTGCCAAGATTTTGTTGAAGCCTTTAACATAAGGAAAATGAGATGTATTTAAATTCCAATTTCTCAAGAGAAAAATACAATATAAATATAAAACAAAACAATGAAGGGAAAAAAAAATATTTCACTAAAATAAAAGTCAAAGGAGAAAAGCTTTCATCTTCTTTCTCAATCTAAAGCAACAACACATTTTTTGACACACAGATTTTAGGAATATCCAGCATAGAGCCTCCAAATTGTTAATTTTCCTTGAACACAAATAAAGGGAATATTCAATGTTTGGTTTTGCTAAATATCTGGAAGTAATATAGACTTCTTGATATATTGCAAATGGAGCAACATTTATATCATGTCAATTGGGCAAAGCACGGTGCATTCATCTCTTGAAAACAATTTTAACAAACAATATAAGCATTAACATACTAAAAATCTAATGAATCTAACTCTAATATAGAACAACATAACATTAAGCAAGTTAGCAAGTAACTAACAATTCCTGACCGGACTCTTATATGCATCCATATCAGAGTTCTCATGTAGAACCAAATCGAGCCTATCAATTTGCACAACTATCAGATCTACTTATACATTATTTACCAATGGCAACTACAAAAGCACTGCAAATCAAAACTAATATAAAAAATAAATAAATAAATAAAAATAACCACCATTAAAAAAAATCTGAAGAAAATCAAAATTGTTGGTTTTTTTTTTTTTTCTTTCTATTTGAAGAGTGAAAATTTGGATGGATCAAACCTTATGCTCTAATGATATTCAAAAACTATCAATCTTCATGATAATGCACAGTGAACAGTGAGAAATGTATTGTAATGGAAGACTATTAACAGGATGAGGGTTTACATTAATTATTTACCAACTTCAAGTTTATAAATCAAAGACCAACAAAAGCATAGTATTCCCACAATTAAATTAACAAACAAAATACAAAAACAAAAACCAATATTTATAATCCTTCTTCGTAACCGATTGCTACCTATACAATGGATTAATTAAAAAGATGAATCATACCTTAAATACTGGCTAAATTAAGAAAACAATGAAAACCCACTGCTTTCCTGATCGCTGCTAAGAGTCAATTCTTAGATATGACATATGAGAAGGACTACCATAAAGAGGAATTGTACCAATAAACAAAAGTTGATGCTAGTGATGTATAGACCATATCGTTCATGTGTCCTTGACTGGTTTAAAAAATTAAAGGTTAGCTGTGAAAATTCCAAGGGACAACTGAAGGTTAAGAAGAGAATAAAGTGGGGAAGACAGTAGTGAATTTAATAATAGTGAAATGAATTAAGTTGGAAAGTCCAAAGCATTGATAAGAAGCATTGAACGTGAGTTATTGGTTATTAATTCCAAGCTAGTGACAATTTAATGTTAGCCAATTGGATTTGATGGGGGAGACGAAGAGTTGAGAGATGGTGGGAGGAAAGTCAATAGAAAGACTATTGCAAAGGATGTGCCACTTGGCAAAACCTCATGCACTCCCACATGAGGTCTCTGTTTATATATATATATATATATATATATATTGATTGATTAGAGAACCTAGTGTACTATATATACTTAATGCATTGTACTTAAATTTTTCCCTAATAAAGGAAGACATACACACACACACACAAGTTATTACTTTGGATTTAATAAATATTTTTTAAAACTAATGCAGGAAAACATGCAGGTATGTATGTATGTTGTACTTTGGATTTTCTTGAATTGTAAATCAAGATTAGATTTTCACCTTGGCCCCCATACAAAGATTTCTAGCTCCGCCCCTGATTGTATTCACTATCAATCTACAATCAAAAAATTTACAATATTGGTTACAGGTCATTCAAACCAGCCAAAAAAAAAAACTATCATGAGTTTGAATCAAACCAGCAAAGATCCAACAAACTAATCCCACACCACCCAACCATTATGCAGAGTAAACTTCCCTAACAATTCATGGTTGTATTTGCCCACACCACGACACATATACCATTGAGAATTGGGGCCTAATATTTTAAAAGACATGGGCCACAATCTATGAGAATAGACATAATCCTTGAACATGGAACCTTCAAAGGTTTTCAATGCATGCTCAGCACCGCTAGGCTTGGCCTCGAATTGAATCAAATAAGTTATGCCACTACTGGGCATCAACTGGATCTTCACAAGTCTCACAAATTCAAAATTCGTACCCTACACCAATTGTTCAAAATCAAAGCATTAAGAAAGAGTTATAAAGCATATATAGATGAATATTAAGAAGAAGAAGAAAAATAAACCTTAATTTCATTGTAGCGCTTTAAGAATGTCTGTCCATGGAGAGAAAATTCATTTCGTTCCTGCTCACAAATCTAAGAAACAAGCAAATTTAATTGGAAACCTTTTTTTAAATTTTATAAAAAGACATAAAACTTCATTCAGAAATAAAAGCAACGAATACATCATGGAGAAGAGCTTGCTTTAGAAAACAAGGACTCTCCTAAATCTAAACAGAAAAATCATGAAATGCCAAAAGCATGATAAGCTAAAAGATGACACACACTCACTCACACAATGTAGCACATACCTCCGTCTGAAAGATTTTAATGGGTCATGAAGTTGGAGGGCAAGGGGGGAGATAGGGGCAGGGGGTTGAGGGCAAGAGTGGCTGTTTTAGGAGAAGGGGTGTGGGATACAATCTATATTGCGATCAGATTTTGCTTTTTTTTTTTTTTTTTTTTTTTTATGGATATCAGGATCAGATTTGCATTTGCCTTCTTCTTTTTCTTTTTCAAATTGACTAGTGAATTCATCGAGTTTGGAAAGCCTATGTCCTCATAGTCCATAGCATGAGTTTTGTATTCTTTTCTTAGTAAAGACACCTACAAGGAACACAAAATATGGAAGCAAAAAAAAAAAAATCAAAATGTTAGTTTTTAAAGATTTAGGATTAAATGTTTAGAATTCTATTTTGTATGTGTTGGCAAACCGAGAATAAAACATGTCTAGTCTATGTGTTAGGCATTGCTCAAAGGTGTATATTTCAAGCTTCAAGTTCGAGCTAACTGCAAAAAAGAAGAGTCAGAATATGCCAAGCTCGATCGATCGAAAATTATATTCGACCAATCAAAAATCGCAAAAATCAGATTCTACAGAATTTTAAAACAAGGCCCAAGCCTGCGAAAATGTTTAGAGTTTCAATCTAACTTGTCCACATATAAAAGGGAAACCCTAGCTACCTTTTGAAGACCTTTGGAAGACTTATGTGTTACTCCTTGTGAGATCTGAGAGGTGTTATAACTTCTAACCACACAAGTGTCTACCGAAGCAAGATCTATAATCAAACATTAATAGAACCTAGTTGCTGCTACAAAAATCAACAACTGAAGGTGATCTGAAATCTTTGAGTGGGATCTCAAAGTCGCAAGCGTGGGTCTTGTGTTGCAGTAAGTCCAAGAAGAGAAAGAGTTTATAGATTCAAAACTTGCATGTGGTCATGTTAGTAAGTTACTACTGGAGGTAGCAATAGATTTTGGGTTAAATCTGATTGTAAAAACTTTGATTCTCTTACAGTGGATTTGCTTTACCTTGAGGATAGTTAGGTCAAATCCTCCCCAGGTTTTTACCTTGAGACAATTCGTTTCATTGATTTTCCTAGGTCATCATATTGTAGTGTTATTTACTTTCTACTACTTTGCATGATATGACTTATTATTGTTTAACATAGATATGAATAATTAACCTAAGTAATCACTTGGCTAATATATTAGGTTAAACAATCTGTTTTAAGGGGTCTAAACAAACAAACAAGTGGTATCAGAGCAGGTTAGCTCTTGTTTTTAGGTTTTTATACCTAGAGTTGATCCTTGACCCCTACTGTCATGGAACACGATCACACTCTAGTGATCCCTCCTCACTTTGATGGGAATAACTATGCTTATTGGAAGGTTAGGATGAAAGCCTTCTTGAAATCTCTTGATCAGAGAGTATAGCTCTCTATTGAAAACAGTTGGGAAAGACCAACCACTGATATTAGTGAATGGACAACTACCCAAAAAGAAGCAGCAAGCTTTAACAGTAAGGCAATGAATGCAATATTCAATCTTGTTTCTATGGAAGAATTCAAGAAAATCTCTAATGTGGAGGTTGCTCACACTGCTTGGAATATCTTGCAAACCGTGCATGAAGGCACTAAGGCAATAAAAATTAATAAACTGCAACAATTGACCTCTAGATTTAAAAGCATTAGAATGTTTGATGATGAGTCTTTTGATGAATTCTATGCTAAGTTGAATGATAATGTTAATTCTACTTTTAACTTGGATGAAGTTTATGATCAATCTAAAATTGTTAGGAAAATTCTTAGATCATTAACTGAAGACTTAAGACCCAAAGTGACTATCATAACTGAAAGTAAAGATGTGGACTCCATTCCTATAGATGAACATATAGGATCTCTTCAATCCTATAAGTCTGACTTATCCAAAACTAACAAATCCAAATCAATGGCTTTAAAATCTGTTGATGATTGTGGATTTGATGATGAACTCTCATTTACTGAGATTGTTTATCTTACCAAGAACTTTAGAAATTTCTGAGAAATAATAATAGAAGTACAAGAAATAGAAACAATGCTAACCCTAAGAATGTGAAGAAGAATGATACAACTAAAAATAACAATTCTAAAAAATCAAAAGATAAAGTGGTTTAATCTTCTAACAACTCTTTAGGCCAATGGTTTTTTGGTTGTCAGGGGTATGGTCATCTAAAATCAGAATGACCCACATTTTTTAGATCCAAAGGAAAAGCTATGGTCATTACCCTAAGTGATGATGAAGTTTCTGATCATGAGCCTGAAAGTGAACAAGAAGGAAACTTCATGGCTTTCATTGCTACTACTATGGTAACTGAAACTAAGATTGTTGATGAGAACCCTTCTGATGGGGAACTTTCTGAGAATGCTAACTTGCAAGAAGCTTACAACAAGCTTTGCAAGATAGCAGCAAAGGATGCCATGAGTGTTGATCTAGGGTTGAAAAAGATAAACACTCTTGAACAAGAGAAGAAAAATTTGTTGTTGAAACTCTTTGATGCTAATGAACTCTTAACTTCTGTTAAGATTGAGAACATGTCCTTGATTGAAAATATTAAAAGTTTAGAATTTGAATTATCTGTTGCTAGAGAACAATTGGATAGGACTTCTACTTCTAAACTGGATGATATGCTAAATGTTCAAAAATCTTTTTTTGATAAGATAGGGTTAGGGTTTGTTGAAATTGTTTCTACCTACTACATCTAATTCTTTACCTAAAGTTAAGGTATCTAAGGAAGAAGTTCTAGCTTCTAGAAGAACTAGGGTAGATTTAAGTGAGTCAAAACCCAAGAATTCCAATCATCCTAGAAGCAAGAAACAACCCAAACCTCAATGGTTTTGTCATTTTTGTGGTGGAGCTAGGCATACAAGCCCAGATTGTTTTAAGTTGCAAGCTTCAAAGTAAGCAACCAAACAAAAAGTGTCTGTGCCAAAAGCATAAGATCCTATGGCACTTATTCATGAATTGGTAAAGGTTCTTAACCTTTATGCCAATACAGGAGCTGAATTTAGGACTAATTCAACTAGAAACTCCAATTCCAAGTTTGCATCTAAAAGAACATGGATGCAAAAGACTCAATCTCAATGAGTCTATCTGACATAGTCCTTGTGCTAATTTTTTCAATCTCTTGTGACCAAAATGTTTTCCATTAGGATTTGCATGCATTACATTCATGCATTTCATTCTAGGTTTGTTTATGACATTTTTAAGTTTTTTTTTTAAAAAAATTTTAAAAAAAAAAACAGAAAACAAAAAAGAAATTTTGGTTTGTATTACACATCTTCAAGTGTGTAATTGAGGTTGGCCAATGAAATTTGCATTTCATGACTGTATGCCTTGTTTAGCTTAGATGAGCTATTTTTCTGCACTTAGTTTGTGCTATATAGTGCTTATATTGTGTGAGTTGTTTATGGTTCTTAAACATATGCTCTTGATTTTGAAGTCACATTCTTTTAATTGTAAGGACTAAAAAATCCTAGGCGAAAGGCAATAAATAACCATTTCACCACTGTTACTCACCAATCATGAACATGTGTGCAAATTATAAAAGCCATGCTCAATAAGGTATAGCACTTGCACAGCAAGATTAAACGAGGTGTTAATTATGAAAAGTGTATGAAAATCAAAAGAAAAATCAAAAGTGAATTCAAAAGAAAAACAAAAACAAAAGCAAACAAAAAGGCATCAAAAGAAAAAGAATAAAAAAAATGCTTTTACATGATTGCAAGCATGTTTTCTAGGAGATGTGGGAGTTATATAATGTAACTCTTTAGGTGATAGACTCTTTAGGTGATAGTCACTTTCGAACTTATGTTATTGATAATATATAAATTGTGCTTATTTTCATCTACATATCACCTTTATAGGTATCTCATACACTTACGAGTTGCATACACCACAAGCAAATCTTTGTTAAACTCTGTACATGTGATTGTGTGTTAATTTTTGTGGCCATCCAAAATTGTACTTCTTGAAATGTTTAATACTTTTTGGGGGTGTGAGGTAAGAATTGTGTGAAGGAAATTCTTTTTGAAGCTTGATAAAAAAAAAAATGAAAGGAAAGAGTTTTTGAAAACATTTGGAATAATTAACATGCATTTCATATCATAAAATAAAATAAAAAACTGTTTTACAAATGTTTCTGCAGAAAATTCCTAGGTTTTCAAAATTTTCTAATTTTTCAGGATTCGATCGATCGAACCTATTTTTCGACCGATTGAAAAAACCCGGTTTTAAGGCTAAAACTCTTAGGTTGCCTCGATTCCTCTCGATCAGTCGAATCTGTTTTTAAGTATCTTCTGATTCCTGGCTTGATTCCTCCAACCGATCAAAAATCTTTTTTTAAGAAAACAAAAAGGAATCAAATTACACATTCTTCATTGTTTTGTCTTCTCTCTTCGATTCCTTTCGATTCTCTTCACTCAAAAAATTTTTTTTTTCTTTTTCTGAGTCAAAGCTTCAAGAGTTTTCTTCTTCAACACCTAGTAAGACTCTTTTACCCCTCCTTTTTGTTTAAATTACATGCATTCATGCATTCTCATCAAAAATTTTCAAATTTTCGAACAAAAGAGATTTTAGGATTTTTGATGGTTTTGATCCAATTTGTTGGATGGGTTTTTGTTCATGCATCATTTAAACATGATTCACATGCTTTAATTTCAAAAATTCCATGATTTCTTCAAAATTTCGAAATTAGGATTTATGTGTTCTTGAGGATTTTGGGGATTTTGTTCAATTGGAAAAAATTAATTGAAATTGGCTTATAATATTGTTTAATTGAGTGATTATAACTTGTTTTATACTTGTTGTGTTGTTCAATTGATCAATATAAGAATTTTTTAAAATTAGGGTTTCAAAATTGGGGATTTTGCTAAATTTCTAATTTTCTTAGTCAATTTTCAAAATTAAGATAAAATTGAACTGTTTTAGAGCATTAGATTGTGCATCATATGTGTACTTGCATCATGCATCATGCATCATATAGTTTTTACAATTTCATGTTATCCTATGCTCTAACTCTATCTAATGCAGTCTGGCCTTGGTTTTTTTTTTTTTTTTTAAACCTTTAGACATGGCTCCTAAGGTTGGTAGAAAATTTGAAACCAAAGCCAATAGAACCTCTTCATCTTCTTCTACCCCCTCTCAGGTTGATAGGGTTAGGTTTCTTTTAGCAGAGTCTGAGGAAATTTTTGAGACCTTAACCAAGTTTAGGTCTATTTAGGGAGAAAGACAAATTGTCCTAGATGAGTTAGATCCTTCCATACGTAGGAATCTAGTGTCTAGGAACTAGGTATCCTTGTGTGATGTTTCTGATCCTCCTCTTGCTACCTTGA
Source organism: Quercus robur (assembly GCF_932294415.1). Lineage (NCBI taxonomy): Eukaryota > Viridiplantae > Streptophyta > Magnoliopsida > Fagales > Fagaceae > Quercus > Quercus robur. Next base: position 16,729,577 of record NC_065540.1, read on the forward strand.
TTAGAGAGTTCTACTCGAACCTTTCGGTTTATTCTGAGGTTACTGGTGGTCATTATTTGACTACTTGGATTAGAGGTAAAGAGTTTAGGATAACTAAACATGTAGTTTCTGAAGCTCTAGGTGCACCTTTAGTTCGTAAACCCACATATCCATACACTGAGTCTCCTTCTATAGATGATATGATGTCTTTACTTTGTGGAAGATCAGTAGCTTAGGGATCTGAACCAAGGATAAATTCATATGAGCTTACTGAGCTTAATTATCTTTACCTAAGGATAGCCTGGCATAATATCTTCCCTATCTCTCATGTTCACACCATTCCTTTAGATAGGTGTGCTTTTCTTTATGCTTTCATCACAGATGGATCCATGTGTTTTCCCTCCCTATTCATTCAAACCATTGTTAGTATATATAGGAGGAAGTCCAAATCACAAAGGCTATTTTTTCCTATGTTTATATATAGGGTGTTGAACTTTCTTGGTTTAGAAGACCTTCTTGCACTAGAATTAGTTCATATCATTGCCCCTATAGGAGCCACTTTTCTCAGACAGTGACAAGCTTAAATAAAGAGTGCTAAACAAAGTACTAGGAAAAGAAACCATGAGGTGATGCTTCTACTACAACTCCTGCCTCTGGTGATCAGCCTACTGTGGAGGAGGTTCATGTGAAACCTACTGCAGTTGTGGATCTTGCTGTTGGTGGTGATGATGATACTACTGACCCTACAGTTACCTCTCCTCTCTCACTCAAGGCCATGATGGAGTCCTTTATGACTACTCAGGCGGCTCATGGACAGCTTCTTGATGAGCTACTCACAGAGGTTGCTTCCCTGAAAGCAGATTTTGCCAAGTTTAGGAGTGCTTTCCCGCCTTTTCCACCCTCTGATCCTTGATGGTTACCTTTGGCAATATGTAACGAAAAGGAGAAGTAGGATAGATTTTGTATTTAAGGGGAAAGCATAGAGTTTTTGTATTTAGGGGGAGTTATGAGTTTTGAGATTTTGTATTTTTGTTTATGTGGTTGTATATATTTATGTCTACTGTTCTTGTTTCACAAACATTGACGTGATTCTTGATTATGATGGTTATTGATGATGAGTTTATTCATTATGATATTACTGTCTCTCTTTATATGTCTTGTGAATTAAAGATCATATTATTTTTACTTTGGATTTGTACTGTATTTTCCACACATGAGTTTATAGTTTGTTTTTAGTGTTTCAGGAATTTACAGGTTAATTCTTTCAACAACTACTATCTATACTAGCAACTAATAGTTAGCAGTTGTGATAGAATTGTATTAGGGCAACACTTTGTAATTGGGTTGATGTTTGATTTGAGCAATTCATTTTGTATGTGTGTTTTGTCACAGATTTCCAAAGGGGGAGATTATTAGGTTCTAAAGATTTAGAATTAAATGTCTAGAATTCTATTTTGTATGTGTTAGCAAACCGAGAACAAAACATGTAGTCTATGTGTTAGGCATTTCTCAAAGGTGTATCTTTCAAGCTTCAAGTTCAAGCTAACTGCAAAAAAGAAGAGTCAGAATCTACCAAACTTGATCGATCAAAAATTATATTCGACCGATTGAAAATCGCAGAAATCAGATGCAGCAGAATTTTAAAACAAGGCCCAAGCCCGCAAAAATGTTTAGGTTTCAATCTAACTTGTCCTCATATAAAAGGGAAACCCTAGCTACATTTTGAAGACCTTTGGAAAACTTGTGCGTTACTCCTTGTGAGATCTAAGAGGTGTTGTACGTTCTAACTACACAAGCGTCTACTGGAGCAAGATCTACAATCAAGCATTGGTAGAACCTAATTGCTGCTACAAAGATCAACAATTGAAGGTGATTTGAAACTTTTGAGTGGGATCTCAAAGTCACAAGCGTGGATGCTTGTGTTGCAGTAAGTCCAAGAAGAGAAGGAGTCTGTGGATTCGGAGTTTGCACGTGGTCATGTCAGTAAATTACTACTGGAGGTAGTAATAGATTTAGGGTTAAATCTGATTGTAAAAACTTCGATTCTTTTATAGTGGATTTGCTTTACCTTAAGGATAGTTAGGTCAAATCCTCCCTAGGTTTTTACCTTGAGACAGTTCGTTTCATTGGTTTTCCTATGTCATCATATCATGGTGTTATTTACTTTCCATTGCTTTGCATGATATGATTTATTATTGTTTAACCTAGATCTAAATAATTGACCTAAGTAATCACTTAGCTAATATATTAGGTTAAACAGACTCAAGCCACATCAACATGTCCAAACCCAAGGCAAGGGCAAAACCCAATCAGACTAACACACACCCCAACATATGAACGAACCCATTTCAAAATAAACCCTAAAACAAAACCCAAATTTTCAAACCCTAGCAACCAAGAGGAAATTCAATCCATATAGGAGGAGAATAGAGAAATAAAATAGTAAATAGAATTGGTTTTGATCAACAGTCAAATCCCTAATTAGAGAACAACAAACAAGGAGAATAAAAACGTAGGCAAAGAATTCATGCTCTATATTTATACTTTTATTTTTCTGGTGAAAGGGAATTTAATTAAAACAAACTCTATATCTATACTAGTAGTCTAGGGCTGAGCATAAACCCATGGACCCAAGCCGCATGCCCAATCCAAAGGATGTTTTAGTCTAGGGTTGAGCATAAACCCATGGACCAAGTTGCCTACTCGATCCTAAGGGTCTTGGATAGGTTAGATGGATGCTCAAGTTGGACTCAACCCAAAAACTTGGGTGCACTTCAAGTATCAAGCTAATGTCAATTACAACCTGACCTACCCGAAAAAAAGAAAAACAAAAGCAAAACTGTTAGAAACTATGGATATTAATCAACGTAGTTCATAACATGGAGCAATCACTCCACAAGTATAAGTGCTTGTGGGATGTGGAAGGGGCAAGGGTCGGGGTTTAAGTCTCTTGAAGGAAGTTTCACACACATATACATTTAGATTAGGCTAGAGTAGAATTTCTATCTTGTATAAAAAAATAAAAAATAAAAAAGGGGAGTGAAGTACATGCAAACCTTAGATTTCATAGTCCCCACCAAACCGCTTCATTGTTAACATATGTAAAAATATCTACTACTATTGTTGTAGCCTCCCAGATCTTGATGCTACTTCAATTACACCTAAAATGGCAAGAACGTGGTCGTACATAAATTCTTGAGGTTTGGGGAGATCAATTATCTAATCTTTTTCAAGACATGGAAGCATTTGGCAAGTTGAAAATGGTATTTAAATTTTCATTTGGCATTTTTAATTTGACGAAAAGAATACATGACTTTGATTGGTCAATTAAGGATCCATAGCCAACCCTAAAATTTTGAGACTAAGAAATGAAATTTATCTAAAGAATGAATTTGCACAATCAAGTGTCATGGAAAATAGAATGGAAGAAAGGCGTGCTCTTGGATGTCAAACCCCCTACCCCTCTTATGTATTTTTATTACATACTTTGGATTGGGATCTCGATTTGTTTTCATCAGAGGCGAAGCTAGGAATTTTGGTTTGGGGGGACCGAGGTTAAAGTATCTCATAGTGAATCACAATTCAAGAAAAACTCAAAATACTACATATATGATTTTGTGCATTGGTTTAATCAATGTGATTCTTATTAGCACTTAACAAAACTGAATGACCAATTAAGTATCTTAAGTTCATTTTCCCTTCTAAGTTTCTCTTAGCCCTTTTAACAAGCATAAGTTCAAACCATTCAAGAAATTAAATATATAAATATAGCAACTACATCTACAAGAAGATGTAATATTTTTTGAAATTAAAAATAACAAAATCATTATAAGCCAATATGAAATTATATATAAAAATACAAGATGACTTTCACATTTAGTTGTTTGAGTAGAATAGAAGCCAAAACTGAAATTTTGGATAAAGCTTATCAATTGGTTTAATAAAAAAATATAAAAAAAATAAAAAATAAAATGAGAATACTCTAGTACCTCTCAAGATTTTGAAGTCATTTTTGCTAGTTCAAAATAAGCTCAACACTTTTTTTTTAGACAAAATTATATATGTTATGCAAAGAAAAGAGAGAATACAAAGCCAAAAGAATGGCCACAGCAAAATAGAGCAGAAAAATAGAGTAAGAAAAATAACAACAAATGTATTCAATACCAGAGAGCAATATTTACTAGCAACAAATGCGGACAACAATATCAGCTTACAACAAAGAGCAATATAACAACAATAAAGAGCAATATCAGCTTACACTAGATCAAAATATATATATATATATATATATATATATTGAAGCTTGGAAATTGAAAAAGTAAAATTTCTAATCAAGCCAATGGTCTGTTATGTGAAGGAGTTTCAACCATAAAGACTAATAATAAATGAGGACAAATATTAAAAGGTGAAAAGTAAGTTTAGAAAGAACACTAACATGGACTGATGGGGGCCAAATAATTTTTCATGTGGGGGCCAATTCTTAGAAAAATGGTTCAAGTATACAATTTTACCTACTTTAAATAATTTTTTAAAACTTAAAATATATATATAAATTAAAAAAAATTAAAAATTCAAAGGGCGGGGGGGCATGGCCCCCAGTCACCAACGTTGCTCCGCCCCTAGTTTTCATGATGTTGAAAGTTAGGACCATAAACCCATATGACCTCTTGTCAAACCCCAATTTGTGGGATTGGAAGTAGGTAGTGGATTGGTGTTACCTTCTTCAGAATATTCTACAGAAATATCTCTCTTTTTTTTTAGATTTTAACTTGTGATGTTTGTTAGTGTTAACGTATATTATGTTATGGGAATTAGGCCCAGCTAGGTTACTTGTATAACACACTTGTACTTGTACTTATACTACACTTTACTTGTACCACACACATATGCCTCCTATATAAAGGCACTGATGTATATTCTTTGATTTGAGAAATACATTACAACTCATTCAGTATTTCTAACATGATATCAGAGCCATTGCTCTAATTTTCTTGTATCTTGCAGTCTTGTTTTGTTGGTATTTTCCGCTGCCTCAACTTCTGTGGTCAATAAACCCTTTCACTGCCCTCTCCCAACAACTCCGCCGCCGTCAGAGGTCCTCAGGGTTGAATCTCCACCACTAGAAGCTCCTCTTCCGCCGCCAAAACCACTGCCATCATCGGATCTGTCACCTCTGACCTTCGATTAGGACATAAGATATATCACCGTGTAGATTTTCCATCGCTCTACACATAGCCGCCGGAAAAATCCACCTCTGACCATCAACGCGCCGCCACGCGCCGGCCAAAGTTTTGGCAAATTATTCCACGCGCTTCACGCGCCACCAGGGTAGCTCCGATCTTGTTACCGCTGACACCATCAGAATCGCCTTTCTCCGATCTGCATTTTCGGGAAAGAATCGACTTCATCGGACTGTCCACGCGCCCTCACGCGCCGCCCAAAGTTTCGGCGAATTTTATCCACGCACCCAATGCGGCGCTGGGTTACCTGCTGACGTCATCGCTGATGTCATAACTGCCACGTCAGCCCTAACTAACATCACCTGCTTACGTCATCGCCAGTCTGCCTGCTGACATCATCCGTTGACTTTTCTTTGACGGTTGACTTTGACTAGGTTTGACCGTTGACTTTTTGCAGTCCAGGTGCTCCTTACCCAGTTTTTCGCGTAGATTTCATTTTTGCAGTCCATTTTTGCATATTTTGCTTCTAAATGAAGAATAAGGACAGGTCTTCTTCTTGTTGCAATAATCGTCGCCGACAATCCAGCAAACGTTTTTGCAATTTTTGCAAAAGTTTTGGCCACAATATTAAAACTTGCTATCATCGCAATGAATCAGCTGTTTCAATTTTTGCTGCTTCTGTTGCTAACACTGAGAGTGTCCAACCAATGGCTCCCGTCTCTACACAGTCTAAGTCTTCAGAATACACTTTCACCATGTCCACAAATGACCTTAAAAACGTCATCGCCAATGTCATTCGTATAGTTGGTAATGCATCTTATTCCTCTTCTCTCTCAGCTTGATCTAGTATGTCTCCTTCCTCTTGGCTTATGGATTCCGCTTGTTGCAATCACATGACACCTTACTCGTCCTTATTTTTTAAACTCAAACCTGCACCACACCCTCTTAATATTCGCATAGCAAATGGTTCCACAATGTCTGGTCATACTATAGGTTATGTTTTGACCTCCAACATTTCGGTTCTTGGGGTCTTTAATGTTCCTGACCTTTTTTACAATTTATTTTTTGTGGGACAATTAGCTGAGTTGGGTTATTATATTATATTTGATTATTCTTGGTGTATTGTGCAGGATCCGAGGACGGGACAGGAGCTTGGGACCGGTCCTAGAGTTGGGCGTATGTTTCCCGTGGACAACCTTCATCTTCCACTTGTTGCTCTTGTTTCTGTTGCTGCAGCTGCTACAGTTTCTTCAATTCCTTCCCTTGCACTTTGGCTTGCTCGACTTGATCATGCATCTTCCTCTCGGGTACAACAATTAGCTTCTAGAGGTTTGTTAGGTTCAGTGTCTACAGAAAATTTTGATTGTATTTCGTGCCAATTAGGAACACAACCAGCTTTTCCTTTCAATACTAGTGAATCAATATCCACTGATATCTTTGATCTTATTTATTCTGATGTTTGGGGGCTTTCCTCTGTCTCTAGTATTGGTGGGTCTCGATATTTTGTTGTCTTTGTTGATGATTACTCTCGCTATAGCTAAATTTTTAATATGAAACATCGTTCTGAATTATTACAAGTATATTCTAATTTTGCAAAAAAGGTTGAAACTCAATTTTCCAAACGCATCAAAATTTTTCGATCTGATAATGCTTTTGAATACACTCAATATGCTTTCCAAGCTGTTTTGCATTCCTATGGCACTGTTCATCAACTAACTTGTCCAGGTACCTCTCAGCAAAATGGTAGAGCCGAACGGAAACTTCGTCATATTCTTGACACTGTTCGTGCTCTCCTTCTCTCTGCTAAAGTTCCTGCTCCTTTTTGGGGCGAAGCTACTCTTCATGCTGTTCATGCTATTAATCGCATTCTGAGTCTTGTTATCCAAAATCAAACTCCATATGAGCGCCTTTTTGGGTCACCTCCAGACTATCACCACCTTCACTCCTTTGGTTTTGCTTGTTTCGTTCTTCTTCAGCCACATGAGCATAACAAACTTGAGCCTCGGTCAAGGCTTTGTTGTTTTCTTGGCTATGGCAAAACTCAAAAGGGGTATCGGTGTTATGATCTTGTCTCTCATCATCTTCGTATTTCCCGTAATGTTGTCTTTTGGGAACATCGCCTCTTTGTCGAGCTCTCTCACTTCCGTGTCTCCCTATCTTCCTCCTCTGTTTTAGATCTTTTTCCGAATGAGGCACATATTCCTTCTGTAGCTGCTCTTGATCCTCCTGTAGTTGCTCCTGATTCTCTTGTAAACTTCTCTGTCCAACCACCAGATATCACTAATCCCTTTCCTAGTTCACCCTTTAATGAACAGGTGGAAGATGAACAGGTTAAAGACGAGCTACCCAACCCCAAACCTGAGCTTGGGTCCCCTGCTCCTGCTCCGCCTGAAGATCTTGCACAAGACATTCCACCTCGTCACTCGACTCGGGTAAGATCTATTCCTGCACATTTACTTGACTATCATTGTTACACTGCTCTTGCTACACTACACGAGCCTCACACCTATCATGAGGCTCCCACTGACCCTTTATGGCAGATTGCAATGAAAAAGGAACTTGATGCATTATCTAAAAACCATACTTGGGATTTGGTGACACTCCCCCCCCGAGAAATCTATGGTTGGTTGTAAGTGGATCTATAAGATTAAGACTCGCTCTGATGGGTCCATTAAGCGCTATAAAGCTCGTCTTGTTGCAAAAGGTTTTACACAGGAGTATGGGATTGATTATGAAGAGACCTTTGCTCTGGTTGCTCGAATCTCATCTGTCCATGCCCTCTTAGCTGTTGCTGCTGCCAATAAATGGGATCTTTTTCAGATGAATGTCAAAAATGCATTCCTTAATGGGGATTTAGGTGAAGAATTTTATATGCAACCTCCTCCTGGTCTCTTTGTTGACTCAAATAAGGTTTGTTACCTTCGACGTGTACTTTATGGCCTTAAACAAGCTCCACGAGCTTGGTTTGCCAAATTCAACTCTACCATTTCTCGCTTAGGTTACATGGCCAGTCATTATGATTCTGTCTTATTTCTTCGTCGCACTAACAAAGGCACTATTTTACTTCTCCTGTATGTGGATGATATGATCATAACTAGTGATGACCTCAGTGGCATTTAAAAACTCAAGGATTTTCTCAGTCAGCAATTTGAGATGAAAGATCTTGGACATCTCAGCTACTTCTTGGGTCTTGAAATCACTCATTCTACAGATGGACTTTATATTACTCAAGCCAAGTATGCTTCTGAACTCTTGTCTCAAGCTGGACTCACTGATAGCAAGACTGTTGACACTCCAGTTGAGCTTAATGCACATCTGACTCCCTCAGGGGGGAAACCATTGTCTAATCTCTCTCTTTGCAGACGATTGGTTGGCAGCCTAGTTTATCTCACAGTTACTCGTCCAAACATCTCCTATGCTGTTCATCAGGTGAGCCAGTATCTGTCTGCTCCACGATCAACTCACTATGTTGTTGTTCTGCGCATTCTTCGATACCTGAAGGGCACCCTCTTCCATGGCCTTTTCTACTCAGCTCAGTCTCCTCTTGTACTCCATGCATTCTCTGATGCTAATTGGGCAGGAGATCCCACTGATCGCAGGTCCACTACAGGTTATTGCTTTCTCCTTGGTTCTTCTTTGATTTCTTGGCGAAGTAAGAAACAAACTTTTGTGGCCCGCTCCAGTACTGAAGCAGAATATCGTGCCCTTACTGATACCACATCTGAGCTCCTTTGGCTACGATGGTTTCTTAAGGATTTGGGTGTGTCCACATCCTCTGCTACTCCCCTTTATTGTGACAATCAGAGTGCCATTCATATTACTCATAATGATGTCTTCCATGAACGGACTAAACACATCGAGATTGATTGTCATTTTATCCGTTATCATCTTGTCCATGGTGCTCCCCAGCTTTTCTCCGTCTCCTCCAAAGATCAACTTGCAGATATCTTCACCAAGTCACTTCCTAAGGGACGCACTCGTGATTTGGTTGACAACCTCAAGCTGGTCTCACATCCACCTTGAGTTTGAGGGGGGCTGTTAACGTATTTTATGTTATGGGCTTTAGGCCCAGCTAGGTTACTTGTATAGCACACTTGTACTTATACTATACTTTACTTGTACCACACACATATGCCTCCTATATAAAGGCACTGATGTATATTCTTTGATTTGAGAAATACAATACAACTCATTCAGTATTTCTAACAATTAGGTAGGATACAAAGTCGCAACACCAGCTCGTCGGAATATTGGGAAGGTGAGCCAAATTTTTTTGCACCAACTATTGTACATCATTATCTATTCTACAAGGATAGTAACAAGTGCACACATCTTAGTGCATACAATAGTACACATGCCAACGTGACAAGCACGCATTTGAGTGTACAAATATGTGTAATTGGGTGTGTCAAGTAAACGGTCATTCTACAATCACCTACAATTTTTCATGTCACATTTCAAGGTGCGGGGTTATAGTTTTAACATTAATTCAGGAGCCATTGAATCACTGGAGCTTGATTCATTCAGAAACTCTTTATTCCGTCAAGTTTTGTAGGTGCACTAAAAAGGCAAATGCCAATTATTTGAGTTCAGACTACAAGCAAATTACATTTTACCATTTTGAAAGACTCTGTGCTTGCATGTTTTGTAGTTAATTATCTGGTTCGATGTGTCTTATATCGACAATATACCTTTTGTTCAAAAAAAAGGTGTTCTCTGTGAAATTTAAATGCAATTTGCTAGTAATTTAAGGTTAGTACCTAGCTAGGCGCTCTTTGTGGAGGATCAAGGATGTGCTGGAAGTTATACCTGATGCAGTTGTGTATGAAGCTGCAGCCTCACGCATACAGAGACTAACAAAGGTATTTTTCCATGCATAATGAAACCGCCCATCTTGCTCTTGCTCTGTGGTATGCTATATTTTTAATCAGATACATGATGCATATATACATGCACAAGTAAAGAGGAATGCATGGAAGCACACAAAATTGACATCTTACCTATGCTTTTGTATGATTATAACAGCTTATATGGCAAGCATATAATAGATGCATGGAGTTGTCTATTAATTTTCTTACCAATAACTGGATATAAATGTATTTTTCCTTTTGTCATTAGGTAGTTCAATGAGGATCATGTCTTATTTCTATGAGCTGCTTTGGAGATACGTGAAGTGAACTTTTCCAGCCTTCTATCAAAGAGAACATTATGACACTAACCTGATCAGACATTATGAGCTAAATGGGATTTAAGGTCTCCCATGGAGCACTCCCAAGTTAAAGAAGCTAAAGTTGACAAATATTTGATCACCCCTAGTAAAAAAAATCATTTTTTTTTCTTAAATTAAAAATCCACCAAAGTACTAATCCATCTATTTCCTTGTAGCAGGATTTTTTGGGCACCCAAAATGTGACTTCTGTAAATGAGCATGGAGAATATCCTGACTTTGAAAGACCTTCTAGATCTGAATAGGGTCAGAGCAAAAGAAGAAGTTATGGCAGCCAGAGATTCAAACCAAGGAATAGGGGAACTGAGGATGATTGGGAACTTCTGAAGGATTACTTGTGATCTTCAGGGTTTACCTGCTGGCTCCCGTGTAGACACATGTACATTCTCGTTGCTGTCTTTCCTCAATTGTCATGCCATTCATTTTCTCCCTTCTGTTTGGATAGCTTAAAGTGCTTTCACATTTATGGGTTGGAAGCTGGTGGACTTTTGAGGGTCCTGAGTTTACAATGCTTTCCTGGATTCATTTGGTTAGCTAATAAAGCAGATACGTAATACAAGAGCAATGTGATAAACAAGACCAATTGGGTTCTTTGTCTTGTTGAATAGGTAATATTACTTTTTTTTCTTTTTTCTTTTTTATCTGAAAGTAGTAGATATTTCATAAAACAGGGCAACAGCACAACGAAGATACATCACGCTGAACTTGAGTAGTAGATATTTCATTTTGTTGAATTAGTATTCATACTTGACTCTTTGCATTATGCTCTATGACAACAAAGCATAGAAAAAAATGAACTGTTTATCTTGGGAAAAAAATACAAAGGATCCTATAAGTGCACTGGACAAAAACTTTACCCTCAATATAACTATTTATACACACGCACACAGTGTCTTTTTGGGTTAACAGTTTGCAACCCTCCCAACACCGCCAACCACACCCCCCACACCCCCCCCCCCCCCCCCCAACAACACCCCTTTTTCTATTTCCTGAGAGTTTTTGTTCAGAAATTAGATAATTCGAAGTGCCTTTGCTGCATTGCATTTCATGCATGTAAAGTTTGTTTCCTCCATATTAACAGAAATATTGCCTCTTTCATGATGCCAAAGGTTTTCAAAACAAAGATATCTATTTTAGACAACTTAATTGCTGATAATGATATTTAATAGAAACGCTTTTTGAAGTTATTGTTATATATGAATGACTAATATCTCAAATAATCTCTGTTTCAGCTTTCTGTTTTACAATCAAGAATAACTATTCATCAAGAGACCACTAGCTCTTCCACGGACAAACCCCGGCCATCATTAAAGACCCTCAACTCCTACTTCTAGGCCTCAAATTCCGGCAAACTTGAATTCCCCCCTTCTTCTAATGAAAACTAGACAAGTCTATTGCAGATGACGTCTATTTCGCTCACCTTGTTTTCTCTTCATGTGTTGCTTAAACCCTGTGTCACTTGGTTCAAGGGTGTTTCATCTTGTACTAAATCAAATGCTCATCAAGCAAATGACTAGAATAAAATAGAAGGTTTTGTATCTAACAAAGTTATTCTATTCCATATCTGGGTTCCTTTTTTTTCCTGTCTAATGTTTTTTCATCTTTCCAGATTAATGTCCCTATATCAAACGGGCAACTTCGATGGCTTGTTGGCTCTTTTGAATAATCAGCAACTAAGTATTCTAGTTTTTTAATTTGTCTTTGTAAGACCAGTATTTATTTTTATTTCAAGTGCTTTCGAGAAATTGAATAGCTTTAGATTTACCAAATGGAAGACTGTTGTGAGATGTCATTTTTTTCCCCTTCACGTAGGGAAGGGTGTTGTAGATGGCGCCTCAAATATTTGTAACATAAGTCTCTAGTATTAAATTTGTTCCATTAAATTTGAGATGAATGAAATCTCATCATTTAAAAATGACTGTGATGCCAAGAGTTTTGTAACTCAATTAGCATCTCTTTATACACAAAGTGTTTGGGTTTCAAATGGGAGAAGAGATTCAAGCTGTGGGTTTAGCGGTATATTATAACTATCTAAAAATATATATATTGCTTACTACCAAAACTTATTAATGATTATTCATGTATAAAAGAGGAAAACCAATCAACACAAATATCAGATGTTATCTAACAGAACTTTTTTTCATATTCAACGTAGACAGAAGTCTTCTTAGGACCATATCACCTAGAATGTAAAGGCTCCCAACACTTCATAATGGAATCTACATGCAAAGATAGTTTAAATATATGTAACTGCTTATAAGTTTTATGCTTACCCCACAAGATAGAAATGTACCAACCTTAGTGGCTCCTAAATCAGACGTAACACCATTGAAATTTGATATCAAGGTGTCCATAGTTTGGGAATGGAATTCCAGTGACTAATAAATGTAGTAAAAACAACGATTCAGCTAGGAGTAAATCAAATAAGCAAAAGAGAGTCATTAATAATTTTGATTATATAAAATTTGCAATATTGATTGCAGGTCATTCAAACCAACAAAAAAAAAACTATTATATGTTTGAAGGAAAAAAAAAACTAGCAAAACAGAAAGTTACTAAAATCAATTAAGATCATCACTCAACCATGACAAAAATGAAGGAGGTAAGTCCCTTGCTGGTTTATAAAGCAGTGGTTCATAAGGCGGCGGTTCATAATTAGTGCTCATGGGACAGCGAGATTCTTTCATCATACACAGGATTAGGGCATAGCAGTTGACAACTCGAAGGCCACACTCTATGACGACAGATAAAAGCCTTGAACATGAAACCTTCAAAGGTTTTCATAGTGTACTCAACAGCAGCAACAGTAACAGCTCAGGACTTGGCCTCAAAATGAATTTTAATATTAAGCCCAGCAGCGAGCATTACCATAATCTTCACAAGCCTCACAAATTCAAAATCCGTGCCCTACACCAATTTGTTCAATTCAAATTGAAGATTATTTAGTACTATATAGACCGGTAGACAAATAGATAGATAGATATAAGAAGAAACAAACCTTAACTTCGTTGTAGCACTCTAACAGCATCTCTCCATAAAGAGAATATTCATATTGTTCCTCCTCAGAATGCTGAGGATCAAGCAAGTTTAATATTCTGATTAGTTACACATCGCAGAACATACTATACAACAAACCAAGTTTCAAAACAGACGCACACAATGTTGTGCTTGCACATACCTTTGTATATGGGAACCATTTTGGCCTAGGGTAAGCAGTGGTGACGGTAGGGGCAGGGGGAAGGGTAGGATTAGGATTAGGGGGAGGGATTTTAGAAGGCCTTTTTCATGTTCAAAAATGAAGTCTTCATAGTCTGAAAAGATTATGTCCTCATAGTACTCCTCATTTGCCATCATTCAAGGCCCGTTTGGTAGTCCATTTCAAGCAACCTTTTGAGCATTTTAAACACACTTACACACATTTTTTCATCCACACATATATCAAAAATTCCCAAACAACATTACTCAAACTCCTCTACCAAACACCCCCTCAATCTTTGTAAAAATAAATAAATAAATAAAAGAGTCAGTAAACATCCACAAACAGAGAGGAGAGTAGAAGTTTTGATAAACGTCGATCGAAACCCTAGTAAGAAATCAACAAAACCAAACTAATCCAAAATTGAAAGGGCACGCTACAGAGCGTAAACAGAATGCTTATTAATAAATACGGGGCATACGGCAAGCGTTTTGATGCTGAATCATTGATGAAATTTAAGTAAATTACAAATTGCCCCCCTTCTAACTTATTGAAATTCAATTCACTGTGTTTTTGGCCATGGAGTTTCAAATAAGCCCAGTTGATTCCTAAAGTTTCACAAATGAGTGGTATAATTTCATTTTTTTTACATCAACAAAGAAATTAACAAAAGATTAGCTTCCCAAGGATTTGATAGATAAGTATTCCTGTTAGCTCGTGTAAGATGGCATAAGTGTTGTAATAAAAATACATTTTGCACAATGGATGCATAATTGATGTGAGTGATTTTTAGAGATGGTTGGGCAATAATAAAAATACATTTTGCACAATGAATGCATAACTGATGTGAGTGATTTTTGGAGATGGTTGGGCAAAATTTGGCACTTGTGCAAATATACACAAGCACTTTTTTTATCATTTCATTTTTTTTTTTTTTTTTTTTTTTTTGCGTTTCCTAAGGATGAATGAAGAGAGAAAATGAGGGTTCTAGTATGGAGAGAGAGAGAGAGAGAGAGAGAAACAATTTTAAAAAATAAATAAAATTTGATATTTTAATGAAATAAAGTATAGAATAAATAATCTAATGTGGGTGTTTTAAAAAAGAGATTAAATTATATTGCTAAAATATAAATATATCTAATCACACAAGATAACATCTCGATAAACAAAATATTTCATGTTTTAAGTAAAAAGTTGATGTGGTGTTATTAGATAGGTAAGATCTATTGAATTTTAAGTAAAAGACTAATGTAACAATTTCTTATTAGATGATGTAAAACATGAGTTTTACTTTTTACACCCCATCTATACCAAAATCGAACTCTGTGAAAAATGGTTAAGTAAAATAGGGAAAAAAAAGTTCTTATGCTAAAATAAACCCAAAAAGAAAATGCAGACATGTCGTCTCGTCATTCAAAAAAAAATTATATGTTCGAATAAAGAAAAATTCTGGTGTCACACCCAAAACCACAACTTTGCCCATAACTCGCTACATGTGTGAATTGTGGGCAAAGCTATAGTTTTAGGTGTGGCACTAGAATTACTCTTGAATAAAACCATAAAAGTGGAAACTCACTACAATCAAAGGGCGAACAACTCTGCAGCAATCCCAACTTAGTGATAACTCCCTTTTCCAATGAAAATCCCACCACCCACAATGTTTTAAAAGGGAATTGAAGTGTTCAAAAAAAAGGGAATTGAAGAGTAACAAAATATGTTCATTAGTGGTTTTCAATGGATATCGACAAAGTGTTTAAAATGTCATGGATTATAAACAGGGCTGGCCCAATGCCAAGGCCTAAGGCCTCACTAAAAAAAATTCCCTTAGGGAAAAAGGCCCCACTTTCCATGGTTATAAAGCCCAAATTTTTATAAAATTATATATATTTTTAGAGGTTGTACATTTTTTTTTTTATTAGTGATGTTAAGAATACTACAAATTTTACTATTGGCTTATAAATTGTCATGTTATTAATTACAAAAAAGTGATATAGATATTCATTAATTAAATTGATAGAGTTCATCAATGAGAGTCAATGTCACATTATATGTTGAACATTTTATAGTGCTTTTAATTAGCGCATTTTTTTTTTCATTTATATTAAGACTCTCAAAGTACGAGACCAATAGAACCTTAACCCAATTGAAACCTTAAAATGTTTCAAAAAGATGTTGTAAATATGCTAAATCATCAATTATAGATTAACCTCTCCTAATAGTATAGTTTGAGACTTTAATTTTTGTAAACTGATATCCTACAAAATTACATACCAAGTAATATCTATCTCTCTCTTTTAAAAACAAGATATAAAACAAAAATTAGATTACAACTTTACTTAATTATGCATCGTCATATATCTAAAATAAAGTATCTTTTTTAATCATAATATATTTTTATTAATATTTATAGTTCAACTATGATATTCAATTCTCTATATGAAATTAACACTAGTTTAGTTGTATTATTCATCAAATTATGTATTTAATGTATCAAATTAACCTTGATTTGATTAGTGTTAAATAATTTTGTTTAATTAATATTTACATATTAAAGGTCCCACATAAATTTTTCGCCTTAGGCCTCAAATTATGTTGGGTCGCCCCTGATTATAAAGCCTGGTGCTAAAAATGATAAAACTGCTTTTTATTTTTATTTAAGTGCTTTCAAGAAACTGAATAGCTTTAGATTTACCAAATGGAAGACTTTTTTGAGATGTCATTTTTTTTTCCCTTCACTTAGAGAGGATGTTGTAGATGGCGCTTCAAGTGTTTGTAACATAATCTTTAGTGTTGAATTTGTACCATTAAATTTTAGATGAATGAAATATCATCGTTTAAAAAATTGACACATCTTTAGACACAAAGTTCTTGAGAGTTTAGGAAAAAAGAGATTCGAACTGCGGGTTTAATAGTATATTATAACTATCTCAAAATATATATATATTGCTTATTACCAAAACTAATTAATGATTATTCATATATAAAAGAGGAAAGCCAATCAACATATAGATCAGAAGTCATCAGTTGACGAAATCGCTAGATCCTTGTTTCCCATACACCAAAGACATGAGTCATACTAGAACCATATCACCTAGAATGTAAAGGCTCTCATCACTTTATGGAATCTACATGCAAGGATAGTATATAAACAAATGCAACTGCTAAATCAGATGTAGTACCATTGAAATTTGATATCAAGGTGAGGTGTACATTGTTTTTGTTTAAATGGAATTCCAGTGACTAATAAATCTAGTAAATGCAACGATTCAGCTAGAAATAAATAGGAGTTAATCATGCAGGCTAAGAATTTTGAGCCTTTGAAAAGAAATAGCAGATTTCCTAAATGACTAATGATATATCTCAGTCAATCTCAATTTAATTCACTGGAGATTACATCTTTCAATAGTCCTAGCTTAAGACAAGGCAAAAACATTCGAGTAAAGCATGCAAACATCAAGTAAAACCTATGAATTCTCATTCAAAGAGAAACCTTTTTCTCTGCCTAATCCAATTTTGCCCACCCCAAACCCAATTTTGCCCACCCATTTGAGATTATGGGTCTGTTTGGATAGAACTTATTTTGCTGAAACTGAAAACTGAAAACCTTTTTTTTTTTCTTTTTTTTTACAAGATAGAATTCTACTCTAGTCTAATCTAAGTGTATATGTGTGTGAAACTCCCTCCTGGAGACTTGAACCCCAACCCTTGCCCCCTGCACTCTACAAGCACTTATACTTGTGGAGTGACCATCGCACCAAAGGAGTGCGGTGGTGAAAAATGAAAACTAAAAACACTGTAGCAAAATAATTTTTAAATGTGTGAGTAGTATTGTGAGATCCATTTTTAATGAAAAAAAAATGCTGAAAAATGTAATTTGTAAGACCCATGAATAGTGCACAAATGCATGTTCACTGCTGACTTAGTCAAAAGGTGTGGCTGAAGCAAAAAAAAAAAAAAAAAAAAACTGAAAACGCAAAACGCAAAACGCAGCAAGAAACGCAGATCCAAACCGCACCTATATACCCAACCCAATTTTACCCACCCCAAACTCACCCATTTGACACCCCTAATCACCACCCAACCTTGAGAGTCAGGGCAAACACGGATGACCTGCCACTTCATAAGTGCACACAAGGCGGCGAGATTCTTCATCATACACGTAGTCAGGAGGATCAGGGCATAGTAGTCGACAAGTCTCGGGCCACACTCTATGACGAAAGTTACAACACTTGAACACGAAACCTTCAAAGGTTTTCAGGGTGCACTCAGCAGCAGCAGCAGCGGCGTTGGACTTGGCCTTAAATTGAATTTTAAAATTTACGCCAGCGGCGAGCATTACCATCATCTTAACAAGTCTCACAAATTCAAAATCCGTGCCCTACACCAACCAATTTGTTCAAATTGAAGATTAATAAGTATATACATATAGTATAGACAGATAGATAGATAGAGAGATATATAGAGATAAAGAAGAAAAAAAACCTTAACTTGGTTGTAGCGGTCTAACAGCATCTCTCCATAGACACAACATTCATATCGTTCCTCCTCAGAAATCTGAGGAACAAGCAAGTTTAATTTTTTTTATATATAAAAAAATTTAAGGAAAAAAAAAAAAAAAAAGCCTTCTATTCTTCTTTTCCTAATAAAAAAGAAAAGACCCACACATTGCACATACCAAACAAGAAGAAAAAAAGAGAGGCAGAGAAATATAATATACCTAAAAGAGCCTTGAGAGTTGAGAGAGAGAGAGTAGAGAGCGAGAGTGTGTGTATAAGTACTATTCCAAAATTGAAAGGGCTGCGCGAATTAAGCTACAGGGCGTAAGTTGAACGCTTGGTTGATACGGCAAGCGTTTTGATGCTGAATGAATCATTGATAAATTTTAATTAAATTACAGATGGCCCCTTCTAACTTTGATTGAAATTCAATTCACTCCTTTAATTTCACTTTGGTCAATAAAGCTTTCTATAATTTCAAAAATGTGAACTATTTTCCTTGCATCGGTAAAGAAATTAACAAAAGACTAAGGATTTGGTGGATAAGCATTCACATTTAGCTCGTGTAAAATGGTATAAGGACCAAATTTTTCGTAACTAACTTCAAAAATTACTCACATCAGTTTATGCATCCATTGTGCAAAATGCATTTTTGTTACAGTACTTTTGCAAATATACATAAGCACTTTTTTGTGCATTTCTTTTTTCTTTTTCTTTTTTCTTTTTTTGCAATATGTGAGAATGAAGAAATGGAGTAAATGGTGATTGTAATATGTAAAAATAGAGAAACAATTATATAAATAAATAAAATTTTATATTTAATGAAATAAACTTTAGAATAAATAATCTAATGTGGGTGTTTTGAACAATGATTAAGTAAAATGGAAAAAATAGGTTCTTATGTTAAAATTTTTCTTTAAAAAAATTGTACGACTTGATGTTAATACTTAGGGTGGTTTTAATTTTTGGTACAAAATACACTATGAATTGGAGGCTCGGAGCTGTCATTTAGGGTGAGTTTGAGGTTTTTTTTTTTTTTTTTTTTTTTTGAGTCTTTATCAAAGCATTTCTAGTAGAAGACTAACGGGAAGTCTTAATTGAATATGTTAGATTAGAGGAATCAATTGAATGAATGAAGTTAGAGACCTGAGTTGAATTTTGGTCAAATATAAAAGGTGCCAAAACAAAAAATGTGGACATGCGGTTTAAGTGGTAGGTTGTCAACAAAATTTATTGACACTTATTACTAAGGGTGGCAATTCGTATTCGAGTGTCGAGTTTGTATCATGTTGACTCATGAGTATTCAACTATATAGGTCAACCCTAATCCGACATGTTTATTAAATGGGTCAATATTTTTCAATCCTAACACAACTCATTTATTAAACAGGTCAATCGTGTCGACCTGTTTATCAAATTTTATCAAAATGAACAAAAAAAAAATTAAGTATTAACCAAATTGATATGAATTATGAAAAACAAACAAAAAAAATATTTTTAATATAAAATTTAGAACTAACGAGTAATTGTATCACAAATAATCATTCAAAACAAAAACATATCTCAATATCACAAATAATCAATCATAATATGTCCCAAAAAAAAAATCACAACAACTAATAAGTTTATATACCTAAGGTTTGAGGAGTATATTGGTAAAATGTTATTCAATTAAATGAGTCAAACAGGTTAAACGGGTTCCATGTGATAAATACCATGGTTTTGAAACCCTGACTGGATCGTACGATCCGACTGGAAAAACCTCGAACTACTTATTTTTGCAGTTCTTTTAGCCTCAAGAACCGCTCTATGGGAAAAAAGCAGGGATCCGTGTGAACCGCGATCAAACCTCACAGTTCTAAGAACCGTGATCAGACTGCTTCTCACGATTCCCTACTTCCCTTTGAATCTGAACTTTTAAAAAAAAACACACACACACACACACACACAAATACACAAAAACAAGCTTTAAATTTTGCTTTCAGAGTACATCATGCAGCTTCCTCTCTTCAAAAACTCTTCTCTTGGGCAAAGCAAACTTTAAATTCTGCCACTGCCATCTCCAACATCATAGCTTTAAATTTTGGCTTTGTTATCTCCCAGTAATGTGTGTGTGACAGGGTGAAAGTATGAGAGAAAGAGAATGAGAAATAGAGAGCTAGAGATGAAGAAAGAAAAAAAGAAGCAGAGAGGAGTCAAAG
The DNA here is from genome assembly GCF_932294415.1 of Quercus robur. NCBI lineage: Eukaryota > Viridiplantae > Streptophyta > Magnoliopsida > Fagales > Fagaceae > Quercus > Quercus robur. The sequence continues at coordinate 16,749,856 of NC_065540.1, forward strand.
GACACGTTGTGTGGAGGAAGAGTTCTAGAAAAAAAAAAAAAAAAAAAAAAAAACAAGATGAGATGAGTGGGGATGGGAATGGGGATACAAGTGTGGAGGAGAAAAAACAAGAGAAAAAAAGAAAAAGAAAATGGTCCGTATAGATGCAAGGAAAGAAAGGAAAAAGAATAAAAAATTACAATCAAATGTTACCACAATATTTTCACAATATTTTATAATAAATTTTAAGTAACAAATTGTTATTACTTAATATTGGTGAGTAAAAAAATAATTACAATGATAGATTCAAATTAAAACTAATAATAAATGTAAATTTTGTTGTAAAAATATTACTAAAAATGTTATAGAAGTACAATTTCAATACTCTGATGTTGTAGAGCCACCCACCCACCCATCCACCCACGTGCTTTGATTGGACAATGCTACTTTAATTCAAAATTTTGTACTATAACCAAGACTTGTCAACATAGAATGGAACAAAGAGTTTTTATTATTATTATTATTATACTTCAATTTTTGTTCCAATTATCTAAGTGCATCACTGCATCTATTGTTTTGCTTTTGTTAATAAAATGGCATGTTAAATAAATTATGGAATTTTTATGAAAAATATATTTTATTTTATTTTTCTATTTTTCTATTTGTATTAATTTAATATATTTATTTATATTTTAAATAATTATTAAATTAATTATGATGTCATCATAGTTCAACATCGGTCCGACCTTCAAAACCTTTTTTTTTTTTTAGAATCTTCCGATCTTCAAAACCTTGAACCTCTTCTTTAACAGTTCATTGAACGGTCCGATGTTGAAAACCACGACAAATACTGACCCAATCCATTTATTAAATAAGTTAGTCATGTCAACTCAAATATGACACGAGCCAACTAAATCTCAACTCATAACCTATTAATTTCATGTCGTTTCATGTCGAGTTCACGAGTCGTATCCAATTTTAGCATCCTTAGACATATATTTTCATAACGCAACTTCGTTTCGTTGCTATAAAAAGTACCTTTCAAGGACAATACTTTTGCCTAAACACCCACAAAGTCGCCACAACAATCACTTTGAAAACGAAAAGTACAAAACGAAGGGCGTTTTTTCCGTTGATTCCTTAAAAAAACCGAGGAGCCCACTGGAACAGAAGACGAGAACATTAAAAAAACCACGGAAATGGGGAACTCTCTGTCTTTGAAAAACCAAGGTCCACGCAACTTTCTTCTTCTTTTCCCTTTACCAAAACATTTATATATTCTTTACATTCATCATCAGAGTCACTGTGCTTGTTCAGAATCAGAGTGTACAAGAAATTGAATGAAACCAAAACCAAGGATCGACATTATCATGTGGAGGTTCATGGGATCAAGATTAACTGGTTCAACAAGGTGTATGTCAACCTCAACCAGGGCCCTTTGTAGGTTTGGTTGGTGGGACCGTGTGAGCCCAGCTGCTAAGGACCCCATCACTGGTGTCACTGAGGCTTTTCTTGCTGACAATAATCCCCACAAGATCAATCTCGGAGTGGTACACTTTTTTCTTTTATAAATTATGTTTCCCCCCTTTTTTTTTGTGTGTATTTCTGATTTGTATGTGATACTGGTTTTAATTACAGGGAGCTTATAGGGATGATGAGGGGAAACCAGTTGTTCTTCAATGTGTTAGAAATGCAGAGGCAAAGATTGCTGGTTGTGATTTTATGTGAGTTTTAATTGTTGGGTGTTCTTTGATTGAGCTCAATCTTTCTTCTTCTTCTTCATTTGTTTTTGCTAAAATTCAATTTAGTTCTTTGACTTTTACTTTATGTCAAATTAGTTCTAAGGTTTAATCTTTGTAAATTTAGTTCCTCACCATGTAACAATGAGTCAATCTAGCCCTTATGTCCAAGTCTGTTAGCAAACAATTTCGTATAAATATTCTTTATTTTATTAAAATATAATTGAAAACATAATGAGATGTGCCATTTAATAAATTGATGATGACATGTACCATTTAATAGATTGGTGAGTAGTAGTTTAAAAAAATTTGAAAAATTGTTATAATCTAGTAATAGTCAAGGAACTAAATTGATTTATTTTCCCTACTTCCAAGTATCATATTCTAGTGTGATTTTGTTAGAAATGTTGGTAGGGAGTCAAATGCTACTGCAGTGGGTTCAAAATTGGTGGAGGAGAGTGTGAAACTGGCTTATGGAAAAGATGCCAATGTTGTAAAAGAAGGGACTTTTGCTGGGCTCCAAGCTCTTTCAGGTACTGGTGCATGTCGTCTCTTTGCTGAGTTTCAGAGGCGCTTCCATCCTGAATCACCAATTTATTTTCCTGATCCAACTTGGTCCAAGTAAGCTTGTTCTGTACTCTTTGAAAAGGTTTTTCATTTTGTATGTTGATTTCACTATTTTATTATTATTGCTTTTAGATTTGATGAGTTGTTATTATGGTTAAAATACTTGTTTCTGCATCGACTTGGAATAAAACATAACTTGATCAATTAATCATTGCTTAAGTGCTTTGGGGTGTAAATCAATTCTTTTTTTATTGTGCATTTCATAGCCACCCCAATATCTGGAGAGATGCCCAAGTTCCAGTAAGAACCTTCCAGTACTACCATCCTGTTTCGAAGGGTTTAAACTTTGCAGCTCTCATGGATGATATAAAGGTATAAGAGTCTACTTGGATTTGTTAGTCATGAGGTTGAGGATGATACTGTTTCTATTGATGCAAAATAGATGTCATGCTTTCTAAGCATCTAACGCTTCATGCCACTCAAACAATAGAAGCTTATTTGTTCAATCAATAATGAATATGCTACATTTAAGGACTTTTTGTTTGAATATAAAATCCCTTTGGAACATTGTAATGTCAATAAGATGGTCCTTTTTGACAATCTTTTGATGGAAAGAAAGTAAATTGAGTGTTTTAGACTGCAGTCAATTAGAGAGGATTTTAACTTTTTCTTATTCTTTCACCAAAGGTATAAACTCATGCATATCACATGCATTTTACAAGTGTTCGAATTTTGAGTCGAAACATGGAATCAACCAGTACCCACTTCCGTAGTCTTTAGCCAATGGAATATTTTTTGCCTACATTATCAATTGACTGCTGTGTATTACCTTATACAACAATGGAACAAAGGAAATGATTGACCGTCTTTCATTTATTTCATTCGATGGTGTTTAGAATGCCCCAGATGCTTCCTTTTTTTTACTACATCCTTGTGCTCACAATCCAACTGGAGTTGACCCTACTGCAGAACAGTGGAGGGAGATCTCATATCAATTTAAGGTAATTTGTTAAATATAGTCTTTACTATATTTTTCTATATCTCTAATCATTTCAATCATTTTTCAGGTAAAGAGTCACTTTCCCTTCTTTGACGTGGCTTATCAAGGTTTTGCAAGTGGAGATCTTGACATGGATGCCCAAGCAATCCGGATTTTTCTTGAAGATGGACATTTGATAGGCTGTGCTCAGTCCTTTGCCAAAAACATGGGTTTATATGGACACCGAGTTGGTTGTCTCAGGTAATGAATTAGTGAGCACTTTGTCTAAAAAAATATGAGAATCTCTATCATTTTAATCAATGGGCAACAGCCAGTAGGTAATGGGGCAGTATATGTAAAATGTCTTGGAAAACAAATTTGGATGAGACAGAGCAATGCACTCCCTTGCCATACCCATATAGATTCAATCTTTAGGTGGACAGCAAGTACTACCTAAATAGTTAATGTGTTATTATGTTACTGAAATTGCTCTCAATCTGTCTTTTGGTGTGGAATTTAGCATTTGTCACTTCTTCTTACCCCGCTTAAAATTTTAGTGTTCTTTGTGCTGATGCGAAGCAAGCAGTTGCAGTTAAAAGCCAATTGCAGCAGATTGCCAGGGCAATGTACAGCAATCCTCCTATTCATGGTCTATTGCTAGTCTCTACAATCTTGAGTGATCCAGAGACCAAGGCGCTTTGGGTCAAAGAGGTGAAGGTAATGAAAACTTTCATATGTTTGTTTTGGTCCATTTTTTTTCCTCTTCCATTTGGAGTAGGGACTAATATGTGCCTTTATTGATAACCTTACACTATAATATAAGGTCATGGCAAATCGTATTCAACAAATGCGGTCTACTCTGCGTGAAAGTCTTGAGAAGTTGGCTTCTCCTCTCAACTGGGAGCACATAACTAACCAGGTTGGGTGTTTGTGTATGTCTGTTTTGGACCAGTATATGCTTGTTTCATGACTGAAGTTTTTTAGTGTGGTTTCACAACAAAATTTTTGACTAGTTGGGCACAAATTCTTGTTAACTCACTGCTGTGCTATGCTATAGGTTGGGATGTTTTGCTTCTCTGGCTTAAGTGCTGATCAGGTTGATCGGCTAGTGAGGGAATTCCACATATACTTGACTCGGGATGGACGTATGAGGTATATTTATTTTTGAAAAATTAAGATTTTTGTTGTTTGTACTAATTCCTTTTATTTTAATTTTTTTTATAAAAAATGCCATAAACTATTTCTACCTGTACTTATACATCATCATTGGCAGCATGGCGGGTGTAACTACAAGCAATGTGAGTTACTTGGCAAATGCAATACATGAAGTTACAAGATATAATTGAGAAGCCTCAAATGTCTGTTAACAGGAGTCTTTAATATTACATTTGTACCATTTATTTTGAGATGGTTGAAATCCCATCCTTTACACATGATGTTACTTACTACCAAAACTTAATAGTGATTATTCAGGAATATAAGAGGAAAGCCCATGAATACATATATCAGATGTTATCAGCTATTGCTGAAACTATGGTCCAGGCTCACAAATGATGAAATTGCTAGTTCCTTGTTTCATTTACACAGCAAGCAAGGTTCTTATTGGGACCATATCACCTAGAATTTAAAGCCTATTACACTTCCTATAATCTATAGATTTAGAACATTCCTTGTGTGGAACCTATATCCAAGGATAGTTTAGATCTGTGCAACTGCATTTAAGTTTATATTTATCCCACTTTTGGCATGATAGAATGTACCACCTTAGAAAAGTTCTGGCTTCTAAATCAGATGCTGCAACTTTGATTTGGACTTGTCATTTTATCTCTTATTTCTTTTACATGATTTAGGACCATTTAAAATTTTAAATGACATATTACTAGATATACTCTTAGATTGTTTCATAAAAAAAAATATATACTCTTAGATTTGAAATAATTAAATAAAATGAGATACATCCATTTGAAATGAAGAGAATACTATTTCAAAGAAAGCAAGAAAAAATAGTGCACACATTTCCTCGTCTTGTCTACCATCAATTGCAGGACTTGTAGCATAGGCTAAACTGTAATTCTTGATGGAATTCCTGTCTCGATGCCAGAAAATGATAAAAGAAACTGACAACAAATGGAAGATTGTGGTACTGTTAAAGATCATGGTACACTTAATCTTGAGTAGAAAACTACTACTCATGCAGATAAGCATAAAAGTTAAAAGCAAAACAAATCAATTTGCTATTTGACACCAGAATTGTTTTGAATCCATGGAACGTCTGGGGTGAATGCATCAAGGAATAGGTTGTCTTGTTTCTGTCTAAAATATGCCTTACAAATGATGGCCCAGAAGCACATGGAGCCACCAGGGACAAAGTCCAAGTTGCTAGCAGATGAGGTGCCCACAATTTATGGATAATGAACGAAAATGACTTGAAGAAGTCTTTGTTTGTTTGATTAATATCCCAGTCTCTGCCTTTCAATTTCGTAAGGTTGTTCAGCCTTTTCTTCATTAATTAAAATGCGAACAATAAGAGATCTTTAGGATATGTTTCTGGCTTCCATTTTCTTGGTTGATTAAAAGAATAAAGGATTTTCTTGGAACATCTCAGGGGACGTTAATGGCTTTTCCTCTTACTAAAATACCAAATTAAGGATAGGATTTTTCCCTAACTATTGACATGATTTATTGTGATTGGCACATAGTGAAAATAGTTAGTGGTGAGTTAAGATAGAAATATGATATTAGTGGTAAACTCGAATAAAAATAATGTTGCTCTAACCATGAAAGACTAAATATTTTTATCATTACTCAATCATAAACTGTTGTCAAAGGAAAATGGTGAATATGAAAACTATGATAAGACAACACCATGTGCTATGAAGCAAAAAAGGCCAATAGGCTTCATGTCTTGTGAAAGCAAAAGGTCTAATAGGGTAATAGACATCAGCTGTACATTTGTTGAATTGGTTTTTTCATTCACAAGTGCGATCTTTTGCATTGTTTGTTGGGTTCTAGAGCAACAAGAACCCTGCTCGCTAGGACTCCGTGACATCCAAAAGTTATATTAAAAAAAAAAAAAAAAAAAAGCAATTCACTTTACGCTGTGCTAAATTGATTCAAGCATGACCAAATTGATATCACTCAAAAGCAAAATGATTGTTAAGACCATAATCTTCTTCATGCAAGTCCTCGTGAATGAAATTGTCATTCTTCACCGACCATTACGATATTATGGATCATGTACAAGGCTCCTAATAAAGTTAGGAGATTTTTTATTTTTTGTGTGGATGAATAGCTTTTTTTCTATAATTAATTAATTGGGTTAGCTAGACAAAAAGGACATGTATCTGTCAATTAAGTTACAGATTTTTAGACTCCTATATATATATATATGTTAGTGTGATCAAAATCAAACACTTCCATTTCCCCCCCCCCCCCCCCCCCCCCCCCTCTGCTGTTGTGAGTATCAAATAAAAAAAAGAAAAAATCAAACACTTATTTGGGTAAGTGTGTGTGAACAAAACAGCTTTTCCTCTTTCAATAAAAGTGACAAAACTTTTCAATACGTGAAGCCTGATGAGGACAAGGCTGAACCAAAAGATTCCAAATCAATTGCACTCACTCAGAATTAAATATCATGACAGAAACCTCTATCCATCTTCACTCTTTGCATTAAATAACCACTCAAAGAAAGAGAGAGATGTACGATTATACATCTAAACGAACATGTTCTTTAACAATCAACTAACCAAACAAACCCCCAAAGCTGTTCCTTCTAGGAAAGTTAGTACACCACAAGATGCTAGTGTCTAGTCATAACTCTGACATCTCTTGCTAAGCCTGAGTTGTTTCTTTCTGTGTGCTAAATGCTAATATTATAGTATACTAGAACAGGTAGAACAACATCTTCATTTGAAATTTCATGCATAATATCATTGGGGTAGGTGTATTTCACTGGTTTGAAATATCCCAAATTCAACAACATTTTAATTAGTAGCATAGTATTACATTCTCAAAAAGTCTAATGACACAATTTTTGCACAATTGTTGAGGTGAAAATTGTAATTAGTGCACGATAACATTGATTTTAATGGTGGTCTTATGTGAAAGTGATATTGCACCAATTACAATTTGTCATCTCAACAAGTTGTGAAATTTGTTGTGTTTATAGCATTTTGTTGTTACATTTTAGATTTGAAGAAGATTAAGAAAAACAGATAAAAAGAAGGATGAGTATTGCTGATAAATTACATGGTTTAGATACATCTTGAAAGCCAAATTGTTATTTTCCAAACAGCATTTAGCACCATACATTTCACTTTCAGTAAGTCTAGGTAGTCCAGATAAAGTGGCTACCACAGAACAACTTAGGCAGCCTAAAAGATTAAACATGATATATAGATTGAAAGAAAACTATGGAGAAAAGTGCTACAGAGAATCTATTGGCAGTACCTAGATCTATTGCCAACCTTTGATGACAAGGTCACTCTTCCTATGCCAAAACACAACGTTGAAGTTGGTGAACCTAAGGTGTCATCTTGATCGTCACCTCCCCTGGAATTGAAGGATGAGCTTCTGCTCCTTCCATGATACTTTGTAGGAGTACTAATTGGAGCAAACATTGATGATGACCTTGAAGATGAAAATGAAGAGGATAATGGTGACAAATTGATTTTTTTAAGACTAGTTTTTGAGAACAAGGCTTGTAAAAGACTGGACCTTGAGTGCTTCTTGATGGGGTTTTTATTGGAATTGGAATAATAGGAGGGAGGTGGAGTAAGAGGGGGAAGAGTAGAGTCACAAAATGTGTGTTTAGGGGTACCAGGCCTAGACTCCCACAAGAATGGAATAGCACCAGGTTCTCCTCCATAATACACTCTAAGAGAAGGATTAGCCATGGAACTTTCTTTGGATAAAAGCCTAGAGAAGAACTTGTCACCTTGCTTAATTTGAAGAGACTTTTGGTGAAGCTCAGGACTACCACTATACATTTTAGATTGATGGGATTCTTGGGGTTCACTGAAAAAAAAAATAGAAAAGGATTTGAAGATGGAGAAGAAGAAAGCTTAGCTTAGTTTGATATATTTTGGTGTATAGAAGACTACCACACTGTGAAGTCATTGTGAATATATATATATATATATATTTATATATATTCTGCTAGTTAATTTAATTGTCGACTTCAAGATGCTTTAGTGACAAAGCTTGATGTATTTTTTTTCCTAACCATTGTGACCCTTGACAGTTGCCAATGCTTATTTTACTGTTGAGAGAATGCATTCATGTACCCTTAAAGCTTGTCCACGAAATGAGATTTTTCTATTTCATGGTCAAATTTTTATTTTTTGAATTTTTTTAGAAAGTTTTAACATATGACGTCCGCTCATAATGATAACTCTTTATCATCAAACTAAGACACCAATCATTTTTTGAATTTAATAATATACTGAGTGCTGGATCATTTAACATTTTAAATGGCATAACACTTGATACAACATTATATTTATAATATCTACTCTGAACCATTAATCAATCCATTCAAATAAATGATGATTATTTTTCCTTATCCTCGGTACCTAAAGCTCCTAAAGGAATAGCACAAAATGACAAGACCCTACTTCTTCTTCTTTTTCTTTTTTCTTTTTCTTTTTTTACTTTTTCTTTTAAAGATAGAGTGATTTTAAACACCTTCATCTAGAAGAAATTACAGCAAATTTAAGAAGAGAGATTCCTAACCGACAAATTGTCACACTATTTTGGATAAAATTCTTCACAATTTTACATGATCCAACTCTAAAGTCCTGATATCCTCTCTGGTCAACCGTTGATCCCTTCTTCTATCAAAATTCTTCCATTGTAAAATTGAGTATTTCTTTAGCATAGGCAAAACTTGCAAATGATAATTTTGAAACTCTTTAATTTCAATTTATGAATATCCCAATCATCACTTCACCCCATCTGAAAAGACAAGACCCCCCTTCCTTCAACTAGAAACCAGATATAAGATCATGATTCCAGGGGAAAATAAAACTAAAAAATTTACGGTCTTCAAAAAATTCAATAGAAAATTTTACAAACTCTCTCTAATGTTTGTGTTGTTGTGAACCCAAATGATGTGAGACAAAATGCTTAAGTGGGAGAGTAAAATTTTCCAATGTATTTGATATTTATTATTAACGTACGACTAAAATAGATATTTAATATACATCGGATATATGTATTTTTTCTCTCGTAATGTACAATCGTAGAAGACTTACACATTATTAGAGAAATTATATATATATCCAATACATTAGCATGAGACACCTCCACCATCCGATCATACCAACACTTTCATGTGTCAGGCTCAAAGGACAGAAGTTTTGAAGTCTAATTTTTGCATAGGAGTTTGCCCCCTTAGCAGTAAAACTGTCAAGCACACGAGTTTTAGTGAGTCTCTAAAGGCTAAATCCAAATTTTATATTATTTACGACATGGCTACCTCACATGCATCTTCCACACATATAAAATCATTGATAAATAACTATCATGATCTCAACTGCGCGGCCGTCCGATGCTGACCTGAAAATTAAATAATAATAAGAATAAAATTATTAAGTGGCTTAGAAGGGATCGATTTGGCCATTTATGGTTGGTATGGGGTGGTCTGAACAGTATTAAATTAATAGCAACATGTGGTCCTCAACTCCAACTTGAATTTTTTTTTTTTTTTTCAAGTGGGCCGTACTACGGTAAGTTGGTCACCATTTTGGTACGGTATGCATGTGTGTGTGTTTTGGACAGAGTTATAAACCCACTCAAGCTCCAATTCAATGACGATTCGCATTTGTATTTGTCAACTACCCCCTGTCATGAATCCTTTGTGAAAATTGTGCCTACAATCATGAGAGCACTCACATACAAGTAACATGTAAAAGTCTATTAGTTTATTTAACATCGAAACAACAACAAAGGTTTAGTTTAAAAAATGTGGGTCGATTATAGATCCTCAACAGTTTAATTTAAGTTGATCACGTGAATTCTTTTTCTTCATTCTTTTTTATCTGAAATTATGATCTCCCTCACTTTCCTAATTGACATATCATTTTTTTTTTTCATTCTTTTTTCATTCCTTTAACTTAGATCAACTCACTTTTCTTATCTAATATTGATAATAATACTTAAATGATAGTAATTAGTTTAGTATTTTCAGTGACTAAATATGCATTCTTGTTTTAAAGAAAGATGAGTATGATCATGGCAAATCATCCCATTAGTTGACTTCTCTCAAAGTACAAGGTTGATGCGTGGTATTCTCTCTTAAACTATTAGGACACTCAACTCTATTGACGTGGCTATAAGATATCCAATTATAGAATAGATTATCAAACACTTGTACATGAATTCTGCCACAAGTCTGCAACGATAATTTAATGATGGCTCTTTCTAGAAAGTAGTAGTAAAAGTTGGAGAGATTTGGCATATAGGTAAGCATAGCAATAAGCTAATGTTCTTTGAGTAGAAGTCAATCATGAATTCATGATGAACCCTACATTCCATCCACCCATGTTCTCACGCCTTATTATATATCATTCTCCAATAACATGTTCATGTATTCTCAGAGGAACTGCGCAAAGTCTTGGTAGGTCCTAATATTTAGCCGCAATCATCTAATTCTTCCTTAATCAACCTAAATTTTTGATCAAAACAATTTTCAAATGCACTTCTAGATTGGGGGCTCACATCACATGCCATGGAATCACAAGATCCACATGCACTTGTTCTTCCTTCTCTTAAAAACTTTGCTTATATGCTATTAAATTGGTATCTTGTAATAAAGTAGTAAAATCTTGAGAATAGAATTTCTGGTATGGATTACCTTATAAAATTATTGTTTTTAGAGCAAAATTGTATAATGGTTTTTTATTTTCATAGAATATTTTTTAGCTTTGACATCTCACGCAGGTATCATTAATTATTTAGTACTCAAGTTTACATAATAAGGGGTATGAAATTCTTGGTGAAGTTTGAAAGGAAGAAGTTTGGCTTTAAGAAATATTGAATAAAACCTTGTCATTAGTCAATGTAAGAGCATTATAATGTTAAATTTTAAAAATTAATTTAAATGAATTAGTTAAATAATAAGTTGATAAATTTAAATAAGTCAAATGACTCATTAATATAGGTAAGTAAAGATACATGTAAACAATCATTTGAGTGGCTACAATGTGGGTAGGAAGATGTTTGTCTTATAATAACAAATTGAACCTCCCATAAATTATAACTCAATTAGTATTTTATGATATTCTTAACGGAAACATTCACAGTTCAAATCTTCCCTCCCACAAATATAAAAATATTAACAATGAAAAATCCTCCATTAAAATGGAGAGCATGCCTTTGATAAACTACTTTTTTGATAAATATAATAAAATTTTAACTTATAATATTCATTTCATGATAATTGCTCTCATTAAATTACAATAGATGTTTAAACTTTAAAGTTATTAGGATTAAGTACCTAGTAGGCTAGTACAAGAGAAATGGGTTTAATCCACGTGCATGTGGAAGCTGAAAAAGGGAGGTGCATATGCATTTATGAAGTACGGGCCCAACACCAAATTAATTGGGCCATTAATCTTGGTGGGCCCAATGAATCTATAAATAGCCCATCAGAAATAGTACACAACTCAACAAACTTTTTATTTTTTAAGATAAGAACTCTTAACTCAACAAACTATAAGAGGGTTTCGCCAACTACTAAGGATTTGAATCTATATTTTTTTCACACCTAAGTCCAATTTTATCGAAGATAATTCTCTTATCCTCTTTTTTTTTTTTTTTTTTTTTTGAAAAAGTTTCAATCAATGGTGTCTGCTTCTAATAATAGCTATTTATTATTAGACAAAAACACTAATCGGTTTTTAGTGTAAGCAGAGATTGAACTTCAGATTTTTTGTACAACCATCAAAGACTTTACCTGAAACCTACTCTTATCCTTCAAATTTCAACATCACTTATTTGTATCTTTCAACGACAATCTATTAGACATAAACTTTAAAGAGTTTCAATTTTATCGAAGATAATTCTCTTATCCTTCAATTTTTTTTATTTTTTTTTTGAAAGAGTTTCAACCAATGGTGTCCGCTTCTGATAATAGCTCTTTATTATCTGACAAAGATACTAATCGGTTTTTAGTGTAAGCAGAAATTGAATTTCAGATCTCTTGTACAACCATCAGAGACTTTACCAGCTGAGTTAACTAAAACCTACTCTTATCCTTCAAATTTCAACATCACTTATTTGTATCTTTCACCGACAATCTATTAGACATAAACTTTAAAAATAAAAATAAAAAATTGATACTATTTTTATTTCCTTATACAAGGGTGTCTAAGTTCGATTCAAAAGTTAAAATTTATAACTTAATTAGTTCACATCTTCTAATATTTTTAGCAAAGACATACTTATACGTTATCAAATGACATGTATGAAACACAACGGTGACACATCACGACACATGCCTAAATAGGAGGAAGAGCTGGTCTAATCTTATTAATTTCCTTGTGTCGTTTTTTCTTATTTTTGGTTGCAACTGAAAAAGAATATATTAATTCCCTTCTGTCGTTTTTTTCTCCTCTTTGATTGCAAGTGAAAATGAGAGATTCTAAGGTGGGTCTGAGAAATAGAGCTGTAGCCCACTAACATCCAAGTAAATGAGGGCCAATTTAATTAGTAGGAATGGGAAGTGATTTCTAGAAGTTCATCATGATGATTGCAACGAATGCTATTACCAAATTTATGACCCGCCACAAACAAAGTACTGTACAAAGTTTATGCGATCCAGCTGTGTTGTTTTCTACCAAAACCACAAACACAAACTCCAAAAACGAAAAAAATGGGGCATATATATAGGCCAAAATGGCCCATTAGCATTAATTTTTGAAATATTTAGCAACAGAGTACTGTTTCAAAAATAATTAGGGAAATACCACTTTTTTTGGTACACGAGCTTGGTGAGCTCGAGTACCATGTTTTTTTAATTCACTGTCGCCCCATATTCAAGGAGCCCTATAGTGGCGTTTTTAAGCCCTATAGTGACCTTTTTGGGCCCTATAGCGGCGTTTTCCTGCAAAATTTTTTTAAGTCCCCATAACAGGTTCAAGGGGCCCTATAGTGGCGTTTTTAAGCCCTATAGTGACGTTTTTGGGCCCTATAGCGGCGTTTTCCTGCAAAATTTTTTTTGAGGCCCCATAACAGGTTCAAGGGGCCCTATAGTGACGTTTTAAAGCCCTATAGTGACGTTTTCGGGCCCTATAGTGACGTTTTTTTTTTTTTTGAGAAGATGTTTGACCAATGAAAAGATGGTACTCGAGCTCACCAAGCTCGAGTACCAGAAAAAGTGGTACATTGCTATATAGTTCAGAAACAGTGTTTCTGGGCAAATTATTTCCAAAATTGATGGTAATGGACCATTTTTGCCCATATATATATATATATATAAACAGATGGTACTGAACATTTGGCCCAATTTGGTTTGCATGATTTGCCCCATTCATAAAGGGGCAGGGAAGAGAATCAGAAGGCTTTAGTTTCAGCTTCTATAAGGGGCCATGACCCAAAAGTCATGGCCCAAAAATAGAGAAGTTGCCACTTCTGAGTTCTGAGTCCTTGAAAGTTGAAACACCTCCCCCACCACCGTTTTTTTTTTTTTTTTTTAATAGGACACTTTTAAGGAAAAAATTTATAATTTTCTCTTTGTGATAATTTAAACCTGAAACTGGTAGAGAGAGAAAAGTTTTAAACATAATTAGGGAATAGTGAAAATTATGTTTGGAAGGATCTGAATCGAGGCTAATAATTGAAAATCCCATCGAATAAGATTCAGCTCAAGATGGAGCACCAGACACACCTTAATTTTATTTGCATGAATTGAACCCCCTAACCACTTAAATGAACAACTGATGGGCTCAAGGAAGCTTGAAGCCTTATATGGTGAAATGTCAAATCTTCTAAACCTTAGTTCTCAAGGGACCTTAGTGCGAGAGAGAATAAGATAGAAACTAATATAAATAGGAGGCTAATTGAATATTTCTAGAATCACCATATATTGGAATCACTTTGACTTAACAATCGAAGCCTCCTTAGCCGTAGGGGATCGCCTTAAGGGAGGATGATGTTTCATTTGTGCATTGAGGAAATCAAGTCAAAAATAATAATGCAATCCAAAGACAGATACATTGGCAATCCAAACTGGTGATGGCTCCCTTTTCAAATGAAAATCCCACCACCCATAATGTTTAAAAAAGGGAATTGAAGTAATGAGTACCAAAATATATTCATTAGTGGTTTTTAGTAGATATTGACATGGTGCTTAAAATGTCATGGATTATAAAGCAGGGGGCTTATCGCATTGCTTAAGTTTCATCTATAGGCTTGCACATCTGAGAACGTAGGTAAAAATTATTTCATCAGTATGCAACCAAAAGTGAACTAAGTTCATATTTCAAACTTAATTGTTTTTCAAAAGTAAGTATATAACCAGAAAAATTCATTGTCTTCAATGCAAAAGTGAATCAAAATTCAAAATACTAGTAGTAATGACACTTTACTGGATGGACCTTCTTTTTACTGTACTTCTGCAACGGTTACATCATGATAAAAGGAGAAAGCCATCGCTACCATCTCCTTTCTTTCTCAAACAAACACTTTCTCTTACAAAAATGAAAAAAAAAAGGAAGCAACTATGGAGCTAAACTGCTGTCAATGGACATGGAGTGAAACAAAAGCAGGTCAATTTCTTGAATCCTCTTACAAAAACGGGGTGAAGCTTACTGTAGTTCAAATTCAAACTTTGAGAACAAACAAGATCAAATTTTGAAAAATATTCATGGAAAAATTAGATAAATTAACAACTTTGAAGTACAATCAAAATTCCAAAGGTTAGAAATAGCAACTAACAACCTTTTATTTTTATTTTTATTTTTTTTTATGTATGAAATAATCACAACAAAATTGACTCATCATAAGATCGTAATTATAAAAATAAAATAAAAAATCCTTCCAAACACACAGGGATGGTTAATCCTAAAATTTTAATTAATTAATTTGCTTCATAGAGATAGGATTAAATGTCACCACTTTCAAACCGATATAATGGATTAATGGTTTTACTTACACTAACTCCTTCGATTCTATTCCCCTAATCTGGAGCACATCCCAATGGATTTGACTTCATATGAAGCTAAGATTGGAAGTAAAATCTACATATTTTGTCAGTAACCAAGTTATTACTAGGTTTTTTTTTTTTTCTTTTTCTTTTTTTTTTCTATTAACTTGACAAGATTCAAAATTCCACACATTTAGGTCTCATTTTGGAACCTAGATCAACTAAATTTGAAGATTTTCATTCAAGTAAT
The DNA here is from genome assembly GCF_932294415.1 of Quercus robur. Lineage (NCBI taxonomy): Eukaryota > Viridiplantae > Streptophyta > Magnoliopsida > Fagales > Fagaceae > Quercus > Quercus robur. The sequence continues at coordinate 16,765,515 of NC_065540.1, forward strand.
GTTTGAGAATTCATTCAAGTAATTTAGTCAAGAATAAGGGTACTTTCCAACGGTCCAAATTGCGCATATTCCATCAGGAAAGTGTTATGGTATTCATTGTGGTAGTGGTATTTACCTATTGCTTCCATTAGTTACAAAGCATCTCTATATTTTGTTTCTGTCAAGAAGGTAGTTTAGTGTCATTTAACATGGAAAATGTCCATTTCACTTATGTATTTGACCTGCATCCACTCTCACAATATAGTGAAGGCAATACCAGCACAATATGTGTCTAAAAAAGACCACTTATTACAAATTTATAAATAAGTTCCAGTTAGTTCAACTTTCAACTAGTAAAGTCTCTAACAATTGAATAAAAATTCTAGAGGTCAATTTTTACCTACACCGAAATCAATTGGTGTCTTGGTCTAGTTGACTAAGAGACCTAGGATTCAATTTCTACATACACCAAAAACCAATTGATATCTTAGTCTGATGATAAAGAGCACAATCATTAAAAATAGACGTCATAAAGTGTTCAGTCCAATATTTCATACCCTAAGGGCCATAAATAATACTAGAACCTCAGCTTTTATCATAACTTACGTGAAGTTATAAATCCACATAAACCAATCACTTTTTCTACACCATGATCTATTACCATTTTTCCATTGAATATTGATTTCGTTCTGCACTAGAAATGGACCTCCTTATTGTCAAAAGAAAAATATAGAGTGCTTTCTGAGTTCCGACGCGCTTTCATGATGTTTTAAAAGTTAGCGTTAAAAAAGAACCAAACTCGAAGAAGCCCGTTATCTGTATAGCGTATAGTGTATTCTGCCGTTGAGAAAATCACTCCTTAAATGGTCCCACACATTTCAAATATCAATGCAAGACTCAGACTCACTCGGCTTCTCTCTTTTGTCTTTTCCCACCAGGGGTAAAGCAAATTTCAAAAGAAGGGCATATTATATATTGTATACTCGATTTTACAGGCCTTGTTTTTTTTTTTTTTTTTTATTCACCAAGGTCTTTTAAGTAAAATCAATTTCAAACCAGAAAAACCAAACGTACACTAATCTCTTTAGCTTTTTTTTTTTTTTTTTCTCACTCTCACTCACTCTCTTTTATAGTACCAAGAATACCACCAACCAAACATCATTGTTCTTTAACCCACAAAACACGGCCTACAAGCATTCCTTTCTTTCATGATTCGTTGAACTCTGTTGGGCTCCAAACTCTTTTGTCATTTTGTTTGTCTGAAAATACTCCCATGGCTGAAAATCAAAACCTAGGTAATGGTTCAAGTGCAGTGCCTGACCCGGTTGAAACGGGTTCGGATATGAAAATGGACACAAAGGAAGGTGGTTTTAGAGCTGAGGTTGATACTTCGGCTCCGTTTGAGTCGGTGAAGGAAGCAGTGAGTCGATTTGGTGGACTCGGTTTCTGGAAACCCCACAGCTACAAGCTCACTGAAACTGAGGTCCTCTCTCTTTTTCTCTCTTGGGTTTTTGATAAAGTTTGAATCTTTGCTACAGTTTTTGTTTGAGGGTAAATGGGTATTATTTTGTTCTTCAAAAAGTTGTTGATTTTTGCAATGGGCATAAGTATATTCTCAATTTCACTTAAAAGTAGAGCAACCCATTTCTACAGTTTGTCTAAAAATGTGTGCTTTATCCTGTATGTTATGATTTTTGTTTTTCTTTTCACTTTTGGGTTTGTGGTTTTGATTCTGAGTTTAGATTCAAGTCATATGATGCATAAGATTGGGGTAATTTAAAGAATAGAGTGCTGTGTACTACATGCCTTTTGCTGTCAAATCATTGGATGGCCTTCTTATGTGTTAAGGCCTTAAGGGTTCTATTTGATGAATCATATGCCTGTAATCTATGTGTTAGAGAGAGTTGAATTATTCACTGGCAGACTAAAGATAATTCATTTGTGTTAAAAAACTTAAAGTACACAGCAATTTTTAGGAGGAATGTGATCCACCACTGTGTGAAACATGATTTTTGAACATGCTATAATGGGTCTAACTATCTTTTTGAAACATCAATGGGGCTTTTTAGAGGTTGTCTTAGATGTTGGTTGCAGGGTGGTTCTTGATCGGTTGCTCTACCTAATATGCAATACATAGAAAGTGGACATGAATTGTACACTGCCTAAATTTGGTTACCATACCTTGTGTTTTCCAATTAATTTCAACCATGTGGCCCTGGAAACTGTAAATGCACAAGTGCATTGGCCAGTAAGCCACATGGTTGTGCTGCATTGGCCAATAAGTGACAGTTAAATTTAATTGGAGAATCTAAAATACAATATCTAAGGAATTGTACCTAACCTTTGCCCTTGTACATTCATTTGGTTGAAATTTGTATGAATTATATTCTTGTTGTCATTGAATATTTCTAGTTAAATGAAGGTTGCATAATGGGCTCAATTACCCATGTCTGCTATTGGTGGGATGGATATATATATCCTGAATAAATTTAGCACCTGCCGAACTTGATACTAGGCATGGTACTTCATTTCTCTGCATCAGTATGATTTATCATACTTGATAATGTTCTGACAAGTTTTTATATTGATAGAATGACATGGAAGAGGTTGATATGGCAAAACTAGAGGAGCAGGCAGCACAGGTGGAGAAAGATCTGATTGTGAAAGAGAGGGAGACACTGGATGTCTTGAAAGAACTGGAATCAACCAAAATGATCGTTGAAGAATTGAAATTAAAGTTACAAAAAGAAGCATCTGAATTTAGTGTGACACTTGATACAAATATTGATGATAAGAACATGATTCCTTTAGTAAAGAAGGGAAACCACGAGAATCAGAATTCAGTGGAAGGTTTGAGCTTGTGCCCTTCTTCAGCTCCGGGTTTAATATTAATGGAACTGAAAAAAGCTAAGTTAAACCTTGGTAGGACTACTACTGATCTTGCTGACATTCGAGTTTCTGTTGAATTATATAACAAGAAATTAGAGAAGGAAAGAATCTCACTTGAGAAAACTCGTGAGAGTTTAACTCAAAATTCTTCAAAGATATCATCTCTTGAGGAGGAGCTAAACCAAACAAGACTAAAGCTACAGTTGGCAAAAGATTCTGAAATTAAAGTTGGTTCTGATGATGCCTTAGATATCTCAAAGGAGCTCCAAAGATTAAGTTCTGAGGCAGAGCAATTCAAAAAGGTGGGAGAAGCTGCAAAATCAGAAGTTTTGAGAGCAATCTCTGAGATTGAACAGACAAAAACGAAGATTAAAACAGCCGAAATAAGGTTGGTTGCTGCCAGAAAAATGAAGGAAGCAGCTAGAGCGGCAGAAGCTGTTGCTCTTGCAGAGATCAAGGCTCTATCAAACCATGCAATCTCATCAAGAGACAACTTGCAAAAGGCTGATGGAGTAACTCTTTCATTTGAAGAGTACTCTTCTCTAACCGCCAAAGCCCAAGAGGCTGAGGAACTTTCTAAGAAGAGAGTAATAGAGGCTATGCTTCAAGTTGATGAAGCAAATGTATCAAAAATGGACATTTTAAAAAGGGTTGAGGAAGCTACTGAGGAAGTCAAAACCAGTAAGAAGGCACTGGAAGAAGCTCTCCACAGAGTGGAAGCTGCAAATAAGGGAAAGCTAGCAGTTGAAGAGGCTCTTCGCAACTGGAGATCTGAGCATGGTCAGAAAAGGCGTTCTGTCCAAAACTCTACCAAGTTTAAAAACCCTTACCCACCTCACCATCGAAGAGATTCCCGTCTACTAGATGTAAATGGACTTAATCTGGTTAGTGATGGAATAACGCCTGTTTTGAAGCCAACCTTATCAATAGGACAGATACTGAGCCAGAAGCTACTTATGCCAGAGGAGTTTGAATCGGGAATGCTGGCAGAGAGAAGATCTGGGAAGCGAAAGGTGTCACTGGGTCAGATGCTTAGTAAACAATATAGTGATCCACCCTCTTGGAAGACTGAGAGGGAAAGTGGTCACAAGCAATTCTCTGCAAAGAGAAAGAAGTTTGGATTTGCTAAGTTCTCACTACTTATGACTAAGCAAAGTAAGAAAAAGAAGAAACCAACTCCAAACTTGAAGTAACACAGTGAGGCAGTGAAGATCACAGTCCAGCACTGACTTCTATTTCTTTGTTCCTAGCCTTCCTTTTCCCTCTGGTGAAGTTCTTGGTTATGTTTGTATGCCTTTTAGTACCTTGATATTCATTCTACTTATGGTGGTTGTAAAGCTTCTTGTCATTTATATATAATGCTTAACCCTCTTTATGGCTTGTCCTAATCATATTTGATTAAAATCCTTTTCCCTCTCTTAAAGTTTCTGTTTATGTTTGTGCATTTCATTAAGCTTATTTGCTTAAAATTGAGATAAAAAGTGACTTTAAGCAAATAAAGCAAATAAATTTGAGATAAAAAGTGGACAGTGAAGATCACAGTCCAGCACTGACTTCTATTTCTTTGTGGTTATGTTTGTATGCCTTTTAGTACCTTGATATTCATTCTACTTATGGTGGTTGTAAAGCTTATTGTCATTTATATATGATGCTTAACCCTCTTTATGGCTGGTCCTGATCATATTTGATTAAAATCCTTTTCCCTCTCTTAAAGTTTCTGTTTATGTTTGTGCACTTCACTAAGCTTATTTGCTTAAAGTTGAGATAAAAAGTGACTTTAAGCTAATAAAGCAAATAAAGTTGAGATAAAAAGTGGACAGTGAAGATCACAGTCCAGCACTGACTTCCATTTCTTTGTTCCTAGCCTTCCTTTACCCTCTGGTGAAGTTTTTGGTTATGTTTGTATGCCTTTTAGTACCTTGATATTCATTCTACTTATGGTGGTTGTAAAGCTTATTGTCATTTATATATAATGCTTAACCCTCTTTATGGCTGGTCCTGATCATATTTGATTAAAATCCTTTTCCCTCTCTTAAAGTTTCTGTTTATGTTTGTGCATTTCACTAAGCTTATTTGCTTAAAGTTGAGATAAAAAGTAACTTTAAGCAAATAAAGCAAATAAAGTTGAGATAAAAAGTGGACAGTGAAGATCACAGTCCAGCACTGACTTCCATTTCTTTGTTCCTAGCCTTCCTTTTCCCTCTGGTGAAGTTCTTGGTTATATTTGTATGCCTTTTAGTACCTTGATATTCATTCTACTTATGGTTGTTGTAAAGCTTACTGTCATTTATACATGGTTCTTAACTCTCTTTATGGCTGGTCCTGATCATATGTGCTTAACGCTCTTTATGGCTGGTCCTAATCATATTTGATTAAAATCCTTTCCCCTCTCCTAAAGTTTCTGTTTATGTTTGTGCATTTCACTAAGCTTATTTGCTTGAAGTTAAGATAAAAAGTGAATTTAAGCAAATAAAGTTGAGATAAAAAGTGGACAGTGAAGATCACAGTCCAGCACTGACTTCTATTTCTTTGTTCCTAGCCTTCTTTTTCCCTCTGGTGAAGTTCTTGGATATATTTGTATGCCTTTTAGTACCTTGATATTCATTCTACTTATGGTGTTGTAAAGCTTATTGTCATTTATACGTAGTGCTTAACCCTCTTTGTGGTTGGTCATAGTCATATTTGATTAAAATCCTTTTCCCTCTCCTAAAGTTTCTGTTTATGTTGTGCATTTCACTAAGCTTATTTGCTTAAAGTTGAGATAAAAAGAGACTTTAAGCAAATAAAGTCGAGATAAAAAATGACTTTAAGCAATTAAGGCAAGTAAGCTTGCAGCAAATAAGTTAGTCATACACTTAGTTTTTCCCTTTCCCAAATGTAGTGGTTGCTGACTAGTCCATGTGTAAGCCTGAACCCTCTAAATGGCTGGTCAAAATCATATTTGATTGAAATCACAAAAGCCTCATTTAGGCTGCGTTTGTTTTAGTGTAAAATATTTTTCAAGCGTAAAATATTTTTAGGTGAAAATATTCAAGTGTTTGGTTGTATTTCAAAAAATGTTTTGAAAAATATTTTCTAGTGTTTAGTTGTTTTCTTGAAAATACTATAGAAAACATATTTTCTACTTTTGCTCACATTTTCTCAGCTTCCAAACAAATATATAATATCATTTCTCAATAAATAAACACAAAAAAAAAAAAACCCAACAAAAAAAAAATCATCAAATCCGGTTAAATTGAGAGAAGAAGGAAGAGAGAGAGAGGCGACTGGGTTCAATCTAGAGGCGAAGGAGGCAAGATCACGCGGCGGAGGCAACTAGGTCATGGTGGGTCACTCGTCTTGCGATGGTTTGCTCGACATGGGTAGAGAGAAAAAGGGTAGATCGGTGACATGGGTGGCAGAGGGAGGAAGAGAGAAACAAGACAGATTGGCGGTGAGAGGCACGACCCAGACGGCGGTGGAGTCGATCTCAAGTTCAGGTGATCGGCCTCTCTCTCTCTGACGGTGGACGACTCTCTCTCACTCTCTGACGGTGATTGGCTTCTCTCTCTCTCTCTCTCTCTCTCTCTCTCTCTCTCAGTTCTTTTTTTTTTTTTGGGAAATGGTTTGAAGGTAAGCTTGGAGATGGGTTTTGGAACATGTGAGGAGTGTGCTCGAGCTCTCTCTCTTCAAGTGTGGTTTCTGAAAATTGTTTGAAGGTAAAATCAAAGCGTAAATGATTTTACGTTCAAAGTGGCTTATTTTCCGGTCAAAACATAAATAATTTTCTGTTGACCGTATTTTCCGTAGCTGCCAAACACACACAAGGGTGTAAAATAATTTCCTAAAAGTGTTTTCAGGCGAAACAAATGCAGCCTTATATACAGGCCAATTTGATGCATTGATTAGTTTGGTGTAAGTTGGACTTCTCATGTAATGCTAATCAAATAGCTGCAGGTGTGTATTGCAGTAGAAGCCGAAACCCTTATCTTTTTTTCTTTTTGTTTTTTGGGATAAAAAAGTTGAAACCAATTTTGATTCCACTACATTGTTTGAAAAATGTCTTAAACTTGAATATAGATTAATGGCTTGAAATAGGGAACTGCTTCCTCAACTAGTAAAAGATTGTCAACTCAATTACTATAAATAAAAAACATTGAGAAATATTTTTTTGTACTTAGGATTGCTCAATTTATTATCTAACCAAGGATTCAGATTTACAATAATGCAGGCTGTGGGGTTCGAACCCACGCGCATTTAACATGCAGAAGATCTTAAGTCTTCCCCCTTAACCTCTCGGGCAAACCTGCTGGTTTGATTTCTAATAAACAATAAAATGAGTTTGACCCCTTGATTTAGGGATTATCATTTATTTTATTTTTTGGCTGAATTAGCATTTGTTTATATTGGAAAATGTTATTATTCCTTCCACATCTTCACTATACATGCGAGATAGAGAGAAACATGAATGATGAAACCAATCAGAAAAAGCCTACAAATAAAGACAACCCAATGTGACAGATTTCCTTTTCTTCAAGAGCAGACTACATGAGAGGATTTATTTATTTAATAATTTTGGGGCGATACTTTTACATATGCTTTTTTGGTCGGAATATCCTATTTTATTTTTGTGCTTGCTTCTCCATGTGTCCAAATTTGGGTTCAGCTCCTCTACTGTAAAGTCTAACCTACCACCATCAAATGACTAATCATTTGAGTGATATTGGGAACTAAGTTATAGACTAACAATAATAACATCTTTTATAATGTTTTACGCCTCTACTCCCACTATTTACCTATGTAAAAAAAGAAAAAAAAATCATTTGAGTGATTATATAGGGTATTATTACAAATTATATTATGGTAGTTTTCCAAATTGATATGCCAACTTTTACATACAGAAGAAAAAATTCATTTGCCAATCATATTCATTATTATGGTACTTCCTAAGACTTTTGGGGATAAAATCTGTTTTCATTTTAATTGTTCAATTCCTTCTATGGATTATATAGTTTATATATGGTATATACAGCTTTATTGTTAAAAAAAAAAAAAAAAAAAGACTATTGAGTTTTTAAAATGACACGTGTCTTATATTTGTTTTTTGGATTAAAATTAGAGGAAATTGAAGGATTTAAATTTGGAGGGATAGTTTCCTTAGTATCGTATACTATATAATAAAAGTTTGGTTTAGAAACCGTGGTTGTGCAAAGTGACTACTTTCATTAATTAGTAAATTAATTACTATATATTTTTTGTTAGAATATTTCCTCGTTTAAGGGTTAATATTTAACATTGGTTTATTTTAGATAAAACTTTATCATTTAAATTTCAACAAATTTAAATACAATTCGAACTAAAAGTATATTATCAAAAATTACTAAACTTAAATCACACACAACAACCCATGTTTTTTTGTTTTTGTTTTTTAAACCCATGTTTTTATTAAGAGATAAGATTTAACAATAATTTTAAAAAAATTAAATTATATTCAAACTAAAAGTCTATTATCAAAATTTTCAAAAATTAAATCCCACATAACCCACATTTTTGTGTTTGTTTTTTTTTTTTTTTCTCAAGTTGCATCTTATTAAATTAATACTATTTTATTAGGACAAAACTCTTGACTAAGAGATTAGATTTAATAATCATTTAATTTAGATAAAATCTTTTCATCTAAGTTTTAGAAATTTAAATTTTACTCCAACTAAAAATCTATTATCAAAATTTTCAGAACTTATATATACTTAGCCATGGCTTTTCGATATAATCTCTTTTAACCAATAAGTCATCTCTATAATTAAATCTCACACAATACACCCCACATTGTTGTATTTTTTTTTTTTCAAAATGCAAAATACGCTTATGTTTTAATCTAAAAAATCCATCTTACTTATTGTTCTTTACTTCTGAATTTGCGTGTAGGATATTATGCCAAATGAAATCTACTATAAAAAAGCAAAACAATGGACACCCATTTAAGTTCTTGGTTCTCTTATGTCAATTTTTTTTTTTTTTTTTTTTTTTTTTTTTTTTTTGTATTCTCAACTTTTAAACTATTGTGTATGTTTTGATTTTTGGTTTTGGTTATTGTATTTAATTTGTGATTGTGTTGATTTTTTCAATTAGACTATCACTAGGAAAAAATCAGTATTGAGGAACTATTTTGTTTATTATTGTTTGTGCTGGCTAGGGCAAAGATTAAACATAACCCAAATAGGAATAATCAAGCCTACTCCATATCTCATATTAAGAAATTAATACAAAGCACAAAGAGAATTTAAAATACAAAAATAGATTAACACTGATAGTCTAAATTCTAAACAATCAAAACTTAAAGTAATTTTTTTATTAAAATTATTTATTTATTTTATAATTTATTTTTACTATTTATTTAATAATTTAGTTTTAATTATTGGAAGAATGCTAGTTTTGTAATAAAATTGATAATAATGTCTTTAACATCTTTCTAATCATTTATAATAATAAAAAAATTAATGCACTATATCATCAATAATAATATAGATAAAATCCACATTTTAAAATAGATGGAAAAAGATTTTTAAGTGTGTCGTGATGGAATGGGCAAAACTTATTTATAATCAAATTCAATCACATTGAATAATTATCCTAAAAGAATCGTTTGATCATATAATTGGTCTTTTTTCTGGTGCTGACACGTGTGCAAATATCACAAATCTCCAACATGTAGCTTCTCACACACTAAACAAAAACCTCGTCTAGATGTCTATATTTTTTTGGTTGACATAACAGTATAAAACATGCCTACACAAAAAATTATTCCCAACCCAACTCCCTCAACGACCATTCCACGCATTGCCCAGCTCAGCAAGCTTTCCAACTCTAAGGAAACTGAAATTCCCATACTCTCTCTCTCTCTCTCTCTCTCTCTCTAAGCAACCTTGTATTCCAAACCATTCCAAGGTAAAATATCTTTTCCTCCTATAATTTCGATTCCCAATCTGCTGTTTTTGTTTGCTCACAAAAACAAATAACGGAACTTCTGAGATTCCCAGATTTGTAACTTCGTTTCCCAAGTTCTGTTTTTTCAGTTTCCAAATGGGTCTCTTAGGTTGTTTTTCTTTACCTTGGTATTTGCTCTTTATGTTAATTTGTTTTTGTTTTTTTAAACAGCTTTTTGCTTTTTCTTCTACGTGTGCCTTTTATTTATATCGTAGAGGTTTTATTGTTATAATTGTTTCTTATCTTTGTCAAAATTTGTGGTTATATTGTATTGCTTATATATGATTTTTAGGATTGGTAATTAAGGTTTTGACTTTTGATTTTTCTCTGTTTCAAGTTGATAGATACATAGTTTGAGCTTTGAACACATATTAATAGAGTTTTATTAGATTAATATTATGTTTCTTATGTTTTTGATTTGTATCTATGTCCTGGTATTATTATTATTCAATTTGCAGATTTGCTCTATGTTGTACGGATAGAAATCCGGTTCTATTAGTAGGTATATACCATATGTGTGTATTTTTTGGTCAAATAACAGGATTAGTGCTCAGCTTGTTTTAATGGAAAACTTTTTCTGCGTTTTCTGGTGTCTGGTACAACCGAAAATGCTAGTCAAAAGAATTTTTTTCTTTTTGGTAGTCAACGAAAAATAAGCTCGATAGAGCAGGAAAACCAGTACAAAAAAAAAAAACTCCTGAATACAAATGGTTTATTGTTCATTATACAGATCACAACCAAACATAGGAAAATGAGTCATTTTCCACAAAAAATAAATAAATAAAGGGTTTTCTGTTGAAACAAATGGAGCATAAAACCTTTTCCTGTCCACTTTTTAGTGATTGTATGTTATTGGCAGGCCTAGACATTTATGATGGTTCAGTTAGAAGCTCGTTTAGGGTTATTCGTGAATCAAAGATCTAACGCCGTAATGGCAGTTTAAGTATTTAGATTTTGTTAAGCATAAATTACCCCGATCACAGGTTATTTGGGCTTGTGGCTGCAGGTTGATATGTGCATATTGGCGTTGATAATGAAAAAGCTGATGAAGAACGGTGTCAAGTTCTATTTATTAGTTTGCTAATTTAAGATTGTCAATAGGGCTAAAAGAAGCCAATATCAGTAGAGACGATCGTGCTAGGATTGGTGATAACATAATGTTTAGCAGTTGGCTAGGTGCTTGCAATCACAATTGCAGGGTGCCTTGAAATGGTTGCCAACGATAAGGAGATTTGACAATTAATATAATGCTAGTGAGTAGAATGTTTCGGCTGTAACCCTAGTGGGCTGAGCCAAAACTTAAAAGAATGTCGAAGTACAGGGGTTTCATTACTAATTGAAATATCTAATTTACATCTTCACTCCAATATAAGTGTAGGTCCAACATGCTAGCCCTTAGTATGCATCTTAAGCTCACTGTTTAGCTCTTACTTCTACTGTATTTCGCATAGGACTTAGGAATATCTACTGACAAGGAACATCTCATTACTGGTTTCTAATTTTATTACAAATTGTAAAATCCTTCTTGACAATTATAATATATTGTATTTTGTAAATGATTCACTAACAATTAGTTTGCAATATTTGGTTATAACAATTTTTGTTGAATGGTTGTGATTTCAGGCACCATGAACACGAGAGTTGGGCTCTTATTTGTATTATTGTTGGGTGCTAGCTGGGCTTCTGATGCTAGACAACTGGAGAGTGTAAGGATCTCTAAAATATCAGGTAAATATTTCAACAGAATTTTTAATTTTGTTCTTGTTGTTGACCATTTACTTCTTCTTTTAACTTCATAGTACATAATTATCATTGTGTAACAGTTCAAGATGCAAATTTGATGCCTTATGTACTCTATTGAATAATCCTGTTTTGAAAGAAGGGTTGGCCTTTTTTGGAAGTCCGCAGAAATAGCTTTAGTCCAGCATGCCATAATTTGCTTTCTACTAGTTCAAGAGAACACTTTTAAGTCCAGCTTAGCCCTGTCAGTTGATTGGGTAACATTTGTTACCCTAAGTATCTAATATGTTGTCAATGGTAAACTATACCTTTGGTAACACTTTGACTTAGCTTTTAGCCAAAAATATGCATGCACACACAGACACACAAACACACAAAAACATTATTACGCTCCTTTACCTTTGACCTCTAGGGCTTTCCAGGTTTAAGTAGAACTAGTAGCTTTATTTCGGGACATGATATACCAGTAATAATAGGTTGGGTTGAACTTGGTATCAATCTCCTTTAGAGAAGTGTAGGTTGTCTAGAGTGCAATGCCTAGTAAGATATTGTATCTCCCAAAAATGACGGTTCTAAATATATGTTCTTTGACATTTAGTAAAACTTGATGCTTTGGGAATTGGGATGTAAAGGTAAATACTTCTAGGGTCATCAAACTATGGCATTTTTCCCAAAAAAAAAAAAATGTTAAAAATAAGATCTAGAGTAATTTGTCATTTGACATGAATGTTCCCGTCGATCTTATCTTATTGGAGAAGGGAATAGTCTTTCTTGATATGAAAATGCTACAAAATGGATGACATTGACTGAGTAGTTTTTTTGGTTCAGTTTCCACAAATGACAATTTGTGCACATTGTGTGAGGAGTTTGCTTCTGAGGCAGTTGATTACCTTGCTGAAAACAAGACCCAGACCGAGATTATTGAATTGCTTCATGTGGCTTGCTCTAGTGTAGGCGTTTTCAAACCAGAGGTAGTCACATCTTTTAGTTGAGTTTTATATTAGATGAAATGCAATTATATTAGCCTCTTCCCTTAATGGGGAAAAAAGTTATGGTGATCTCAGCTGTCTTTCTTTCTTTTCTTTTTATTTTTTTTAGCCTATTCCATGAACTCCAAAAGGCAAGAGGTGAAAAAAAAAAAAGAAAAAAAAAAAGGTTATGGTGATCTCAGCCATCATAATAATATATTTTTTTTATTGCCAAGTTGCCATGGTTATTAAGTGCTCATGTTCATTGATTTATTTTGAATCTATCCTATGTAGGTAGGTTGATTGGTCAATGTGCCTTCATGTGCACTAGTTGGATAGCTGTAGATTGTATATATTATAAGTACCATGCAGTGTAGATAAGTACTGGTAGCAGTATTGTAAAGTAATGTTTACTTGATTGCAGAAATAAAGGTAGGATAAACATAGTAGTGGAATAAGTACCCTCTCTCTGAAGACATGAAATTTTTAATTTATAGAAGCTTGTAAAACATTGTGTTTAATCTTAAAATTTTAAGGGTGTTTGATCCTGATATCTGCTCCCCCTCTCATTTTCTCCCCAAAGAAAAATTATTCAATCTAATTTTTCTTCTTATTGTTTTTGTATTCCACAGTGCATCACTTTGGTGAACTATTATGCTCCTCTCTTCTTCTTAGAGGTTTCCAATGTACAACCTGATGTGTTTTGCCGAAAGGTCGATCTCTGTAAACAAGTTGCAAGGATTTCTTCTCAACTTCACGAAGACAGCTGTGGGCTTTGCCACCATGCTGTTTCAGAAGTATTAATTAAGTTGAAAGATCCTGACACACAGGTATGTACTTGCATCATTTGCTGAACATAAAATAAAAAATAAAAAAAATAAAAAGAATAAAGAATAATTTATGCAATGTAGAAGCAAATGTTTACCTTTTCTGACCTATGGCATATTTTTCATATTCTCGCATTTTCAACCAAAAAGGAAAGGAAAAGAAAAAGGGGGTGGGGGGGGGGGGGGGGGTGTGGTGTGGGGAAGGGTTAAGAAAGAAAGAAAATCAATGTGCTCTTTACCTCTTAGTAGTTGCCAATTCTTCTGGATGTCATCTGCTTGTCTGTTGTGAAAAGTTAACAGGTTAATTTATGTTGTATTTGAAAGAAGTAATTGATATTTGAATGAAATTTATTAAATGATGGGATTGTAAATGCCATAATTTAAAATCTCAGTAAGTACTAGTTTTGTTGTTTGGTATAAAGAAGGAAATCCATTTTATCTAAACAGTTAAGTTTAAAACTACATTAACATTTAACTGCGATGTTTTGCATTGTTGTTTGTCTTCACCTGGCAATGTAGAGAACTTCAATAGCACAGATCATCAACGGGCAAAGCAAAACTGTTATTAACTTATCATCCAGTTTATTTCAGATATTAAGATTTCTATACTTTCTTATAAATCTCAGTCATCCTATTGTATCCTCAAATAGAGTGCCAAAACCACAAAAAAAGCAAAAAGAAAAACCCTTTTTTTCCTCTTGGTTACATAGTATGAAGCTTCTACAGACTCTCTCTCAAACCCATTCCTCCATAACTACAACTACCAACTCTAGCTATGGTAGATATTTCTTGGAACTCTTAGGTACCACAGGATCAATGATTTCCTCAAATATCAAAATCTGAAAAGTAAGACAGGCCTCCTCGTCATCCAAAGCCTTAATCATTTCTCTAATCTGCCTTTGAGTACCTTTCACTACATTGGAAAATCTCACTTATGGGCATAGGCTTTTTTAAGTGAAGAACAAAAGGAAAGTCTGAGCTGGCTACACCAAATTGGGGGCGTTGAGCAGAGGTGTAGATGTTTTACCTTTGCTAGGTGACTTGTTGGGGTAATTTGGAAATAATGCCTTCATTGGTAGAATATTGAGCCCTCAAATCCCAACTACAGTTCCTGCTTGATTTTTGAAATTTCTTCCCATGCTTTACCTAAACAAGGAGCTCTCATAAAATTTAAAATTCTGTGTTTTAGGAAATTCTGTTAAAAAATTCCATGTCCAAACATGACATTAAAGCTAATGCTAATACTTACTAGATGAGTAAATCAATCTTCCCACCCATGTTTGATTGCTGTTTTATGGATAAAGGCCCAACCAAATGAGAAATGACTCCAAACTGGCAATGCTTACTGTTTATTTTAGCTTTTAACTAATCAATCACAAACCCTCTTTAAATTGTAAGCCAACTTCACCAATATCAATGCCATCCAAAAGTAGAAGAAGAAACTAAACAAACAGCCAGAAATTGATATATTTTTAGACCAGTGGCCACTACTTCAATTAGATTGTGTTTTATAGGCTGACTAGCTACACACAGATTATTTAAAGATCACATACTCAGCTTTTGATTGCTTGTGTAGTAAATCTGTTGGTATTTATGATTTATGTTTCAGAAAGTTTGCTGACTTTGGAGTGGTAATATCTATATAAAAATTTGTTTGGGAGTAATAAAGTGCTTTACAAATATAACAAACTTTGGGCTACTGAATATATATATCCGGATTGTAAATTTGACAATAGAATTTTAAATTAGTTATGGAGTTGCAATATTTCCACCAGCTTGTGTTAAAATATTATAATTTTAATGTGTTTACAGTTGTTGGCATTTGGTTTATGTGATTGTGATATTTCTACAAACTTATGTTTTTTTTTTTTTTTTGTTGAACCAGCTAGAAGCTTATGTAAAGTCATGACTTTTATTGTCAAAAAAATTATGTAGTTTTTGTATGCTCTTTTTGTAAAATTTTACTGCTATTCCATCGTTGTTTGGATCAATGGAGAGATATCTTACAATGTTCAAGGATATCTCCAGGCCCAAAACACACAAGCATTGACATACCATGAAGCTTACTGCTGAATAGACAACTAATATCTTATATTGCTTTCATTTCAGCTAGAGATCATTGAGTTGCTTTTGAAGGCATGTAATTCTATGGAGAACTATGTGAAAAAGGTAAGAACAGTTTTAAGAAATTAATTCAAAAATGTACCTGCCCCACTATGTTGTATCTGAAGTGAGATTCCATTAATAGCAGATGCCGTCTATTGATTAATAATTGTCAGATGTGACATTTTATTGTTTTTGGCACCGTTCACAATAAAATCTCCACGATCACATGACCTAGTTGATGACTTGATGTGCATAAATTTGATGCATGATTATTTTGTTTCTGATGGCCTTTTAATCTTTGTGGAGGGTCTTAATAATGGTTCTCATTTTTCAAAAAACATGAGAACCAAATAGGCAACTTTATGATGAATTTTCCACAAGCATGCTATCTGTTGGCCTTTTAAAGGTCAGTAAGTGGAAAAAGAAAAATACTACCAAGAGCATAAGCAGGCTTCTGCCTAGTTTCTAGTATTTAATTGAAACATGTTTTGAAAGTTGATATTTATGATCAGAGGAAAGTTTAACTTAGTATTCCATTAAACCATATTTTGTTTTCTAAATTTTATATTCTTTGGCAGTGCAAGAAGATGGTTTTTGAATATGGACCTCTGATCCTAGCCAATGCTGAGAAATTTCTGGAATCGACAGACATATGTGTCACACTTCATGCCTGCAATTCGTCTATAGAAACGAGCAAGGAACTAAAAGCAGCCCTGGTGTCTGATTCTTAATTATGGCATAACAAATCTGGTGGAATGACAATGCAGTAGAGACTTGCTATTTATACTTTCATTCTGAGATGTGTGTGTATAATAATACAAGGACAAATGGTGTTTTTCATGTACAATATATGCTCAAAAATTCAAATGCTTGAATGAAGATTATTTCATCTTGCAATGTCTATATCATAGTTTCTAGGAGTAATGTTCCTTACTGCAACTGAACAATAATAAACATCATAGTCTTGGTTTTGGTTTCTTGGTTCCTATTTCTAAAAGCACTACACGTTGCTATAAATGCCGTTATTGGATTAGAAATGGCTATAGTAAAGCTTTTGTCATACCCAAACTTTTTAAATATTTTACCTATCAAATTCTCATCGAACCCTATTAAATTTTAGCAGTTCCATCCCAAACTCGACCTATTTATATTTGCAAGGCTTAAACCATTTTGTTTATCTTACCATGAGTAGGGTCAAACAGGTGGATGATCTAAAGTTATACATTGAAAATACTATTTTTAACGAGATTTAAACATTAGTAAGCACTTTTCTACTAAATTACACAATATCCTGAGAGAGAGAGAGAGAGAGAGAGAGAGAGAGAGAGAACTCTTTATCATAGAAACCCTAATTTTTTGTGTATGGAAAATTAATGATAGAGGCATTTTAGTAATTTAATATAAAAACAAACTCATTTTCCTAACCCTCAACGGTTTTAAAAATGTGAACTCAGGCCCATTTAAAAATTCCAAAACCATACTATTAGTACTAGGGGGTCGAGTTTGGTTGGGAAACCCACTAAAGTGAACGCATTGCCATCCCTATTTAGGATGCATGCTAACACATGCGTGGTACATTATTTTTCAAAGGATTGAATCTTTGCATATGCAACTGACAGTCTCAATATCTCTTTGTTGATTCATTTACTTTAGGAAAAGTCAACTCATTGCCATCCCTATTTAGGATGTGCGTAAACACATATGCACTACATTACTTTTTAATGGCTTGAATCTTTGCATATGCAAATTGTAGTCTCAATATCTCTTTATGGATTCATTCACATCAATATGTTCTATTCTCAGATTTATTAGTTGCAAAACAAGATTAATTTTGAGAAAAGTCAACTTATTACCATCACTATTTATTAGGATGCACATAAACACGTGCGCACTACGTTACCTTTCAAAGACTTAAATTTTTGCATACTCAAATTGCAATCTCAATATCTTTTTGTGGACTCATTCACATTAATATGTTCTATTTTCAAATACTTTAGTTGCAAATTTACTTTAAGCATGCGTTTGGATTGCAATTAAAATTATAAATTATTTCACTATTCAGCTTATTTTTGCCACTATTCATGAGTCCTACTGCACTTTTTGGTACTATTCATGGGTCCTACTATACAATTTCAACTAACTTTTACTTTTGTCTACAGTACTTTCAGTAATAAGTTTTTAATTTCAGCAATAAATTTTCAGTTTCAGCAAAATAAGCGGTAGCTAAACAACTCTTAAGAAAGAGAATGCAAAATTGCACAAGTTCACATCAATCTTTTTTCTCCTTCATTAAAATCATTAAGCTAATCTTATCCTAGGTTAAACTCTATTATCAAATTTCTAAGAAGTTAAAATTACTATTTCAATAAAAATTCTATATATTACTAAAAGTTAAAATAATTCATAACAAATCACAATTTATTTGAAATTATTTTAACAATCTATCATGATTTTAAGAATTGATCTTACACAATACGTTTCATCATATTACTAAAAAGTAATTTGTGCTTTTATGTTTATTATTTATTATTCAATTTTGATGATACTTGTGAATTCTTTTAATCTTTTCTTTGCTAATATATGAATTCAATTAGCCCATACATTGTAAAATATTCCTTAAGTACAATACATTAAGTTCTTTATTAAATTCAAATATATAATTGCACTGACAAATTAAACACAAACAATATCATCTACACGACAATCAAATCCAATGCAATTACATGTTTGAATTTACTTAAGGAACCTAATGTGCTACACCTGTAATACCGTAACTAAGTTTTGCTCCATTACTATTAGTATGTTAATTGTTTTACCCTAAACACAAGTCAATGGATTAGCTGAGTGCCGACATTATTTATTCCCATAATCTTGATCAATATCAACTTGAAATCTATATCTTAATTCTTGACGTGTTCAATACTTCAATGATTCAATTACGCATAATTGAACACACACACATATATGTAGCACACAAACGCACAGTAAATTAAATCTCGCAGCACAATCTTCAGGTTCATAATATATATATTGTGGCAATTGTGCACTCGTACTATAGCTTCTTGACGTATTCAATTACGAGTGACGAGTGAATCCACTTGCAAATTGTGAAGAGGGTCCAGAAGTATGAACAAAGTCACAATCACAAAGAAGCCAAGTTACATTACGTACTGAATGGCTTCTACTTGAAATTTCTCTTACAAGTTGCATTACCTTAATGTTAGTCCTTTGAAAAGAACAATATATGTCACAGATTTCACGTGGTTATAATTTTGGTGGAGCTGGTGAAAATATCTTATGCTTTTTCATACGGATTTAGCTTGTTGCGATCAGCGCACTGGAAGCAACACAAACACAACATGTGTTAACAAATGGCCATGCGTTGCTTTAACCTTTTCATCAAACAGTTGTGGGAAAACCTTGACCAACCATTTGTTTAAACCTGGTCCATGATTAAATTGATTTTCGTAGTGTTTGCAGGATATGAAGTTCCTCTACTTTGCACTATTTGGTTGTTGAAAAAGTATGAGGAAAAAAAAAAAAAAGGAATACAGAAACATTTTACTTGTAAAAACTAAAAAGCACTACCCATTTATTCCTCCTCGATTTTCTTTTCCTTGTATGGAAATATATAGGATGCATAATTAAAAGACTATAATATCTGGTTTTGACAAATTTGTAAAAAACACGATTGTTTGAGTTGAATTTTTTACAAATAATCATTCTAGCATGCTTGTCATCCGAGTACATAGATGTATTCATTAGTATGTTTTCACTAGAAAACTAGGGGAGCTATGGCCTATGGGCAGTAGAGTTTTTGTCTGTATAGTTTTGATTAGCAGAGATTTTGAGAGGAGGGTTGTTATTGAAAAAGTGCTTAAACTTTCTAGTAACTAATTAAGTTTTGAAGTTGTTAAACATGTTTGGTAACTAATCTGAAAAGGTGTTTTTGGAAGTGAGAAAATGACAAAAAGAAAATTATAGAAGTGCTTATAGTTTAGAATTATCTGGCATCAAAAGTGATAATAATGGCTTTTTTTTTTTTTTTTTTTTTTTTTTTTTTTTTTTTTTTTTTTTTTTTTATAAATGTGTAATCTTCATACTTGAATCCAAAAATAACTCAATCAATGATGAATATTTATTTATTTATTAATAATATTTTTGCTTCTAACAAATTACAGTGTCCTAGTGTTAGGGGCGGTTTTTGCGTAAAGCCATGTGTCTTCTACTAAAGGTGTGACTTTGCTAGACTCGAATTTGTTTTGGAGAATCCAATCCGGAACTCGACATTGGGTCGCATAGACTAATGGCTTCCAATGCATTCTTAAGCCTACAAAATAGATAAAGTCCAAAATTTTAGAATCATGATAATGGTTGAAGTAAATAAATAGTATATTTAATTGAATAGTTTTGATTAAATGACTAGTTGAACATCATTATTATGTTTATTAAGTGATATCCGATATTAGAAAGTAATTAATTAAGTGTCATATGTCCAGTAATGAGATGAGTCCAAAATAGTCCATATCCAGCTGCGGTTCATGGTTTATGTTAAATATAATAAGGTATGTCTAGCAATGGCCTATATCCAAATAATGTATGTCCAACAATGTTTTATGTCCATATAATACATATTCAACTGTGGTTTATGTCCAAACATTACACGTCCAGCAGTGGTTCATGTCCAAGTAATATATGTCCAACGGTGGTAGATCAATTTATTTATATGTATGTTCATTAATGAAGTATTAGTGAGACCATGTTTTATTAAATAATGAGATGATATTAAAGTAAATTGCATCCAGCGGTATGATAGTAATGAGTTAACGTATGCTTAATAATGTAATCTTGAAAATAGAGAGATTTTGACTTATCCTGTATGTTTCTGACTCCAGCTGAACAACATCACTTTGTTCTTTACATGATTTGTGGTTTTAGCCGTATAGAGCTGGTAACATTCCAACAGCAGAATAATATGAGTACAACAGTACAATGATAATAAATTAAAATATACTCAATAGTATAATTTTTGAGATAAAAATATAATGACTTATCTTCACAGTTTGTAGCTCCAGTCATATAACAACGGTAGACTTATAACATTTCAGCAGCACGATAAAATGAGTCCAACGATACAATATGATATTATGAGTCCTTTCATGGTGATTTCATAATTGAAGAGGAAAAATGAGTGCAATTGGAGGGAAAGAGAACATGTCCAATTGTGTGCATAGGCTGGTTAAGTTTAACCTCTTTATCATTCACTTAAATGATTTTCTCGATATAATACTCTTTTAGTTTTTAGTCAAATATAAGTGTTATTGTCTTCCATAAGAAGGACTTTTAGTATTAGAAATTTATGTCTTTTATGAGAATGACTTTAATATGAAATCATTGTGCCTTCTAAAAGAAGGACTTTTAGTCTTTAATGTTCATATGCCTTCTATGAGAAAGGGCTTTTGTAATACGTTCTTGGAAGAGTGTTTGGTATCTTTTAAAATGTATGGAGATGGTAAGAAATATATATATATATATATATATATATTGTGAGACATGATGTTTGTAAGATAGACTAGAAATATATGTGAGAAGTATGTGTGGATGGTTTGTGAGGAATGTGTTTGTAAAATATATGAAAGTATAAGATAGATAATATGAAGGTTAAATATAGTAAATACATGAGCTTATAGTTGCTGCTGGAGTTATTTTTGTATTATGACATTGGTTATGTTGCTTTCTGTTGGAGCATTTTAATATTAATTAATTAAAATGAATAAATATTACAACATAAATGTAAAGATGTGAGAGTAAATATGGAAGATGAAGAGTTAGAAAAAATGTTTAATCTCACATTGAAAAAGAGAGATACTATTTTGTTCTTTTTAATTGTGGTGGTTAATAAGCTAATATGAATTGTTTCAGATATTAGGCTAGATACGTGCGCAAGGAGGAGGTGAAGGGTGGAGGTATCAAAAATGGAAATGAATCAGCCTTTTGAATCCTCCTACTTGACAGCCCATTCAAAATAATTACCATATTCGTTGGTTACTACAATACACACACATAAAAAAAAAGAAAAAAAAAATTAGAAAGGTTCTTGGCAAGGAAGGGTGTTCTTTCTAGTGGAGTTTTGGGCTTGAACACTTTGTGCAGAGGTTGTTCTAGCCATACGACACTTGTTGGGTTGTTGTGAGGTCATTTTAGTCATACGACACTTGTTGAGCTGTTATATCCTAGGAGAGACAAGTCAGAGAAGGTCAGCACCGGTTACAAAGTTTAGCCAACCAAGGGCTTGAAACTCCTTAAAGAGAGCGAGTGTCGTGCCTCAGTCTAAATAGTGTTGTGTAATTTTTCTCTTTAAATTAATAATATTCAGAAGTACTATTCAGTTTCTCGTTGTGATATTTACATTATTATTGTGTTTTGCATCAACAATTTTAAGGAGATTCAACACATGGAGCCTACACAAGAGAAACCAAATGAGCCTGTTGGAGATCTCAACAAGCCCTTTCGCTTTAAGGGAGCCCACTTCAAGAGGTGGAAAGAAAAGGTCCTCTTCTACTTGAGTCTTCTCAAAGTCGCCTACATCCTCACTGACAAGAATCCATCAAAGATTTCTACCAATAAGATGAGTGAGGAAGAATTTAGTCTCCATCAAGAAAAAATAGATAAGTATACAAAAGATTAATATAATTGTCGCTCTTATCTTTTGAATTGTCTTGCCGATCATTTCTATGATTATTATGATATAACTTATAATTCTGCCAAGAAAATTTGGAAAGCTTTAAAAGAAAGCATGATACGGAGGAGGCTGATGCAAAGAAGTATGCTGCTAGTAGATTTTTCCGTTACCAAATGGTGGATGGAAAATTGGTGGTGGATCAAGCACAAGACTTCCAAATGATCGTGGCAGAATTGAGATCCGAAAGCATAAAAATTGAAGAAAATTTGGTGGTAGCTGACATAATTGATAAACTACCACAATTTTTGAGGGAGTTCCAAAAGACTTTGCTACACAAACAAAAGGAGACATCCTTGGAGACTTTGATCATACGCATCTGTGTGAAGGAGGAGGCTAAAGGACAAGATGCACTCATGACACAAGAGAGTAATGGTAATTCCACCACAAAGGTAAACCTTATTTCAGCCAATAATAATATGCCTAAAAATCATTTTCCTAGAAATGGTCAATTGAAGCCTAAAAAGAGAGCCTTTAAAAATAATAATAGACCTCAAGGAAGGGGAAACCCAAATAAAAATTACAATAAGAAGTAAGGACCCCCTTCACAAGATCAATTTAATAGATCTTGTTTTGTCTATGGCAAAAGTGGGCATATTGCTCAATTTTGCAAATTTCGGAAACGTGAATTTGTCCTGCAGGCTAACACAACCGAAGAGCCTTTAGTGGCTATGATTACAGACATCAATATGGTGCAATATGTTGAAGGGTGGTGGGCAGATTCTGGTGCTAATAGGCACGTCTGCTATGATAAAAATTGGTTCAAGTTGTATACTCCTTTTGAAAAAGAAAAAATTGTTATGCTTGGTGACTCTAGCAAAACCAAGGTTCTTGGGAGTGGTGAGGTTGAATTGAAATTCACTTCTAGATGTGTGCTAACATTAAAAGATGTACTTTACACTCCGTCCATGAGGAAGAATTTGATGTCAAGTTTTTTGCTTAACAAGGCTAACTTCAAACAAACTATGGAATTGATAATTAATATAATCACTAAAAAGGGATTATTTGTGGGCAAGGGTTATGCTTGTGATGGAATGTTTAAATTGAATGTTGAGAATAATAAAGCATCTACCAGTTCAGTTTATATGCTTTCTTCTATTAATTTTTGGCATGCTCGTTTGTGTCATATAAATAGTAGAAATGTGGGAATCATGAGTAGTTTAGGATTAATTCCAAGACTGTCAAAGGATTTTGAAAAATGTGAAACTTGTAGCCAAGCTAAGATTACAAAAAGGCCTCATAAAAGTGTTGTAAGAAATACTGAATTGCTTGAGTTAATTCACTCCGATTTATGTGAATTTGAGGGAATTTTAACTCGCTGGGGGAATAAATATATCATCACTTTTATTGATGATTTCTCAAAATATACAACTGTTTATTTGTTGAAAAATAAAAGTGATGCTTTTGAAAATTTTCAAGATTTTTTTAAAAGAAGTTGAAAATCAATTCAGTAGAAAAATAAAAAGAATAAGAAGTGATAGAGGCCGTGACTATGAATCAAGTGCACTTAACTCATTTGTTTAGTCTTTGGGAATTATCCATGAAACTACTGCACTATATTCACCTGCTTCTAATGGTGTGATTGAAAGAAAAAATAGAACTCTAATTGAGTTAACAAATGCTATGTTAATTGAATCTGGTGCACATTTATATTTTTGGGGTGAAGCTATTTTAACTGCATGTCATGTTTTGAATAAGGTGCCACATAAAAAATCACATACCACACCTTTTGAGATATGGAAAGGACATAAGCCAAATTTGGGATATTTGAGAGTATGGAGTTGTCTTGCTTATGTAAGGCTTACTGACCCTAAAATACCTAAATTAGGTATAAGAGCTATTACCTGTGTTTTTCTTGGTTATGCGATTAATAATGTTGCCTATAGAATTTTTGATCTTGAAAACAAAATAATTTTTGAATCTGGTGATGCAATTTTTCATGAAGAAAATTTTCCTTTTAAATTGAAAAATAGTGGGGGTGAAGAAAATAATTTTTCACAGCCTAGTTCTTCTACTTCTCATTTACAAAATCAAGAAAATTTTGAAATGGAACCTAAAAGGAGTAAAAGATCTAGAGTTGAAAAGGATTTTGGTCCTGATTATTATGTTTTTAACATTGAGGAAAATCCCCAAAATTTAAAAGAGGCTTTAACATCACCTGATGCTATATTTTGGAAAGAGGCTGTAAATGATGAGATGGAATCTCTAATTTCTAATAGAACTTGGAAATTAGTAGATCTTCCACCGGGTTGTAAGAACATAGGTTGTAAATGGGTTCTTTGAAAAAAGTTGAAACCAGATGGATCAATAGATAAATTTAAAACTAGACTTGTTGCAAAAGGCTTTAAACAAAAAGCTGATCTTGATTTCTTTGATACATTTTCCCCGGTAACAAGAATTACATCTATTAGACTGTTAATTGCTATTGCTGCAATTTTTTATTTGAAAATTCATCAAATGGATGTAAAAACTGCTTTTCTAAATGGGAACCTAGAGGAAGAGATTTATATAGATCAACCCAAAGGCTTTGTAGAGCCTGGACAAAAAAACAAGGTATGTAAGTTAACTAAATCCCTATATGGCTTAAAACAAGCACCAAAATAGTGGCATGAAAAGTTTGATTTCTACATAATTGAGAATGGTTATAAATCAAATGAATGTGATAAATGTATTTATTCTAAATCATAGAATAATTTACATGTTATTATTAGCCTCTATGTGGATGATATGTTGATTTTTGGCTCAAATATGCATGTTATAAATGAGACAAAAAATATGCTTAAAAGCCATTTTAATATGAAAGATCTTGGTGAGGCTAATTTTATTTTGGGCAAGAAAATTACAAAAACATGTGATGGGATATTTCTTGATCAATCACATTATGTTAAGAAAATATTGAGAAAATATAGTTTTCATGATCACAAAAGTGTAGCTACTCCTTTTGATTCTAGTGTTCATTTATTTCCTGTGAATAATGATGATGAGATTTTTAATCAAAAGGATTGTGCTAGCATCATTGGTAGTTTGTGTTATGCTATTGATTGCACTAGACTTAACATTGCATACGCAGTAGGAGTGCTTAGCAGATTTACTAGCAAGCCTAGTAAAGATCATTGGCTAGCTATTGAGCGAGTCATGAGATATTTAATTGGTACCAAAAGCCATGGCTTATTTTATAAAAAGTATCATACTGTGATTGAAGCTTTTAGTGATGCTGATTGGAATACTTTGTCAGGCGATTCTCTCTCTACCATTGGTTATATTTTTACCTTAGGTAGTGGTGCTATTTTTTGAAAGTCTAAAAAGCGAACAATAATTGCTAATTCAACAATGGAAGCTGAATTAATAGCATTAACTTCAGCTAGATAAGAGGCAAATTGGCTTAGAGATTTGTTATATGAAATTCCACTTTGGGAAAAGCCAATTCCACATATGTTAATTCATTGTGATAGCACTGCTGCAATTGGTAGAGTTAAAAACTGTTACTACAACGGTAAATCTAGACCTATAAGAAGAAAGCATAGTACTGTGTGATCTTATTTGAGTAATGGCATCATAACTGTGGATTATATTAAATCTAATGATAATCTTGCAGACCCATTTACCAAGGCTTTGGCAAAAGATAGGGTCTAAAATACATCGAGGGAGATGGTACTAAAGTCCATAGAATCATGAGCCATGTATGAAGATACCCAACCCAAGGACCAAAGATACTGAGAATTAGGTTTAATGGGAAAAATGAATCATACGATGGTTGTAAGAAATGCACTATTTATTTATTTTTAATTATTTATTTTGTAAATAATTTTTTTTAATTGTTCATCCCTATGATGTAAGTGCATTAATCTTGTAATGTGAAGAGGTTGAGTAAAAAACTCTTAATGAAATTTGTAGCTCGTATGAGTGGGATGTCAGAATTATAAGAGCACCCTTGACAAAATTTCACCTATGTGAGTGTGGGGGTGGGGCCGCTCCCTATGAGATTTGGACTTAATCTCAAATACACTGATGAAACTGGGATCAACACACGACTATAAAGTGCTAGCTATAAAAGCTCATGTCAACACCTGAGTTGTTATGTGTAAGCAGTGATGCTTAATTTTCCTAAAGCAGTCCTAGTTCAAGTCGAAGACCACTACGACTCTAGAGTTGAGATCGTTGTTTTACTAAGTGAAGGTTCAATGCAGAGCACACAATCATGATGCATAGTGACCCATCTATGCCTGGTAATCTCTCTCTAACTAAAAAAATTTAATATTAAAATGAGTGGGGGATTGTTGGAGCATTTTAATATTAATTAATTAAAATGAATAAATATTACAATATAATTGTAAAGATGTGGGAGTGAATTTGGAAGATGAGGAGTTAGTGAAAATGTTTAATTTCACATTGAAAAAGAGAGAGACTATTTTGTTCTTTTTAACTGTGATGATTAATGGGCTAACATGAATTGTCTCAGATATTGGGCTAGATACGTGCGCAAGAGTGAGGTGAGGGGTGTTCTTTCTAGTGGAGTTTTGGGCTTGAACACTTTGTGTAGAGGTCTTTCTAGCCATACGACACTTGTTGAGCTGTTGTATCCTGGAGGAGACAAGTCAGAGAAGGTCTGTACCGGTTACAAAGTTTAGCCAACTAAGGACTTGAATCTCCTTAAAGAGAGCGAGTGTTGTGCCTCAATCCAAATAGTGTTGTGTAATTTTTCTCTTTAAATTAATAATATTCAGAAATACTATTTAGTTTCTCGTTGTGTTATTTCCATTATTATTGTGTTTTGCACTAATACTTTCTAAGAAGAAAGGTATTGTAAGAGAAATAGAGAAAAAGATGGAGATGTGTTTATAAGTAGCAAAATGATGATATTTCAGAATAATGAAGTGTGGGAAAGATGGGTAATGGATAATGGTGTGTTGTAATATGTGTGTTGTGTTGTTATCTAAGAAAAGAGATTTTGTAAGAGAGATAAAGAAGTATGAAAGTCTGTATATGGCAGCAAAATGAATGAAGTTTCTGAATAAGGGGGTGAGAGAGAGATGGATAGTATGTTGTAATAGTGTGTGGCTTGGTCCTCTTTATATAGTGTCAAGTATGTAACTAGATTAGAATTAGTTGACGGGAAATTTAGCAAATAAGGAAAATTCTTTGATAAAGTAAGTGGTTTCATTAGTGGGTTTTTGGTTTTTAGCCAAAATAATAAAGTTTGAGACTTTAAGGCTGCTGCTACAGCAGTATAGTAGTAGCTGCTGCAACTGTCAGGTCTACAGCAGTAGCACAGTTGGATGATGTCAGCTGTGTGAGGTCTTCTGCTAGAGAAAATATTTTGCATTAAATTCATGGATTTGGCTAAAAATGGTAAGATAATCTTTATGGGACCTTCCTATTTCTGCTACTACAGCTAGAGGCTAAGGACCTTAGCTTAAAATTGTATGATTTCTTTTATAGGACCCTTGCTTCTTTAGGTATAACAGCAAGCTGTTGAGATTAGGCATTAATGGGTTGATGATGTTATTTTTGGACATGTGTCAGTAGCCTAAGCTGCTCCTGGAGCTACTGCAGTTACTGTTAGAGCTACTGCAACTTCTGCTGGAGCTGGAGCTGTTGCTGTTTCTACTGGAGCTGTGGAAGCTTCTGCTAGAGTTAAGGCAATTTCTGCTGGAACTATTGTTGGTATTTTTGGCTAAGTTTCCTTTTTTGGAAAATTATATATTTAGTCCATATATAATTTTGGTAAGTAATAGACTAGTTAGTTGATATTTGATGAAATTTTAGAGATGTAATTATGGTCTCTTTGTGTTTTGACCAAATCTTGGAGAGTAAGGAGAGCATTTAATGCTAGATATGAGATATTAATATAGATTTAACCATGTGTTTGAGATTGATTTAAATAAAAATAATAATATAATTTATATGAAATAATATGATTACATTTTTAAACTTATATTATATGATGAACATTGATTTTTTATGTAAAGACCATGGGGAGTTTTATCATTTTAAGTGTTATGTGATGTGAAAAGCTTACCAGATGCTATCTATTACACACTAACTTGTCAGAGTTCAAGGAATTGGAGAAAACATGCCAAGCAACATGTTTTTCTTTATCAACTTTGAACGACTGGAGCTTTACTGAACATATTTCTTGGCCTCCAAACCACAACTCCCAAAATTCTCCCAATGAGACTCATGAGCTTGGATCATAAGTTGAAAATGAGATGGCGTGCCATGAGCTTGAACTATGGGTTTTGATGTGACAATATCGCCATGGATTTTGGACCATGGGTTTCGGCATCATTTTGTGAATTTGGGCTTTTTTGGGCTTTAAAAAACATTTTTCCAAAATTCATAATTTGTTAATGTGGTACGAGTTGCCAATGAAATAAATTTCATGTGGTGTGAAAATTTTGTCCTCAACACCTAGGATATTCTTCATGATAATTGATGTCTTTCTAATAATTTATCAAGATTATTGATGGATTGAAATATTTTTCATAATAATTAGTGCCTTCAAATTAATGTTGATCTTAATTATTGGTGCCTTCAACTTAAACTCTATTCTCCTGTTTTTTTTAGATGCAAAAGTATGAGATACGGAAACTTGTACTTGTAAAAAGCACTACCCTTTCATTCCTCCTCGATTTTATTTTCCTTGTATGGAAATATATAGTATGCATAATTAAAACAGAGGATAATATCTGGTTTTGACAAATTTGTAAAAAGCACAATTGTTTGAGTTGAATTTTTACTCAATCATTCTAGCATGCTTGTCATCTGAGTACATAGATGTATTTGTTAATATGTTTCACTAGAAAACTAGGGGAGCTGTGAGGTGGGTTGTTATTGAAATTATTCTAAAGCTTTTTAGTAACTAGATTATGTTTTGAAGTTGTTATACATGTTTGGTAACTAATCTGAGAAAGTGTTTTTACTTTTTAGAAGTGAGAAAAATGACAAAATAATATTGTAGAAGTGCTTACAGTTTAGAATTATTTGGCATCAAAAATGATAATAATGGCTTTTTTTATTTTATAAATGTTTAATCTTCATACTTGAATCCAAAAACAACTCAATCAATGATGAATGTTTATTTATTAATAATATTTTTTGCTTATAACATATATCGGTGTCCTAAAATATTCTTCATGATAATTGATGGATTATAATATTTTTTTTCATAATAATTAGTGCCTTCAAATTAATGTTGATCTTAATAATTGGTGTGCCTTTAAATATTGTTCACACGTAACATTCAATATATATCAACAAAGCATGTGTAATAGACCCCAACTTCTTTACGTATAAAAAGGTTGAAAATAGTGGCATCAACGTACGAGTCCTAAATAGGGTAGCAATATGATCACATTTGACATTCATCTAATTTTCAATGATATCTTTAATTGTTAGTTGTTTGCCACTTCTACTTCCTCAACTTCTATGTAGACTATACAGTTTCAATACAAAAGTCAAAGAATAGGGGAAACAATTATTAACTGATTATGACTATTGTCTCATACATGCATCTATCTAATTGGAGTCCTGCCTTATGCATTTATATAATTGGAGTCCTACCTTACATAGAGTTCTTGGCGTATCATAAGAGGTTTGACTTTTCTTGCCTCCAGTGTTCTTATTCATTAGATAAGATATAAAAGCATTTTATGTTTTAAAATGAACACATGTCAGTTTTGTATATCATCCAATATAGAAGAGACGAGAGTCAAAGAATAGGGGAAACAATTATTAACTGATTATGACTGTTGTCTCATACATGCATCTATCTAATTGGAGTCCTGCCTCATGCATTTATATAATTGGAGTCCTACCTTACGTAGAGTTCTTGGCGTATCGTAAGAGGTTTGACTTTTCTTGCCTCCAGTGTTCTTATTCATTAGATAAGATATGAAAGCATTTTATGTTTTAAAATGAACACGTGTCAGTCTTGTATATCATCCAATATAGAAGAGACGCTTCCTTGTTTAAAAGACTCTGGATGAAAGCATTGCTCTTGCTGAGAGACGTTTCCTTGTTTAAACGTCCATCATCCAATTGAATTTGGTGCTCCTGCCTTGGTGCTTGGGCTTTGGAAAAACCTCCATTATTCTCTTATTGATTCAAGCTATGACATAATATACATCAATATAAATGGTACTCGGTCTTTCAAGATATTGTTGTAACTTGTAACATATTCACTTCTTCCATGTCACATACCATGACAATATCATGATAAGTGAGTATGACCTAACTAATAATAGTCTTTGAATCGAATGGTGCCTTAACCCCAAAATACTTGATGGTGGCTGAAATGATAAGTTCAACTCTGGTTGAATACGTTTGAAAAATAAAATAAGATAAATCAAATTAAGTACGAAAAAAAGTTGCCTAGAAATAGAGGGGGAAAAAAAATACAAAAACAATTAACACACCTTATTCAATAATTTTTCGTTATTGAATAAGGTGTGTTAATGTGTTCACAGTTGGAATTTGTGTTATGTGATTGTGATATTTCTACAAACTTAGGTTTTTTTTTTTGGTTGAACCGGCTAGAAGCTTATGTAAAGCAATAACTTTTATTGTCAAAAAATGATGTAGTTTTTGTATGCTTTTTTTTGTAAAATTTCACTGCTATTCCATCGTTGTTTGGATCAATGGAGAGACATACCTTACAATGTTCAAGGATATCAACAGCCCAAAACACACCCAAAAAAAAAAAAAAAAAGCGCTGATATACAAACATCATATATTGCTTTCATTTCAGCTAGAGATCATTGAGTTGCTTTTGAAGGCATGTAATTCTATGGAGAACTATGTGAAAAAGGTGAGAACAGTTTTAAGAAATTAACTTCTTTTTGGGATCATAGAAATTAATTCAAAAATGTACCTGCCCCACTATGTTGTATTAGAAGTGATTTTCCTTTCTTTCTTTTTTTTTTTTTTTTTTTTTTTTTTTTTATGAGGTGATTTTCCATTAATAGCAGATGCTGTCTATTGATTAATAATTGTCAGATGTGACATATTATTGTTTTTGGCACCATTCACAATAAAATCTCCATGATCACATGACCTAGATGATTGGCAAAAATTTGATGTATGATTATTTTGTTTCTGATGGCCTTTTAATCACTGTGGAGGGTCTTAATAATGGTTCTCATTTTTTTTTAAAACACTAGATCGCTAATCTGTGCGATGCACGGGATAGATATTGCAAAATTAATTATATAGTATAAATTATATATTTTTTTGGCACCATTCACAATAAAATCTCCATGATCACATGACCTAGTTGATTTGCATAAATTTGATGTATGATTATTTTGTTTCTAATGGCCTTTTAATCACTATGGAGGGTCTTAATAATGGTTCTCATTTTTTTTAAAACACTAGTCGCTAATTTGTGCGATGCACGGGATAGATATTGCAAAATTAATTATATAGTATAAATTTTTTTTTTTTTTAAATAAAACAAAACAAAAAATGTTGCCAAGTCCACTAATTTTTTTTAACGACAATTTATCCTAGAGCAAAGAAGCTCATTAGTTCTTTTTTTTTTTTTTTTTTGATAAGTAAAGAAGCTCATTTGTTCATGACAAAGGAAGATAAAAAAAAAAAAAAAACCACTATATAAGATAAACAAAGGCCCAAAACATAATTGTCAAATTATCAATAAGACATTAAAACAAACCCAGTTCACAAGTCGATGAAATGTAACATAATATCTATGTACCTGAAGCTTAAGCTCTGATACTAAACCTTTTGAGCATTCTGACATGTTTATATCTCTTTGAATTGGGAAAGTTGATGATCTAACCATGTACAGAGGTTTTTCAATGACTTATAAAACTTTAAGTCCATGAAGAAGTAACAACAAAACAATTATGCATGTATAGCTATATTGCAAGCTGTCAACAATTTTCAAGACCCTGCACATGGACCATGCATTTGCTGCAAGGGAATAATATGCCACATAAACACATGGGGCACTATGCCACTATCTCTTATACGAAGCAACTCATAAACACAATATTCAAAACTTTGAAACGAAACAACTGATAAATAGTCTAAGTATCTCTTCTTATCTACTCTTGACGGCCCCTAAATTTGATTATGCTGGCTTCTTGGAAACTATTAAGGAGATCATTTGCAACAACATATATTTGTGTCAAATGCATCTAATTTCATTTAGGTACATTTTAAGTACATGCAAATAATAGTAGTTTGAAAGAGTGTCTATTTGAAAGGAATCAAATGAAATGCCTATTTATTTCAGTTTCAACTATTTCTATAAACAATTAAAACCAAATTTCATAAACTCTTTGGATACATCTTAAGTAAGACATAAAATCAATTTCTATAACACCAAATGTTGGGTTGAAAGTAACACACAATTATTCGAAGCGGTGCTATTAGGCTTAGCCAAGCCACTCTCTATGGAAAAAATTTAAAATACAATAATGTTCATTTAAATAGAGACAATGCAATAATGTATTAATAGCTATTTCTATGAGCAAGAAAATAAAAAATATTTGAAGCAATTGCTTGAAATCATTTAAGTACATGCCATTAATGAAGCTACTTGAAATCATTTTAAGTACATACCATCAATGAAGCTACAAATAAATACCAGCCTATTGGGTTATAAATTGTTTTCAGACTTCTCAACCTAGTCTAGAACAAAGACATTAAAAATGGATATCATAGAACATCCAGGTGTAGCAACCAAATAGATATGTGTTCATAAGTATGTTTCCTAACTAGATTTTAACTCAAGCATTTAGTCAAATACATAATAGCCACTTCTGTGTGGACCAAACTAATTCAAATTCTTAAATCAAAACATTCAAAACCAATCTGATCAGTGACCACAATACCAAAACTTAAATCATATTTCCAAATTTAAAAAAAGTGGAAAGAATCTAAGCTAAAAGCTATAAAACAAAATTGGTATATATATATATATATATTCTGCCTAGATCTATGATTTCTTAGTGACAGATAATCAATGTATCTATATAAAGCTATATAATCAATATCGCTATAGGCAAACAACAAATTTATTGGTAGACATATAATCAACATCTCTTTAGGGAAGCAACACTTTCTAGCGTAAAGAAAATCAATATTTTTTTCCAACAAATTCAAAGTAAAATCTTCCAAGGCAGCATTGATATTTTCCCCACATTATATATTCAACATGTTCTACACATTCTTTGAGAAATTTAAACCAACACAAAGACAACAATACCAATGAACCAAGACAAACTTCAAACCCACATTACTTTCTGGTTGATCACACATACAGATACTTTCATAAAGAAATAAAAAGTAATTAACTATACAAAGAAAACTGATCTTGAAAGGAGATTTGTGTCCGTATTTGTGTTTTTCATGGGGGAGCAAAGGCAAGTGACAGACTATGACAGTGAAGGATTGGGGGAAACAATGAAAAGAAGGAGAGAGAGTAGTTGTGTTTCAATGAGAGAGTAGAAGGAAGGAGATGGGAGCTAAGTCTGCATTTGAAGGAGAAAGACTGAGTTTGTGTTTGAAAAAGAAGACCATCGTGAAAGGGAAAGGCAAAGCATCAGGAGGCAGAGCATTGTGAAAGGGAAAGACCTGAGTATCAGGTTATTATGTTTTTTTTTTTTTTTTTTTTTTTTTTTTTTAATATTGTGCTAACATGGAAAATTTTGGGAGTTTCAGAGGTTTCGGTTTTATATATATATATATATATATATGTAGATGAGAACCGAATAAGCAACTTTATGATGAATTTTCCACAAGGATGCTCTCTGTTGGCCTTTTAAAGGTCAGTAAGTGGAAAAAGAAAAATACTACCATGAGTATAAGCAGGCTTTATTTTCTGCTTAGTTTTTAGTATTTAATTGAAACATGTTCTGAAAGTTGATAAATATGATCAGAGGAAAGTTTAACTTAGTATTCCATTAAACCGTATTTTGTTTTCTAATTCCTATATTCTTTGGCAGTGCAAGAAGATAGTTTTTGAATATGGACCTCCGATCCTAGCCAATGCTGAGAAATTTCTGGAATCAACAAACATGTGTATCACACTTCATGCCTACAATTTGTCTATAGAAACGAGCAAGGTGTTTGTTTGTTTAGACCCCTTAAAGCAGATTGTTTAACCTAATATATTAGCCAAGTGATTACTTAGGTTAATTATGAAATCTAGGTTAAACAAGGACAAATCATATCATGCACTGTAGCGGAAAATAAAAAACACAAAGATATGATTACCTAAGAAAATCAATGAAACCAACAGTTTCAAGATAAAAATTGGGGAGGATTTAACCTAACTATTCTCAAGGTAAAACAAATCCACTATAGAGAATTAAAATTTTTACAATTAAATTTAACCCTAAATCTATTGCTACCTCCAGTAGCAATTTACTGACACGACCACGTGCAAACTTCGAATCCATGGACTCCTTCTCTCTTGGATTTGCACCACACAAGCACCCACGCTTGTGACTTTGAGATCCCACTCAAAGGTTTCAGATCACAGCTTATTGATCTTTGTAGCAACTAGATTCCACCCAGCACTTGATTGTAAATCTTATTTCGATAGATACTTGTAGAGTTAGAAGGTACAGAACATCTCAGATCTCACAGGAATAACTCACAAGTCTTCCAAGAGTCTTCAAAATGTAGCTAGGATTTTCCTTTTATACATAGGAGTGTTGGACTGAAACCCTAAATGTTTTCGTGGGCTTGGGCCTTTTAAAATTTGGCAGAAATTTGTTTTCTGCGATTTTCGATCAATCAAGCTTCACAATTCGATTGGTCGAGTTTCACAGAAAAATAATTCTTTTTCCTGCAACTTGTACATTCTTGAGTGTTAACCTATACAACTTTGAGCAATGTCTAACACATATCCTAGACATGTTTTTGTTCTCTGTTTGTCAACACATACAAGTTGAAATTCTAAACATTTAATCATAAATCTTTAGAACCTAACACAAGGAACTGGAAGCAGCCATGGTTTTTGATTCTTAATTATGGCATGAAAAATCTGGTAGAATGAAAATGCAGTACAGACTTGCTATTTATACTTTCATTCCGAGATGTGTATGTATAATAATTATACAAGGACAAATGGTGCTTTTCATGTACAATATGTGCTCAAAAATTCAAATGCGTATATGAAGATTATTTCATCTTGCAATATCTATATCATAGTTTCTAAGAGTACTGTTCCTCACTGCAACTGAACAATAAAAACATCATAGACTTGGCTACAGTTAGGGTTTGGAACGGAAAAGCATTTTTCAAACCCAAACTTTTAAAAATATTTTACCTATCAAGCTTTTTACTATTTTTAACAAGATTTAAACATTAGTAAACACTTTTCTACTGAATTACACAATATCTTGAGAGAAAGAGACAACTCTTTATCATAGAAACCCTAATTTCTTGTGTACAGAAAATTAATGATAGAGACATTTTAGTAATTTAATATAAAAGAGAACTCCTTTTCAACCCTTAGCAGTTTTAGAACGAATAATTCTAATGCCACGTATTTTGGCACAACAAATGCCACAACTCGCCACATGGCGAGTTGTGGTTGGTGGAGGGGTGTCTTCACATAGACCCACCATCACCCCTCCACCAACCAGAACTCGCCATGTGGCGAGTTGTAGCATTCGTTATGCCAAAAGGTATGGCACTAGACTTACTCTTTTAGAAATGTGAATTCAAGCCCATTTAAAAATCCGAAAACTATACTATCATTAATAGGGAGGGTCGAGTTTCGTTGGAAAACCCACTAAAATGAACTCATTGCCATCCATTTTTAAGATGCACACTAAGACATGCGTAGTACATTATTTTTCAAAGGCTTGAATCTTTGTATATGCAAATTACAATCTCAATATCTCTTTGTTGACTCATTCACATCAATACGTTCTATTATCATATCATTTAATCGCAAAGGAAGATTTACTTTGAGAAAAATCAACTCATTGCCATCCTATTTAGGATGCGCACAAACACGTGTGCACTACATTACTTTTAAATCTCTTGAATCTTTGCATATGCAAATTGTAGTCTCAATATCTCTTTATCAATATGTTCAATTTTCAGATCCTTTAGTTACAAAAGAAGATTTACTTTGAGAAAAGTCAACTCATTGCCATCCCAATATTAGGATGCGCATAAACATGTGCGCACTACATTACTTTTCAAAGGCTTGAATTTTTGCGTATGCAAATTGCAATCTCAGGGTCCGTTTGGATACCACTGAAAACTGAAAATTGAAACTGAAAATTGAAAAATACTGTAGCAAAATAATTTTTAAATGTGTGAATAGTACCGTGGGGCTCATTTTTAATGAAAAAGTTACTGAAAAGTGAAATTTGTGGGTCCGTGAACAGTACACGATGTGCACTGATTGGCTGAAAAAAGTTTGAAAAGTCAAAATTTGTGGTTAATGTTCATTGAACAGTACATGAACAGTAATCGCAAGTCTAAAAAACGCGTGAAAAAAAAAAAAAAAAAAAAAAAAAAAAAACAGAAAAACGCAAACGCGCACATGTACTTTAGTTGTGGACTCAGCACAATCCAAATGCAGCTTCAATATCTTTTTGTGGACTCATTCACATCAATATGTTCTATTTTCAAATCCTTTAGTTGCAAATTTACTTTAAGAAAGAGAATGCAAAATTGCACAAGTTCACATCAATCTTTCTTCTCATTCATTAAAATTATTAATCTAATCTTATCCTAGGTTAAACTCTATTATCAAATTTATAAGAAGTTAAAATTACTATTTCAATAAAATTTCTATTACTAAAACTTAAAATAATTCGTTGGTTGTGAGTTGTGTGATATTAAAGGTTCATTCCCAATTCCCCTGTGTGTGTGTGTTTAAACTGTTAACTTCTCAAAAGAAAAATAACGTGGGTAAATCCCACATCGGTTAGAGTTGAGTCTGTCTTCCCCTTTAAAGCCTTCACACAACCTTCAAGAGTTACCGGCTTTTGTTGGTTGTGAGTTGTGTGATATTAAAGGTTCATTCCCAATTCCCTTGTGTGTGTGTGTGTTTAAACTGTTAACTTCTCAAAAGAAAAATAACGTGGGTAAATCCCACATCGGTTAGAGTTGAGTCTGTCTTCCCCTTTAAAGCCTTCACACAACCTTCAAGAGTTACCGGCTTTTGTTGGTTGTGAGTTGTGTGATATTAAAGGTTCATTCCCAATTCCCCTGTGTGTGTGTGTTTAAACTGTTAACTTCTCAAAAAAAAAAAAACTTAAAATAATTCATAACAAATCACAATTTATTTGAAATTATTTTAACAATCTATCATGATTTTAGGAATTGATCTTACACAATATGTTTCGTCATATAACTAAAAAGTAATTTGTGCTTTTATGTTTATTATTTATTATTCAATTTTGATGATATTTGTGAATTATTTTAATCTTTTCTTTGGTAATATATGAATTCAATCAGCCCATACATTGTACAATATTCCTTAAGTACAATATATTAGGTTCTTTTATAAATTCAAATATATAATTGCATTGACAAATTAAACGCAAACAATGTCATTTACATGACAATCAAATCCAATACAATTACATGTTTGAATTTAATTAAAGAACCTAATGTGTTATGCCTGTAATATCGTAACTAAGTTTTGCTCCATTACTGTTAGTATATTAATTGTTTTACCTTAAACACAAGTCAATGGATTAGCTGAGTGCAGACATTATTTATTCCCATAATCTTGATCAATATCAATTCTTGAAATCTATATCTTAATTCTTAACGTGTTCAATACTTCAATGATTCAATTCCGCGTAATTGAACACACATGCACAGTAAATTAAATCTCGCAGCACAATCTTCACGTTCATAATATATTGTGGCAATTGTGCACTCGTACTATAGCTTCTTGACGTATTCAATTACGAGTGATGAGTGAATCCACTTGCAAATTATGAAGAGGGTCCAGAAATTAGCATGAGAACAAAGTCAAAATTAAATCACAAAGAAGCTTACTTGAAATTTCTCTTACAAGTTGCATTACCTTTATGTTAACGTTAGTCCTTTTGAAAAAGAACAATACATGTCATATATTTCACGTGATTATAATTTTGGTGGAGCTGGTGAAAATATCTTATGCCTTTTCATACAGATTTAGCTTGTTGCAATTAGTGCACCGCGACACAGACACAACACGTTAACAAATGGCCATGCGTTGCTTTACTCTTTTCATCAAACAGTTGTGGGAAAACCTTGATCAACCATTTGTTTAAAGCTGGTCAACGATTAAATTGATTTTCGTAGTGTTGCATGATAAAAAGTTCCTCTACTTTGCACTATTTGCTTGTTGAAAAAGTATTGAGTTAAAGATGGGAATACAGAAACTTGTATTTGTAAAAAGAATTATCCATTTATTTTCAAAGTTACACATTTTTCATACTGTAGATCTCTGTTAAAAAAATCATTAAATGTTATTATTTTTCATTTTATTGTCTAATTAATACTAGCATTTTTTTTTCTCTCTCCTTATTTAATTGGTTTCTACTTGCCTAAAGCTCACACCACCATTTTCAATAACCACCATTTCGGCAAAGTACACCAAAATTTTTTATTGAGTTTTTATTTTAATTTATGCAAATTGAGACCTACACCTTTTAAAAATCCCAACTGGAACTAAGCACTAAACAATAGGTTCCATATCGTCATTAAGTTTAATTTATTACCTATCTTGGTACTACTATTGTAAAAGTAAGAAGAAGTAATAGGTTTAACATTAAAAAAAAAAAAAAAAAAAACAAACAAACAAACATTTAATGATATTATTAAATTAAAATTTAATATTTAATTGCTATATGGTTATGTGGATTAAAATTCTGGTGTACAGTGTACCATTCAGACTTCAGTTGCTTCTTTGTCAAAACGGAGGCACGTTTTTATCTTTGATAGAAAAAATGGCAGTGGGCCGTTTAATCAATTAGAAACCATTAAATGGGAGAGAGAGACATAAAAATGCTAGTATTAATTACGTAATGAAATTGGAAAATATTACTAGCATTTAATGATATTTTTTTCAACCATTAGATCTTTTATAAATCTATGATATAAATAAATAAATAAATAAATGTGTAACTTGAACCATTAGATCTTTAAGCAATGTTACACCACTTATTATTTTTTAATTAGACGTAAATTTTGACAAATCCACCGTTAGATTACATTATCTTCATATATTCTCTATGCTTGTAAAATTTAAAGATAAACAAAGATCAATAATCATGTCATCAATCAATTATTTAAATTTAAGTTTTTGTAGTTTAAAATAATACATAAAATATGAGTTTATAGAACATATAATTCATCAGTTGGATTTTCAAAATATAAATTCAATAATAAATTATTGGGTGGTGTAACATTGTTTAGAGTTACACTAAGTATAACTTAAACTCAATCCATATATATATATGATACATAATTAAAAGACAATAATATCTGGTTTTGACAAATTTGTAAAAAGCATGATTGTTTGAGTTGAATTTTTACAATTAATCATTCTAGCATGCTTGTCATCTGAGTACATGGATGTATTTGTTAGAGCACGTTTGATAAACTATAATAGTAATTGCATAGGAATAGGAATAGGAATAGGTATTACAAAGAGAACAAGACGTTGTAATGTAATACTTATTACTATTCATTTGTTTTGTAACAACACAATAATAAAACCCTAAAAACAATGGAATGAAAGCATTTTCAAACTTAAGATATATTTTAGGAAATAATTTACTTATAGAATTATATTTCCTAAAAAATAATTTTTTTTTAAAAAAAATTGAAAGAGAGATTAATTATTTTTTATGATTTTTTATTTTCATAATTGTTATGTGCATATGGAAAGATTGTTTATTTGGAAATAAATTAATTTTAAAAATCAACACACCTACTAAGGAATAGCTATTACAACCCTTTTAGAGATAAATAATTATTCCTCATTTTAAAAAATAGCTATTCATAAGTAATGACTATTCTCTGTAATAAATATATAACCAAACTACTGAATAGCTAAATCATAAGAATAGTTATTGTAAGGGCGGGCTTTAGCTCTTAAGTCCAAAAGATGAATGAATTAAGATCCAAAAAGCTCAATACAATAAATATGTAGAGAGTGGGCTAAAAAACTAGGCTTCAACGAAGTGGACGACGCCCCTAATGGACTAAGGATGGTAAGAGAGTAAGGAAAAGCAATAAATAGACAAATGTGATGCACATAAATTCTTCCTCTGCAATGTTTAAGGAGAGTAGTTCTTGAATATATTTCTCTTAACTTTGATTACAATTACTTTTCTTAATACTACAGTTTTTTCTCTACAGATTTTGTGTCCCCCTGCCCTTTGGAGGGTCTCTCACATTATATAGCTCCCTTCAGGCGATCTTAGCCCTCCATTTGTTGATTGTGCAATCCACCACTCAAGTGCTTGTCCCATTAGACACCTTCCCAAACCCCTTGTGAGTTGTGGCAGCCAAGGCAGTACTATTCAAGGATCTTCTCCACATAAATGCAGTCAGGAGGTTTGGTGGGATGCATTAAATGTGGGGGCAGCCATCATCCCTCCAGTCATGTCAGGGCTAACCCCCTCTTCGAAACTTTTTCTCAACAGCAATACCTCCTCTAGCAACGTGCCACTGATGCGGCCTTACTGTCTCAGTGTGTGTCCTCCTCAGCACGATAATGGACTTCTCAACCATGGATACGACACGTGGCACACCGCACATGTACTTTATCCAAATTCTTGCGCCCCACAGTTATTATATTACAATGTTTATTACAGTCTACCAAACATACCCTTAATATATTTCACTAGAAAACTAGGAGAGCTATGAGGTGGGTTGTTATTGAAATTTTTTTTAAAGCTTTTTAGTAATTAAATTATGTTTTGAAGTTGTTATACATGTTTAGTAACAAATCTAAATAGCTAAACCATAAGAATAGTTATTATATTACAATGTCTATTACAGTCTACCAAACATACCCTTAATATATTTCACTAGAAAACTAGGGGATCTGTGAGGTGGGTTGTTGTTGAAATTTTTTTAAAGCTTTTTAGTAACTAAATTATGTTTTGAAGTTTTTATACATGTTTGGTAACTAATCTGAGAAAGTGTTTTTACTTTATAGAAGTGAGTGAGAAAAATGACAAAAGAATATTGTAGAAGTGCTTACAGTTTAGAATTATTTGGCCTCAGAAATGATAATAATGGCTTATTTTTATTTTATAAATGTATAATCTTCATACTTGAATCCAAAAATAATTCAATCAATGATGAATATTTATCTATTTATTAATAATATTTTTTTGCTTCTAACATGTATCGGTGTCCTAAAATATTCTTCATGATAATTGATGTCTTCTAATATATTTTCAAGATTATTGATGGATTATAATATTTTTCATAACAATTAGTGCCTTCAAATCAATATTGATCTTAATAATTGATGCCTTTAAATACTGTTCATACGTAACATTCAAAATGTAGCAATAAAACATGTGTAAATACTAAATAGACCCCAACCTCTTTACGTATAAAAAGGTTGAAAATAGTGGCATCATTTAACGTACGAGTCATAAGAAGGGTAGCAAATTAGCAATATGATCACATTTGACATTCATCAAATTTTCAATGGATATCTTATTTAATTGTTAGGTGTTTGCCACTTCTTCTACTTCCTCAAATTCTAATTAGATCCCCACAATCTAAACAGTTTCAATACAAAAGTCAAAGAATAGGGGGAAAATTATTTTCTGATTATGACTACTATCTCACACATAGGTTTATCTGATTGGATTATTGGAGTCCTGCCTTATCTAGAGTTCTTGGCATATTGCAAAGAGATTTGACTTACCTTCAGTGCTCTTATTCATTAGATAGGATATGAAAATATTATGTATTAAAATGAACACATGTCGGTCTTGTATATCATCCACTACAGAAGAGCACTAGATGAAAGCATTGCCCTTACTAAGAGACATTTCCTTGTTAAATGACTTTCTTGAATTTTATTAATTAACAAAGTTTGATGGGGACAACCTGCGCATTCTCTTCTTGATTCAAGCTATGACATAATATATATCAATGGTGCTCGATCTTTCTAGATATTGTTGTAACATATTCACTTCTTCCATGTCACATACCATGACAAATATCATGATAAGTGAGTATGACCTAACTAATAATAGTCTTTGGATGTAATGGTACCTTAACCCCAAAATACTTGGTGGTGGCTGAAATGACAAGTTTAACTCTGGTTGAATACGTTTCAAAAATAAAATTTAAACCAAATACAATTGAATATGGAAATAAATTTGCCCAGAAAAAAAAGGGGAAAAAAATACAAAAACAATTAACACATTCAATAATTTTTGGTAGGTAGTAGTAGTACTAGTACACATATGCACCTCATTCAATTTTCGAGCACACAATTTTGGAAATCACCCTAGTTTTGGTTGTACAAATAAACGTGTACGTCTTAATTTTAGTCGGAGCATATATTATCTTGCACACAGCACATGCAGATTGCAATGGATAAAGACTATTCTTTGGGTTTTGGGGTATATACGAAGGATTTGCTATCTACCTCCTCCAGAAAGCTACGTATAATTATATGTGGTGACAATAGTCATTAAAAAAAAAGAATGGTTTACAGTTTCCTCTCCATGAGATCAGCCAAAATAAAGGTGTGCTAACGGTACCACCGCGTGGATTTCTTGAGATAATGAATTTTTAACCCATTCTGACCTTTTTATTACATAAACGATACAATTTATGTATCAAATTTTAAATAAAGAACAAAACAAGTGATGTTATAACTACTATAAATTTTACTGTAGATATGTTAGGGTTATATTCTTAACTTGACAATAGAGGTTTTACAAATTGATTTGTCAACTTTTAAAACACACAATAAAGGAAAATGCTAAAAGTTCTATCGATGTTACTACGAAAATCTTACAAACTAAATTGACAATGTTTTTTTTTTTTTTTTTTTGAAATTCGATAGTTACAAGAGGAGAAATATGATTTGAATCCCGGGTTCTTTTAATAAAGGAGAGCTAGCAATGTCATTGAATTACAAGGTTTTATTGTATGTGACAATAAAAATGATTAGTGTTGCGTCAACAAAATAATAATTAATTTTTTGTGTTGTGTTTAAAAGTTGACATAGTTTGTAAAATTTATATAGTAAAATTTGTACCATTCCTAGCATTTCTCCACAAAAAATAAATATTTAGGGTTTTTTTAATTTATTTATTATGTTGTTGATAATGTACTAATTATGTTTATTCATTAACACATAAATTTGTAAACTTTGTGTTTATCTATCGTAAGTTTGTAAACTTTTATAGTAGAATATATGATGTTTTTAGCATTTATCTTTTTATAATATTATGATGTGACACCAAATATATTTATTGCTACGTTGGTTTTTAAGTTTTTTACAACAAAGTTTATATAATTTTAGCATTTTCCTTATTTTATTATCTTCTTTCCAATTTACCTTCCATATCAATCAAGCATTTTTTGAAGAAGTTCTTGTTTAATCTAGAGATTGATCTCCTCATTGTTTAAAATTATTTAAAATTTATTCTTACTATTTATTACCAGTGGGCCATTTGTGTTCATGAATAGATAGTACCGCACAGTAAATTTGAGAAAATTATTTAAAATGTTGAAATTCTAACCTCCCAAAAATAAAATTAAAAAAAAAAATCTGGATCGACTAAGGAGAATGTGTACTATTATTGTACTTGGCATATATTTGTGTAAAATTATTACATTCTAGTGAAAACATTGAGAAACTTTCATGTATAACAAAAAGGAACGGTGCAACTGTGCAAGAAGCCAAGAATCAATCCGTACATTCACATGTCACATTGTTTTTGGTAAGCTACATGCTAGCCACAATGTTCAAACATGTCCAAAATGGTTTGTGTTTTGTACAGACACAAATAATAATTCCAGCCAACTTATGAATACATGTTCCTGCATCGTTTCCAAAAGTTTGATAAGGAGGAAGTTCTGGACCGTGTCTTTACCTTAGACATTTACACAAGTTGTGAATATACAAATAGAATTAGGTGAACATAATAATAATGGGTTTTTAAAAGAGCTAAAACCAGCATTATATGGTGGACCTTTCTCTTCCAAATTGCTTAAACATTTTCTGGGAAAGAGGACTAAGTTCAGTTTATTTTTTAATCAAAGTGGGGTTTTGCTTACTTGGGCAAATGGTGGCCCCTTCTGAACCTTCTATTATTATTTTAATGGAGATATGATTCAATGTATTACTAATTATAAAATTCAAAGTCTCAAACGGAATGAAAGCCAAAAAGGATAAAAGAATATAACAGAAAGATTCTTGTAATTTGAAGATTGAAAACCGAAAACGTGTTTTTTTTTCTTGGAAAAAAAAAATGTTTTATTATTGATGTCTTAACTCTTAACCCAGGAAGAAATTGTTTATTTAGCGAACTAGCTAAGGTTAAGTCTTAAGTTTTGAGTCAACTATTAAACGAACTAAGATAAAAATAAATAAGTAAAAATAATGTGATCATAAATAAACTTGAAAAATATGAGACTCGATTGGTTCAAGTTATATCTGGTGTGACTCTACAAAAATTATACTTTTTTTAAGCCATAGATTTCCAAAAGATCTAATAGTTAAAAAGAAAACACAATT
This sequence comes from Quercus robur, assembly GCF_932294415.1. Classification (NCBI taxonomy): domain Eukaryota; kingdom Viridiplantae; phylum Streptophyta; class Magnoliopsida; order Fagales; family Fagaceae; genus Quercus; species Quercus robur. The sequence continues at coordinate 16,810,452 of NC_065540.1, forward strand.
TTTTCATATCATCATTAAATACTTACCTAATTAATAACATCCTTATTAACTCTCTCCTTATTAATTACTTCTTGTCTCTCTTTTTCTTTCTCTTTATTTCGCTGTAATTCATTTTTCCTTTATCACTTTTCTGATTCAAAGGTTGTTTTCAAATTTTCTCTTCCATTTTTTTCTTCTTTGAGTTTCAAGAGTTATGGGCGTCAAATATTACCTAGCGGAAAAAAGAAAAAAGAAGCTCCAGATGAAACTACATAGAGATAAATATATATATATATATATATATTAAAAAAAAAAAAAAAAAAGTAGGGTGGGGGAGATAATAGTTCCAATCTAAAAAGTGGTGCAAGAGAATAGAGAGGAGGAACAAAGACTTAGAAAGAAAGATGAAAACTAAGAAGGTATGGCTGACATATACAAGGAAAGAGAGAGTAGTAGTGGTAGTCTGATAGAAGAAGATGTAGGGTAAAAGAGTATTGTAAATACATTTGTAAAGTCATTCGACCCAAAAAAGAATATATATATATATATATGTAAAAGGTTTTAAAAAATGAGTAAGGAGAGAAAAACAAAACTACTATTAATTAAGTGAATAATGTGCAAATCAATTAGCATTTAATGCCATTTTTTTAACCATTAGTTCAATTAGAAATCTATGACTTAATATTAGATTTTATAAGTTTGTAAATAAGTTTATAAGATTTTTTTTTTTTTTTTTTGATGTGAAGATATTAAGTTATTATTTGTATTTATTGATAGAATAAATAGCTCACTTTAGAATAAAAATAATATATAATTTTTTATATTAATTTACATAAATTTGTGAAGGGTTGAGAAATTTTAGTCATGATGTTTACTTTATATTGGGAAATTATGAGTTAATCAAGTAGCTTGTGTATAAATCTTATAACTCAACCGGTTGGCATCTCATAATATTTCGAACAAAGACATTTAAAGTTCAAATTTTCCTACTCTTGAAAAAAAGTAGCCAGTGTAGAAAATCGAAGTTATTCGATAAGAAAATAGATGAAACTTGAAAATATAATTTAATTTGGTGATGACCCTCAATATTCTAAATAAAACTAAATGAATAAATATTAAGTTTTTAATACTCGACTTTGTTATAGTCTAAACTTTTTATTATAATTATTTCATTTTCTCATAAAATATTTTCAAAAATAAATGATTAATGTGTGCTTTAATTACGGTCCACTATTTTTAATGGTTTCCTTAATGGTATTACTAGTAGTCTGGTACTGTTTATACTAAAATTGGTATAATTTTGAATGTGAAAGATATCATTAGAATCTATGATGGTAAAGAGTAATTCTGGTACCACAACTTATGGCATAATTTGTGGCACCACTCACCCACTAAAATTGGTAGTATTTTGAATGTGAAAGATATCATTAAAATCTATAATGGTAAAGAGTAGTTATGGTACCACAATTTGTATTACAACTCGCTATATGAACAAATTATAGTTAATAAAAAAGTGTCTCTACATAAACTCGCTATCACCCTTCTATGAACCTCAATTCACCACATGTACAAATCGTGGCGCAAGTCGGCACCAAACTCTTCCAATAGTAAAAGGACATCCTGATAATCTGTGGTTCCCACTGAATTTATGGAATAGCCACCACCGTAGAAGAAAAAGAAGGAAATGTCAGCTTGCGTGGCGTCATCAGAAATCATTGGACACACGTGTATGGTTTCTAAAATGCAGTTGAAGCTTGTCAGTCACAAACTTCAGCAACAGTCACCGAGGAAGGTTGAACCTGCCGTACTTATATATAATAATCCTCTCTTTTCTTTGTGTCTTTTCCTTATTTGTTTGTCCCTTGAAGAATGTTTGTTATGAGTGGCTGTTGAAGAACGAAACTTCATAGGGCCCTCCAATATCAATCAAATTAAATATAGACAAAAATTGGAAGTTAGAGGTATATGTTTCACTTACCAAATAAGAAGAAGGAGAAGATTTTATTAATAAAAAAGAAAATAGAAGAGAGTTTTATGCCCAAAAAAAAAAAAATAGAAGAGAGAGAAAGAGAGAGAGGGGAAAAGAGAAATACAATTTGCTAATTTCATAATGGGTTGTAGTTTAGGTAGGCAAATTATGTGATTGTTAGGTGAGCAACCTTGCCATCTAATACAAATTGGAAGTATTTGGAAATATTTATTATAAAATGTACTGATTAGTTGATTACTAGTGAAGGCTAATTTGCCTCTTCTTACAAATGAAATGACACCTCAATGACCTAATTAGGGGGTTGAGTCTCCTAAAATTTTATGATTTTTAGCACTAAATTATTTTTGGCAATTTGGCATATATGTATTAGTTTAGACATTAAACTAATTATTATATTAGTCTATACTAATTATTATATTAGAATTTCAAAAAGAAATCATTTGATTGCCTTAAAAGTAAACTTTTTTTCCCCTTTCTAATTATTTCCAAACTAAATGATTCGAATCTAGAATATTCCTTTCATGTCTTCTACAATTACATATTTTTGCTATATAATGTCAACCCATTAAATGAAACAAAAAAATAATTGAAGTGCTTAAACAAAATGACATTTTCTTCTAATTATATGGTCTAAAGTATTAGGAATTTTTAAGGTAAAATAGCAAAGATTTTATTCAAGTAAAGCATTGATACATTATGAGTCAAAATATGTTCAAAGTTAAAAGAACTAGAGAGAGAGAGGATTTAACCCAAAAGATCATGTCTTAAAATTAAGATCTTCTCGTCTATGATTAAGGTAACTTCGCTATGGAGTTTCTATAATCTTATCTACCCATTTGAAAAAAGTGAATTTTATTTTGTTACACATTATTAAAATTTTAAATATATATCATAACAAAGTAAAAACGATAACTTTTACTCAAATTATAGTGACTTAATAAAATCTAATATATATACCTTTCTTTTACATGAAAATTGTAATGTTATAACTTATAAACAACAAGATTTTTTTTTTTTTTTTCCAAAAGTTTTTATAATCAACTGAACTATAATTTTTTAAAATATGGGGGGAAAATCAAATATATGTGCCAAAAAAAAAAAAAAACCAAATATAGGGTATGCAAAACCAAACTATGAAACAACGTAGCGTAAATACTAAATAGGCAGAGGTGATATATTTGCATACATAAACTTAGGAATAACGTAAACAAATCAAATATGTATTATATTATCGCCAGACTTCTGTCAGACTATAAAATGAAGCGCCTCAATTATTCTTTCTACAATTCCAACAATACTGTCTGTGTTTCTCTACAAAGACTTCAAAACTCCAAAACTCTCTCTCTCTCTCTCTCTCTCTCTCCGAGTCTCTCTCGCTCACACAAACAAGCAAAGCGCATTTTCATTCTGTAGTCTGTACAAAGCCTCTCGATATCTTTTCATTGTGGCTCACTCATTTCTGCAGGTAATGAGATCTGAAAGTTTTGTTTTTTTGTTTTTTGTTTTTTGTTTTTTTTTTTTGTTGGGTTCACTTCGTTTTGTTTTTGTTTACTGGTTACAATGGCGAAGTGGGTTTTGTTTGGTTTGGTTTTGTGGGTTTGATTAGATTGAGTTTTGGCTGTGGTTTTCGTTTTCGTTTTTTTTTTTAATGCTAAAATTTTCGCTGAAGATTGAACCTAGTAGAAAGTAAATTTTAGAGATTTGGATTTAAGTTCTTGGATTTGATGGTAGTGAAGTCTGATTTGCAAAGCTGAATGACATAATATTGTGTTTTGGAGCTGAAGAACGATAAAAAATAAAAATTAAAAAATAAAAATTTATTGACTCTGTATGTTTCATGAAGTTCCCCCCCCCCCCCCCCCCCCTTTAGTATAGTTTGGTTGCTGTTAGAACTGTGGAGCCAATTGTGTTTTTTGTTTTTTAACATAAACCACAGAACATGATTTTGATTCAGTATTTCTCTGTTTATGGAGTATGAGGCTATCTATCTTATTGATTAGATCTTCAACTTTCTCAATTTTTGTTTTTCTTGTCATAAAACTGATTGACTAGTTGCGTGTGTTACATGTTTGGTTCTTTATGACCTCTGGTTTCCCTTTTAATAAATTATCGTCCAACTTTAATCTATTGGTTATAAGATTTCTCTGGTAATGAGGCGTTTAATCATCCATTTATTCATTCATTGTGTTTGTTGGCTTGCTAGTAAATCTTTTTGCTACAATAGTGTCTCAATATCATTGTAGAGTGTGAAATGTAGGACTTCTTTAATCTTGAATGGCTTTGCGATTCTATAGAGGGTGTGTGCTGCACATCAAGAATTCCTGGTTTCTTGGAAAATATTACCCCCCCCCCCCCCTCCCCCCCAAAAAAAAAAAAAAAAAAAAGAGGAAAATATCTGGAGATTTATGGAAAATTTTTATGTGTACCATTCAATTTTGCATTTTCCCTTTTAAATTTATGGTCATTTGTGGATTCGTAGTCTATATGATTGATTCTTGTTGATTAAATAGTAACTTTTTTCTTCCTTTTTCAGGTGAAGATATCATACATTTGCTGTTGAACTGAATCTATTAATAATTGCTGTTCTACTTCTCCACTGTTCTACCAGAGGCTGGACTCATAATCTTCTTCATTTCTTCAGTATTCTTAGGTTGTCACAAAAACTAGGGAATGCTGAAAGATGTGCTTGAAAGATGAGAATTCTCTCTCTGAGGATTATGAGATTGTCACTCTATTTGGGCTGCATTCATTTATCTTTGATGAGATTGGGTGTTTAACTTACTGCTCATTACAATTCTGTGCTCAAACTCCCTGTGCAGCTAGAAATTTAAGAGAGTATTTCATTTCAGAACATGATGTCTGTGAAGATGGTTGAGCTTTTATTTTGTTGAAATAAGTTATTATCTTATAAATACCTGTATCAAAGATATTGTGCCAGCGGGCGAAGTAAGTTTTATTGCACTCAATCGGTACTTGGCATGGAAGACAAAGTGACTGTATTGATGCAACGGTATGAATTAGGGAGACAATTGGGCCAAGGTACCTTTGCCAAGGTTTACCATGCAAGGAACCTTAAAACTGGCATGAGTGCGGCCATTAAGGTAATCGATAAAGAGAAAATCTTGAAGGTTGGGATGGTTGAACAGATTAAGCGGGAAATTTCTAGCATGAGTATGATCAAGCATCCAAACGTGGTGGAGCTTTATGAGGTTATGGCCAGCAAAACTAAGATTTACTTTGTTATGGAGTATGCCAAGGGTGGTGAGCTTTTCAGCAAGGTAGCCAAAGGAAAGCTCAAGGAGGATGCTGCTAGAAGATATTTCCAACAACTGATCAGTGCTGTTGATTATTGCCACAGTCGAGGTGTGTGTCATCGAGATTTGAAGCCAGAAAACCTACTGTTGGATGAGAATGGAAATCTAAAAGTTTCAGATTTTGGATTGAGTGCCCTTGCTGAATCTAAGCATCAAGATGGGTTGCTCCATACAACCTGTGGGACTCCTGCATATGTTGCTCCAGAAGTAATTAACAGAAAAGGCTATGATGGATCCAAAGCTGATATTTGGTCATGTGGGGTGATTTTATATGTTCTGTTGGCTGGTTATCTTCCATTCCATGATTCAAATCTGATGGAAATGTATAGGAAGATTGGTAAGGGTGACTTTAAATTCCCTAACTGGTTTGGCCCCGAGGTGAGAAGGTTGTTGTCGAAGATCTTGGATCCAAACCCAAATACAAGGATATCCATTGCCAAGATAATGGATAATTCTTGGTTTCGAAGGGGGTTACCGCCCAAACCCCGAATTATTCAATCAGAAGTGAAAGAACCTACCCCTATAGATGTTGATGCAGTTTTTGGACCAAATGAGAGTAGCAGTTCCAGCACCGAGTCAAAGCAAGAATTGGCAAAGCCTTCTAATTTGAATGCATTTGATATCATCTCTCTGTCGGCAGGCTTTGATTTGTCTGGTTTGTTTGAGGAGACTGAACAGAAGAAAGAAGTGCGATTCACATCCAACAAACCTTCCTCAATCATATTATCTAAGCTGGAAGAGATTGCCAAGCGATTGAGACTGAAAGTGAAAAAGAAAGATGTAGGATTGTTGAAAATGGAGGGGTCTAAGGCTGGAAGGAAAGGGCTCTTGGGAATTGATGCCGAGATCTTTGAGATCACCCCACATTTCCATATGGTGGAGATGAAAAAGTCGAGTGGAGATACGCTGGAGTACAAAAAAATGTTGAAACAGGACATAAGACCAGCACTCAAGGACATTGTTTGGACCTGGCAAGGAGAGCAGCAGCAGCAGCAGACGCAGCCACAGCAGCAACAAGAAGAAGTAGACCAACAACCTGCCAATGTTCTTTTGCCGCTAGCTGTATCTCCTCTGGATTCATAGAAGTGGGTGTATATAATGGATTAATTTTAATTTGTGTCTTAAACTTGTTAGATTCTTAATCTTTTGTTGTTAGTCTGTCATTGTGACTAAAAACATTAATTACAGCAAAAGAAAAGAAGGTAATTCCAGAACAAGGCATCTAATTTGCTGTTTGTTTTATGGCTGCTTGCAATTTCACAAGCCCTTTGTTTTTGTATTTTGTGTAGCAACTTACTCCACATACTGCTATTGTAGCAGAAGCAGCATCAGCAGCACAAGTGGTATGTTGGAAGCAATTTGCAGGAAGTGTAATTATTTACCTTTTCCAATAATCTTTTGGTTTATCATGGAGCAAAATTTGCACTTACTATGTGTAATTGAAATGATGATTCTAAGTATTCTCAAGCATTGTGTCCCCATAAAGAAGCACAATTGTTTGGAGACCACATCTCATGATCCCAATGGGTAGCACAATCGATTAAAGATTGTGCCTCATGAAGCAGTGGCCATCTATCATAGTTTCAAGCATTGCAATTTACTTTTCAGCTTAAATTGGGAAACCCGGAAACCAACAATTCCAATGTTCAACAATAAGGTATATTTTACCTCCGGTATATGCATCATTCCTCTCGTAACATGTTTGAATATGAGAGGACCTATGAAATAATTATTCTCTTTCTAAGTAATTTTAAATTATCACAGAGACTTTGTTGAATATTACAAGCACTGAAGCCTAGAAATTTGCAATAAACCCCAAAAAAAGGGGGTGGATAAGAAGAAGTCCTCAAAAGGTAGCAACCACTTGTCATATCCATACATCGAACATTCAAAGAAGTAAACAAAATAAATGTTTTTTTATTATAAAGAATAAAAGATAGTATCAGATTAACGATTGAAGTGATTAAATTTATGTTCTTCTAAAAAATCAAGCTTATGAAGTTAATGATCCAAATTTTCTAACAACTCAGAATTTTTAAGATAATAAAAAATTGATAAAGTTTAGTTATAAAATTGGTAGCAGTTTAAGACTACAATATTACTCAATAAAATAAAAATTATTACATATTTTAAAAGTTTAACCGTTGAATTACATATTTTTTACACTCTTACTACATATATCAAATTTTGTATCAATCAAATATTATTTACTATATGATCTATAAGTTTATATTTTATGCATAATTTTAAATTACAAAAATTTGCAATTTAAACAATTTATTGATGACATAACTATTGATCTTCAATTTTTTAGAAATTTTGCAAGCATAGAGTGTATAAGAAGAAGATGTAATCCAATAATAGATTTATTAAAATTTACTTCCAATAAAAATATATTGAGTAAAAACAACCAACTTTGTAACTAAACTCGGCCCATAACAAATTTATTAAAAGAAACCAAACAAAAGTAAAAAAGATAAAAATACTAGAAGAAAACAAAAGACTTGGAATGTATTTTGTCTTTTTGTAACTTCTACCGTTCAACATGGGTTACATTGTCTTGGACCCTTTGGTGAAAGATAAAAAACGAAGGGACTGAGGTTTTGGCTGTGTTGTGTGGGACCCACGACAAGGCAAAGAAAAGGCGACATAACAATAAAATAGAAGGTAGAAGATGTCAAGAGTTGTTGGGTTTTATCGAAATCCGACCTTAGCTCAGTTGGTAGAGCGGAGGACTGTAGTTGGTCTCTAACAGACATCCTTAGGTCGCTGGTTCGAATCCGGCAGGTCGGATATCTCCTTTTTTTGTTTTTATTTTTAATCTTATTAAACAATTTCATTACTATGTGCTTTGTTTTGTTGGTAAAAAAAGCTTAACCTATTGTCAAAGTTGTCAATTTCATTTCAATGGCGCTTCGAATCTATTAAAATGAAATATTTTGGCACCAATTTTTTTAGGATTATTGCTTATTTTATATATATATATATATATATATACTCCGGATTTTACGGAAGATTTTGATTCCCTTATTTGTCTAGCCTGCACAACGAATTATTACAATATTCAAAATGCGGCTGAAAAGCCACACGCCATGATGATATATGAAGAGATAAGATGTTATGAGAAGATGCGTCTGATAAAGGCTTCAATAAAGCCAACAAAAGATGTCATATTAATGTCTTTTAAAAAAGAAAAGAGAATCTACGTGTGTGTATATATATATATATATATATACCCAATAAAAAATAAATAAACTTTTTTATCACATAATGTTCTACCATCTCATTTATCAATTCAGAATCAAATAATTTATACATTTAATATCATCATTACATAGGATCTAACTTTTCCTTCTATTAAAAATTTTCTAGTTCCCTTCGATTTTTACACAGATGGAAGATGTGGCAAATAAAAAAATCTAAAGGTCAAATAAAGCCCACATCGCACACGTAACTTATTTTTATCACACAAGACTTATCTTTCCTGACTATAAACCTTTCAGCAACCTCCGTGGAAAACCTACCATGAATAAGCCTTTTTCAAAATGTTGATCCCATGTTCTTAATACGGTAGATTTCAATTGAAGAGGTTTTTATTGGGGAGGTTATTGAGGGATGAACTCGCATTTGCCAAATCCAAAACATGAACCATGGGAATGGGATACACTCACTCATACACTGCAACATGCCCAAGCCACTCCGGACAACTATCACCCTCAACCTCGAGACCCAAGCCTCCCACGGTTCCACCACACTACCACATCATTCATTTATTTTGTTGCGTTTGGCTTCCTCTGGTCTAGGTCATAGATTGGTTTTTTTTTATTTGAAATCAAATTTATCACCTTGATTGTGAGTTTCAAGGGCTGGTGGGTTTATGGTGTTAAAATCTTGAATTTTCTTTTGTTGCTAAATGAGAAAGATGAATTGGGTAATAAAATGCCAGGAACATGGGCCTTCTGAATTGGATATTATTAAGTGTGATTCAAATGTGAAAGTGAAGGAATAGAGTAAGCTTCCATGGCTGCTTTATCGACAACTTAAACCAAAAAAGGTGAGAAACATATAGATTTGCGTTTTATTGTCATCCCCAAACCAACAATCCAACGAATTTTACATCACCAGAAAGATCAGAGATGATCTTTTACGCTGACTTCAGTTCGCTGGGTTTCAAAACCTCTAGAAAACAATGCGGTGTTTATGGTAGACATCGCTGATGGTGTCTAGGATCCTGGGCAGTGGATTTTCAATGAGATTTTTATTTAACGTTGAGATTTTTTATTTGCCATGGCTTCTATCCATGGAAAAAAATGGGAGAAACTTTGAGTATTCTAATAGTTTGCTAGATTTTAATCTAGCAAACTATTAGTTTTAATACTAGATTTTAAAACTATTAGTTTTAATTCAATCTAATAGTTTGCTAGATTTATATTGAACCTTAGCATCATGGACCTGAATCACCACCTTATGAATCTCGCGAACTATTACTTTTAATTTATATTCCTCACTTTTCCACCCCCAACCAAACGGAGCCTAATGGTTGAGCTGCCCCTGCATTTTATACATGCGATTCAAATGGCATTTTATATAACTTGGAAACTAAAAGGTTCCAGCGCACGTCGATTTGGATTACGCTTGAATATTACTATGCACATCAACTGCTAGAACTGATACTAATATTCCTTGCCTGCGAATTGTTTAGTCCCACAAATATCTAATACCTTTTAACAGCAAGACAAAAACCCAGAATGGTAAGTTTCACATACAAGGTTTGCTCTGTCATCAACTTTGAGCTAAAAGCATCAGCCCTTGGGGCTCAAATTAACCACCAGTATGTTCGAGAATTGGTGAGTAAAACCAAGAGTCGCTCACTACATGTCATTTTGCTCAGCCAGCCAACTAGACTGCTAAAGGAAGAGAAGAGGCACCAAAATGAGGAGTCGAACCACACGGCGGATCAAGCACAAAAACATTATCTCACAAGGCATCTCAATAATTGGGAGTCGGGATAATCAGAAAAAATATCACAACCCTCCAAAATTCTAGTGGTGACTAAAATTGCAGATCAATTCTTTAGAATACTCCAATTTTTTTTTTTTTTTTTTTTTCGGTGGGGGGTGGGGGGAGGGTGGGTCTCCAGGGACTGATGGCTACCTAACTCAAAAAATAGGTTGCAGATAAACTACATAATGAACAGAAGTGTGCCTTATACTATTATATTATGGTTAGACATCCACCAGGAGACCCCCTCCCCCAGCATATTAAAAAAGGAAAAAAGAACCTAGTAGATCAGAAACGTATAAAACCTGTTACCTTTCGCACAAATGCATGCATGCCACGTGTATTCCTATCGATGCTAATGTAAGTAAACATCAATCTCCCTTATAAAGAAGATGAGGAAGATACAATGCGTCCAGTATTCTAATCTCTCCTCCAAAAGAGGCTATATGCCTCTAGAGAACAGGTGTATTTAAGTCCCTCATTACTCTGTCACTGTTTTCAATTGAATCACCAAAGTGACTGTACATCTTTGTTAGGAAATAGACCCCCAATATGGGGCCTTGTAACAGTGGCCGTTCCAACACCTTCCCCTGAACCCTGCACAGCCCATTCCTTTCTGCCAATAAGAACAGAACCAAAACAAGAATTAGATTACCAATGATGAATTCAAAACAAAAATATTTTTACCAAGAAAAGTTTTCATTAAGAAGAACATATATTAGACCAAATGATCAGAATAAACTGAACCAAGCATTAAATAAAAGGGATAAGATCAAGCTATAATTCCCTAGAAATTTTAGAAAGAAAGACAACCCATTCAAAGAAAACAATCTATAATCACATTCAACATCAACACAAACATCAAGCCTAAAATCTCCAAGGACATATTTGCAAGCTTAAATATTTAAGGAGACACCTTCCATTACTTATCAACCCCTGGATTCCATCAGAAGATTGATCTCATTTCATGAGATAAACCATGTTGCAAATATTTATTAAAGCAAATTCACGCTTGAATGCCATTACACATTCATCCCATTTAATGCCTTTTTGTTATTACAAATGCATTGTTACATAAATGAACAATGCTACACTAATGTGGGACAAAATATCAGGATAAACACGGCTTCCATTTTTTTTTTTTTAATTCTAAAGAATAATTTTCATATTAATAATTGGATAGATAAAATGGATTTACATTAGGAAGAACTTAAAGAACTCCACTGCGCAACCACAAAACAAAGCTCGGAGTAATAGAAATAGTATTCATATCAAGTCTTGAATCAGGCATGCTTGGGCTGACCAAAGTTTTGGCTACGAGTGTAGCAGCTACAAAAATTCCCTTAAAAGAAGTCGGTCATTTGGTGAAAATTCTTATTTGCAACAGGAAGCTGTCTCAGATTCATTATCATCTCTCATTTATCAAGCCTCAAAGATATGGAATCCACATGAAAATGCACACAACAACTGCTTACTAAAAAATAATTGAAATAAAACGATCAAATCCTCAGATAGATCCACTGTCAAATGACTAACTTGTTTATCAATATTTTTGATTTTATGTAAATGCAAACAATGAGAGAGTTAGTATCATTTAAAATGTACATTAACAAGGCAAAACTTAGGTACAATTCCTTAGATATTGTACGTTAGGAGGTTCCCCAATTAAATTCAAACATGTGGCTGCAGTCACATAGTTGAATTTAGGCTAAAATGTAAAACTGACCCTCTAAGTTTTACCAAAATTCATTTCAGTCCTCTAAATTTCAAAAGTTTTCAATTCAGATCTTCCACTAACTTCCGTTAATGCTCTACCGTTAAAGTGCATTTTTTCTTTCAGATTTTTAATTATTAAAAAAATAATTTAATTATAAAACAAAATGAAGAAATCCCAGAAACACAACAAACCCAGCACACAAACAACAAAAAAATTCTTTACATTGCTTACAACCAAAAATGGCATCAAATACAAAATTTCAATACACAAATTCAGAACAAAGCACAACAAACTCAAACAAAAGGATCCAACGTCAATTATCAATATCACATACAATTTACAAAGTCGCTATTTATTCAACAATGAATCAATTTTTCTGGGTTTTTCAATTTTGGGGTTCATCTGGTTTTTACAAACAAAATAAAAAATAAGAACAGATTTGACTAAAAACTGAACTTGAAATCCCAAATCAAATCAAAGAGAGAAAGAATCCAAGGAGACCCTGATTAGATTGGAGAAAAAAATCTAATACTCTGAAACCAACCAAACACAACAGCCCAACGGTGGGTTGGAATTCCGATGAGGGTTTGACGAGAAAACATAGAGAGAAGGAGATTGGCCAAGTTGAACTAAGCTAAGAGCAAGATGACTACCACCAAGCAACGAGAGTCGGACAGTGACCGGTGAGAAGCGGCGAGCGGCTGAGCTTGGTGGTCGGCCATGAAAAAAGCTTGGAAAGGAGCTCCTTGGGTCCGGCCGAGAGCGAGAGTGTGAGAGATTCAAATTATAGAAAGAGAAGAGAGAGGAGAAAAAGAGAGATCGAGGGGCTGTTTGGTACATCATTTTAAACCCATGTTTTCAGTTTTTAAACAACATTACATGCATTTTCACACTTTTTCACCAGTACGTATTTCCAAAAAAACTAAAAACTGTTGTTTAAACACACGTACCAAACGGGCCCTAAAGTTCTATTTTTAAAACTTTTGTTTCTTCAAAATATAATTTTTATGCTAATTTAATTTTTATGGATTTTTTAAATGGAGAAATTAACAATTTTTTTTTTTAAATGAAACTAACAGTGCAGTTGACGAAATCAAACTGAAGGACTTAATTGAACATCTTTGAAACTTAGAGGACTGAACTGACCGAATGTAAAGTTAAAGGACTAAAATGAATTTTGGTGAAACTTAGAGGGCCAGTTTTGTATTTTAGCCTTGAATTTAATTAGATAACTCAAGAAACTGTTCCAAAGTTTTGCTCCATTAACTATTAGGATAAACAAAATCAAAGAAGGCCAAAAATGATCCTAGCCAATTCCCACAACTGTTATGTGTGAAGCACCAAGTACAGATTATTAAGCAATGATTTAATTAAAAAAATGGGCAGAGTATAAGAGAAATTCCCCGTCCAAACATCTAGAATTTTTTTAAAAGATTGAATCAAAATCCAAAACCCAAAAAGTTTCTTTCTCTGTTCTCTGTGGCTGCTCCATTATAAAAGGTTCACTGTGCATGTCTCACTCCAAAGGCAATGGCAAAACTATGAAGGCCTAGGTGTCTAGCCTTAATTTCAAAAAAATATTTTGGTTTGCCACTAGTTATCACAGTATGGGCAAGAAATATTAATACAATATTAGCTAAGCCAGTGTTTAACTGATTCTGAACGACCTTGGACTAAAGGTTTTACAGCTTGAAGCCATCATTTATTCATGTAGGGGCTTCGTTCCCCAACAAATTAAATTACCAGCTTTTGCCTGTTCTGTTTAACCTTTCACGTCAATTCACATTATACAATGTCACAATCACAATACGCAGTTGACAAATGCTAGTGTACTATCCTTCCCAGATAATTAGTAAATTGGGTTAAACAAGGTCATAACACACTAAGAAATCAAGAATAACTAGCTAGCACAGATAACCACATCAACAAACAATTCTTACAAGAAGACACTTCCAGCTAAATCATTTTTTGATTAAGAACGGCTTCCAGATAATTCATGCTTTAGTCATCCAAAAATTTCCTCCATTCTTTTTTTTTTTTGATAGGTAATAGAAAGTTTATTGAATAAAAATACATCATGTTAACGATGGAGAACAAATTGTACTTGAAACAATTACAAACAAATCAAAGAGAAGAATGAACAGATTGTAGGAAATCAAAAACAAGTTTAAATGTATCGACTCTTACTATTAATATCCTTCTAGAACAAGTTTAATTTTTTTAATCAAAAAGAGATCAATGTGTAGAGAGAGAGAGAGAGAGAGAGAGAGGGTATCAAATCAGGTAACTGTCTTATTTGACAGAAACTGCAGTGCTTGACAACTTCCTAGGTTCACAGTCAAGAATTCCTAACAACTAGAATATTAATCTAGGAGCCTTCTTCAATTAAATGATAAAAAAAAAATAAAGGTAAATATTATCATAATTAAACAATGACCAAGGTTGATGACTTCTAAATCAAGATTCCAGGGCAAGATTTTTTTTACAAAAATGATAAAGCTAGGGACACGACAAAACTTCACAACATTCCCGAATTAGCCTTCCACCTCACATATGCGCCCATCACAATCTGCAATTTTTTTTTTTTTTAAATGACCCATGTATGAGGTGGTAGGCTAATTTGGGTACATTGTGAATTTTTGTTGTGCCCCTAGTAGGACACTTAGAAAAAAGAAGCAAAAGTCAATTTTCATGCTCACGCTAATATGGTTTCTACAAAATAACTAATACTCACAAAGAATGGGTACACACTTGAATGGACTTTATTAGTTCTGACTTCCTAGCTTATGTAGAAGTCAGGAAGAAGCCCAGGGTCAGGTGCGTGCCCACATTTATGTGTGGCTGAGACTGTTTGGGGGATCTCGTACATAATTGATGGGCAATTCTGATGATATCTAAAGAATAACATGCCCAATAAAAAATGCAAACACCGCTTTCTTCTACTTCGCTTTTCTAGGGAAGATTTTTATGGTAAACTGTGTTAACTCAATAAGGATATGCATAAATCATCATTATTATTGTCACTGACAATCACAATCTTCATAGCTCACATTATCAAAAAGGGAACAAAAAGACTTGTGACTCTAATCAATTATCAATCTCTTAACATCTCAACAACATGAGCCATAAAAAAATGTGGAGAAAGGATAAGAGAGTAGTGCGCTTACTTGGACCAACAATTGGCAGGAGACGGCTCAAATGGATTATTAGCTCCAGAGCCAGGACTGCCATAGACCAAATCATTCTGGGTTTCTTCTTGAGCCTTGGGAGCAAAATGATTTCCACTTCCTGACAATGGTGGAAAAAAACCTCCGGAATGTAACCAGGGCTCATTATCACTCGAACTAGTAACAGGGTTGAATGGCACACCATTCTGTCCATTACCAAGAAAAATATTGTGTGGAGAATGAGTGCCAGAAAGGACATGGTCCTCATTTGTAAACAGTGAAGCCATATTTTTCTGAGAAGAAGGATGCACAAAATCTTCCTTGTTTGATCTGTTCCGTTCTGGGGGTAAAAGCCAGCTTGCATTCCCACCTACTAAACCTAAACCATCCTGACCAAGAGGAGAAGAATTCCACATTTGCCATGTTCCTGTCTCATTTGGAATAGCATCATCCACAGCAAAACTATGCATATCATGGGCCTTAGGGGTACTTGGAAACCAATTAGAATTATTATGCTTTTCTCGTGACATTGGGGACTCAATAGGAGAAGGCTTGTTGACTTCAGACAAAGCAGATAGATTCTTTAAACCACGAGGGTTTTCAAATCCCTTGTCTGTTGCAGAGCAATGCCGATCATTCTGAAAATTATTAAGTGACTCAGAAACAGGCCCAATCAAGGCTATCGGATCAGGCTCATAACATGGGTCTTCAAAATGCTCCGGCTCTTCGCATATAAATTCACGAGGCCCTTCTCCAATGCGAGGGAAGGTTGGATCAATGGCACGTGGAAAACCTAAACTAGTGATTGTGGAATCATATGGATAAGTAGACAGTGTAAATGGTGATGGCAGCCCAAAGTTTATTGGATTATCATATGGTCGTGCCAATAATGTTTGACTGGATAACTGTGGGCTTTGAACTTCTGTTTGGAACTTTGTATTTGGTCTGCTTATGACACTTGGATTTGATGATGGAGCAACAGATGATGAACGGGTAAATAATTGTTGCCATGATTTTTTAAGTGTTGGCCTAGGTTGTGGTTCTGAAAGCACCTGCAGGTTAGCAACTCAGCATTTTAAGAGAGTTTCTTCTAATAAATAATGCATCTGAGATTATCATGCTTGACAAGAAAACTCAAATGTTGCAAGTTGCAACTAACTGCTTAATTCTATAGACAACCTTTTTTTTTTTCTTTCTTTCTTTTTTTTTTTTTTTTTCTGAGTTAAAGGGGGAAGGGAGAGGATAAATTTTGATGAAGAAAGAAGACTTAACCAATTAGAAAGATGTATCATATCTAAAAGTAGTGCTAAAGCTGGCAGTTATATTTCATGTCCAAATTCAAAGAAGCAACCTTACATGTCATTCAATAAAAATAGGTAAACATAATACTATTGAAATCACATAAATAAGTACATAAAAAAAATCTTGCAAAAGAATGATGGGCTACAGAGAACAAGCATGGCATGATAGAGAAAAAAAAAAAAAAAACTTCAAAATATCTTTATCATCTAAAATAAGTACATATTCCCATCCTAAGGCACCTGGAGAACATGTTAAAACTGTGACAGGTTAAAGTAAATGCAGAAAAGGCAACTTACAGGACGACAGATGTTCTTATCATCTCCATTTGTACTTAGTTTCCCAGCTACACGATCAGGTGGAAATGAATCTCTTTTATGAGGAAAAGTATGAACATGATCTACAGAACTGTTAGACTTATATTCTTTTGTAAATGTAGCAGGAGTATTAGCACCCTTTCCAAAAAGATTACCACCAGTGAATGCTTTAGAAGAAGACAAAAATGTACCCCTCATACGATCCAGATACCGAGTCCCAGAATTTCCCCGGATAAAACTGTTGGCAGAAATATTTTTCATCCCATGTCCAGTTTCCATGCTCTGGCCTTTCACATTTTCCATCCCAGATTTCTGATGTTCCCGACGATCAATCTCAAACTTCTTGTCCAATTCCCGCTTTCGCTCACTCTCCTTACCAGCTCTCTTTTCCAGCTCTTCTGCATCAGAATTGCTCTTACTAGACCCTTTGTCTTTGTCTCTGTCTTTCCTTCTTTCCTGACGCTTCTTTTCTGCTTCCTTCTTACTATCTTTCTCCCGGACAGGTGGCGATGTTTTGCCA
Source organism: Quercus robur (assembly GCF_932294415.1). NCBI lineage: Eukaryota > Viridiplantae > Streptophyta > Magnoliopsida > Fagales > Fagaceae > Quercus > Quercus robur. Next base: position 16,827,756 of record NC_065540.1, read on the forward strand.
TGATCCTTTTCAGCCTCTATTTTCTCATCCCTTAGTCTTCTACGTTCCTCCACCAATCTTGCAACCTCCTCCCTCTGCTTTCGCTCCTCCTCCTCCAAAAGTTCCCTCTCTAACCTAGCTTGTCTCTTTTCTTCAGCTTTTCTGCGTGCTTTCTCTCCTTTACTTTCGTTATAGCTAACCCCATTTTCACCCTTCTTAGCCAATATACCATGCTCAGCATCATTCAAACTATCTTCCGATGAACTAATCCTAAAAATCTTTCTCCAAAGCCACCTAATGCTAAAGAAAAAAGAAGTCAGCAGCTTCCACCCAAAAATAACAACTCCAGAGTAAGACTTCTCCGCCAAACAATTCTCATCTCCTCCAAATACACCATTCCCATTCATCATCCAATAACTAGACTTTCCCGAAACAGACCCACCACCCCAATTCCCATTCTCCATCCAATCCTGACCACACATCCACCCATTCTCCGACCAGGCCTTACCATTCAATATCTTCCCACCTTTTCCAACCAAATCCTTAATGATCCCACTATTTCCCATACCAGGCGGTACAGGCAAGTCCAAAACCGGCCTCTTTGATATATGCCCACAATACGAACACATAAACCGACCCCCACCAGGATTCTGATCCCTATACGGAGTCAAGCAGTTTCTGCACCTCCTTGTTGCCGTTTTCCTCAGCTTCTGCAATTCTATCGCTTCAAACCTCTTCCTCTCCCTTAACCGGGCATTCCTTCGTACCCGCCAAGCTGACAGCTGGGGCATCAAAATCTCATACCAAAACAGCGTAACCAACAATACAAACACACAGGCAAGCCTCGGCGACGTAATCTCAAACCGAAATGCAGGTGGTAAAAGCTGAGATAGAGCCCATAGACCTATGAGTGGAATAACTAACCAAGGCAGCATCGTGGCGACCCGGCGAGACCACTTCTGAATCACACAGAGTATACACATTATCCTCTACCCCACACCTATCTTCCCCGTCTCGAATCAAACCCTAACAATAAATACCAACCAATCAATAATCCCCTCCCCAATCTAACTTTTTCAGTTTTCCCCCAAAATCAAACACCGACCAAACCCTAGCTCAAATTTCTCGCACAAATCAAAATTACGGGATTTATTAACACGTCCCGAAACCTCAAGAACCCTAGAAACACCAAAATCATTCACGAAACACACATTATATATAGCATTAGTGGTTTTTCTCCAATTAATCGGAGCTACAATTAGCTCAAACAAACAGAAATTGAAACAAACATTAATCAATTTAGGGTTTCGAAAACATTTTTTTTTTAAAAAGAACAATGGGAAATGAAATTGATAAAACGGCGTCGTTGTTGAGCTGCGATTGTCGGCGTTTTATGGAGAGAGAGAGAGAGAGAGAGAGAGAGAGAGAGAGAGAGACTTACAGATTAGGAGACCATAGCGAAACGCAATGGGAGCCGAAATTTCGAGAGCCAATTCGGCGATTTTTCGGGGTTTTTTTTTTTGGGGTTTGGTTCTTTTTTTTACAAGCGAAGAAATTGTGAACATGAAAAGATAAGAGAGAGAGAGAGAAGAGAGAGAGAGATGAAGAAGAAAATTGAGGGAAGGCAGTGAAAACAAATTATATAAGCAAGACCTGAACCGGGGGCGGTTCGGACCGGGTGTGGATGACCGGGTCTTGATTTGGTGGATGTGGTGAATTTTTTTGATTTGATGGTTTTTTTTTTTTTTTTTTTTTTGGGGGTTTGAATTTGACAGAAAGGTAAAAAACTGATGTTTATGTTTGTAACAAAAAGGGGGTTGGGGAAGGTTGTGTAGCAATGAGCTAGCATAGCCAGAAGATTTGATGTTGTTTGGGTTGTTAGTTTTGTTGTTTAAAAGGGTTGGGGGTGAAAAAAACTTACATAAATTTGGTGTGTTTATGGTTTTTGCTATATATGGGATATTGGGGATCTCATTCTTTGTTGATTTTTGAGCCAATGAGTGATGCAATAGGTTTTAATGTTTTACGATAAATAAATATATATATATTTTTCAAAGCATGTTATTGACATGACATTGATCATATTTATTGTCAAATAAGTAAATATTTTCATCCCATCAAAAAAATAAATAAATAAATATTTTCATAGTAAAGTCTATTACGATTTTAGCATTTTTCTAACAAAATATATAACTAAGAGTTTTGTTAATGGATGATGCCCTTAGAATACTTATTAATGAACCATTTTAGAAAAGTTTTAATACTACTGTTATGAGAAATATAAATAACTATAAAAAAAGTTGGTTTATTTTTTCTTTTTTTATCAATAGTTTCTAAAAATAGTTCTTAAACCAATATCCTTACAGTATCCTTTAACTTTTCCCATTAGTAATATCAATTATTGCTCATACGTTAGTTAGTTTTGTGCCAAAAAAAAAAAAAAAAAAGGCTAAAAATGAACAATGGTTTATTAAGGATTTTTTTTTTTTTTTTTTTGTTTAATGTATAACCTTATATATGAGTGATAAACTTGAAAAACAAATGTTCCTATAAAAAATAATAAATAACTATATAAATAAATAAAAAAAACTTGAGAAACAATTGTGGCATGTCAATGGTGAAGGGATATTACCATTACTGCTCATGTACATTGAATACTGGTCAAAATATGACTAATAACTCATAAATCTTAAAAATGGGCACTCATTTAATTTGCATGATAATCTTATTAAAGTAAAAAATTCAATTATTGTCAGGTTAATGTTAGCATTAAGTTGTTTTAGTTTGATAACAAGTTCTCTCTATGGATGCCTATAATCATGAAAGCTTCTACCCAAATTATGTTTGAAACGTGCACATGAAATAAATGTGGCGGATAAGTCATATATTTATTTCACTTTTTTTTCCTCCTATAGCAGCCAAAGTAAGCTTCTTTTTTCTTAAGTGAGCGTTTGGATAAGTGAGTGTTTGCGTTTGCTATGTTTTTTTTTTCAGCTGGGCGCTTCTTGCACTATTCATTATCCATGAACAGTGAATAGGCATGTGAACAATAAAAATTTTGTGAACAGTAATTTTTTTATTGTTTTCAGTTTTCAGCAAAATAAGTTGTATCTAAACAAACCCTAAATAGGAAGTGTGCAAGGAAATATTACATTTTAAATTTAAATTATTTATTTAAGTAAAAAGATTTTTATAATTAACAACTACAAACTATGAAATTAGAATTGTTATAGTGGAAAAACATTGTGGTATAAAAATTGTATATATAGAATTTCTTGTTAGTTTACAGGCCTAAGAGAGAGAGAATAAAAGAAATGTGTTTGTTAGAAGTCAAAAAGAGCAATGAGTAAAAAAATGAGTAATATTTTTAAGCAAATGTTGTATGCAATTAATGCAAAGGAGATTTATAATTTATAAATCAAATTAGTTACCTTTTGCTTATTACTCTAACTCATCAATAATTTGGGTAATGCACGAAAAAAATATAAAAATATATATATGATATATATATATATATATAAAGAATGATTTTTTTTAAATGAACTTTTAAAAACTTACTTGCTATCAATTTCTCGTTCAAAGTTCAAACAAACTTACCTCCCTCTCTCGTGTTAAATGAAGGAACTTTAAAGGAGAGTTAACTTGAATTTTCTAATAATCACTTGAATATATATATATATATATATATATTTATATATATATGAACTTTTAAAGACTTACATGCCAACATTAAAAGAAAGATAAATATTATTATTATATAGATGAGAAAGCGTGGTGATATCAATTAATTTCTCACTCAAACAAAATTACCTCCTTAGTCCAAAAAAAAAAAAATCTATCAATTAAAAAAACCTTACAAATTTTGCTGAAATTTAGTAATACAGATCATGTAACCACATTGACTACATATTAACAAATACAGTACATGTTAAGGCAATGCCTAGTGTTAATGGTTAATTGGTTATTCAAAAACATAAAATTAACTAGAATCTTGACTAGTGCAGTGCATGGAAAGCCAGTGGCTAATAAACGGCTAAAATCATTAGTTATTTAGATTTTCATTTATTATTATTATTTGGGTTCCATTAACAATTGTCATTAGGGTATTTAATTGTAAGGACTCAATTTGTAACGATCCCAAACTCGTATTGGGTTCAATTGCTAAAAGCCCAAACAATAAATTTGTAGAACGTGGATATAAAAGAACTAGATTAAATTCAAAATAACAAATTATTAAACTTAACGTTTCTAGATGGATTAACACAAATATTACGATAAATTTCTCCTTAAAACAAGTTAAGTTCTTTATTTCATAAAGTTTTCTTCCAGGACTCAATTGTTTAGAAGTTTCGATCTTTCTCTCAATGCATTCTTCCATGTTATATACTGCCCTCTTGGTGCCATCTTCACCACACACGTGTAGGTTGGATTCGGGGGATCTCTTCCTGTCCCATCTAACACTTCCTAGAACCTTCAACCAGCAGCTGTAAGGCTGCTTCATCACTGTTCAGGTATCATCTCTATATTAATGCGGCCAGAGAGTTGGTTGAGAGGCAATTAATGCGGAAGCAGCAGTTGTTAAAGATATTTGTTTATCTTTTCTTTCTTACCCATGGTCCCATGTCCCACCTTTAGTGGTAATGTAACTTCGAAGTGTGTTTGCAACAATATGGCCTCCAGGTTGTCCTCGGAAACATATTGCCGAGAAGGATTTTGTCCTCAGACGCATACTAGACCCATCTCATGTGATATATACTCATATTTTCATTTGGTTCTCCTTATAATCTTATATGGGCCTCCTCGGATGATTTAACGTCCTTGGATAGACCCCAGGCCCAGTTTAACATGGTTTTAATATTTATTGATTAACTGGCCCCCACATTGATAATAGACAATTTTAGAAAACTTTTAAAACCACTTTTATAAGAAATATAAAAATGTGTCTAAAATGTCAATTATCTTTTTCTTTTCTCAACAAAATTTTCTAAAAATATTTCCTAAATCTCCGTTAATTTTTACCTTATTATTATTATTATTATTATTTTCTTAATGTGAAAACCTTCTTTCTCATTCACGAAAACAGATCAATACAAAGACTATAAAAAGAATAGCTCTGCCACCTCAATCGGATGATCCTCCATCCTCAAAAAAAAAAAAAAAAAATAATAATAATAATAATAATAATAATTTTTTTTGCTGAACTCCATCCTCAATTTGTGTTATTTATCATTAAGAAGCTTCACAAGAACTTCAATTAATGTTGTATACAAAATCGTTGGGATTGAAAATGTTTTCGGGGTAAGAACAATGGCGGTTCTAAGAAATTCTTTAAGGGTGATTACTAAGAAGCTTACAACTATACAAAATTTATTTTTTATTTTTAAAAAAAAACTTATATATAAATGTCACCTAAAAATTACCCCACAAATACATGAAGTATTACAATTTATTTATACTAACAAAGAGGAAAAAAAAGAAAAAGATGAACTTATAAGAGATAAAGTAGTAATTGAGAATGCTGAAGTGAGAGTACGTAATAAAGTGATAGAGAGCTTGAAATTATAATAGAGAAGATAAAAATTAAGAAAGAGATAGAGAAACGAATGATATTTGCTATAACTATGATAACTGTAAAGCCAAAGAAAGTATAACTGTCGGTACCACCAAGGAGAACTCCCGACAAAATTATTTTTCTTGATATTGTTTTTTTAATGAAAAATGAAATTAGAAATTATTTTTATATAATGGGTTGAACAAGTTACAAATTTGAATGATTAGAGTTTTTTTTTTTTTTTTTTTTTTGAATGGACTTTTTTGTTGAATAATTTGCCCAGTTATTGCTTGATTTAGTCTTATTTTTGTTTGGGTTATTTTTGTTGTTGTTTGAACTTATTTTTATTGTTGTTATTTAAGGTTTTTTTTTTTTTGGTTTAAGGGTTAAGGATTTTTTTATTAGGTTATTTTTGTTGTTGTTTGAACTTATTTTTATTGTTGTTATTTAAGGGTTTTTTTTTCTTTTAGGGTTAACGATTATGTTTTGGGGGTCAAATTTATTTTTGGAGTAATAATATGTCCATAACATTTTTACAACAAATCTTACATTACAAGTTGTTATTAATGAGTAAAAAAGTTAATATCAATATATATTGGACCCAAATTAGAATCAACAATAGCTTATCGCAAAAGATTTATTGTAAAACTATTGTGAAAATGTTGTGGATTCAACATTACTCCTATATTTTTCTTTAACCCAAATTCATGTGATTTTCTAGTAAGGGTATTCAACATTTTTATCATGGTGGTCAAAATAAGTTATAGTTTAGTATGTGTATGTATATATATATATATTAGTAAGTGTATACATTTTTTTCCAAGTCAGCTAGTTCTGTGACCACCATGACATAAACATGAAGCCACCCCAGTGGGACACAATTCTTGACAAACTTACAATTATTGAAAAATAAACACTAAAGAGAAGTAAGAAATATGTGAAAATGAACTATATGCACAAACACTTTTTTTATATATATTTTTTTTCTGAAACAAACATTACTTAAATATGGACATGAATAGATGAAAACCATGTGTGCGTTTGACATTGGCTTAAAAAGCTAGTTTTTTTTTTTACTATTTAGCTTGATTTTGCTCCTATTCATGGGTCTCATTGCATTTTTTGATACTATTCATGAGTCTCAATGTACTATTTCAACTATCTTTTAGCTTTATCTACAGTACTTTCAGCAAAAAGTTTTCAATTTCACCTAAATAAACTGTTGTCAAATAGATACTAAATCAAACAAAATATATATGGTGCTTTTCACATGGAAACCAAATGACTCGGTCTAATTGGGGTTCTTGTTATCTTCTTCCATGTGTCAAAATATAGGAATAAATTAACATCAACTTTGCATGGAAGGTATATGTTAAATCAAAGTTAAGATAAGGTATATTTCAGTCAACTATTCGAACTTATCATTTATGGATTAATATTTTGTCGTTTGGCTCTCTCTCTCTCTCTCTCTCTCACATCACAATTACCTAAATATTATGTGAAGACTGGTGTGCCGCTTCATCTACCTTCCAGCTCTCGAAAATGCAAAGAGATGTTCAAGATAGTTTTGTGATATGGCAAAGAAAAACGTTCTTTAACTTGATTAGAAACTAGGTTATATTTTGTGCTTACACAGGAAAATATTTAATATCAGTGATTATGAGTTGGTCTTATGTAAGTGAGTGATGTGGTCACCTTAATTTTTACATTGAGTATTATGAATAAATCACTTGGCACCAAAATTATAAGTAAATTAGACATATGGTGCAAAATTATACAATAATTATAAACAAATTTGGATTTTAATTCCGCTTTGAATTTAATTTAATATATACGATATGTAGAAAGAAACTAAGTTATTATTATAATAACTAGCATATAACACATGCAAATGCATAGATGCATTTAAAATTAAACACAATTTTTATTATAAAAATACAAATAATTGGTCGAATTATTAATAATAACAATAAAGCATGTAACACAATACATACGTATAGATCTCTCTCCAAAATTAAACACAATTTTTATCATAAAAATATAAATAATTAGTAAAATTATTTTTTTAAAAAGTAAACGTAATTCACTTGGCACAAAGATTAAAAAACTTAAGTGGACACATGGTACAAAATTCAGTGGATAATTATGGCGTGGTCCCCACATAAACTTAGTCACATGACGCAAAATTGGATTCTAATTTTAAATTATAATTGACCTTTCTTTAAGGTTTATATATATATATATATATATTATAAAAGAAAATGTAATTAATCACATATTAAAATACTTACCTAAATTTAATACTACATATAATAATTTTTTTCTAATTTTTAATAAGATAAAACATGTGATGATTTTTATTGAGTATATGTGATTGGTTTTTTTTTTTTAATTTTTTAATTTTATAGTTCATTAATATTAGATTCTTAGTATTTTGCATTCATTAACTCAACATGACACAAAGATTAAAAAACTTAAGTGGACACATGGTACAAAATTAAATGAATAATTACAGGTGATCCCCATATAAATTTAGACACATGGTGCAAAATTGAATTATAATTTCAAATTCTAATTGTTTCTCTAAACTTTATATATATATATATATATATATATAGATCAAATTACACTTTCGGCCATAAAAAATTTGGAGTTGTTTTAATTTTGCCTCTTCATATAAGTCATGTTGTCCATTTCCATTAGTAATCCCATTGTTAAGTACCTTCATGCAACTATTTCATAAAATATTAACTCTAAAATGTTGTAGAATACATTAATTTCATTATTGCAAGAAAAATACATATTATGGGCAATCAAATCAATAACAGAAAAAACATAAGAACTTTAGTTTGATTGTATGGTCCCACACTAACAAAAAAAAAGGATTGTATAGCCAATACGAAACCATAAGAAAACATGAAGGACCAAACTAAAAATAATCTCAATTTTTAAGACTCGAATTTGAACTTTAGTTTGATAACGATTAAGCATTTCTTACATGATAGTTAACTAGGTGAAAACTACAAATTTTACGTTTACTTTTATTTTTTCTAAAATACAAGTTATTTTTATCTCGTATAGTTACACTATTCACCTTATAAATATAGGCATCTGGGTAAACTAGTATTATTCTTTTCTTATGGACGACTTATTGAATAATCACATGTAAGCCAAATAAAACATTTAATTCCAATAAATAAATGTTTTCATTAATATAATTAAATTTGATTAATAAAATAGATAGCAAAAATAAAAGAACTTTTTTTATTTTTAGAAATAGTAAGCATTTATTATCACCGGGTAGAGTCTCCTCCAACCACATCCACAACCCCACGCTAACATCTGCAATAAAGGCTGCCAAATACTTGAAAATAACCAAAAAGTCAAAAACCATGTTTTAAAAAAAAAAAGAATAAAAAAAAAACCATAGATTACCATAGACTATAGAATAATTAATTAATTAATATCTTAAATTTTTTGAATTTTTTTTTTTTGGATAACTAAGTGTAAATGAGAGTAGTGTTTCCATTTTATTGACCCTTTGATTCCTATATTTCATTCCTAATATGGGTCTTTAATGCAAAAGTAAACCAAGTACAATATGAGTCTTGTTATATATCTTTATGAAGGATAAATTATCTATTTCAACAACATTTATAGCGTGGGATAAATTTTTAGTTAATGCGTGGGATTTATAGCCAGATTTATAATAATGTAAATTAGCTTTTTTTAGTTTTTTATTTTATTTTATTTTATTTTTAGAAGAATTAGCTTTTTTTTAGTTGATAACAATATTACATGTACAAATATTTAATAAATCTAGTTACATTCAAACTAGAGGTGTTTACCAAACCGCATAAACCGCAAAAACCGCACCGCACCGCACTGCACCACACCGCATGGTGTAGTGCAGTTTGTGGTTTTATAATAAGAAAACCGAACAAACCGTACCACACCGCACCCTCTATATATATTAATATATTTATTTATTTTTAATATTAAATATATTATTAATAGTTTAATAATCCTAAAGTTTAAAAAAAAAAAGTTTAATAACCCTAGCAAGTGTTGACTAGAAAAGCCAACCACAATAAAGAAAAACTAGCTCAATAATTTAAAACTTGACAAAAAAAAAAGGAAAAATTAGTTTTGGGCTAAGTAGGAACAGCCCAAAATTTGAAAAATATACCGACTTCAAACTGCATATTATACATAGTATCGCACATGTGATCGCAAAAATGAGGTGCAGTACGGTTATGATTTTGGCTAAACTCTAAACCGCATCACACCGCACCGCACCGCACATGTAACCGCAAAAACAAGGTACAGTGCAGTTATGGTTTTAGCTAAACCGCATTGCAAAGTGCGGTGATAAAAATGGCCCAAAACCACATCGCACCGCACCGTACTGCGAACACCCCTAATCCAAACTATAGATTTTACGATATTCTATACAGTATACATTATATTCAAACAACGGAATTTGTGATGGTTAGTGTAAGGTCACCCAAGCCCAAAATGTATGGATTCCAATGAGCCCAATACAATGAATTTATAGAGAATGAGTCAAAGAACTAAGTCCAAATAAATTAAACAACAACTAGTATTGAATTGTATAGTGTTCAAACACAAATAAAGGATGCTGATATCAATAAACTTTCAGTCTGAGGGGGTTAAATCTGGATATAATGATCACTCTAGAATATCAGAATGATTTAGATTGTTTTACTATTTTTTCTCCCTCCTTTCCGATCCCCTTCTCATAGAGGGTCTCTCATTTTATATAGCTTATTTTTTATCATCTTGATCCTACACTTGTTGATCATCTGAGTTCCTACTTGAGTACCCATCCCATCAGACACTCCTTTCAGCCTTCTGTGAGTTGTGGTAGTCAAGGCAGCACTATTCAGAGGGTTTTTTCACATAAATGCGGCCAGAAAAGTAGCTACAATATATTTAATGCGGTGGTAGCAATTTTTCCTTAGATATTTTGAGTTTCCTTCCTTCTCGTACGTTCATAGGGCACATTTAGTACATACTTGAACTACATTCATCGTATCCGAGGAGGTATTCCTCCTCAAATATCCTTCCATTCATCCCCCACTTATGAGACTTTAACTAGGAACCCCTTAATAAATATTCGTTCCTCTTCGGACTTGTCTATGTCCTCGAACAAGGCCCAAGGCTCAATACACTATTTTGAACCCTAGTCCCTATAGTTAGGATTTTAGATGATAGGAATGTAAATCACATATTTTTAAAATTTATATAGAATTAACAATTTTTTTTTCTAAAGGTGCAAATTCTATTATTTTTAAATTTATTTGGAATGAACCATTTTTTCGTTCTCATACACTTTAAACCTACAAAGGAAGGCCCCATAAGGTTAGGCATGGCCTATTAAGCTGATAACCAAATGAAACTCTTTTTTTTTTTTTTTTTTTTTTGCATTGGTAACTCAATAGTTTCAACTTTCAATAAGGAGATTTGAATCTTTAGCGTGTTTTTATATATATATATATATATATAGCATATTTGTTAGAAATACTAGAAGATGTTGTTTGGGTTACAAGGTTTTTAATCAGGTAAAATCAGTTTAACCCATATTATAATATCAGTTTTTTATTGTTATAATTATTTTTTGATAGAACCAGTTTGTTATTTTATTTATGAGAAACGTTATTTGTGTTGTTTATTATTTTTGTGCATAAAGGACAGGATAGAAGGTTCTAATTCATGCTACATATTATATAGATTTTTTATTCTATGCTATATATTATATAATATGATTATTTTAATGGGACATGCTAAATCCCCAGTCGTATAAGAGCATCCACATCCGGATCTCAAATCCTATCTTATTTTACCATTCCAAAAAACTACTTTATTACTTATACCATACCATTTTTCAATATATCCAACATCCCAACTTTTATTTTCCTATCCTACTCATTAAAATAATATTTTTACACAATAAAATAATATATACTTAAACCCAAATAAAAACAAAAACCCAATACCCAAATAACCTCTGCAACCAACTGCTACCACCACCACGAAGAACATACCCAAACTATTCGTTTTCTTGAAACCCCAGAAACGCCATGAAACCCCAGAAACGCCAGCCACAAACTCATGGCCATCCAAACCCAGAAACCCATAGATTAACAAAATTAAAATCAAAATCAAACCCATAGATTAACCCAAAACTCCAAACCCGCCGATCCTCAGCCCCAGAGCCACCACAACCCACCACGACCCGCCACGATCCACACCGATTCAAAAAAATCAGACTCCATTTCCAAATCAATCGAGCCAACACACACACACACAAACGATTCACAAACACCGAAATAAACCCAGCAAACTAACCCATCGGAAAAAGGTGGAGACCCACCCTCTGCCCAAACAAACCCAGCAAACACCGAAACCCACCATCAAACCCATCGGAACAAATCCCCTAACCCATCGGAAAAATTCACATCGGTCTCTATGCCGTGCTCCACATCGGTCTCTATGCCGAGCGCCACATCGGTCTCCACGCCGATCTCCACCGCGCTGACTTCCAACCACCACGCCCATCGCAGCCGCGCCACCAGCCTCGCCACCACGCCGATCTATAAATCCGATCAGGCGTGAGCTCCGATCTGGCTTGGTGATTTGGCGTGAGCTCCAAAAGAGAAGCTTCAAAATGGCGAGAGAGAGAGAGAGAGGGGATGAGAAACAGAGAAGGAAGAGAGAGAAAAGAAAGAGAAAAAATGAGAGAGGAGAGAGAAATTACCGGGTTTAAAACGGTCTGTGGGTATTAAAAAATTATTATTTTTTATAACATTCAGCTACAGTACCATCTTACATTTGAGATGGTACTGTAGCTAAATCCCAAAAAAAATTTAGCCTTTTGGCATATGGCCTTCCCGTTGCTGGTGTTTTTTGGGCTTGCATGCCAAATGTTCCTTGCATTTGGCATATGGCAAGCCCACTGCGGATGCTCTAAGGAGAAGTGAATTGTATTTTTCGGTAAGGCTTATACGATATAAGTTCGAATTAAAAAAAAAAAAAATCCTCGACGTCGAGGCCCACATTCCCTTCGGTACCCAGGAAAAGTGCAACTTTCAAGGAGGCCCAGTATGTAGATATTGACCCATATACAGCTGACTTTTGTGTTGAGTCAATATATGGTCCCTAGATCTTTTGAAATATTTATAGTCATATCAATTTATGTATTTTTTTTTCTATTTTAGTATAAAAACATACTTTTTATCTATACTACTATTTAGAGGGTTTATCCTATTTAGGATCCTCATTTTTTTGGTTCAAAAATGTCTCTACACCCCTATATTTAAGTAAAGACAAAACTAAAGGACAATTCGATAAAAATATAACTCTAATTTCTACTAAAATATTGCCTAAAAAATAAGGTTACTGTCTTGTTGATTTTTTATGACTCATTGGAAATCAGTAGGTTGAAAGTTTCAGGCGCTAATGATCTTAGGGCTTGATCCTGAAAAAGCAAATACTAAGTCAAAGGGGACCGGTTGGGACTGGCCAAAAGTCCTCCAATGGTAAAGTCAGTGGATTTGTGATTCAAAGTAAAAAGGAAGCATTCTCTGAAAAAAGTGTCTGAATATCCTTACCTTCTCATCGATGAATGCTTATATAGTATATGTGAAACGGTTATCTGTTTAATAACCGTTCCTATTGTCGAGGTGTCCGGAGGATCCGAAGGTAACTTCCATAACCGTCATGGAAGTAACCTTATTTGGACCTGTGTTCCATAATGGTTAATGGAGAACTCAGCTCATAGCAGTTCAACTTGTCCCTTACGCTCGGTGGAAATCAAAGTCATCCAAAACCCAACATGTTGTCCAATGAACTCGTCCATCTTTTATTAAGGACGGACGAGGTTATTAGGAACGACTTTTCCTCATGCATTCACTTCTTCCTAATTCCCTTTTCAAGTGTAGATCTTGTCCGTCCAAACGTTTCTAAGGACGGACAAGCTTCTCAAGGGACCTCGTCCGTTTAAAGATAGACGAGGTCATTACTGGGACGATCACTACATGCACTTGGTTCGCCCTAGTTGGTCTCTCATTGGACGAGCCATATGGACAAGCTCAGGAGTTGGTGGTTTTTTGTAACACCATCAGTTGCCCCTTTGTCCACATGGGTTGTCTAAATGATTTGTGCATTTAATGTCTACAACTGTACGTGCCATGTGTCATAGTTTCACTGATGTCCCGTCTCGTCGATTTATTTTTTCGAGGGATCAGCCACGTGTCATATCTTGGTTGGTCATGCCGTTTCGAATACCCAGGTCAGATGTCTATAAATAGTGGAATTCCTCCCCTACCCTTCACATTTCTAAAATCTTTCTTCGTCTAGAGCCCTCGTCTAGAAGTCTCTCCGCGTCCATAATCCTCTCTCGTCTAGAGCCAGGTACTCTCTTCCTTCTCGTCTTTAGGTATTTGGTTTCTAAAAAATGTCTCAAACTGTTATTTCCTCATCTAGCGATAGTACAAAGAAAGTTATAGACGAGTATTATGATACAACCAGTAATGGTGGTTCAAGTAACAGTAGTCATAGTAGTGGGGAAAGCTCTACGAACGAGGGGTATACCTCTGGTGTGCTTGGGCTTCCTTTAGAAGTTATCCAAGGACAACTTAGGAAAGCCTCTGGTTCCCAAGCTGGCACTTCGTCCAATGTCCCTCCGTCTAGTCCTTTGGATGAAGAGGAGACCGTTTATAGTTGTGTTGTAGGTGTTCATTCCAAAACGAGTGAGCAAAGGCTTAACAATCTTAGGGCATGGTACCAAATCCCGGATGAGCTTAACCCTAGGTTGCCCGTCCGTGGAGAGGTGCTGCAATCCTCGTTTTGGGTAGGCGTCTATGAGGCTTATTTTTTAGGAGGGGTTTTAGGTTACCATTGAATGCATTTGCTAGAGAGTTACTGGTTAGGTTAGGTTTAGGTATATGTCAATTCAATCCTAATGCATGGAGATTAGTTATCTCTGTACAAATTTTGTGGAGTGAAGTATTTGGGAGGGACCGTCCCCTACTATGGACAAGTTCCTCTTTTGTTATAAACCTTCAGAGATAAATCAATCCCTTGGCTTTTACCAATTCACAGCTAGGGGTAAAGATTGTAAATTAATCAAGTCCTTGGTCTCGTCTGACAGAAATTGGAAGACGGAGTTTATCTTTGTCTCCGATTTTTGGGTAGGGAACCTTGTGGATGTTGGGAGAGACCCTTTTGCCCCTTACTCTGAGGACTTAGGGAACCTTCGTCCTGAAAGTACGTCCCTCCCCTTTTTCATTTTTCTTTCTTTCAACTTATTTTTTATTTGCTTCTAACTTTTGTTTATCATTTGTTTAATAGGTGTTAAACATCCGTCTTTAAGCAAATTTCACCGTGATCGCGTCCATAGAGCTCGTCTTTTCGCTGATAGGGATTTTCGTTCTTTAGTTACCCTACGACGTCTTGCCAAGTGGGGACTTGGCCCTGAACCATCAGACGAGGCTATTGCTCACGAAGTCACAGTTAGAAGAAGTAAGTTTCTACCTAATGTCATTTTGAACACTTAACTTATTTCCTGATCTACTTATAATTTCCCACTTATTGTCATTGTTTTTCACCTTTAGGAGTGTCAACTATGAAAGAAAATAGGGGAAAAGAGATTGTAGATGAAGAAGATCATCCTGAGTCCCAGCCACAAGTTCGTCCATTGGCTGGGGACAGAAAGAGATCTGTGTCCAAAAGTCTAGATTTGGGAAATCTCCCTAACCGTCAAGGCAAAAAGGCCAAGCATGGGTCGTCCCAAACAATCAAGCCCAACATTTCCTTGTCTCACAGCCTGTCAAAATTTATGACGTGGACTCGTCCATTCCAATTGAGACCACTCCATCCAAGACTCCTCCGTCCAAGACGACTGTGCCTGCCACATCCCAGCTTTCTCAACAGGTCCCTTCAAATATCATTGAAAATGAAGACCTGGCTTGAGAGCGTTTTCAGAAGGCTGTTTTAGAAGAGGACATAAATACTTGCTATGATATGTCCATGAAGGATTTTGAACATTCTAGTGTTCAAGATCTTTTCAAGGTAAGTAATTATATATTTTTCCTCGTCTTTGCCAATATATATATATATATATATTTTCATCTAACCTTCATTTCATTTTTTTTTTTTAAGGCTATGTCAAAATTTATAGCAGCGTCTAGGCAGGCTATAGGATTGGACAAGACGAGAGTCTTGTTAGAGACGAGGATACAGGAGGTGAAGGAGGAATCCAAGAAATGGGCTGGGGTGGCTGCTCAGGCTAAGGAGAAGACAACAGAGCTCCAGAAATTGATTGAGAAGTTGAAGACTGATGCAGCGGAAAAAGGCACTCGTCTTGACCATTTACAGAAGAAGAATGATGAGCTGAGTGTTCTTTTGTCCAAGGCCAAAGAGGATGTAATGAATGAATTCAAGGCGTCTAAGCAATACACTAATCTTCTGGATGCCAATTATGCAGCAGGTTTTGAGGATTTCAGAGCGGATGCTATGGAAAACTTCTCAGAAGTGGACTTTAGCTCTATTAAGCTTAACCTTGTTGCTGCTACCAGCTCTCTTCTTCAAACTAGCTCCGAGGACGTCAATGTGGAAGACAATGCCAGCACTCAGCCATCCCAAGACGACCCCAATCCTTGTATTTCTTTTCTTTTCTTTTGGTTTTCGTTTGGTCCTTAGTTTTGGGAACTTTTTTATGTAACTAAAGTACATTTGCCTCGTCCATGGTTTAGGACGGGGCCTTAAACAATTATTTCAGTATGCTTTGACTTAACAAGGGTTTTTTGGATGTAGGAGGTCTACCCTTTAGTTAATGAATGAAAGTTTATTTTCTTTGTGTGGACGAATGCTGTTATCTATATCAACTCTAGCTTTGGCTCGTCCATGGTGAAAATATATATATATATATATATATATATATTATTTTTGTTAATGTAACTTGTCTTTGTGGGTAGTATTTTTCATTTAGCTTTATTCGTCTTAAGACTTGCAAGCTGATTTTACATACTATCCAGTTTCTTTTGCCTAACTTTTCACTCGTCCAAGGATTGGATTGTTTCAGTTGGCTTTTGATTCTCGTCCTTAAATTGGACGAATATGCTTTATAAGGCTTTCCCTCATCCATAACTTGGACGAGTATGCCTAAGTTTTTTCCTTGTTTTACTCAGGAAAATTTATAGACGTTACATCTCTGCATCCAGAGAATTTATTCGTCTTGAACCTTTTAGCTCCCTTGTGGGTTAGCTTGAACGAAAATAGCATGGAGATTTGAAATTCACACAACATTTTGTACATAACATAAATATTATTCACAGATAAGGCACATATATGCTAATGCCTTTTTAGGTTTAGGGAATTTAATAAGTACAAACTCCATAACTTCGTCCATAATCACGACATAAATAACCACAACATAAATAATAAAGTAGCAGTATCAAACACAAACAGCATCAAACATAAGTAGAACGTAAGTAGAAAAACAAGCTTAAAGTTTGTCCATAATAATACTCGTTCAGGCTCACTTTTACTGATAGTACCTCCTCAGGTGCTCCACATTCCAAGGATGGTCTAATTTTCTCCTGTCCAGAACCTCTAAGTAGTAGGATCCTTGCCTTTTACAGTTGATAACTCTATAGGGTCCTTCCCAATTAGGGCCAAATTTCCCATGAGCTGGGTTTTTGGTTGCCAAAGAGACCTTTTTCAGGACGAGATCTCCTATGTTGAATCGCCTTGGCTTCACCATTGCATCATATTGCCTAGCCGTGAGATTTTTGTACTTTACTGTACTGTGCTCTGCATCTGTCCTTACCTCGTCTATTAGATCAAGGTTCAAACCTAGTCAAACCTAGTTGCTCCTCATTATCCTTATCTCGATACATCATCACCCTATGATTGGCCATATGCACTTCTGCAGGTATGACTACTTCGCTTCCATAGGCTAGCTTGAAAGGAGTTTCTCCCGTAGGGGTTCTCACTGTCGTCCTGTACGCCCATAGAACACCTGGTAACTCATCTGGCCATACTCCCTTTGCCCCCTCAAGGCGAGTCTTGATGATTTTCAACAAGGATCGGTTTGCAACTTCAGCTTGACCGTTGGCTTGGTGATGGGCGGGCGAGGAATAATGATTTTGAATTTCAAAGTGTGCACAAAAGTCCCTGAAAAGTGCATTGTCAAATTGTCGTCCATTGTCAGTCACCAATACTCTGGGCACTCCAAACCTACACACAATGTTCTTCCACACAAAATTTTTAACATTATGTTGTGTGATATTTGCTAACGGTTCAGCTTCCACCCATTTAGTGAAATAATCAATACCCACCACTAGAAACTTCATCTGCCTTGTGCCCAACGGAAAGGGACCCAAAATGTCTAGTCCCCATTGTGCAAAGGGCCACGAGGCCATCATCAAGGTGAGGTACTCTGATGGTTGCCTGAGGACATTGCTAAACCGTTGGCATTGGTCGCAGACCTTGACATATGCCTTAGCATCAGCTTGCATATTGGCCAATAGTACCCCGCAAGGACGACCTTGTGGACAAATGACCTAGCTCTTGAGTGATTGCCACACGCTCCTTCATGAACTTCTTTCAATACGTAGTTCGCTTCATCCAGAGCCAAGCATCTAAGATAAGGCTGAGAAAAACCTCTTTTGTATAGCACCTCGTCCATAAGAACGTACCTAGCCGATCTTACCCTCAGCATCCTGGCCTCATCTTTCTCTTCTGGAAGTCGTCTGTCTTTCAGGTATGATACAATCGGGGTCATCCAATTTCCTATGCTCTCTACCTGTTGTACTTCTAGGATATCTATACTTGGCATATACTGAATCTCATCAAATTCGTCCATGGATTCATTTGCTGAGGCTTCTTTCGCTATAGTATCAGCTTCCACGTTCTCCTCCCTTGGGATTTGAACGAAGGCTTCCTCGAATTTTTTCATAAGGCGCATCACCCTATTAAGGTACTTCCTCATCCATTCTTCCTTAGCCTTATATATCCCATTCACTTGGCCCATAATCAACTGAGAATCCCCCAAGACGAGTATGAACTTGGCTTCCACAGACTTAGCCAATTCTAGCTCGTTGAGGAGGGCTTCATACTCGACTTCATTATTAGTGGTTTGGTACTGCAAACGAACTTTGTGTTTCAGTTTATCTCCTTCCGGGGATTGTAGAACCACACCAATTCCTCCTGCGTGTTGTGTAGACGAACCATCCATATGGACGACCCATCTTTTATTGTTTTTCGTCTCATCATCATAATTTGGGGTAAACTCCGCAATGAAATCTGTTAGGGCTTGAGCTTTTATGGCATGCCTTGGTTGATATCTAATGTCAAACTTACTGAGCTCGACTGCCCATTGGATCAATCGTCCTGCAACTTCTAGTCTGTTCATTGCCTTCTTGAGCGGATGATCTGTCATGACATTAATGACATGTGCTTGGAAATAATGCCTTAGCTTCCTGGAAGCTATTATCAATGCGAAGGCTAATTTTTCCATTTGTGAATATTGTCCTTCCACTCCCCTCAATGCCTTACTTGTATAGTACACGGGCCTTTGCACTTTGTCTTCTTTTCTTATCAATGCTGAACTTACGGCATGCGGGGTGACTGCCAAGTACAAATACAACTCTTCTCCCAACACAGACAGACTTAGCAAAGGAGCCATGGTGAGATACACCTTTAGATCTTCGAAAACTTTCTGACACTCATCGGTCCATTCAAATGCTTTTTTAAGAAACTTAAAAAATGGCAAACATTTGTCAGTAGCTTTTGAGACAAACCTGTTAAGTGCAGCAACTCATCCGGTGAGGGATTGGATTTCTTTAGTATTTTGTTTAGGCTTCATGTCCAGTATTGCTTGAATTTTGTCAGGATTCACTTCAATTCCCCTATGGGAGACCATAAATCCAAGGAATTTCCTTGATGATACTCCAAAAGCACATTTGCTATGGTTCAACTTCATGTGGTATTGCCTAAGTGTGTCAAATGTTTCTTGCAGGTCGTCCAGATGCCTTCCCTCGTCCTGACTCTTCACCAGCATGTCATCTACATAGACTTCCACATTCTGCCCTATCTGCGAACGAAACATGTGGTAACCAATCTTTGATATATTGCCCCCGCATTCTTTAAACCAAAGGGCATCACCTTATAATAGAACAAGCCTTGACTGGTGACAAATGATGTCTTCTCTTGGTCTACCTCGTCCATCCTTATCTGATTGTATCCAAAGAAAACATCCATGAAGCTAAGCAACTTATGCCCCGCAGTGGAATCTACCAACTGGTCAATACGTGGCAGCAGGTAGCTATCCTTGGGGCAAGCCTTGTTTAGATCGGTGAAGTCTACATACATTCTCCACTTGCCATTTGCCTTCTTGACCATTACTACATTGGCCAACTAATCCGGATAGTACACTTCTCGAATAAACTTCGCCACAATTAACTTTTGAATTTCGTCTTTGATAGCATTATCTCTCTCAGGGGCAAACACCCTCTTCTTTTGTCGCACTGGCTTGGAGGAAGGACACACATTCAGACGGTGGGTAATGACACTAGGATCTATACCCGGCATGTCTTTATGACTCTAAGCAAACACATCAATATTTTTCTTCAAAAATTGGACAAGGTCCTTTTTAATCTTCTCTTTTAGATCTGCTCCAACCCTGGTACACCTCTTAGGGTTATTTTCATCCAAGGAAATATCCTCCAATGCTTTGGTGAGCTCTGCTACAACTCTCTTTTCTTCAATATTCATGGTCTGAACTTGTTTGTCCATGGCCAACATGGTCAGGTAACATTCTCTTGCTGCTAGTTCGTCTCCTTGTACTTGTCCTACTCCATGTTCTGTTGGAAACTTGACTGATAAGTGGTAGGTAGATGTAACAGCCTTCCAACTATTTAAAGTTGGCCTTCCAATTATGGCGTTGTAGGAGGATGAACAATCTACCACAAGGAAGTTCATATCCTTGGTGATTTGTTGCGGGTATGCCCCCACTACCACTGATAATGAAATAGTACCCATAGATTGTACCTTCATTCCACCAAAACCTACTAGGGGGAGTTCATTGGACAAAGTTGGTCTTGTCCTAACCTCATCTGTTGAAAAGCTGGATAATATAAAATGTCTGCCGAACTTCCGTTGTCCACTAGCACTCTTCTGGTTATGTAGTTAGCAATAAGTAAGGTGATGACGATAGCATCATTGTAAGGGTGATGAATTCTCTCAGCGTTTTCGTCTGTGAAAGTGATCGCTTGCTCGTCCGTGGACCTTGCCCTTGGTAATCGTCCAGAAAGTTGGACGCCTTGCACGACCTTCAAGTATGCTTTCTTGGACTTAGACGACTGGCCTGTTGAACTTCCCCCTATGATTACTCTTATTTCTCCGAGCGGTGGTCGCGATGATTCTTCTATCTTTCCTTTCAATTTCTCGTCCTTATGGTCTTGTCCAAGGAAATTCCTCAACTTCCCTTGCCTTATGAGATTCTCAATTTGCTGTTTTAAATCAAAACACTCGTCTGTATCATGCCCATGATCCCTGTGGAAGTGACAATACTTATTCCTATTGCGCTTATTGGGATCTCCCTTCATTTTCTCCGGCCACTTCAAGGAAGGATCATCCTTGATTTGCATAAGGACCTGCTCAAGTGGCATGTTCAAAGGGGTATATTGTTGATTTTATGTTGAAGAGCCAGGCTTCTTATTATCTCGATCTTTCCTTTCTTCTGTTCGTCCCTTCTTTGGACGAGAGCCTTGCTCGGAATGACGATTGGGGTTTGCTTCTATTCTCTCAGATCTCTTCCTCTTCTTAGCAATGATCGCGTCTTCTGCATTCATAAAATTTTGGGCTGAATGGGCGAGTTCGGCCATGGACTGAGGCTCTTTTTCATAGAGTTTATGTATGAATAAGTCCAAATTCACCCCATTATGGAAGGCTGCCAATAAAAGCTTGTCATCTACCTCGTCCACGCTCAGGGCTTCTCTGTTGAAACGAGTGATGAATGACCGCAGGCTCTCATTCTCTTCTTGTTCTATGGTTAACAAGCTGGACAAGGAACGCTTGTGTCTTTGTCCCCCAATGAAATTATTAACAAACACCTTGCTCAACTCTTCGAAAGAACTTACCGAATTCGGGGGTATTTTGCTAAACCAAACTCGTGCCGGACCTTTAAGGGTGGTAGGGAAGGCTCTACACATGATTTCATCAAGGACCTCTTGAAGGTGCATTGTTGTCTTGAAAGTAGCAATGTGATCAAACAGGTCACGCATTCCATCATACGAATCCAAAGAAGGCAACTTGAACTTTGATGGTAGAGGGTGACCGTTAATGGAAGCCGTAAAGGGGAATCAGTTATGTGGACCAAATCTTTTATAGGATTCGCCCTTCTCATGTTCTCTTTCATTTCTTCCATGACTTTCTTCATTTGGTCCATCTCCTCTTTCAAGTGTGGTACCGTTCGTGAAGTGGTGCCTCTTAACTGACTTCCAATTTCAGTATTTTCTCTGTCATCATGACTCTGTGTTTGTCCTCCTCCTTCACGCTCTTCACGTGTCTGCCTTCTCAGATTAATCTCCATTCTTAATTTTTGGTTTTGGTGAGTTAACTCCGCCATTGTAGCCGTCATAGATTGCACATGTTGGACAGATGATGTTTGCATGACCGATGCAGATTAGCGATCCCGATGGGGGTTGCTTGAAGCGTCTCTACTTCCCTGATGGCCTGGGCTAGTAGCCCTTGATCTGGTCCGAACCACTCAACCTTTGTCACGAAAAAGAAAACTGTAAAACAATCTCGTTTCCCACAGACGACGCCAATTGATGATTCCTTGGAAATTAGTAGGTTGAAAGTTTCGAACGCTGATGATCTTAGGGCTTGATCCTGAAAAAGCAAATACTAAGTCAGAGGGGACCGGTTAGAACCGGCCAAAAGTCCTCCGATGGTAAAGTCAATGGATTTGTGATTCCAAGTAAAAAGGAAGTATTCTCTGAAAAAAGTGTCTGAATATCCTTACCTTCTCATCGATGAATGCTTATATAGCATATGTGAAACGGTTATCTGTTTAATAACCGTTCCTATTGTCGAGGAGTCCGGAGGATCCGGAGGTAACTTCCATAACCGTCATGGAAGTTACCTTATTTGGACCTGTGTTCCATAATGGTTAATGGAGAACTCGGCTCATAGCAGTTCAACTCGTCCCTTACACTCGGTGGAAATCAAAGTCGTCCAAAGTCCAACCTGTTGTCCAATGAACTCGTCCATCTTTTATTAAGGACGAACGAGGTTATTAGGGACGACTTTTCCTCATGCATTCACTTCTTCCTAATTCCCTTTTCAAGTGTAGATCTTGTTTGTCCAAACGTTTCTAAGGACGGACAAGCTTCTCAAGGGACCTCGTCCGTTTAAAGATAAACGAGGTCATTATTGGGACGATCACTACATGCACTTGGTTCGCCCTAGTTGGTCTCTCATTGGACGAGCCACATGGACGAGCTCAGGAGTTGGTGGTTTTTTGTAACACCATCAATTTTCAAATTGCTTTATCCATTTATAAATTAGATTCTCAAAATAAAAATTATATATATATAAAATAAAAACACTTTTTTTTTTTTGGCTACAAAATAAACGTGTAATATTTGTTAATATTTTGAAGCTAGCCTCATGACACTCTTGGTTGTATTAGTAGTACGTAATATTAATAAAAAAGTGTGTAAACCTCAAATTGGAATGAATGAAAAATTATAACACTATAAAAATAAAAAATAAAAAAGTCTTATCGCACGTGCGAAGTGCGAGTGATGAGACTAGTTTTATACAATCATTTTTTCAAAACACTTAAATTATCTATTCTAAAAGCTATTTCAATAAAATATTTATTATTTAACCACTTTTTTAAAACACTCGCATTACTGTCACACACACCAACTGAAAAAGTGAATTGAGAAATGAAAAAAATACTCATTTACACATGAACAATAGCCACATAAATTTACACAATACTGTAACTTATATCATTTCACCCAACTTTACATAATCTGATATGATTGATTTTTGGGGTTAGATGTGCAAAATTTAGTCTTTATGCTACTATACATAGATTGATGCAGGTGCTCTTACCGCCGTAGTTTTGTTTTGTTTTGAAATTCAATTTTATTTTTAGTAAAATCAAGTTCTTCATGAAACTCAATTTTTACAAAATCGAGTTCTAATTAAATCTGGCTATGGTGGCAAAGGCTGACATGGCTTTTTCTTTATTAAAAAAAGGGGGGGAGAAATAAGGAACTCAATATCATGCAATCAAATACTGTGTAATATTTTTAAAACAAATCTCGATATTGCTAAACTTGATTAACATGTAATATTTCATCATTTCTTTCTCACAATCTTTTCTTACTCTTAGTCACTCGTCTCTCGGTCTCTCTTTTTCACACTCATCTCTCTTGGTATCTTTAAAAAACCCATTATGGTACTTCTTATTTGTTTGTTATAATCTATTTATTTCATTGAAATTGGAGGTTGCTTCTGCATCATTTGGTGAGATAATGAGTTACATAGCACTCCTCTATCTCTTTCTTTTTGTATTTTCTTTTTTCCAGGTTGAGGAGGGGACTGATCCTTTGATATTTCCCTTTGTAAAATTAGTGGTTAGTTGGTAATCTTTGTGAAACATCACCACCAGTGGCTTAAGCTTCATTTTAGGATTTCATGAAAAAACTAATTTTGCTGTCATTATTAGCAATCGCATTTAGCCCCTAACAATAAATCTTGATTGGGTTATATATAAAACACCCATGAAGCTATTTGATCTCTATGGACATTCAATGTTTCTCTTTTAGTTAGCTGTCCTGTTTTTGAGGTGATATGTTGAATCATATTTGTCATTGAGGGCTTATTGTTGATGTCTTTTTGCTGAGCCCTGAGCCCATTTGTTGAAATTGTGTGGTAAGGCTCATTCTAAATTATTTAAGTAGTTTGTCCTGAGATTCTTCAAAATTTGGCGCTTATTAACTCTATTCATAGTGATATCTCTAATGACCCATTAAAGCATATCTTCCCATTTTCTAACAATAGCTATACATTAAGGAAATACAAAAGCTGCTCAAAGAAATGATTTGATCTAAACCCTAATGCGGAGTTAGGGAAATTCATTAACTTGCTTGTTTATTTCTGTTCTTTGAAAGTATTCTCAATTGCTATTTATGGTGAAGTCAGTACTGTTAGTGATAGGATTCAATCTTTTATTGTTTGTGCTCTTTTTTGTGAATCTTTATTGGAATCTGCCTATGATCACACACATATTTTGTTACTTAAAACCTTGTTCAGGTTTGCAAAAAAAAAAAAAATCCCCTGGGTTTTCTTTGATGAAGTTTTTGAAAAGCTTTAACAAGTCAAGCTTTAACAAAATCTATCACAGGTTCTGTACCCACCGCCCCTTTTTTTATTGCTGAAAACTGGTTCTAAGACTAGTCATATTGCTTTGTGGGAAAGGAGAATCCAACTGTGGGAATTCATTAAAAGACCCAGCTACCTCAAAAACAAGATATTTATTAGAAGTTTAGTTTGTACGTGGACTTTTCCTTGTGAATAATGAGGCACCATTCACGCAGTAGAAGAAGAACAATTGACTTAGGTCAAGTTTCATGTGTCTCATGAACTCTTGAATGCTTCTTGTTGAATGTAAAGTACATTTTGAAAGATTCAGGGCTTGTTAGGATTGACAAGGTGTAGAGTAAAGTTGGCCTTCGACTAACTCAAAGATTCAATCAAATGATAAGATGAAAAATTTTGGTATGCCACTCAACCGGAGGAGGTAGTAGATGACACTCATCATCACTAATAGCAGATGTCACTCAACATAGCCAAGTCATACACTTGATTGTTAGAACTTAAGCAGAATCACTCAACTTCAAAGCAAAAACACTTACAAATAATTTTCTAGATAAAAACTATCCCACTTCTTCTAATTTCTCATTGATGTTTATAGGTGAATACATTGTATGTAAAATAAATACTTATAACTTCCAATACAGATGACAACTCTCTAGATTGACTTCACACTATAATCAAATTATTTGGTTGAAACAACTACCAACAAAACTTATAATTAACTTTGACTGAATAATAAAGATAAATAAAAGACAAATGAACTTATAAATAAATGACCAATTCTATTTTACTTCACTCTATTCCCTCCTCCTCTCCCTCAATCCAACAGAGACATCAAGATATATATTTTTTTATTTTTTTAATAGTAGAAAACATGTATTTATACTCCATGCAAAGACTATGAGCTAGCGGATTTTTCAATGGACTGGTTATGTGAGTGTCTCTTGGACCCCAAGTAAGCCAGATTACCGGGCCCAAAACCGACAGACTTTTTTTATTGATAAAACAATATTAGTGGACTACGGATTTACTGTCATGCACAATTGCTGCTATATTAACTTATCTTTCCCGGCCCCCTAGAGAAATTCAAGTCCAATCCAAATGAAGAAGACTTATTTGGAACTTGTTAATTAGTAGAGCTAGCTATGACCCATGACACAGTCCACAGATTTGATTAAAGCATCACATGTAAAATAGTCAAATTAAAGTTGTTATTATATTAAAATAACCATCCAATCTTTTTGTTTTTAGAGTGGGTGAGGACTGAGAATATCGGTGTGGCTGACTTATACGTGTAAGAACCTCAAAAACAAGATGACAAAAATGGCGACAAAGAACAACAACCCAAACCAAACACAGGAAAAGGATTCAATGAATTCTAATATGTATGAATGTTTGTCTCATTGTATAACGAATCCACCACCTTGTCGGCCATATGATTCATATATATATATATATATATATATATATGGGGACGAGTAGCATATTTAATTTTAACCAAAGTACAAAATAATTTGTGCAAATACCCAAACTTTTTTTTCCCTCTCCCATTGTGATATCCTTTGGATTTAGTTTAGTTTAAAGTTCAACCAACACCACCAACAATTTGGTATATTCTAAAAAGTTTAAAAAAGCTTTCCGCCAAAGCCATTAACTCCTAAGAACTTTTCTACCCCCTCCTCCCAAAAAAAAGCTTATCATAACTTGTATGAATTTGACTTTATGAGCTCTCAAGAAGAAAATTCTACACTAGAGTGTGAAAGGACCAGCTTTCTGAGCTGTTAGTCACTCCTCACTAACGTGGGATTTGCTCCAAAGTTTTTAGCACTTTTTCCTGTTTTTTTTTTTTTTTTTTTCATGGAGAGAAGAAGAATATATAGAAAGAAAAAGAAAAGAAACTTCAAGGGCATGTATAGATTTATAATAATAATGCATTGACTTTTCATGCTGAGGAAATGTAGAGTGCCTCATTGCCTCAAATGTAGTTTTCATAATGATTTAAATTTGAATTATTTTATATACTTGGAGGCAAAACCAAGAAATTAATGAAGGAGCAAGGGAAGAACTGTGACGAAAAAGAATAGCCCAGTGAATAGTTTGAAATTGGTTACATACGTGGACTCTAAAATAGTGATAAGAATAATACGAATATAATCATAATCACATAACTTAAACAACTACAATTAACTATTTTCCTTCATCTTCGAGATACATAAAATTCACATAGTTACTATAACAAGCTTGTAAACTTACACAATTAAATACAACTAAATTGAATTATTTTTAAGCAAAATCATATAAATTTTACACAATTTTTATTATTATTCTACACCCATTTGTATTGAGTGCTTTTATAATGTTTACATGAAATACTAGCATTATTGACAGACCCCACTGGAAAAACACTAGTAGCTCTTCTCTCAGAGTCGGTGTCGCTGTCATATTATTAATGGGGGTAATGGTGCCACACGTGCACATCTGATAGGACCCATTCGTGTGAGTGAGAGAGCAGAGTAGCACGCACAAGGCAAGGCATGCAGAGAGCGAGCAGAGAGATATTGGGAAGTGTACACACTAAATTCTTGTAGTATTCCTTTTTCCTCTAAGCACAATGGAATTTCTTTTTCTTCCTTTTCTCTTATATGCATGTGCATATATAGGACTTAGCATCTTGATGTGTCATTGAATGCAAATGAATAGTTTTTTTTAAATATGTATTACACTAAAGATTTTATTGGTCCACCATCATGATTTTATGGGATCCATTTAAAAGTGTGACAATTGACAGGAGAATTTTGGCTCTAGGATTTTGGATTTCATTCAACTTCATAAAACTGTACGTTGAAGAAAGGTCTTTCTTTACCATAAAATTCTGGGGGTGATGACCTATTTTAATCACATTTCTCTTCCTGCAGGTTTATATAATTTGGTATATTAGGCCCTTTAAATTTGGTGGATTAAGTTTTTAATGGTTTCCTTCTGTTACAAAAAAGTAAGTTGTAATATATACCTGGCCGATGGTTTTGGTGGTATTGGAGAAAGGTGGAATCAGATTTACGTTTATGCTTGATGCTCGATACTCGAAGACAATCCTCAACCAAAAAACCATTACTAACACACAAATAGTCCTGTAAAAAATTCATTATAAGAATAGAATCTCCTTGAAGATTTTATTATTGTGAACTTCACTGGAAAAGTAACTTTGTGATTTCAGATTCTCAAGCTTTCACATTGGGATCACAAGTAGAGACGGAAAGCTAGCATGATTTTTCAATATAGCTCGAGGAGAAGCATGAATTTTTCTCTCAAAAGACTAGGTGTGGCAGCCTCTAAACTTAAAGAAAAAATCGTGCATAAGGCATTTTATATAGGAATTATGTTTGAATTAGGTTAATTAAACAAAAGAATCTAGAAGTTTGATTTACACAACCTCGCTCGAGGCCTTGGGGTCGCCGTGAGACACTTTGACTTCTATTGAGAATGCTTTTTCTTTCAGCAAACCTTTGAGCAAATTCAAATATAATCTTGTGTTTTACTGTCTCACTTGGGAGTTTTCATCTTGCTTGATCAAGATTTTTTTTTAGTTAGCAAACCTTCAAAAAATTTCAAACATAAACTTAAACGAGATTTTCCAATGAGAATTATATCAACAAATTTGAAAATCAATACAAGCTAATGTCACAGAATGAAATTTACGTGTCAACACTAAAATCCTTACAATAATAATAATAACAACACTAAGAATAGAAAGAAAAGTAACATGAAAATGAAATCTCATGCATATGAATATGATGATGAAAGTGGTGTTTTTAAGTCTCAACCAATACTTTAGAATCGTTCTTAATGGATTCCTTCATGTAACTATTTGTCGTGTATGAGATAAATGGACAACATCCACTATCAAGGGTTAATCAAGTACTCAAAATTACTTGGACACTCACGTTGGGGAAAAAAAAAACAAAAGCAATAGAAGGAAAAATTGTGAACTCAAAGCTACACATTAATTTGCTCACCCATCGTATTCAACTAAAAGAAAGTAAGCGCATTAAAGCTTGGGAGCTCAAAAATTGCACCTTCACCCACTCATATCGTATTCAACTAAGAGAAAGTGAGTGCATCGAGCCCACTTCCTAGCTTTTCCACACACTGTAAAGCAACTTAACAATGGAGCCATTACTCCTTCTTAAAGACCTTTCAGGGCCGGGTCTCCATGACATAACAGTGTGGACCCAAATTCCATAAATTTGTCTCCTATCTTTTACATGCAACATTTTGCAGTTCAAATTCATTCTTGTCCTGCAGGGAAAAGCTGGATTAGAGAACCTTTTGTGAAAGTCTATGCCCTAATCATGCAATGTAACTCAACGATGCTATATGATGATCTTGGTATTTTGTAAGGGAGAAAAACAAAACTAATAAGTAAAGTTGAAAGACAGAACAAGTTAATCTAGAATTCTTTGCGCCTGCTAAGGGTTATAAAATTATATTTCTTTGCTTTACATGCTTTACAAACTTATGTCAAAAAGCACACATTAAAGATGTTAAAGTTATGCATGCTTGGATGATTAAATTTTTTAAAAAACATATTAAACTTTATCGATCAATTAGTTGTAAGAACATGGACAGGTTATTTTGTCTTTGTGTGAATGTGCTCTATGCATACAAGACATAAATTGGAGATGTCACCCTCAAATAATGTGACACTCCAACTAGTGTCCTGTACAGATAGGATAGGACACAAATAGTAAGCCATGTCCTATTAACTAGAAAAGGAGGCCGATTCTTTACTCCATTGATGTAAGATTTTCCCAATAAAATTCAATTCATCAATAATTAAACTCCAAATAATACAGCTAAACCCTAAGCCTATTATGATCCCATCTTGAAAAGGATGCAATATCGGACCCAGCCTCATCAATGCATGTGGCAATGAGCAACAAATCATTCTTACTAGGAGGCTCCACGGTAAAAAAAGACCATTTCTATCATTTTGACTTACCTTTCCATAACTTTTTCCAATTTGTATGGCCCCGACCTTGGAGGAAGTATACCCTGTTATGCGTGTATACTTCATCCCACTCACAGCTGCGTGGGTCTCACAGCCTGTACAGCTAGGACACAAATAGAAAGCCATGTCCTAGTAGCTAGAAAAGGAGGCAGTTTCTTTACTCCATTGATGTACGATTTTCCCAATAAAATTCAATTCATCAATAATTAATCTCCAAATAATACAGCTAAACCCTAAACCTATTAAGATCCCATCTTGAAAAGAATGCAATATTGGACCCAGCCTCATCAATGCAAGTGGCAATGAGCAACAAATCATTCTTACTAGGAGGCTCCATGGTAAAAAAAGACAATTTCTATCATCTTGACTTACCTTTCCATCACTTTTTCCAATTTTTATGACCCCAACCTTGGAGAAAGTATACCCTGTTATGAGTGTATACTTCCTCCTACTCATAACTGTGTGGGTCCTACTAGTTGTGAGTGTGAGGAAATATACACCCGTAACAAGGTGTATTTTTCCTCAACCTTGATATAGCAAAGTAATGACAAGCAACCAGACTTTAGCTTTTCGGGTCATGTCAGGAATTGTAGGTTAAAAAAAATGGAAAGAGTTAGGGCCTATTTAGTAATGTTGTTCTAGTAACGTTGTTTGTATTTTTTAGAAATACGTGTGGGTGAAAAAGTGTGTGAAAATATGTGTAAAAATACGTGTAATGTTGTTTAAATACTGAAAACTGTTGTTTAAACAATGGTAACAAACGAGCCCTTAATGTTCTTAGAGTTATTGTTAAGGGCAAAAACTTGCTGCATAGCTCACATTCGTATGCATGTGAAAAAAATAACTGAAATTGTAATTAGAAGTTACGATTTTTAATTTGAATCACAATTGCAACTGCTTTTTTATGTGTATGTAAATGTGTGTATCTTAACGTGTGTATAATAAACACTATATGACTATCTTCACTAGAACTTCTAGATAAATAGGTCCCAACCTGGCTTGTAATTATTTTATTTTTTTCTTTTTTGACAAACGAGGGTGTCTTTTGAGTATCTGATTATTCTTTTGCGTGTATGCAATCTCCGGTCCTTCAAACCAGTGCCGGCTCAAGGCCTAGGCCTAAGACCCCACAATAAATAAAAAATTTCCCTACTAAAAAAAGGCCCCATCTCCATTAGTAAAAGGCCCAAAATTTTATAAAAATATAACATTTTTTAAATAATTGGTACTTTTTTTTAAGAGTGATGCTAAAAATACCACAAATTTTATTATAGATTTAACTAACATATCACCAATCACATAAAAAAGTAATTCAAATACAAATAAATTAAGTTGTTGAAATTCATCAATTATAGTCGTAATCACATTTATTGTGAACATTTTGTAGTATTTTTCATTTTCATTTCTAACAAGGCTTTTAAAATAGGAGATCAATAAAAATTTAACCCAATTGAAACCCTAAAATGTTTCAAATAAAATGCTGCAAATGTGATAATTCACCAATGATGACTAATCTCCTACTAAGCCACACACCAAATAATATCTATCTATCTCTTTCTCTTAAAAAGAATATATAAAATTAAAATTTAGATTACAACTGTACTTAACTATGCATAGTCATATATCCAAGTTAAAGTAAGTTCCTTTTGATTCAACTATAATATTCAATCTTCTATTTGAAATTAACCTTAGTTTAGCTAGTATTATTCATCAATTTCTGTATTTACATCAAATTAGTCTTAATTTAATAAGTATTATATAATTTTATTTAATTAATGTTTACATATAAAAAGACCCCATATAAATTTTTTGCCTTAGACCCCAAATTTTGTTAGGCCGGCCCTGCTTCAAACACCAAGATATTACAGGGAGGAACCCCATGGGAATGACCCCAAGATGCTACGAAGAGATTTCAAACCCAAAATCTCATAAATATTATGAAGCTTTAAGAACCACTAAACCAATCCTTTGGGATTACTTGCTTTGTAATTCTTAGCAACAAACTTTTCTAATAATCTTATTCTTTTCACCTAAAGGGGCTATCATCGGTAAAAGAATAATGCTAATAGACAATAGGCTGGAGTCTCCAAAAGATTAAAAAGAAAAGAATGCTATTGGAGGAGTATTTCGGAGAAATGAAGAATACAATATCTCTTCCCATAGAAAAATTGGATGTCACAGGATAGATAGAATCCAGGTGGAGTTCGCTATCTCTCCTTTTGCTTTTAACTAAATTCCAAAATATATATGCAAAGATAAAATTATTCCGAAAAGTACATGTTTAACAGTTGATTAGTGCCCAAACAAAGTTTCATTCAAATAACCACCAAGAGGAATTTTATACACGAATCATTATATTACTTAAGTAAATGAACCATCATTTAAATTACTAAGTAAAGTCCTCTTCACTAATATCTTTTTCATTTTATGATTTAAATTAAATTTATATTTATTATTGCAAGACCTAAAATTCTAAATAATGTGACATTATGTGAATAAAAATCTTCAATCCCTACTCGAGGGTTTCACTTTATATTGAACTAATTGTAACTTATCACATATTCATTTTTTATTTAATCTTTTCTTCATAAAAGAACTAAAATATATAACAAATAGAAAAACATACACATACTATACCACAATCGCTAGAATATGTCGTGAATACTTTTACACCTTAACTAGTGAGACAGATGATTTTTTTTTCTACGTCATTGATACTATATTTTAAAAAGAAATGATATATCCACAACATTTTTACAACAAATCTTAAGTAGTAAGTTGTTACTGGTTGTTATTGTTGGGTTAAAAAAGTAATCTCAGTGCTAAATTTAAATTTGAACCAATAACAACTAACCACCTGTTATTTGTTGTGAAAATATTGTAAAAATATTTGTGATTTGTTATGAAAATATTGTGTGCATTTGGCTACCAATTAAAAAAGCCAGCTTATTTTTGTTACTATTTATGAGTTCCATTGCACTTTTTGGTACTATTCATAGGTCTCACTGTACTATTTCTGCTAACTTTTACTTTTATTTACAGTACTTTTAACAAAAAATTTTCGGTTTCAACAAAATAAACAGACCCATAGTTAAATAAAACCAATATCACCTATAATTTAATTAGTAAATTAAACCTTTTGTTGTAGAAAAAACTATACTTGAAGTATCGAATAATTACCGACAAAATTAAGGAGATCCTTGCCTAAACTCTAGAGAAGACCAACCATGCATGTATATCACCCAACACAACTCAACTCAACACCCACACTGCTACACACACATAAACAATTCCACACACCATCTCTCTCTTCTCTCTCACCAAGAAAAACCTTTTGTCCCAAATGGAAACAGAAACACCACCTCCAACACCGCAACCACAAAAACACTCACTCCCAACTCGTCTGAACACATACATATCCACCACCAGACTCGGCAAACACTTCAAACTCACCGACCGGAACACCACCTTCACCACCGAGCTCCGAGCAGGCACCACCACGTTCCTCACCATGGCCTACATTCTCGCCGTGAACGCAAGCATCCTCACAGACTCAGGTGGCCCATGCACCATCTCAAACTGCCTGACCCTCTGTTCAGACCCCACAGTCCCACTTTCCAACTGCACCCCACCAACTCACCGAGTCATCAAACCCACAAACTCGTGCAAATTCCACCCAGTCGACCCAGGCTACTCATCCTGCCTCGAACAAACACGTAAAGACCTTATCGTAGCCACCATAGTTTCCTCTCTCATAGGCT
This sequence comes from Quercus robur, assembly GCF_932294415.1. Classification (NCBI taxonomy): domain Eukaryota; kingdom Viridiplantae; phylum Streptophyta; class Magnoliopsida; order Fagales; family Fagaceae; genus Quercus; species Quercus robur. The sequence goes on from NC_065540.1 coordinate 16,861,483, forward strand.
CACTCATAATGGGTGTCTTTGCAAACCTTCCTTTAGCTTTAGCTCCTGGAATGGGCACAAATGCTTATTTTGCTTACACAGTTGTGGGATTTCATGGCTCTGGTAACGTACCCTATGAAAGTGCCTTAGCAGCTATTTTCATTGAAGGCTTAATCTTTCTCTTCGTTTCAGCAATTGGGTTACGTACCCAACTCGCTAAACTCGTTCCTAAACCCGTCCGAGTGAGTTCCTCAGCTGGAATCGGTCTCTTTTTAGCTTTCATTGGGCTTCAAACCAATCAAGGTATTGGACTTATTGGGTTTAGTCCATCAACCCTAGTCACAATCGGAGCCTGCCCGAGAAATTCTCGGGCAGCAATAGCTCCCGTTATAACGGGAGCTAATGGAACCGTCAGTTTATTAGCGGGTGGTGACGTGTCCAATTCTGTCTCGGGCGATATTTTGTGTTTGGATAGTAAAATGTTGAGTCCCACATTTTGGCTTGGTGTTGTTGGGTTTGTGATCATAGCTTATTGTTTGGTTAAGAATATTAAAGGGGCTATGATTTATGGTATAGTTTTTGTAACAGGGGTGTCATGGTTTAGGAACACTTCTGTAACGGTGTTTCCCAGTACGGAGTTAGGTGATTTGGGGTACGAGTATTTCAAGAAGGTTGTTGATGTGCATGTGATTAAAAGTACTGCTGGGGCCCTAAGTTTTAAGGGTATAGGTAAAGGTTATTTTTGGGAGGCTCTGTTCACGTTTTTATATGTGGACATTTTGGATACTACGGGTACACTCTATTCAATGGCTAGGTTTGCTGGTTTTACTGATGCTAACGGCAATTTCGAAGGTCAATATTTTGCATTCATGTCTGATGCTGCATCAATTGTGGTGGGCTCATTGCTCGGTACATCTCCTGTGACTGCATTTATTGAGTCATCAACTGGAATTAGAGAAGGTGGGAGGACGGGGTTAACGGCCGTAACGGTAGCTGGGTATTTCTTCTTGGCATTTTTCATTACTCCGTTATTGGCGTCGATTCCGCCTTGGGCTGTAGGGCCGCCTTTGATCTTGGTAGGGGTGATGATGATGAGATCAGTGGTGGAGATTGAGTGGAATGACATGAATCAGGCAATTCCTGCATTTGTGACCCTGATATTGATGCCATTGACATATTCTATAGCCTATGGTTTGATAGGTGGAATTGGGACTTACATTGTTCTAAATATTTGGGATTGGGGAGGGAGCCTTTTAAGGAAATTGGGAATCAAGAAGGGATTGAGAGGGAATAATTCTCGTAAGGAAGCTTCTAATGGAAATAATAATGGTGTTTATGGAGATGGTAAAACACTTGAGGTTTAATGATAGTCCATAGACCATAGAGAGGCCTCGGGTTCGAATCCTCGGGATGTTTGTCCCCCAACTTACTGTAGCAAAAAGATTTAATCTTTTTCACTAAATACTATAATTATGAGGTTAAGGAAAGTAAATATGGATAAATATTTGAATGTTCATTGCATCTGATTTTAGCTTTAGTAGTTTTTGTTACATTCATTTAACCTTTACTTTAATCATGATTATGTAGTTTAGTCATCTACTAGAGGCCAAAATATAGAAAAGGAATTCTTTCTAATTTCCACGTTTTTCTTGATCATTTAATGTCAGAAAGGTAAACCATATGTCCATATTATAAAGCAAGAGGATGCCTCTTGAAATCAACTAAGAAAAAAAAAATTGCAATGGGGATAACCTCCTTAAAGGTCCAAAGGGTTATGTTTTTCCTTTATCGCATGAAGTTGCCGGGTATTAGAAATAGGAAATATTTCAAAAGGAGTTAGTGATGTGTGTAAATGTGATCCATAAAGTAAGGGAGAGCTCGGCTGGTTTTGGACCTTTTGGTAGATTCATGGGCCTAGATAATGTCTCACTTTGGAGCAATGTCCAAAGAAGTATTTGGAAAATGCTCAGAACAATGCGTTGCCACTAGCATACTAATATACTCTTAAGGGAGTAGAAACCAACTCAGTTGAATCCAACATTATGTTAAAGACAATCACACAAGATTAATGGGCTTACAGCCCAGTTTGGAGCGAACTCATGGGATTTATATGGCTCAATTCATTATATAAAACCTAAATGGGTTGGGTTTGTTACTTTTCAACTAAATCTGACCTTTTCGTAACCCAACCCTTATTAGCTTTAAAAACCAATTCAACCCAACCCAACAAGTATGGATTGGGTTGGGTCGTCGGTTTGAGTTATTTTGTCCTGCCTAATAAAAAAAAAAAATTGTTTTCAATCAATTATTAAAGTTTATTATTCAATAAATGATTCCAATTTTCACAATTGGTAATAATATTTTAATTATATCAAAACTAATTATCTTTTTTTTTTTTTTGGTAGAGAAGGAAATGTATTAACAAAAACAGAGAAGAGAGAACAACAACAGGCTTAGGGCAATGTCTGATAAAGAACTTTATCAAATTTAATTGTCTAAACACCAAAATAAATCAAAATAAATCCTTAAAATGTGCACATATTTTTTTTTTTTAAATTTCATAATGTGGGTTTGATCCAGTTACTTTACTCACCTAAATCCAATCCAATCCAAACTTCAAACAAGCCAGCCAAAGAGGATGCAATTTTTGAACAATAATTTTCTTTCTTTGTCTTTTTTTATTCATTTTTTTTATAAGATTCATATTTGTTTCTAAAATGAACACTAAGTATATATGGCCTGATCATGCATGGCCATAGAATCATAGAATGGGTTTCACGCATGATACCATCGTTGCGGCTCAAAAGGAAACTTTACAATAATACACCACATTGTCATCGTTGTTGGTACAGTTAGAATTTATTTGTGTGGGTTCCATGATATCATGTTTTATTGATTGCGTACAATTTATTAAGATCCCTTAAATCACTTCCACCCACCACATTATCTACATAGCTCTCATTGTCTCACATATGGGTAGCTCGAAGTCTAGCTCTGACCACCTTTGATTTTCATGTTACATGGCCAAATTAAGGAACATTAATTACTCAATCTACATAGCTCTCATTGTCTCACATATGGGTAGCTCGAAGTCTAGCTCTGACCACCTTTGATTTTCATGTTACATGGCCAAATTAAGGAACATTAATTACTTGAGTAAGACTTAGATACAGTACTTAGGTGTTGTTCCTTAGGTTTTCCTTTTAAGATTCTGCCATGTTGATTTTTTCTCATGGAATGGAAGTATATTTTTTAGTTAAGTAGCCACATGGCTGAATCTTAAGAGAAAAACCTAAAGAATAGCATTTAAAGTACTGAACGTAAATTTTGTCCTATTTACTTGGTGTCGTTAAAGAATCACTCGATATGTAAGGCTAGAAGAATCTTAAAAATATAAAAGAAATATAAAAGAGAGTAAGGCTACGACAAATAACATTTTTTTTATAGCTTTTGAAGATGTAGGTTATGAATAGAGTAATACCACTTACATATAAACTCTCTAGAGCAGTTACATCAGAGGGTATATAATAAAAAAAATGTGTCAAATTTACACATTGTTATTCAAAAACTACACATATCAAACAAACTAAAATTGTGTAAATATGCATTGTTGTTATGGTTAAGAGCATTCACATTCGAGTTTGCATAAAAATGTCCATTTTACCATCTAAAAGGTTATTTTATCTATTATATCATTCCACTTTACAATACACCTTACATCTCAATCTCTGTTATTCACTACTTCATTTAAATATTCTTTTTTATTCTTTATTTACTATTTACTTGAGAGGGAGAGAGTGTGAAGAGAGAGAAAAACTAAAAAAAGTAATAAAAAGGGTTAATAATTGTTTATTGGAAGAAAGATACAATAAAATATAATATATTAGTTTATCGTCTAGTTATAGTTATTTGTATATATATACACTTACTATTTATGGTTGCTAAAAAAATTTAATAATACACACCCGGATAAAGCTTAATTTGAGTGGGTGTATTTCTAAAATAACAATTTGGAGGAGGGTTTTATTACAACCCATGCTAATACTCTAACCATGTAAAACTTAGTTTTTTATTCTTTATTTATGTGTCTCGAGAATGAGGGAAGAGAGTGGATAATTATTATTGTGTAAAGCAAGATAAATAAATAAATTAAGAAAATTATATTTTAATGAAATGTAATATAAGATAAATAATTTGATATCCAATGTTTTAAAAAATAAATATATAAAATAGAAAAAATAGATTCTTATATTAAAATAAGCTTTTTTTTTTTCTTTTTTTTTTTTTTTTATCAGTGGCAACCGAATCGAATATGGTACATCAATAATTGTGAAGAAAGCATATCCTCAAACTTGCTTTCAAAAAGGAAAAACAAAAATCAATGAATTCGTTTGGAAAAGACAGAAACGAGAACTTGCATGTCGTAGGTGGTCCTTTAAAAGACCATGTGCATGGCTCGCTATTATCGAACGTTTCCCAGATTATCGGCGTGGTCATCTCATCTGGCAAGAAATAGACATTAGAGATCGCTGTTGGATCAGTCCAAACCAGAGAATACACAGAAACAAATCTACATTGCACGACAGAATGGGAACTAGAACTAAGCCAAAGCCAAGAAATTAAAGATAAGAGTACTCGGACCCTGATTGTGATTCAAGCATTGAAACTCACAATCATGATAGTGTATATATATGTGATAGAGAAAATTCCAAGTTGATTTTCGAAATGGATTTAACTGAGATGAAGAGAATATCAATAACAAGGACATCTTAAATTAGGTTGAACGTCACAATCCCCACAAGATAATTTAATAGGGGGTTAAACCATTCTTTCTGCCCTTAAATATAGTTAGAGATCTGTTTATTACATCCTTACAATTTAGAAAGATTTAATTTCAACCATGAAATTTTAAAATGCTCTACATTAATTTCGTCCAATTACATAGGATAAAAATAAAACTTGGATGACATATATCAAAGACAAAACTAGAGCCTTTTGTTCATTAAATATAGTTTAAGTTCTATCTTCATCCATAAAATATGTACTCCTATCTCTTTAGATATTGTTAATAAAAATTTCTAGTTACCCACTTGGCACGACATATTAGAGACTATTTTTAAGCTAAACCAGAAATACACCAGATAAATATTTCTATGGGAAAATTCGCAATTAATTGATTTTTGAAAGATTATAAAAAAAAAAATAAAAAATAAAATTGATTGTGAGAACTGTCGGTATATTTTTCAAATTTTGGTTTTCTCTACGTAGCCAAAGACTAATTTTTCTCCTTTGTTTTGGGCTAAGTTTTATACTATTGAGCTAACTTTTCCTTATTTTGGGCTGGCTTTCCTAGTCAACATTTGTTAGGGTTATCAAACTTTTTTTTTTTTTTTTTTGGAAAAGTAGGGTTATTGAACTATTAATATTATATTTAATATTAAAAATAAATAAATATATTAATATATAGAGAGGGTGCGGTGCGGTTTGTACGGTTTTCTTATTATAAAACCGCAAACCACATTGCACCATGCGGTGCAGTTTGTACGGTTTTCTTATTATAAAACCGCAAACCGCATTGCACTATGCGGTGCGGTTATGCTATTTTGCAAGCAGTTTTTAGAATAGTTATATACATATTTTTTGAATAAATATGACAAATCAAGTAATGAAAGAAAGTAGTATTTCATTTACAACTATAACGGTTGTGTCTATCTAAAAGAATTACCTAAGAATAGAATTTAAACCAAAAAAGAGAGGAAAACAAAAAATTGACAGTGTTTTTAGCATTGTAACTTTTAGTGGGTTCATTGGCTTCTAGTTTGATGTACAACCATGTGACAAAGGAAATATAAAAGATGTTGCCAAATCATAAAAATTTATACACTAATATAATAATCTCATGTCATGAATTGTGATTATGCTAATGGATAAGTGCTTATCTTTGATTTGCAACAATCTTCTTCATCACTCTAATTTCTTATCATTAAATAAAATTAGATTAACATTATTTTTTATTTGTTAGGATATATTTCTTAAATTAAGGGATAATATTTAACATACAAAAATTTAACTTAGATAATATTTTTCATCTAATTAACATTATTTTTTTATTTATCAAAATATCAAGCTACAAAACTTGATTATTAAGGGATAAGCACAATCCAAATTCTTCAATAGGTGATTAATATAAATTTTTCCCAAGAAATAGTATATATCTCCAATAATTTGATAATCTCTATCTATCCCAAAAAACTGTATATATATCCATTAATTTGATAATTTCTATGTTGATGACATTTAAAATATATATATATATATATATATATCAAAACTCCTTATAGCTATCAATAACGTTCTCTTTCTCTCACTTTTTTATTTTTTATATGTTATGTTATGTTGAATCAACTTTTTTTTTTTTTTTTTTCATTCATTCTATTCATATGAACTTTTTTTAATTCCAATTTTTATGGGATAAAAAAAAAAAAACATTGATTAGATATTTTTAATTTCAATAAGATTTAAATGAATTATATTTCAAATGGAACTCTACCAATATATATATAACCTGTGGGGCCCAATAATTTATGGGTCAGGTCCATTTGCTCGTGGGAAGTCCAAGGGCCCAAGCCAAAGACAGCCACGGCCCAAGCTCAATAACATAAAACTCAAATGGCTCGGAGATGTTGCTGAGGACAGTTCCGTCCTCGGCAAACCCAAAATTCCCCCAAAAAAGAGGGGCAAAAACGGTATAGGACCAGACTGGATAGGAGATCTAAAATATCTCAGGAAAGTTGCCCTCATTACCCTTCCCAGATAAGACTCAGCATCCAGCAGAGCCGGATTCTTCGGCTTTATCAACCATCCCCAACAATTCTGGGATTAGACTGACGGGACAAATATCAGTCTCGTAAAAGTTGACCCTACACGTGGATGAAGGATAGCAAACGTAGGCTAGTATAAAAGAGAGTAAGTAATCTAGATAAAGGGGGGAGATGGGACAAAAAAAAACAAAGGACTCTCATCTTACCTCAAGGAGAAAGACTCCATGGGTGTAAACTACTTAAAGAAGTATGCATACCGCAAAAAATCACCGCCGGACAACCGGAGGAAGACCTTAATGATCCTCGGACAAAGTCCGAGGAGTCCAACCCCTCAGGGTGTAATGCTAGAAAGCTTAAATGTTCAGATCCAACTCTTATTTTTTACATGAATTCCTCTAAAAATAGGACCGGACCATCGCCCTGTGATCAAAGGCAAGCCTTTCAAGCCCACTCTCTACAAATCATATTGTGAGGGATCTTTCATGTATGAGCCCAACATCATTATTGGGCCGTTAAAGAAATCGTGTCCCTACAATTGGCGCTGTCTGTGGGAAGGCTAGCGTGTTGGCGCGGCTGGTGGTGGAGTCCAGGCTATATCTAGCAGAGGTCCGCGAAGTTTCCTCCATCTCCGGCAATATGCAGTTATTGCTTCGACATAAACTTCCGTTAGGGGCTACGCCCTGCAGTGCCGATGGCGCGGGCAACTCTAGGGTCTTCCGGTCTCAAGCTGACTCTCCCCGCCCTGGTCTAGGGGCTAACCTTCGAAAAATAAATAAATACAGAGAAAAAACTACTTAAAATTACAAGTTTTGGACAGAACCAATGCCTTGCATGGTCCTCGGACTCAAGCCTATGGGGAAACCAAGTACTCAAAAGTTTTGGACAGAATCAAGGCCTTGCATGGTCCTCGGACTCAAGCCTATGGGGAAACCAAGTACTCAAAAAGTTTTAGACAGAACCAAGGCCTTGCATGGTCCTCGGACTCAAGCCTATGGGGAAACCAAGTACACAAAAAGTTTTGGACAGAACCAAGGCCTTGCATGGTCCTCGAACTCAAGCCTATGGGGAAACCAAGTACACAAAAAGTTTTGGACAGAACCAAGGCCTTGCATGGTCCTCGGACTCAAGCCTATGGGGAAACCAAGTACACAAAAAGTTTTGGACAGAACCAAGGCCTTGCATGGTCCTCGAACTCAAGCCTATGGGGAAACCAAGTACTCAAAAGTTTTGGACATAACCAAGGCCTTGCATGGTCCTCGGACTCATGCCTATGGGGAAACCAAGTACTCAAAAGTTTTGGACAAAACCAAGGCCTTGCATGGTCCTCGGACTCAAGCCTATGGGGAAACCAAGTACTCAAAAGTTTTGGACAGAACCAAGGCTTTGCATGGTCCTCGGACTCAAACCTATGGGGAAACCAAGTACATAAAAAGTTTTGGACAGAACCAAGGCCTTGCATGGTCCTCGGACTCAAGCCTATGGGGAAACCAAGTACACAAAAAGTTTTGGACAGAACCAAGGCCTTGCATGGTCCTCGGACTCAAGCCTATGGGGAAACCAAGTACACAAAAGTTTTGGACAGAACCAAGGCCTTGCATGGTCCTCGGACTCAAGCCTATGGGGAAACCAAGTACACAAAAAGTTTTGGACAGAACCAAGGCCTTGCATGGTCCTCGGACTCAAGCCTATGGGGAAACCAAGTACACAAAAAGTTTTGGACAGAACCAAGGCCTTGCATGGTCCTCGGACTCAAGCCTATGGGGAAACCAAGTACACAAAGTTTTGGACAGAACCAAAGCCTTGCATGGTCCTCGGACTCAAGCCTATGGGGAAACCAAGTACTCAAAAGTTTTGGACAGAACCAAGGCCTTGCATGGTCCTCGGACTCAAGCCTATGGGGAAACCAAGTGCTTATAACGAAAAACTACATTACAAGGACCGATGCAATATAGAGCAATATGTCGCCTGAAAAGCGATCGGGGTTCCCAACTGCTCAGTCAACTCCTCGGATAGGTTATTTCGAGATTATCATTCTCGGACAATATTTTCGCACTATTACAGAACGTTCAACCGTTATCTCGGTTAGTTTCCTAAGTTTAACTTACTATGAATTGTTATTATTATACCTGGTAGTGTCGGTAAATTAGAATTAGTTGGATTGTGTTTCAAGGGTTTTTGCTCTAAATATTGCTGAGGAGAAACACACACATGAAGCACACCCATTCACAAAGTGGTGCTGCCAAAAGAACAGTATTCAAAACAAGTAAATAAATTTCCATTTTTACTAAAACAAAGAAATAGTACAGCGTACAATGAAAGGCTGGAATCAGTTTATGTTAAAGCTCACTGTATAATTGAAAGGAAAGATACAAGAGAATAAGATAAAGCCGAGGAAGTGGATTAGAGGAGAGGTTGGCTACTGCTCCAAGACCTAGTTCTTCCTCAATGCTTTTACATGCCCATAACTCAGGCAGCAAAAGAAACCCAACTTGAGCCTTACACCGCTGAAGGAAAGGTGCAGGGAGCCGGAAGTTGAGGAGCTTTCACCAAAAATTTACCTGCGACAGGGCAGAGGCGCTGATGGCGGAGAATTTTTCTTCTGACACGCCAAAATTATGGCATGAACAGAACCTGCTTCGGATTTTGACTAAAAGGGGGAGAAACACCCTTTCCCCTCTGTCGAAGCGGAGTATTCTCTTGAATTTATGCTTCTTGTGCCCGTACCTCACTACTTTGAGTCTCAGGAGGACACGGCGCCTCCGTGGCGGAAAGAGTTCCTTTTCCTCAACCCTCACCTCAGACATGATATACTAAGGGGGGAAACTGAAGGACTTGTGCGAAGGTAAAACACCCTTCTCTCCTATTTATTTAAAAAGGTAAGGTGGTGGCATTTAATTCTCGCAGCGTCCCAAGGAACACTACAGACAAAATGACTCTGGCTCAACTTCCAATGCCACCTGCAACCATGGGATTAAAGGAGCCTCATAAAGGCGCACCTCGAACACTGGGACGCCAAAAAGTACCGCGTGACCAAAGACTACAGAAATATCTCTTAACTTGTGGGCCTAGTGAATTCGCAGCCCAAGCCCGTTCTACATGGGGGGGCCCAGGGACTATGGCCCACGCCGAGGAATAGCCGTTTCCAAGGACAATCTCCTACTCGGCAGCTCGTGAAATACCTGAGGAAAGGAAAAAAAAATTTTTGGACCGAACCAAGGCCTTGCATGGTCCTCGGACTCAAGCCTATGGGGAAACCAAGTACACAAAAATTTTTGGACAGAACCAAGGCCTTGCATGGTCCTCGGACTCAAGCCTATGGGGAAACCAAGTACTCGAAAATTTTCGGACAGAACCAAAGCCTTGCATGGTCCTCGGACTCAAGCCTATTGAGATGCTAATTACTCGGATGGGGAAAGTCCTCGGCTCAAATACTGTAAAATGTTAAGGCCAATGAAAGCGTTAGGATGATGGCGAGACGCCCCACTATTTGGTATCCTAAGGGGGCTGTTCATTTTTGCGGGTGATATGTCCTCGGATGACTACTTACTACACCGTATAAAGCACCCAGTTCTAATCTTGGCGTTGTTTTGGGTAAGTACCGTTATTCACAGGTAAGCATTGTTGTGTCAAGCAATTCTATTAAAGTTATAGTGATATCTTTTCGTTATCAAGCTTTTTGGCCTTAGTTATCATTGGTTCAAATGCTATATTATTATGCCGAGCAGTGCTTGCAAATTTGTAAAAACATAGAAACAAAACGTGCGAAGTAAAATAACAACAATTTTTATTAATATAAAAAAATTATTACAACGTACAAAGAAGGGCTTAAACAAGCCTATACAAAAAGTAAACTGCCGAAGCAGAGATAACATCCGCAATACAAATAAGTAAACAGCCAGGTGTCTTTTAAACTCGTCTTCAAAGTCTCCTTAATCTCTGCCTCAGCATTGCTCATATTGAGAGAAGAACCTTTTTTAGTAAAAGTTGAAGGAGAAGGAAGAAGAGGGTGAAGGACAAGGAAGAAGAGGATGGAGGAGATGAATGAGGAAGATGGAGGAGATGAATGAGGAAGATGGAGGACATGAGTAAAAGAAGGAGGAGAAGAAGAGAGAAGGGATGAAAAGAAAGAGAAAGGAGCAAAAGAGGGAGAAGGAAAAGCACCAGGATGGATCTGGTGGTGGAAAGAAGAAGAAAGAGAGACAAAGGGGGGCGCCAGTGAACGAAGAGAGGAAGAAGCAGGGGCACTTGGTCCCTGCCCCAGTCCTGACTCCTAACACGCCGGCGTCATGTTAGATATGCTCGTGAAAGAGCGGGTGGTACTGATGATGTGCTGCCTCGGCTCAGTCACGCCGAAAGTGTGACGTGACGAGTCCCTACTTCGGATTTTGGCTAAAAGGAAGGCGAGACAAATCTTGAGTCTCCGCCATCCTTGCCCTGACCGAGCCATTTCTAGCTTCGCTGGAACATAGTGTTTCTGAGAAGGGAAAGGTTTCTTCATTGCTTAATACTACGGTGAGTATATTTCAGGCTAAGATATAACCGGAGAGCAAAAGTAAACTCCGGAAAGAATCTAAGGGTTTCAAATTTCGCGGGGATTAAAGGGATTCATCTGTGGGAAAAACAACTCTTGTTTCTTCTCTTTATATAGGGGACGAAGAGGAGAGTACTTAATGTGTGCAGATCTCCAAGGAGATCTGCAAACATGAATACGCCCGTTTCATTCCCCCACACCATCAAAAACCGTTGAATCTGGGAGATCTCGTAAAAGGAAGATATTAAAGGCATGCTTCGGATAACTAAACGGCATAAACGCATCGTGCGTAAATTGAGGGAAACGTCTTGTAGACCGGCACATTCACTGGGGAGGTGAAGAGTCGCCAGCATCGGTCAAGGGTTGAATTAAATGAGCCATAATGAAGGCTCGGTATTACCAAAACCCCCCTCTCCAACCGTGAAGTCGGACAGCAGGGTTTTGAGGGGCTATTGTGGGGCCCAATAATTTATGGGTCAGGTCCCTTTGCTCGTGGGAAGTCCAAGGGCCCAAGCCAAAGACAGCCACGGCCCAAGCTCAATAACATAAAGCCCAAATGGCCCGGAAATATTGCCAAGGACAGTTCGGTCCTCGGCAAACCTAAAATTCCCCCAAAAAAGAGGGGCAAAAACGGTATAGGACTAGACTGGATAGGAGATCTAAAATATCTCAGGAAAGTTGCCCTCATTACCCTTCCCAAATAAGACTCAGCATCCAGCAGAGCCGGATTCTTCGGCTTTATCAACCATCCCCAACAATTCTGGGATTAAACTGACGGGACAAATATCAGTCTCGTAAAAGTTGACCCTACATGTGGACGAAGGATAGCAAACGTAGGCTAGTATAAAAGAGAGTAAGTAATCTGGATAAAGGGGGGAGATGGGACAAAAAAAAACAAAGAACTCCCATCTTACCTCAAGGAGAAAGACTCCATGGGTGTAAACTACTTAAAGAAGTATGCATACCGCAAAAAATCACCGCCGGACAACTGGAGGAAGACCTTAATGATCCTCGGACAAAGTCCGAGGATTCCAACCCCTCAGGGTGTAATGCTAGAAAGCTTAAATGTTCAGATCCAACTCTTATTTTTTACATGAATTCCTCTAAAAATAGGACCGGACCATCGCCCTGTGATCAAAGGCAAGCCTTTCAAGCCCACTCTCTACAAATCATATTGTGAGGGATCTTTCATGTATGAGCCCAACATCATTATTGGGCCGTTAAAGAAATCGTGTCCCTACATAACCCTATATATGTTTTTTGGAGTGAAACTTATTTCAATATGTGAATGTCTAAATCCTATGACAATGCAGGTGTGGGGCCCAACAGTCTATGGGCCCGGCTCGCTCGCTTATGGGGAGTCCACAGGTCACCAAACTAAAGGAGGCCAGGGCCCAAGCCCAAAAATAGTGAGCCCGGTGTGGTTCAAAGGTACGTCCGAGGACCGCTCAGTCCTCGGAAAGCCCAGAACCCCATTGACAAGAATGGGATACAGGCAGACTTGAAAGATCAGAAAATATCTCACGGAAATAGTCTTTAAATATCCTTCATTGACATGACATCGCCCCAGACAGAGCCGGATTTTTAGGCTTTATGGACCATCTCCCACAATTCAGGGATTAGACTGATGGGACAGATATCTGCCCTGGAAAGATCGACCCTACACGTGGACGAAGGACGACGAACGTAGGCTAGTATAAAAGAAAATGTTATGTGACCAAGAAAGGGACTCCCAGGGAGCTCCTGAAAAAGGACTTGATGAAAGAGAATGTCTGAAGGATATACGCCGGACATCACCTAAAAAACCCGCCGACGGGCAATCGGGGACAACACCACCGCTCCTCGGACAGTATCCGAGGAGCCAGATCCTCCTCAATGCAAGATCGAAGGGCCTGAATATCCAGCCCAAAGCTTTATCTCATGTTGGTTCATCTAAAGTCCGGCCCAAAACGCCATCCTGTGATCCAACGCTGGCTTTTTAACCCCACTCTCTACAAATATTATTGTGAGGGACTTTCCGTGTACGAGCCAAACATTGTCGCTGGGCTGTTACAGATTTTGTGTCCTTACAGCAGGTATGCATTCTTTCTTCTTTTATTATTATTATTTTCATTTTTTTTATTTTCTTTAGTGCTATTATTGGTTTTTTCTCTTCATGTGATTTTAATCAATGAATTCAAAACATTGGAAAACATTGTCAAGTTTCTAAAGCCTCCTTTTTAGTTTTTGCATTTTGTTTTTATTAAATTGATTAGGTTTTGTGTATTGGTTGCCTTTTGTTTAAACTAATTTTCTTAGCTTTGATCTAATTTATATGCTTAGGGTTAGGGTCTTAGAATTAATGATTAAATATGGTTAGAATTAATAGATTAATTTTAACAATTTTCTTATTTGATTTTTATGTTACGTCAAATTATCAAGATGTTCTACACGTGTATTCTTGAATTACCAACTTTAATTTTAATTTATAATATTATCAAGATTATAGCAATTTTAGATTTATCAACTGTTTAGTAAGTTTTTTTTAAAATAATTATCAATTTAAAATTCAATTCGAAATTATCAATTTAATTTAGTTTTAGGAAGAAATCTTACCCCTTATTTTAGTGAGATAATTATTTACACTTGATAATTTTTTTCTTTTTTCTTTATTGAATCTATTAAAATATATAATTATTTATACATTTATTTTATAAGCTTTTTCATAAAACCGTGCAACGCACGGGCCTATAACTAGTATATATATATATATATATATATATTAAGATTTAGGAGACAAATCATTTCACAAATCCAACACCAGCTTTGCCGGCTTCCATGAGAGCCAGCCTATATTTGAAGTTTTGAACACTTGTAATGGATTGAAACCCTTTAGAGTTATTACTTATTAGGATAATTTTATCTTATAATTCCTAAAATGCTATCCACTTAACATACACCTTATAAATTAGATTTTGCATCATCATCAATAATTTACATTAAAAAAAAAAAACACTAGTCGATATTTTTTGACAAACAAAGGTATTTAAACTTTTTTGAGTATATATTAATTCTCTCGAGTGTATGCATTACAATCTCCTCGTCCCACACACATCAAGTTATTACAGAGAGGAATCTCATGAGGATGGCAGTAAAATGCTAGTAATAAGTTTCAAACTCATAATCTCATTAATGTCATAGCACTTATTGATACTTGATCAAAGATAGATTATGTAATAAAATCTAATTCATTTATTTTTAAATAAATAGATAAAAATTAAGAATTTTATAGTAGTATTACTTCAAAATTTCTAAAGAATTTTATTTTCTAATCTTCAATAGAGATAAAGTGGATTCATTGATCTGTTAATTATTATTTTAACAAATTTTATACGGGTAATTATTGAGTACTCCTAAAGTAGTATAAGTGCATATTCCTTCCTCTCACATAAATGTGAGTTCCAGTAATTAAATTTATGGTAGAACTCACAATTTATGTGAGAAGAAAGAATACGCATTTATGATACTCCCAAAATATTCAATAATTTTCCCTTCCATAGGTTAGCCACAAAAAGCTGATTTTTTGAGCGGTTTAAATTAATGTTAAAAAACTACCAACATTATTGGTGGACTCAAGTTAATTAAGAATTTATGGTGGACTAGTAATGACATTGGTAATTGATAGCCAGTAAGGATCTAAACGATGGGTGGATTTCCTTTAATTTGCCAACATGTTCGGAGCTCAATCAATGCCCAAGTGGGATTATTTTTGACTGATAAATTTAGATTATGATTTTTAATGGTGGTGGTTAATGTACGTACCAATGCCAAAGCCTCACAATAATTTTAATAATAACGATATGACTCATTACGACATGGAGTTTCAAAACTAAAAGATCTTGCAATTTTGTGTAAATAGAATTTGGATTTAATTCCCTCCATGTATAATAAAAAAAAAAAACTAAGGAGACAAAACGCATCAAAATTATTTTATAATTTGTTTGAGATAATAAGTTGTAGTTGGTATAATTCCAATTACAACAAATTAACTCAACAATAAGAATCTTTTTGTGTAGTTAAATACTTGAATTTACTGTTCTCTTATTAACTCAACAAACGAACTATTTGTTTCTTATTATTATTTTTTTAGTTCAACTAATTAGAGAGAGAGAGAGAGAGATTGCATTAATAATATTTTCTAAACAAATTTTAAGTGATAGGTTGTTATTGGTTGTAAGAGGTAAGCAAAAAAGTAATTTAAATTGTGAATTTAAATTAAAACTAAAGGAAATGTTAAGGCATTGGTTTAGGAGTTATATTTAAAAATATTTTATTGAAAGAAGGTTAAAATAATAAATATTGTTGACAGTTTTTTACATTTCTTATGAAGGTGGTATTAAAAATTTTCTATTATAATTTATTAACAATTGCCTTAAGAGCATATGTTAATATGACTTTAAAACTAATAACAATTTATTACTTATAATTTGTTATGAAAATATTACGTATGCGACAAGAGAGTGATCTCGACGGTCGCTTAAGAAGCTAGGAATAACAGCTACTTTACTGGAACTTGCACTGTACCACAAATATAGGTACACACTAGCCGTTGTGTGGACCCTATAATTTGTTCCCACATCAACTTTTTTCATTGGGTGGACCATTTGATTGTAACATATTTGTTCTAATAAAGTGGCCATAGGGCATAGGGTGTCCGATAAGAACTTGCAATTGCCCATTAATGATTCTCATAATGGATTCCTACATTATTGAATTGATATGCCCTGTCTTAATAAAGACAAAAGCCAATAAGACCATTGATCATGTGCTCTATACATGTTTTTGTTTTTTTTCTATATATACAAAACAAAGTTGAATCATCTCTCAAAACAAAACAAATAAAGTTGAACCAGCTGAGCATCTGGATGGTGGACCCCTGGCTTTTGGTTACTCCACACCGACTGTCACTATTATTAAGAGGTTTATTTACACTTTTACAGTTTTACACACCTAATGATCATGATCTTTGAAACAAGAATGTTAGATGCATTTTTTGTCTTTCATTCTTCGGTTTTGCCTTGATGTAAAGCGAAACTCCAATCTGTCTCTGTTCCAAACATTACAAAATATTATAAATCTGCAGTTTCTTTTTTTTTTTTGTTAAATCCTTACAATATATATTTCATCAAATTTTTCATTAAAAAAAATGTAGCTCAAAACAAATTTAGATTGAAATTAAAGTAGTGCACGTGATACAAATAGTTTTTAATGAGAGGTTGAAAATTGAAAAAAAAAAACAATTTTTAATTTCAATCATTAAATAATAAAAAAAAGTGAAAAAAATATATAAAAAGTAAAAATGGTAAAAATATTTTTTTGAGTAAGGCAAGATAATCATGTGAGCATTGGGTATTGCACCCGATCCAAATCCAAACAAATTCACCCCCTAATAGGCTAATAGATTGATTGGACAGTTAAGTAAGGAACTTGATTTCAAATTGTTTATAGTTAAACCAACTATTCTCCTTAAAGAGTAATTCAGAAAATGGAAAAATATTCCTTAAAGGGTAATCTGTAGCAGTGCCTAATATGTACCAGTACTGCTGTGGTATTCATATCTGGATTACTCGTCCTTAATAAAAACTTTGACAAGCAGTCATTTTTATCTCTATTTTAGTTTTTTTTATTATTATAGAAGTTTCCGTCTTATCCACCTGATTAAAGACAAGAAGGTTAGGTGGGTGCAAATATATAAAATTTTAGTTAAAATAAAGGTAAATTTGACTTGATTGGAAAGGTAAAGTTAAAGGGAAGAAAGAAACATAAGTTTGGTTGTCGAAAACTCCAAATCATAAATTTTGTACAGCCAATGAGATGTTTAAAACATTCAACAAAAGAGCTTAAAATTATTGGATTTGACTTCTTTCGAGTCCAATGAAACATTTGCGTGATGCAGAAACACGTCTATAATTTGTCAAGGGTAAATCTCACAATTAATCCAATGTTCTAATACACTAAACACAAATCTCGTCTTTATTTTTTTAGTAGACAAAATAGTTTTTGGTCCAAAATTTAATCAAAATTCAATCACAAATCCCTAATTCGGATTTGTTTTTGGTAGACTCCGATTTCAAGTCCTTTATTCAAGAACAAAGAACTTTACCAGTTCGAGTAATTGGATCCAACTATTACCATGGTTATTCTCTAAACAGTGCCATTACCTTTGTTTGATGGCTAAAATGATCATAAACAAACAATGAAAACTCCACTGATGTTACACCATTATGGTCTCCAAGACTCCAACTCCTTTTTGTCGAGTTTAACCCAAAAAAGAACAATAGAAACCCAAAACTACTTTGCCTTTAATGCCTTTATCTTCTTCTTTTTTAAATTGCTATAGGTTTTAACTAAAATTAATTAAAACAGCAGAACGATTTTTTTTTTTTTTTTTCCGGGAAAAAACAGAATACACAGAACCCGATTTTTTTTTTGGGGAGGTTTCATTTTTGATTATTTTAGAATTTTAAAATTAATAATACACAGTAAAATTACAAACAGAAATTCTGAGAATTCTGAAACCCAGAGAAATCAACATTACCGCCAACTCAGCCTCAGTCACCTGAAACAGACGCTTCCGGTTGTTGATATACTAAATCATCAAGCTGAGGCCTTAATTTATCGTTCCAAATATCAAGGCTAGTTCCGGTCTCTCTTTCTCGTTTCTGTATCTGGACAATTACCAGACTCTCCGTCAACCGGTAAACCTCAACAAACACAACAAAATTACCATTCTGTCCTTCCAACTTTGCCTTCCAATCTTTCTTCGTCACAGTCAAATTCTCGGCCTCTGCCATTTCGCCGATTCGCTCTATTATCTTTTCGGGTGTCTCCTCCGACATGAACCTTTCGCCCGATATCTCGGGGTCGCCGAACAAACCCGATAAGTCAAACCCGGAGGAAAACGATATCAAATCAAACGCGTTCAACGACTTGCCGTTCGAGTCCTCGTAGTCCTTGAAGTCAAAAACGTCGTCGTTTACCAACTTAATTTCTTTGTAGCCTTTGCTGAACCACGGGTCTCGGACGATCTCGTCGACGGTGATTCGCGTATCGGGATTCGTGTCCAGCAATCGCGAGATGAACCGGCGGAGATCCGGAGTCGTCCATTTCGGGCACCGAAATTCGCCGTTGTAAATTTTCCGATACATGACCATGAGATTCGAATCGTTGAAAGGTAAGTAACCGGCGTTCAACACGAACAAAATCACACCGCAGGACCAAACGTCGACTTTGGCTCCGTCGTAGCCTTTCTTCGCCAGAATCTCCGGCGCCACGTAAGCGGGAGTACCGCAAAGCGTGTGGAGCAAACCGTCGGGTCGGATCTGGTCCTTTACGGCGGAGAGTCCGAAATCGGAGACCTTCAAGTCCCAATTTTCGTCGAGGAGGAGATTTTCGGGCTTGAGATCGCGATGGAACACGCCTCTGGAGTGGCAGTAACCGACGGCGGAGATCAGTTGCTGGAAATACCGACGGCTGAGATCTTCGCTGAAACGGCCCCGCGCGATCTTCGCGAAGAGCTCGCCGCCTTTGGCGAACTCCATGACGAAGTAGATCTTGGTCTTGGTGGCGAGAACCTCGAAGAGCTTCACGATGTGCGGGTGGTGCAGCCGGCGCATGATAGAGATCTCGCGCTTAACGTGCGCCGTGAACCCGCCCTTGAGGACCTTCTGCTTGCTCACGGCCTTGATGGCCACGCTCTGCCCCGTGCGCACGTTCCGCGCGTGGTACACCTTCGCGAACGCGCCGTAGCCTAGCAACTTCCCAACCTCGTATTTCCCGAACAAGTTCATCGCATCCGAAGTCGTAGAAGTCGACGAAGACGACGCCGCTTCGCTGGTCGAAGCGGCGTCGTTTTCGTTCTCGTTCTCGTTCTCTCTCTCCGGCATCGTTCTATTGCTCTTCGCATCGAGTAACGGAGCAAAACAGCATACACATCAGCTCCAATTCAAAATTCAATTTACTTATCCACACACCAAAAAACACAAAAAGAAAGCCTTTATTTTTTTGTTGTTTTTTGTGTATTTGTTTTTGAAAAATCCTCTCTAGCAATGGATTTTGAGAGGCGCAGGAAAGAAAGTGTGGGGTATTTATTTGAAAGAGGAAACGGGTGATTTTGCTTTTTCTAAAAGCGATGTGAATACTATTGCAGAAATAAAAAAAAAATATAAAAGCGACGTGAATACGATGGGATCACGGATTTACAAAAACAGGTTGTCCCGTAAACTTTGAAGCGAGGGTAATTGGATTGGGTTCTTGTTTGTTTGAAACAAAAATTTCGGATTTTTTGGTTCTCAATTTTTTAGGTTTGTTTCAAAATGATCCCTTATATTTTTAAAATATTAGTATTTCTTTACTATTTATACTTTCAAAGTTGTTTAGAATATTTTTATCACCATCTAATCAATTGAAGAATGTCTTTTGTCCAAAAAAAAAAAAATTGTAGAATATGTCAAACGTGTCATATTCAATTAAGGGTCAAACGGAACTCATGCCACGCATTAGATTTCAAGACATCAAAATAGATTTTACTTTATATTTTTTCAACTGGATTTTATATTTGGCCAATTCTTACTGATTGTTCATAGGTTGGGTTAGAATCTTGTATCTGATTCTCTAGCATTTTCCCTTTTCAATAATAGAGAAAGATAATGGAAACAATAAAATTTTTCAATATTTTTACAATTTTGTTTTGAATATATATATATATATATATATTTTTTTTTTTTTTTGATAAGATATTTTGAATCTTTTAATTTGTGCTAGGTTCACATGTAATCTTATTTTAGTTTGTTTTAACTTAAAGCTAAATTAACACCTTAATTTGTTATAACCATAGAAAATTTATGATAATAGTAAACTGTTAGAAGTGGGGTGGAGGAATTTTTTATTTTATTTTTTTTTTTGAGTAAAGGTGGAGAATTTGATTGATGGAATATCTATTGATATGGTAATATGATATGGGAATTTGGTATATTACGTCATCCTTTTCTATTTATCAAATCATGATATGGTCCCTCTAGAGTCTAGAAACATTTTAAAGAAAGGATAGGGATTAGAATGTCACAGATGTCAAGGATTGAGGATGAATATCCAATTTCATCTATTATTATTTTTTTCTCACCAGACCTTTTAAATAAAGCGCCTTTGAGTGCCGGTGCGGCAAAGAGATTGGTCAGATCCAGCCTCCAGGTGTCCTTGTTTTTATATTTTGCATTGCGGAACAATTACGGTTGGGTTTTGGGACCTTGAGTGAGGATTCTTTTGACACAGTAGTACGGAATCATGTGGGAAGCGAAGAAGGTGCCCTTATTTTATGTGGTTATATTTAGTATTTTTACTCAAAGATAATTCTCCCAAGTACCAAGAGTGATTGCAAATTTTGGCTTACTTTTTGTGTGTTCTTGACACGTGAATCACGTTTGACCGCATAATAAAAAGGGGATTCTACCACGTGTTCCATGTGTAATTTTGTAGAGAAAGTTTTGGTAAACAAGAAATTTGACCAATGTTTCTAAAAAAAAAATTGACATTTGCGGATGATGCATATGGTTAATAATAGGTGAAACGTGAAAAAGTAACATAAATAGTGGGTTCTAGTAGGAAAAGAAAACAATGGAAGGATTTTAATCGGACTTTCATGGGAATGACATGAGAAGTCTTTTTCATTTTGAAAATTTGTCAACTCAATAAGATAATGAAAATTGACTAACTAAATTAGAGTAAAAAAAATTGATGTATGTAGCATTATTCAATTGTGTATAGTTAATTTTTGAAAAACTTAGCAATATTTACTTTGAATAGAGTTTTTGTCATAATTATGATATGACAAATTGTAAGTAGCAGATTGTTATAAGTTGTTATTAGTAGGAAAAAAATACGTAATTTTAATATTAAGTTTAAATTAGAACTAAGTAATAACTTATTACATATAATTTATTATGGAAATGTCATAAAGGTAAAACTTCTCATATAATTTATATAATATTGATGAATAGTGATATACATGGTTGAATTCGATGGAATTCATCCGAATAAGGTGATTAGGTGGTACAGATATATAAGCATCAGGTTTTAACTTTTAAATATTTTGATATTGAAGTATTTTTAAAGAATGTATTATTATGGTCTTGTCCCTCATGCTTTTGAAGAGATGGTCAACTTTATAGGGCTTGCAATTATATATTGTTTCTCAATAGTATAAGTGTATAATCATTACATGCAATGCCGGAGTTGGGAATTTCGGTTTGAGGTGACAAATTATGGTATCATAAATCGTTCCAAATAAATTCAAAATATGTACACACAAAATTAGAAATATATATATATATATATATATATAAATAAGATTAACAAAAACTTATCATCCTTTAAAACTTTAAAGTGTACACAAAAATTGGCTTGCCTATTTTATTTTAAACAAGTAAAATAAGTAAAAAGTAAAAAAAAAAAATAATAATAATTAATGATTCTCTTTTAAGGAAAAAAAATTCAATGAATTTTTAAGGCCAGGTTTTAACAATAAGACATTCTTCTAATTATTCATTTTTTGGAAATTTTTTTTTTTTCACATTTTGCCACGTAAAAAAAATGAAATTATTCCCTTTAATTTGAAGAAAAAAGGGCATTACCTTTTCAATAAAACAAAAGGTTTACTAGAAAGTATCAATTGACTTTTGAATGTGAGCAATATTTTAGACTTATCCAAAATCAAAATAGTAAAGAAACAAAATAGAATACGGAAGTAATTATAAAAATAAGTAAAGAAACTTCTAGTCTTCTACATCCATTCCTTTTCCGAATAACAAGTTTTAAATGGTACCCTCAACAGTTTTGTTAAATGAATTTAACTTGATTGGCCGGCAAGTCCATGACCCTCTTTTTTTTTTTTTCTTTTTCTTTTTGTAATTACTTATATAGTTATATATAAAAAGTAGGACGTCAACCCCAAGACTACTTCAAAGATAAAGGGTAAATTCTTTTCAACAATTTCATCTAGATACCTTCGTCTCATCCACGCAGCCAAGTGGTGGTATTATAGATTGAAAGTACCCCCAAATTACTTAGCATGCAAGGAACTAAGTTAGATCAGAAGGGTTTTTTTTTGGAGAAGGTATTTGGTATCAAATAATACCGTATTAATAGTATCAAAATTTAATAAGTGAGAGACATACCAGTAAAAAGTAACTAACCTATTAATAAATAAAAAACATATATTAGTGAATAATTATTTTTACATACTTATTTCTCGTTTATTGAATTTTAATACGGATGATGTAGTATTATTTAATATAAAATATTTTTTCGTCTTTTTCACCCGATCAATTATACCCTCCTTTATCAGATGAATAATTCTTGTCTAAATGATGTAAATGAGATGCAAAAATCCCAATAGTCTAAGCCATAGCGCGGGAAAAACAATAGTCATTAGACTAAGGCTCAACGCGTGTAACTTTGCGGCGAACTGAGGCGTTATTTCAATGGATCGAACATGGATTAACCCCTTTTTCATACGTAAAACGATCCTTATTATTGTTTTCTTTTTTTTCTTCAAATTCAAATGGGTTAATAATAATAACTAAATAGACCGGGTCCAAAATTTTCAGGTGTACTTTCAAATTTCAATGATATAGCGAAGACCAAGATTATATAAACTATAAAGTTATGAACACAACAATCCTTGGTTGCCATGGTTGAAAATGACTTTACAGCTTTCCAATATTCATGGCTAGCAAAGACCATCATCCCAATATATCCCATTTCAATGGCGACTCCGTGTAATATTAGGTGAGATTGGATTTTTACCAAAGTCTTAGACCAAGCTATTTTATTACTCGTTAATCATTGAGTAAGGTAAAAACAACGTTTCAATCTGTCAACCTGTACAACTGACCCTACCTGGTTTGGATGACAAAGAAGTGACACATAAATAGCTTAATTGTTAGCATGTTCGACCATGGAAAATTTCATAGCCATGTGAAACAGGTACACGTACAAGTGGACCTGGCCAATTAATTATTAGGTTGAACATCGTTCTTAAATGATAGCTCATAGTAAAGCCAAAGCTATAGGTATGGCTACAGTTTTTTTGACTTAAACGGAACTGAGTTGTTTATCCTCAGCTCCAACCTGATCTTATTAAATGAATGAAACTGAGCATATTAATGTGTTTATAAACATGTTTGTGAATATGAGATTTGAATTAAGTATATGTTTAAATGTATATGTAAAAATTATACTTATATATATATTTTTTGAAATTGAATGGTAATAGTTTTTAAATAAATTAATAAGACATCAAATTATTATTTATAATTCATTGACAATATATATAGTTCATTTTACAATAAAAATTATATATATATATTTTTAATATATACTTTAAGGTATATAGTCATCTATATCTCATATTTCGTTTTTTTTTTTTTTTTTTTTTTTTGGCTTAAGCATCTCTATATACTTATGTCATTGTGAAGAAGTCTTTGTGACATAATTTTTTTTCAAAACTTCTTTTAATTGTTAATAATATTCTTAAAGTTGTTAAAATTAAAGATTGCGTCCATAACATTGGTCTTTTTATAGCTATATAATAATATAATTGAATCCAAAAATCTCCTCAAATTTTCTGCCAAGTGTCCTATATTAGATTTCAAATCTCCTCAAATTTTTGTGCGAGTTGTTCATCTAGTTTAAAACTAATTCAAACCAATTTAAAACCATTTTAAACTCATTTAAAACTTCTTCCAAACCATTTTAAAATACGTCAAGTCCATTTAAAACTAGTCAAAACTCAAAATTCTCAAGTATAAACTTCAATTATAAAAGTTAGTGATTTAATATATATATATATATATATAATGACTGAATTTTCTATCACTTATTAAAAATTAGCACAATTCATTGTATCATAGTATATTAATTAGTAACCAAAAAAAAAAAAAAATTGTTTCATTCAAAAGTAAAAACTTGTATATAAATAAGATTTTACCATATGATATGTTACAAAATGCATTTCATGAAATTTTACAATTTTTTTTCAAAAGTTGATAAAATTAAACATGAAAAATAATGTTTAGGTACAATTTCTTTAGGTGTTATGCTTTATGTTCTCTAACTGAATTCAATTATATAGTTGCATTGACTAATAAATGAGATGATTTAATATACTTATCCTTGGGAAAGATAATACATTTTCTATTGAATTGGACCGGTTGGTCAATGCAACAATTATGAGTTTGAAATTATTTTGAGAATCTAAGGTCTATAAGCTAAATGTACAATTTCTTTAGGTGTTATGCTTTATGTTCTCTAACTGAATTCAATTATATAGTTGCATTGACTAATAAATGAGATGGTTTAATATACTTATCCTTGGGAAAGATAATACATTTTCTATTGAATTGGACCGGTTGGTCAATGCAACAATTATGAGTTTGAAATTATTTTGAGAATCTAAGGTCTATAAGCTAAATGTACTTAAATTTTGCTCTAATAGTGGGTTCCAGTTACCTCAATTGGTAAAATCTCTAATGGTTGAATACGAGATTTATGGTTCAATCCCTGTATATACCAAAAATCGATTAGTGTCTTAAGTTGATGATTAAGAGTATAATCATTAAAAGCGAGGGTCATAAGTTGAAGCTCTATAAAAAAATTTTAAAAAAAATTGCCCTAATAAATATCTAATTATGGTAAAATACAACTTATACAAAATGTTACAAGCTGGTTAATTCAATTGTCTCTTGCTTCAGTCAGCAGAGTTTTCATTTCATTCACGCACGTTACAAGCTCCAAGGACAGAAAACAAACAGTTATTTCGAAGAAGAATATAAAAAACTTAGGATGCCCCAAATCTAAGAGACTGATTATGAAGATAATTATAAGTAAAGAGAAAGTGATGTATTGATAGCTAGATAATATATTAAATTATCTTGAAGATTAGGAAGAAAAATATAAGGAATTTTTGCACAGAACGAAGTTGAATCTGGCCTAGTTTTTTTTTTTTTTTTTGGGTCATATTTAATATCAAGCTGCGATTTATAAATTCCAAAAGTAACATGATGATGTACTTTTTTTTTTTTTTTTTCATTTCTTTTTAATGATTAAATTGTTAGATTTCCTTGTGAAGAAAATAGAGCATTGCGTGGAACTAAGAACTGAATTATTCAACTACACCAGCTCCACCATCCATCATTGATCAATTTTTTTTTTTTTTTTTTTTTTTTTTTTTTTTTTTGTGATCTCCTAATTAATTAAGTTTTGAGGTCACCTCTCTTTGAAATGATTAGAC
Organism: Quercus robur; assembly: GCF_932294415.1. Lineage (NCBI taxonomy): Eukaryota > Viridiplantae > Streptophyta > Magnoliopsida > Fagales > Fagaceae > Quercus > Quercus robur. The sequence goes on from NC_065540.1 coordinate 16,887,140, forward strand.
ATTTCATCAATCACAGTTTAACAGTAAGAGGTTTGTGAACCATTTAAACTTGCACAAATTTTAGGAATTTGGAGATTGCTATAGAACTAAATGCAATGATCAATTGACCATCTCATTATTATGGGATAAAAAACAAAGATGCAGCTTTTGTTTTCAAATTCATCCCCAAAAATATTTTAGAAAAAAATTGCAAGTTCGAATTTTGTTGAGTTCAAAACAATGTTAAGCAAGAGTTGTCTTTAAAGTTTATACCCCTCACTTAAACCCTAAGGGAAAGGTAACAAAAAGAAAATGTCTTTAACACTCCGTTTATTTCTATACCAATATTTTCTAGAAAATGAATTATTTTTCAAAAATATTTTTTAGAAAACTATCTCATTTTCTTATATTTTTATATTTGGTAACAACCTTAAAATGAGTTAAAAAATTATCTTTTGATTTATCTTATTTAGTTTGGCGTGAGATAAAGTTGTTTTTAATAAAATTTTAATAAAAAACAACTTTATCTCATGTCAGGCTAAATAAGAGAAGTCAGTGAATAGTTTTGTTTTAATCTTTTATTATTATTATTATTATTAAAATAGGAAAAATTATTTTCGCATAAGGTTCATGTTTAACATTTTAAATTTATGGGACACATCTTCTTCTTTTCCGGACTTATTCTAACAAGATCATTAAGAGAAAGTAAAGTAAAAGTCTAAAACGTGATTTTCAAGATAGCTGTATTTGACTCTGATTGCAATTCACAAACTTGGTCCCCTCAATTGCTTGTATTGATTCATAATCCTATATCAAGGAGGACCTTGTGGTGGACTGGTTTTAAATTTCCTCAGTCATTACCTACCAATGAGGCAATGATGCAGAATCTAGAGAGTACTAGCTAGAGAAGGGAATATCAAAATGATGCCAAAATCTTGTTAATAATTTGACAATGGCCTGTGTTGGCCCTTTGGCACTCTGTTTTCCACATGGGCAAGGACACATTGTAATGTGTATTTGATACTTTGATGTAATATTTTCCTGGAGTTCATTTAACCCATTTTGTTTATGACATAAAATTCTATAAGAATATGATGTAAAATCCAAGTTTTACACTATTCAATCCTAACATACCACATCATCATTATATCAAACATTAAAGAATAGTCACAAACATGCTCAATCAATTCATATACTTATTTGAAAATCCAACTAAACTAGAAGTTTATTAAGATGTTATTAAGCGTGCATTTGGATTGCGTTTTAAAGAAAAGATTTTTGCGTTTTGCAGAAAAGATTTTTGCGTTTTGCTGAAAATTTTGTGGGTCCCATGTTATTGTTTATATACTTTTTGGTACTATTCATGGACTTTACTGTACTATTTCAACTAACTTTTACCTTTATATACAGTACTTTCAGTAATAAGTTTTCAATTTCAACAAAATAATCGGTATCCAACACACTCTAAGTGTAATAGAATATACTGAGTTTTAAGTAAAAAAAAAAAAGCCGATGCAACAATCTCTTATTAAATGATTTAAAATATGAGTTTTACATCTAATTCTTATTAAATTTGAACTCTTTGTTTATAATTTTCAGGCTTTTAAAGTACACTAAAATTTCATTAATTTTTTTAATAAATAAGCAAAATGATAAATAAGAAAAATAAATTTCCATAATTGGCCAAAAAAGTGAACCATGTCTTGGCTTACGTGTAATTTTTTTTTTTTACAAGATAAAAATTTTACTCTTACCTAATTTAAGTGTATATATGTGAAGTTCCTTCTTGGAGACTTGAACCCTGACCCTTCCCCCCATACTCTCATAAGCACTTATACTTATAAAGTGATCATCGTATTAAGGAAGTATGCGGTGGTAGCTTACGTGTAATCTGATGGGCTCTAAAGTTTCACTCTCAAAAGAAATTTTTTTTTTTTTTTGGTAAACTCTCTCAAAAGAATTAAAGAAAGAAGGACGTTACTTAATTTAGACCAAAAAGGCAAAAATAAACTAACATAAACGAAGCACATATGTATTGGATAAATTCATTTTTATGTACGAAACTATGTCAGGACAGCATATCAATAAATTTGATGATGTAATGTATCATCCTTTTGTATGTACAATTGGTGATTTTTTTTTTTTTTGGGATGAAAAAAAAAAGCTTTAATGCAAAAAAATTGGCTGTGTAAAATTGGTGAAACTTTATTGTGATTAATTTAGACCTTTTAATAGGCTAAGTATCTTCTGTACAATAGGTAGTTGGTTGAAACTTTTATTCATTTATTTTGATAATCAGTTGGTTGAAATTTGAAACTTACAAATTTATTCAGCCAAAAATCTTACAAATTTAAAGTTTATTTTTATTTAGATGATGGTTTTGTTTGCCTTGAATATAATATTATTCATCATACAAATATAAGTAAACATATATTTTATGTTAGTAATTCAAATGAAAATTTTGGAGATCATATATCGTTTTTACCTATATATATTTTATCTTCGAGCAATGTTTGTTATATATACACTTTATCTTCGAGCAATGTTTACATATACACGCATTGTTTTACACATTCGTACGCACATGCACAAAATGAACTAAAATCACTACTTGAAGTTACAATTTCAGTTCATTTTTTATTTGTGTATGAATGTGTATAGTAGTGTGTGTAATAGAGTTTATCATTCATCTTCATTAGTTTTTTCTTTGAATATCTTTGAAGCCATTTTTTTTTTTTTTGATATACTTTGAAGCCAATTATTGGTGGTGCATTATGGATTACGTTCTATTATTGATTTGATACTGAAATTTTTTTTTTTTTTTTTTGATATACTTTGAAGCCAATTATTGGTGGTGCAATATGGATTACGTTCTATTATTGATTTGATACTGAATTTTATAATAACTATTTGTTATTGTCTAAAATTTATATAAAGCCACGTTGCAGATAAATTTCCAAGTGGGGAATAGATACTTACAAAGTTTAAGCTCGTGAGTCGCAAGGATACTGACTATACGTACACTAAAATGATCACATGATTCACATGTGAATCAGTTCAAATCATAGAATTCAAACAATAGTTTTTTAAAAGGTTCCATGTTATAATTAATAAGAGGGCATTGTCGATCGATGTCACAATGGCCCATAATCTATTAATTAGTTATAACCTATGTGAAGTCACATTCATGGCCTACGGCCCTACGTTTCGAGAATATTAAAACTTTCAAAACCTATATGGTTTTGGGTTAAGTTTGTTAGGTATTAAAAATATTATTACAAAAATTACTTAATCCAAAATACCAATCACACATAAGAACATAATGATTTATGTGAAAAACTTTTTTTTCTTGAAAAAAAAAATAACGAGACAATTTTTGAATAATTTTACTATTATCAAATCAATTACAATAAATCAATTATATATATCTCTCCATTAAAGAAAAATCTCATTATTATTATTATTTTTTTACCTTCATTCTATTTTTCTCTTAAAAGCAGCAAAACTTGGCATTCTTTTATCTATTTTCTTCTTTACGCACTTGCTATTCTCTTATAACCAAATGGTTATGCTTAAAGTAGGGATGCTTAGAGCATCTCCAACCGTTTGTTTAAATTTTTGTACTGTTGGGATAATGAATAGTGATATTTACCTTTTACTTACCAACTTTTTTAAATACATATTCCAACAGATTCTTTATTATTTCTCCATCTCATTTAAATATTATTTCTTCATTCATTCTTTATTCTTTTTTAATATTTATTTTTTATTCCTCTATTCATTCTCAACAATTATATTTTTCAACAAAAAGTGTTACATCCACAATATTTTTTGCAATACTTTCGTAAGAATCATAACAAAATCTTATATGGAAAGTTGTTACTAGTTCTAATTTGAACCCACCACTGAAATTATATTTTTACTCACCAATATTGGCTAATAACAATATATTACCTAAAATTTATTGTGAAAATATTGTGGTAGCATTTCTAAATTGTCATTTCTTATTCTTTATATTATTTTTCCTTTCTTTCATCCATACGCTTCCTCTTTTCTTTTTCTTTTTTTCTTTCTTCTTTCTCTTGTTTTTTCTCCACCACACACATATACCCATATATCTCCATCCTTTTTTTTTTTTTTTTTTTCTCTACTTTCCACTTAATTCCAGAACCTCCCTTTCTCCTGCTTTCTCCAACTCTCTTTCTCTACTTTTTTTCTTTTCTTTTTCTACTTGATTCTAGAACATTCTCTAACTCTCTCTGTGATAAGAAACGGAGAAAGAGGTAGAGAGAGAAAGAATAGATGGGTTAGATGGCTCCACTTCGCCACGCCTTCCACTCCGCTCTCTGTTTTTTATTGAGTTATATGGTTTTTTTAAGTAGAAAAATTCATTTGGAGCTACTACAATCCTCTCTAGATAAAAAGAACGACTGTAGCAACTTCAAAAAAAAAAAAAAATGGAAAAGTTTTGTTTTTGGAGAAGCTGTTAGAGTGAGTTTTTGGTGTGTTTATTATCCAAAATTGATTTTAGAGAACCTATTAGAGATGCTCTTAATTGAAAGAGATGCCCAATTACCTCATTTAATATGAGGTGTCTAATTAAGTGTGGACTGAAACAAAATAGTGTCATGCACTCAACAATTTCCCCCTCTAGCCAACTAAGAAAGGAGATCATTAGCCAATTATTCAATCAGTATTCATGTCTGTCAAGCAAACACCATATCTAATATCTTATAACTACGCTACTCCTCATTCTTTTTTTGGGATTACACACACTAAGAAGAATCATCTAATGCTCCAAAAGCTCAACACATGCATCCACGTTTAAAAAAAAAAAAAAAAAAAAAAATCCCTAATCACTTAAGGTTGAGTAATGCTATTATCTTATGCTAGACACTGGCCAGCATGGAACAATGCGTATGTGTGGTTGCTTTCAAAGACCTGCAGGATAAGGAACCCAAAAACAAAGAATAGAGAAGAAGATTTGGGTTGCCATAATCTTTCTAGAACACATTAATAATAACTAAAGATATAAAAGCAGGTGTCCGTGTCCGTGTCCATTGGATCATTTAAACGGACATATATGGTCTTTGGTACACGCAAAAAGTTCCCCTCTTTTACGTAAACGGTAAACCTTTCAGATGAGGACTAATTATTGGCTTTGTTTTATCATCATCAACACCATCATTATTATTATATTATTATTATTTTGATCATTCTTAATTTTGTAGGACAAAATTTGCCTCATTGATGATAAATATCTCATCAGAATTCTCTATGTGCTAAAGCTACGTGAGATTAAATTGATCACTCCAATGATATTTAGTTTTTTGTGTTTGGATTTAGTTTTTTTATTTATTTATTGATTGTTTATTGTTTATTTACTGAAAGTTGGTTAGAATATGGTTATATTAATAAAAATTAGATTTTAAAAAACTATACATATAAGTAAATAAGCTAAAATTGTCAAATGTAGATTGTTAATTAGACTTTAAATTTAAGCGGTTGTGCTCTCATTAGATGCTTTCCTAGATTGTTACCACAAAAACCAAAATATGAACGAAGAAGCACGAAAAAGAGAGGGAGAGATGATTTGAACTGGATTAATTTAACTTTAGATAAGATATATATATATATATATATATATATATAGATTTGAACTGGATTAATTTGACTTTAGATAAGAGATATATATATATATATATATATATAGTGTTCTAGAAGGCATGTCCATTGGAAATTTTGGTAGATGATTAACATCGTGTCACTTACATAATTTCTATATATTGTAGTGGATAGAAGTATGTTGAGCTAGTTTGAATACTCAATATGGGCAGCTGTGGATTGAATTGTAGGAAAGAAATCATCTAGATTAATCACTCATATAGAGTATTCAACTAATAATACAATATCACATCAAAAAAAAAAAAAAAAAAAAAAACTAATAATACAATTGCCAAAGTCAATGTAATTGCCGAGATCAAGCAAATGGATGATATCATGTGGGGACTTCCATCTATATGGGGATTGTTTTTTATGAATATTCCAATATGGGATTGCTATATCTTTACTTGTTTTACTTGTCAACTTCCCTTGCAAGCTTTGCATTAGAGAAGATATAACCAAAAGAAGTACTATTAATTAATAGCTAGGAACACAAATCTTAATATTTGTTGCTTCCAAAACCAACTAACTAATTAAAGACTACCACCTTTTTCTAAAAAAAAATAAAATAAATAAAGACTACCACCTTTTCCTTCACGTTTTATGGGACACTTTGGATTTACTATAGGTTTATTTATATATTTATTTTATATGGGATACTTATTTGGCTAGGTATATTCAGGAAGAGAGACAACTAACATATTTTAATAGTATCTTATTTTAGTCATTGATATGTTCTTTTTTTGGTTACGTGAGAAACACTAATAAGACGCTGTGTTGGGCGTTATTACCCAATATTTTAAAGAATAGGCTGGAGCAATGACATACGGCCCGTAGCCCAATCCATACCAAGGCCTGAAGTGGAGAGTTCGGCCTATCAGGTTCTAATTCAACTTTTTTGGGTTTGGGTCAAAAATTGATTGTCCTAATTAAACATGTACAAATTACAAAACCTACGTCACTTCTACCCAATATTTTGGGGGGTTTGGTCTACTTGTTAGGACAATATAAATATATATTAATTAGGGCAACACGTGCAAGACACATACTTGTCATAAAAGAAAAAGTAATTAAAGTCAATTCTAGATTTTATTTGTATTAAGAGCATCCGTAGCAGATGTTCCAAAAATTATGTCATTTTACCACATCAAATGCCTACTTTATTATTTTACCACATCATTTTACAACATCCCATTTATCAGATGTTTTATAATTCAATTCTATACATTAAAATAATATTTACTACACAGTAAAATAATATTTACTACTCATCAACACAATAAACAAACAACAAACAACAAACAATATACCACATCTCTTCCGTACCGTGGCAAATTTGCCATGGTACTGTTCAATGTTGCAAAAAAAAAAAAAAACAATTTACCACATCTACTAAATGGGCTAAAATTGGGTTTGGTGTGGGATATGTGTCAAATATTTAGCATTTGGCACATATCCCACATCTAGTGTGGGTGCTCTTACGAAATAAAAATATGAATCATTTGATTTTTAAAATATATAGGAATTTAAATTAATCAAAAGAGACATGAATTTTAAGAATTTTGATAATTATGTCGTAAAAAGTTAATCTCATTCACATAAGAATTTTGATCAACCACAAAGTTAAGGTAGCTATTTAACTTATAAATATTTATTTAACTATAATAGTTTTTGAGTATCTACTTGCTAAAGACAATATATCTAATCTCTAAAAACTTCTAAGAATAATAACGAATATCATCATCTTTCAACAATAAACAATTGAGTTTTGCTAAGAAATTTAAAAAATAAATAAATAAATAACAAAAGTCATGTGTCATCGAATTTTTTATTAGATAAATTATAAGTTTTGAAAATTTAAACCTAGAAAATCAATGTTCTTTAAATAAAAAATAAAACACCTAATATCATCATTCTAACTTTTTAAAAATTTGGCGAAAACACCATTTTGGTCTCTACATTTTGGGGTCACAATCAATTTAGTTCCTACATTTTGGTAGCAGTCAATTTGGTCTCTATTATTTTCAATTTACAGTCAATTTGATCCCTACCATTAATTCACCAACGAAAAATGCCTACGTGGCAAAAGGTTTGTTCAATTGCCACGTTTAGTGTTAAAATATTAAATCAGAAGCTAATGTGTGGCCACATCAGCGATTACATGCAAAAAAAAAAAAAAAAAAAAAAGCCACATCAGCTTTAATATTTTTTTAACCAATTTTTTTTCCTTTTCTTTATTTCTTCTTTGAATATTCTTACAATTTTTTAACCAATTTCATTTTAATTCATTTCTTTCCATTTCTTGGTAACCAAACACTAATCTATAGTAACCAATCTTGACTCCATCCAAGGCCGTTTCTCTCCACTAGAGAACGTGGGTTTTCCCTCTTCTCATAGGGTGTAGAATTTGCAGTCCCTTCTACGAAGGTGTAGTAGTACCTCTGGGTAACAAGTTACCTGTGAGGCTTTGTGGGTTCTGTTTCGAGGGTTACAGGGAAACACAATTTCTTTTTACGTTTTATCAACTGGGAAACAATGGAAGACCTAACAAAATCCTGGAGTTGCCTTACACTTTCAGAGAACGAAGGTTCCAGCCTTCGCTTGACAGAAGAACAGGCAGAGATAGAACACGTTTTGGCTGTGAAATTTCTAACTAAGCGTGCTCTTAACATAGATGCTATTGCGAAAACCTTCACACCGCTATGGAGAGCAAAAAACGGATTCAAGATACAGAAAGAAGCGGACCAAGTAGTTCTTTTTACCTTCGACGATGCAAGTGAGATGGACAAGATCGTAGCAGCAGAGCCTTGGAGTTTTGATAAGCACCTAATGGTGCTGCAAACCTACAATAAGGAGATAGACTTGTCAGAGATGGATTTCAAGTGGGCTACTTTTTGGGTGCAGATTCATGATCTCCCAATCCGTTTCAGAAGCAGAACAGTGGCAGAGAAGATCTGTGAGGACATGGGAAAGGTAAATGCGATGATGGATGAAAACGAATTGGCAGGGGATGGTTTTGTTAGAATCAGAGTCACCATTGATGTATCAAAGCCTTTGTGCCGTGGACGAGTGATCTCTCTGGATAGCGGCAAGGAACTTTGGGTGTCCTTTAAGTACGAAAGACTCCCAAATATTTGTTACCGATGTGGCTGCCTTACGCACGATGACAGGGATTGTGTTCAAAGGGCGGAACCGGAAGGAAGCGAGTCAGGGGATTCTCAGCAGTTTGGGTCTTGGATTCGTGCGCCACCTTTTTTTCCATCCAGGAAAAACATGGTTAAGGTACCAGGCTTTTACACTCGACCAGCAAGGGACTCCTCCTCTTCTCCACCGCCGCCAACAGGGAAGCCACCAGTAGTAGTTATCCGTACAGGGAAGCCGTCACCGGTGGTTATTAGATCAGAAACGGAAAGCATAGATGACGGGATGCAGGGGAACACGGAAGCGGATTTTCAGGAAGATCCCTTGCATGAGTCACGGTCAGTTTCCTATAATTCAGGGATATTAAGGGATGCAAATGTGAAGACGCCAGCTGGAGGGGAGTTACGTACAGCAGAGGAGATATTTGAGGAAAGGTTAAACGAGATTGATAAAGAGTTGAATAGGTTTGACCCAACAATAAATACTGCTGCCAAAAATAAAAAAGTCTTAGAGTCACACTCACTCTCTGAGGACCAATCCGAATATACCCAAACTTCACGTGCACAGCAACTTACTTTCTCAAGTCCACTAACTGGGACACCACGACCAATTATGGACGAAACCTCAGTGCATAAAGTACAAAGGGTGGCAACGTGGAAAAGATTACACAGAACGGACATGGGGATAGATGTTGATATGGAGGACGTCGTAGGGGAAAAAAGGAGGGGGGAGATTAGTGATGACCAATCTGAGTTACTTAAGAAAAGAAAGGTTTCTCAGGGGGGTAAGGATAACAAATTAATATTGGCGGAGGCTGGTTCCCAGCCCTGCCAGAACCAATGAGTATTTTATGTTGGAACTGTCGGGGGCTTGGGAACCAACGAACAGAAAATCAGCTTGTAGAGATGGTGTGGGCAAAAGATCCCTCCGTCGTGTTTTTAGCCGAAACATGGACGGATGAAGCTAGGCTAATGTGGGTGAAAGAACGTTTGAAGATGAAGAATAAATTTGTGGCTCCTAGAAGAAATAAAACGGGATGTTTGGTGATTTTTTGGAAAGAGGAGTTTGATTTAACGGTGGAGACCTATTCGGAGTATCACATTGATTGTACAGTAAACAAGAATAAGGATAGGGAATGGCGTTTTACAGGTTTTTATGGGGAACCGGATACTCAAAAGAGGCATGAAGCATGGGGGAGGTTGAGAAGTTTGAAAGTAAGAAGCAAGGTGCCGTGGTTGTGTGCGGGTGACTTCAATGAAGTAACTAAGCAGTCAGAAAAAATTGGGGGTAGAGCACGACCACATAGACAGATGCAAGGGTTTAAAGATGTACTGGATGAATGCAGTTTTATGGACTTGGGTTTTGTTGGACCTATTTTTACTTGGCATAAACATTTTAAGAATTATACTGTATGGGAGAGGTTGGACCGGGCTGTGGCAACCAATGATTGGTTCTCAATGTTCCCAGATACAAAAGTGTACCATTTAGACACAACGGCTTCAGATCATAAAGCCTTACTAATTCGGCCTGAGGGCATGGAGTGTAATCAGCAAAAACCTTTCAGGTTTGAGCAGATGTGGATGACCGAGCAAGGATGTGGGGCAACCGTTGAAGCGGTGTGGAAGAAGGATATTGAAGGTAATGCTGGTAATAGAGTGATCAAAAAAATTCAGAATTGTGGTGAAGCACTTTTGAAGTGGAGCAAGACAAGTTTTGGGAGTGTACGGCGGGAACTAAGGGAAAAGAAAAAATTATTGTCCAAGGCAGAACTGGCAGCAAGTAGAGGAGGAGATGTGGCACGGGTGAGAAGGCTTGAACATGAAGTTAATGTACTATTGGACCGTGAGGCTCAAATGTGGTCCCAGCGGTCTAAAATTCAGTGGCTCCGAGATGGTGACAGGAATACCCGGTACTTTCATAGTAAAGCATCGGTAAGGCGACGAAGAAATTACATCAGAGGATTATACAATAGAGAGGGCAGATGGTGCACTGATCAGAGTAGTTTGGTGGACACGGTGGTGGATTTTTATCAAGATTTATTCACCTCCTCAAATCCGACCAGCTTTGAGACAATTTTGGAGCAAATCCCACATGTAGTTACAGAGGAGATGAACTCAGAATTGATGGGGGAATTCACAACACAAGAGGTAGAGGTGGCCATCAAACAAATGGCACCATTAAAGTCACCTGGACCTGACGGTATGCCTCCAATTTTTTATCAAAATTATTGGTCTTTGGTTGGTAATGATGTTACAGATGCTATACTTATGTATTTGAATACGGGTATGTTTCCACCCTCACTTGGCCACTCCTTTATTACTTTAATTCCTAAAGTAAAAAACCCGGAATACATTTCACAATATCGACCTATTTCCCTTAGTAATGTCCTTTATAGGGTGTACTCAAAGGTCCTAGCAAATAGGTTGAAAAAGGTGCTGCCTTCTATTGTGTCTGAGCATCAAAGTGCTTTTATGACGGACAGACTGATTTCTGATAATATCATGGTTGCCTTTGAAACACTGCATTACATGAGAAATCATAGCACAGGGAGTACAGGCTTTATGGCACTCAAACTTGACATGAGTAAAGCCTATGATAGGGTTGAATGGTTGTACATGGAGAATTTGATGAAAAAAATGGGGTTTTGTGAGGCTTGGGTGAAGCTTATGATGGGTTGCATATCCACAGCCACTTATTCGATCTTGATAAATGGGGAGCCACAAGGAAACATTGTTCCAACTAGGGGGCTTCGTCAAGGAGACCCTCTTTCCCCTTATCTTTTTCTTCTGTGCACCGAGGGCTTTCATGGTTTGTTGAAAAAAGCCGAAGAAATGGGAGAAATTAAAGGAGTCTCTATTTCTCGTAATGGTCCTAAACTAACCCATCTCCTCTTTGCAGATGATAGTCTTATTTTCTGCAGGGCACAAGATAATGATTGTCAAAAGTTGCTGGAGATTTTAAATACATATGAGAGTGCTTCAGGGCAGCAAATAAACAGAGAAAAGACCACTCTCTTCTTCAGCAAGTCCACATCCCCAGCTATGCAAGAATCCATAAAGCAAGCTTTAGGAGTTCCGGTGGTTCAACAATATGAGAAGTACTTGGGGTTGCCATCCTTTATTGGAAGGAAGAAAAGGGAGAGTTTTGACAACATAAAGCAAAGGGTGTGGAAGAAGTTGCAAGGATGGGAAGGGAAGTTGCTCTCACAAGCAGGAAGGGAGGTTTTAATCAAGGCGGTTGCTCAAGCGCTTCCTACCTACACGATGCCATGCTTCAAATTGCCAATCGGGCTATGTCATGAAATTGAGGCCCTCATCAAAAAGTTCTATTGGGGTCAAAGGGGAGAAGGTCGAAAGGTCCATTGGGTTAAATGGGAAGAGCTTTGTAAACCTAAATCCCAAGGAGGAATGGGGTTTAAGGATTTATCAATGTTCAATGATGCACTATTGGCTAAACAAACTTGGAGGCTCTTGCATGATAAAACATCCTTGTTCTATAGGGTGTTTAAGTCAAAGTTCTTTCCAACAACTACAATCATGGAGGCAGCCACTCCAAGCTCAGCCTCATATGCATGGCGTAGTATTATAAGAGGTAGAGAAGTCATAAAAAAAGGAGCAACTTGGCGGATAGGAGATGGACATTCTGTAGACATATGGGCAGATAGGTGGTTGCCGAGAAAACACTCTCCCAGGATTTTATCACCTCGGCCCGAGTCTCTGGTGGATTCTAAAGTGAGTTCCTTGATAGATGCGGAGCAGCGACAATGGAAAACAGAGGTGTTGGAGAACACGTTGCCCAGTTTTGAAGTGGAGATCATAAGGACAATTCCCCTGTGTCGCACTACTCAGCCTGATGTACTTACATGGCCCTATAATCCTAACGGAGAATATTCCGTGAAATCCGGGTACCGACTTTTGCAAAAGGAATTCCAGAATTCACAACCTGGACAATCTGATACGTCAAGGTTAAGTCCTCTGTGGCAAGCCATTTGGAAGCTACCTGTGCCAAGCAAAGTGAAGACTTTGGTCTGGCGGGCAACTAAAAACTCCTTGCCTTCTAAGGACAATCTGGTTCGGCGGAAGATCATTCAAGATGCAGGATGTGAAGCATGCAGAGAGCACACTGAAGACGTGAAACATGCTCTCTATAGTTGCCCGAAGCTTGAGGAGCTGTGGAAGAAGATGCCACTGTGGTACCACGAAAATTTGAGAAGAACCGTGTCCTTTGTAGACCTTATAGGGACAGTCTTCGCGGAGAATAGAGAACCAACGCTGTTTGCCATGGTGCTTTGGGCTTTATGGAACCGGAGAAATAACCTTAGACTGGGAAAAAATGCAGAAAATTTGGACCAATTACTGCAACGAGCCCGGGCAAGGGTGAGTGAATTTCCACAACACAACACGGCAAGGGGAGTGACAGGGGGAACTCAATCAGCAAGATGGCAACCTCCAGGTCCTGGGCAGTACAAGGTGAATGTGGATGGAGCTCTTTTTGCTGCAGAAAATACAGCCGGTTTGGGTGTGGTTATCAGGGACGAGCATGGGCAGGTAATGGTTTCTCTATCGGAACGCATTCCGCTGCCCTCAACGGTGATAGAAGTGGAAGTGCTGGCGGCTCGACGAGGCATGGAGTTAGCAGTGGAAACGGGTTTCAGAAACATAGTGCTGGAAAGTGATTCTCAGATCCTCATTAAAGCACTACGGGAAGACTCCTACTCTTTAGCAAGTTTTGGTCACATAGTGAAAGATATTCAGGTCATAGCCTCTTATTTGTCATCGAGTAATTTTTATCATGTAAGGAGGCAATGTAATGGTCTAGCTCATTCTTTAGCAAGGCGAGCTAAGAACCTATCTCAATCTAACGTCTGGATGGAAGATGTACCACCAGATATTTCATCTGTTTTACAGGCTGATCTATTTGGCCTTCTTTAATACAAAGCATCGTCTTATGGATTCTCAAAAAAAAAAAAACACTAATCTATAGTCCAACAATCACAGATCATATTCTTTCTAACCTTCAATTTGGCTTTCATTCATAGCAAATTTTATGCCATCAATCAAGAAAGATCAAATTAACTCCATAAGTTTCAGCCAAAATCCCCAAATTCAGAACTAACCCCAAACCCAGATTCACTGCAACACAACCGTCCAGCACCATAGATCCATCATAGAGCAAGGAGATCGGCGATGTTACATGTATTTCAATACAAGATCGGCAATGGTGTCTTGACTCTTGAGGCATTTCGTGGTGGTTGCACGACTGCCAGTGGGGTGGATCTGTGGCCACGGACTGGGTACCATGGTGGTTCAGTGGTACTTGAAGGTTGGGTTGTGGTGAATCTGAGTTTGGAGATGCTGGGTTTTCACACCCATCTTCTTCAAAAACTTGAAATTTTCAGAATTGACTCCTAGACTTTTCCACCATAGAACCTGACAGAAACATTTGGAAGAGCACCACCAAAAAAAACACAGCTACAACACAAATCCATTAGAAGTAATTAATCTAACTTCTTAAACAACAATAACCTTGAGAATCTTGCACTGGGTCTTTATGAAAATGGGTGCTCTCGGTTCTACCAAAAGAAAAATACTATAAAAGGTTCTCTTTTTAGCGGAATCCCAGATTTCAAAGAATTCATTTAGAGTCCCATCAAAATAAAGAAAAACAAATCAAAGTTAAGACAGATTTTCTTGGTATATTTCTCAGTAACAAGGGTTAATAGGTGAAGGGTCAGAGAAAGAGATGGATTGAGTTCATAATTGGGATGATGATGAACTATATTTGGTCGTAGTCATAGATTAGACTTTTACAATACTTAATATATGTTACTGATTCTCAACAAAAAAAAAAAAAAAAAACTCTGAGAAACGTGTTTTTTTTTTTTTTTTTTTGAAATCAAGTGCTCGTTTGGATAGCACTTATGTTGCGTCTGCCTTACCTCCGTTGTTTTTTTTTTTTTTTTTTTTTTTTTTCAGCCGTAATGGTTGACCTGTTTTCTATGAACAGTGTATTTGTGCACTGTTTATGGATCCCACAAACTCCACTTTTTATCAACTTTTTCATTAAAAATAGGTCCCACAGTACTATTCATATATTTAAAAATTATTTTGCTATAGTGTTTTCGGTTTTTTAGTTTTTTTATTTAGGAAAGGAAAAAAATTGGCACAAAAACAAATATTTTTAAAAGAAGATATGGCTTTTTTTTGCCATGTAATTTAATATTTTAACATTAAACATGCCAATTGGACAAACTGTTTGCCACGTAGGCATTTTCCGTTAGTGAATTAACGGTAGGGATCAAATTGACTGCAAACTGAAAATAACAGGGACCAAATTATTGCTACCAAAATATAGGGACTAAATTGACTGTGACCCTCAAATGTAAAGACCAAAATGGTGTTTTCGCCTAAAAATTTCTATCATTTAAAACTCAAAATATGTAAAGAAAATTTTTAAAATGTTAAAATTCAGCGGGAGTAATTTAGACATTACACAATAAAATATTTTAAGAATCATAAGCTTTCATTAGGGTTTAACTGAGAGAATAACAATATGACATATTTGCTCTTTTCCAAAATATTAAGAGAAAAATTGCTTGATTTTAAAGTTTAAGGAAGAATTATAAATTACCTCCAACATAAAGGATGAAAAACGTATTTTTCCTAAGTTTTTGTTTTTGTTTTTGTGTGTAAAAACTATGTGTTTTTACTAAAAATAGTGTGTAAAGAAAAAAATATACAAAAAGTCAACCCAAGAAAATTGTATGTGGAATAGTGAATTTTGGCTCAACAAAGTTGATTAAACCAACAAAAAATTTCTAAAAACATAACAAAATGACACAACATTTTCATAATGCCTTTATAATTTTGTTATATTTTATTTTAACTTGTAAAGAATTGATAGCTCAGCAATTTTAAAAATATTGTGACGACATCAAGATGTCTTAACATTTTTCACACAAAAAAATGTTACGTCCATGCCATTTTCACAACAAATCATAAGTAGTAAGTTATTACAAGTTGTTATTAGTGGGCAAAAAAGTAGTTTTGTTGGTAAGTTTAAATTAAAACTAATAACAATTTACCATATTTGATTTGTTATGAAAGTGTTGTGAAAATTATTGTAGATATTAGCACTTCTTATTCACAATACTTTTATTTTTAGTTGTAACTGGTTCTAGTTTGATATTTTATTATTTTATTTTGACCTATAATAAATTAACACCTCAACAATTGTGAAAATAATGTGCCAATTTGTGATGTTAATATTTTATTATAATGTGAAACAGCGTGAATTGGACAAACCAAAAATAATATAGCAAATATACTACAACTTTATGAATTCACAAAAAAAAAAAAAAAAAAAAAAAAGAAGCAACCAACGAAACAGTGAAAGTTGAACAAACGAAAACTACTATAGTGAAATTACTGTAACATTTCTATTCACTTTTTTTATATATAGAAATATACATTGCACTTACAATGTAAATTTATATTGTAAACACATAAAAATTAGCAAATGTTGTACACGTGCAAAATTTGTACAATTTTTTTTTTTGCAAATATATATAATATTTGCTACATTTTGTATGTATAAAATGTAAGCTTACATTACAAATAGAAAGTAAACATATAAAGATTCTTAAAAAAAAAATAACTCAAACCAAGTTGTTAAACTTGAAGAAATAAAAATAAATAAATAAATAAAGGGGAAAGATGCAACTCACTAGATTAAAAATACTATTCATAATATTATTTATGAGCTTATTAAATGTATATAATATTTGCTACTTTTTGTGTGTATACAATGTAAGCTTACATTACAAGTACAGAGTAAACATATAAAGATTCTTAAAAATAAATAATAATAAAATTAAAAAAAAAAAAAAAAAAAAAAAAAAGCTCGAACTAAGTTGGTGAACTTGAAGAGAAAAAAGGGGGGGGGGGGGGGGGGAAGGCAAGTCACTAAAAAAAAATATTGTTCATAATACTATTCATGAGCCTATTCACTCTTTTTATATATAGAAAAAAGAGCATAAATTAATAACTGGAAAAAAAGAAAAAAAAAATACATATTGAACAAACCAAAAGTACTTTAGTTTTTACACATTCACCCAACAAGTGTCACAACATTTTCACAAAATATTTATTTTCAGTTATGGTTGGTCACAGTTTCATATTTTATTATTTTATTTTGACTTATAAGAAATTGACACCTTAATAATCGTGAAAATATTGTGAAATTTGTTGTGTCAGTATAACAATATATATGCGGGTTCTTATAAATATTTAAAAGAAAAAAAAAAGTACAAACAGAAGACTGAAAAAAAAAAAAAGAAAAAAAAAGTTGTAGCTACAGTGCTACTTGAACAAACTAAAGTAGCACTATAGCAACTGTTCAAAACTTAAAAAAAAATTAAAAAAAAAAAAAAAAAAAAAGGAAGAAGAAGAAGAAGAAGACTCAATAAACCAAATGTGTACTGTGAGGGCATTGACGCTTTTTAAATAACTAATAGATATACTAGTCGTTATCTTGTGCAATGCACCAAATAGTTACAAATCAATTAACTTTTTATAAGATAAAACACTATATATATATATATATATATATATTGTAAGGATCATATTTGAGTTCCTAGCCCAAAGAGTGGATGGATTCGGGCCCAACAAGCCCAAAATAATGAATTTGTAGAGAGTGGGTTGAAAAACTGGTTTAAATTAATTTGAACAACAGATAAAATGAGCTCAGATGACAAAAATAAGAAGATAGATTGATTTCAACTAAAGAAAATTATCCTCGGCACGGTCCGAGGATACAAGTTTTTGTATATTTCTCTTAAGTTTGATTATAAATTTTTTTTCTGATTGCTACAGTGTTTCTCTCTAGATTTCTCGATCCTTCTCTCTCATTGCCTCCTTCTTTTTTTATACTAATTTCCCTTTTCATCTCTACCCTCCACGTGCAAACCAGATGGTTGGTGTTTGATACTTGTTCTATCAGCACATTCCTGAAGTCTTTAGGTAGTAGCTATAAGGCTCAAAACCACTGTTCAAGTATCACCTCCACATTAATGCGGCCAGAGAGTTAGCTGCAGAACATTTAATGCGGTGGTAACAGCTTTCTCCTTAGATATTTTAGGACTCCCCTTTGTCCTTTGTTATCACCTCCACATTAATGCGGCCAGAGAGTTAGCTGCAGAATATTTAATGCGGTAATAACAACTTTCTCCTTAGATATTTTAGGACTTTCCTTTGTCCTTTGTTTCTGCAATGCTTATCCGTGCCAACAGAACTTCCTGGAACATTCCCCCAGACGGCAAACCACCTCTACGGACCTTGACTTTGGTTAGTCGAGGAGGCATTCATCCTTAGCCCAACCTCCTAAGCTGTTATGATCAAAACTGACTTCTTCACTTACAAACATGGGCTCCCTTGACAATGTTTATCCCTCATCGGACGCCCTCTAGTCTTCGACTTGGGCCTTAGGCCCACTTAGATAATGGGCTCTTGGGCCCAATACCCCTACATATATATATATATATATATATATACACAGAGAGAGAGAGAGAGAGAGAGAGAGAGAGAGAGAGAAAGAGAAAGAGAGAGAGAGAGAAATAACCATATTATGTCATTTTTTATTAGATGAAACAAACAGTCAAATACACACTACTAATGTTTCTCCCATACTATTCATTTCCAGAAAAACAGTTAATAGATATTCACAACATGAGGGAAGACATGACAAACATACTTATTGCCTCCTAGACATCAAATTTCAAAATGAAACATACATGATCCACATTTTCATATGCATATTTTCAAATATCAAGATACTTTGATGTCAAACATGAATAAAAATATTTCTTTTAGCATTTACTCAATTTGTAGTTAGCATAGAAATCTCAACCATGTTGCCACAATGCATTAAAAAAAAAAAAACATTATTCATCATGTAAAACTTTAGTTTTTTTTTTTTAGAAGGATGTAAATCTTTAATTAAGTCCATATATTACCTTTAAGGGAGGCACATAATAGTTGCATATTTAACTTCATAGGATCTATTACTAAATATTTTACAATTTTAAGTACAATTTATATCAGTAGGAAACTATCTAGAAATTAAATTGAATTAACAAATTTTTTTTTTGAGAGAAAGAAAGTACCACTTATATTTTTGAATTGAGAAAAAAATAAATTTAAATTCTTGGTCAATCACATTGATCATCAATCAATTAATCATAACTTGATTTATGATCATATTTAACAATTGTTGATACCCATTTTCGTGACACATTTCATACAAGCTTGATTCATCTAAGCAAAGCGTGAAATTTTTTTTTTTTGTTGTGCTGGGAATGAAACAACCCTATACCAACATCTTTGATGTTTAACTTATCATTGTCCCAAAATTAGAAATCGAGTTAGCAAAGTATAGAGTTGTTGTTTGCGGCACAACATTTTTTTCTTCGTCAAAGGAGAATCGTATTCTGCCTTCCATACAACAAATTAAGGGACCCCATTTTTGGAATTCATCTTGGAGGAATATGGAGAGTACTAAGGGAGGAATAAATCCCACCAACAACTCTTGGTGATGGGATACCATTGGTTTGACGCAACCAAATTCGCTAAAAGTCATTGCACCTCCAAGTGCACTCCAACCTCATACTCACATATCTTATAAACCTTTAAGACATGAGTATTCCAAAGCATTCCACACTTGGGGGCATGATCTCATTGGACTTATCCATCCACCCTTGAATGGGTGCATTTGAGTCTTTGCCTCACTAAATAATTCACTAAGTGGGTGGAAGCAATTCCACTCAATAAAAGCAATGGCAATGGTTGTAGCCAACTCCACTAAGAAGCATATCATTCATCATTTCTACATCTCACACAAGATTATAAGTAATAACAATATCTCTCGCTCATACCAATTTTTGGAGGCAAGCCCTATAAAACATTAAGAAGTCGACGAACTATCATATTACCCAAGCACGGTGAGACCTCTACATGCGAAGGTGCAATGCCTTCAATAATGTAGGGAAAGCCAATGCTTTCTCCTAATGCAAAACCTTGCGAAGTGGCAAGAAAGCCAAAAAATTACTCTTACGACAAAACCTCTACATGCGAGGGTAAAAAAAAAAAAAAAAAAACTCTCAATAAGGTGGAGAAAGCCAAAGCCAGCGAAATGTTTTTTTATTATGGCAATACCCCTACTTGTGAAGGCACTAGCCCTTGACATGGTAGGAAAGCCAATACATCCTTAAAGGTAAAACCTATCGAATGATTAGGAAGCCAACAAGATATCACATTATTCATACGTGGTAAGACCCCTACTTGCGATGGTGCAACACTTTCAACAAGGTAGGGAAAGCCAACGTTCTCTTAAAGGCAAGCCTTATGAAGCGGTATGGAAATCAACACAATATCTTATAATTCAAGCATGGTGATCCATTACATGGTGGACATAATCATCCCTAAAAAGTTATTGGAAAATCAACGCAACTAATCACTATCTCATTGTCACATGGTAATTTGCTATACGTGAGGATAAAACCCTTTCTCAAGAAATTAGCAAGCCTACACATTGTATGTGAGAACACGATCGCCCTATGAAAGGTGACAAACAAATGCACCATGAACCGCAATGGGTGAAAACGCAGCCCATATGTGGGGGCTTCTTGAAACTAACAAAGTAGCAACCTAATACATGTTAAGAATAAGTCGACTACCAAGCGGCGAGCCAAGTTTCAATATATATGAGCTGCTGTTTGCAAAACCAAACCTACCCGTCAATATAGCACTGAAAAATAATGCATAGCCAGCGAGACGTGTGCTAGGCCAAAACCTGTTCGCAAAGGCATGACAACCAAGCAACATGTCTGCTACCTTGCCCTTGCAAATGAAAAATAAAATTCACAACATATCTAATCAAGTGTGAGTCATTCTCAAGAGACTAATTGTGTACAATCTATCAAAACTATGCAACTCAACTACAAGGTATGCATGGGCTTTTCAAGCAAGTTTTCCTCAACATATCAAAGCATTCATAACCATATAAGGACTATTTTCACAACAAAAACATACTCATAGCCTATTAGAGAAAAGTACAAAGTCATTCTCAAGGTACAAATTACAAGCCATATACATCCTCGAGGTACGAATCATTTTTTCATTTCAAAATACAAAATTTACATCCAAATGTCATATATGTTTGCTTTGTACAAAATGCAAATTGTGTCTACTAATCATGACAGTACAAACTCAAAGTGGCACCAATACAACTTGATAGGAGCTGTTCTATACATAAGTGGGCTGTCCACAAGGGTAAAATACAAGAGAAATTGTCTCCAAAGCAGTAGCCCATATTACACACTTCAACTAGGTCGAAATTTCAAAGCTTGGGGCTCAATACAAGACAATCGGATAAAAAAAGGGAAGCAAGAAAGGAGGTGAAGGGAAAAGTTGAAGTAATGTTGTAGTCCCCATCCAACGTCACCAGCTTTGGGACATTGGGTTGCAGTCATTCTCTTTTTTACTTCAAAGCCACAAGTGGGAGACAGACCAAAATGGTTCAAAGTTATTAATAGCTGTCATGGTACCATCTATTGCAGCTCTACGTTGCTGTCCACAGAGGCTTCAACCTCGGAAAATGATACATTGGCAATGAGATTGGCCTCGAAAATGAAAGTGCCAACGATGGCATTATGATTGTCTATGCCAAAGTCATCTTACAAGAGACCATGCTACAACACACTCAGGAACTCCTATTGGCATGACAAGAAAGGGTGGCAGTGGATTTTGACTTGTCACATCAAGTTTTGACTTGCCAAAGAAGTTGTGGCTTCGTTCTCAAACAAATAGAGCGGCTGTTTGTGTACCATTTTTAGTATGTCACAATGATATAACAAGAATAGTGGCTGCAACATTGCCAAAAGTGAAAGCATCTTGACACAATGTTTCATTGAACAACATCTCTTATAGCCACATATCGTTGAGGAGCATCTCATTTGATAATAAGTTACACTATCCATTCCTTTTGGTGCACACAACAACCATCTTACAAAGCGTCTTCTCATGCTACCATGGTCTATTTTGCCCTATCAAGGCCCAAGACACAAGGGTTATTATGGATTGACAATACCATGATAAAAAAGACGCACACCATATGGAATCACTAATCTCAGCTTCACCAACACTTTCCTCATCATCACAACAAGCATGAAGCAACAACAACTTGTGGCTCTACACTTTTATTTGCATTCGCCACAAGAACACAATTCTGGGGGCTGCTAGCACGTACAATAACTATGTCATACCCCTATAATACATCACCATGTAAATCTTCGCTCAATTCCATCTCAACTACGCTATCCCAAGGCAACCAGCAATATCACTCATCGCTCATGGTTGCAGATTCGTCAAAACTAATTTTGGCAAACATAATCTTGCATAATTAACCAGCAATCAAGCAAATCAAGAAAATTAAAGCATCCTCAATGTGGTACAATTTGCATTGAGGTTCAAGATAGCCTCTCATTCATCATCATCTTCTCCTATGGACCCAAATCAAATTTACAATGAAGTATGCTGCTTCTACTTCCATCACCAATGCCAACTCAATATTAGGTGTGGTCACGCTACAAATTGATTTCCATGCCCTGTGATTATTAGAATCTATGGGAGTCGGCTTCAATATGAAATTCGACTTCAAACATAACAATAGTTGAACTTCATGGGTCTCTATCTAGCCGTAGGTCTGTGATTTTCCAAAGAAGATCCATCCTACACAATCGATTGCACAATTTATTCAACACATCGCTAAATATAGCCAAGAGATCAACAAAAACAAAATTAGCTCACCAAGGAGGGTGTCACATCCAATTTATCAAGCTTATGCAAAGAATAGTTTCAATAACTTATTGCTGCATTTGATGCCATTCTCCTATGACAAAACCTTGATCCTTCTTGATGAAGTTCTTTTCTCTTCACCATTGGCACTGCTTCGCCAACATTAGTACCAAGACGTCCCATGGCCATGGGCGGCAATTTGTCGCAAACCTCCATTGACGTCATCCACGATCTCCTCATTCGCATTGCCTTCATTCGGCAATAGCAGTGGAGGATTAAAGGTAGGTGTTGCAAGACCTGACGAAGCTTGAAGGGTTTGAATGAAAGATTAAAAAACACACACACACACACACACAAACAAACAAACAAAAAGACTAGGAAGATCTTGAGAATTAGAAGTGATCTTTCTTTCTTGATGCCTTTACACAGTTCCTCTCTAAAGGAAGAAGCTTATAGGTCCTCTCTTGCCATGAAGCCCCAATCCTAAATCTCTCTTTTATTCCTTAGGAGTTGCGAAATGGAAGAGGTGTTATTATGTGCAAGATGGTGTGTAAGAGCACTAGCAATAGTGGTGCTAAATAGCTATATTGCTATTTTTAGCACCACTAATACTTAAAATACATGCTACAGCAATGGTGTTGTAAACTCTCTCCCCCACATTTTCTCGGCAATCAAGTAGAGCAAAATCCAAAGTTCCGAACAAATGAATTAAAAAGAAACAAAACCCAGATCTTTGTTTTACTTGCGGAATCCCTAGTCTTGACTCAATTTGACTCCTTTTGCTCAAAACAAAAATGAAAAGCACAACCACTACTCCACACAATACCCACCACAACACATTTGGAAATCACCTCCTCACTGGCCTCCGAAAATCCACAGGTCTCCGCTTCATACTCTTTAATTACAAGAAAATGATTTCCAAGAAAACTGTTTTCCTATAAAATTTAGATTAAAAAAAGAAAGGAAATGTTACGGCTTTTGGGTAATCTATTACAGATCAAAAGGTAGGAGTTTGAGATTTGTAACAGAAGTGGAATTTGGTTTTGAATTATTGGATTTTTTTTCTTAAAAAAAAAAAAAAATTGTTGGTGATTGAGAGTTATTGGTTTTAATTATTTTTTTTTATTAAAAAAAAATATTTGGCTGAGTTTCTAATGAGTTTTGTAAGGGTGAAAGGCTAGGGAGCCCATATCTATGTATATGTTGGGCCAGGGGCCCAATTCAAGGACGTTAAACACTTCCAGAGGGGTTTGTGCCAATAGGGGAAGAAATGGAATCCAATCAGAGCCACTCGGGGGAAAAAACGAGGAAAAATACCATGGCATTGAATGCTCTAAAGCTGACTAAACCATGTTTTTTTAGCTTTACAATTACTCCCAAAGACTTTAGGGAGGAGCTAATGGGGCAAGTATCAGAGTTATCAATCTAAATCTACACGTGGAATGTGGAAATAGAAGGAGGAGGATAGTATAAAATAGAGGAGAGACCATGATAGTGGGGGATCCAAAAAAATGGAAAAAGAAAGGACGACAGCAATATGGACTAGATTGGTAACCTAATCCGGAAGACATACAAGAACTGATCTCCTTAGACCGTGCCAAGGGCGACTTTCTTCAAATATAACTTGCCTGTTCTTACTTTATTGTCATTTGAATCTACCATAATAACTATCCAACTCATTAGAGCCTAGATTTCCAACTCACTTTCTACAAATTCATTGTTTTGGGGTTTTTTGGGCCTAGATCCATATATCTTTTGGGCTAGGGAACCAAATTGCGTACCTACAAGTTTGATTAGATTTTTAGATCATATATTTTCTCCGTGTGTGTTTGAATATCAGAGCTTGATTTCATTACTCTTCTTTTAACTAGTTTTTTTTTTTTTTTTTTTTTTTTTTTGCTGAGGCGTTTGGTTGGTGAGAAAATGTTGCAAAATGAAGGATGTATTATTTTATTGTAGTAGATATATTATTTTATTGTAATATTTATATTATTTTATTGTGTTGAAAAATAAAATAGATCCACTGCTGCTGGATATTTTGTAAAATGAGTAAGTAAAATAGATAAAATAGCTTTTTGTGGTGTCAAATAACTAAAAAAATAGCCCTATTGCTGTGTATGCTATAAGTGGAGGACAATGAAGTTTGAAAGAGAGAAGAATAAAGTGGCGTGTAAACTGATATATGTCTTGCAAAATGGAGAAGTGGCGTGATGTTATGGAGAGAAATCTTTATATATAAAAGCAGCAATGCCGCTACAGTGCTTCGGCATTGTTCATTCAGTGTATTTACACTGTTTATATCACTGTTCATCTACAGTGGAATTTGGTGAGGCGCTTTGTTTTTTTTTTTTTTTTTTTTGGCGAAAAACCACTTTTAGTCCCTACATTTTCATGCGATTCCCATTTTAGTCCTTATATTTTATTTTTCCCTCTTTTAGTCCCTATCCTGAAAAACGCTTCTCGTTTTAGCCCCTGCCGTTACATCAAAAACGGAGAAAGCTGATGTGGCAAACGGTAAGAATAAATAATAATAAATTAATGTCCACGTGGCCTAAATTAATAATAAAAAATATTTTTTGGCATTAAAAAATGCCATGTCAGCATCTAAATTAAAAAAAAAATTATTAATTTTAACTAAATAAAAAAAATTAAAAACTAAAATTTACATGAATTGAGATCTAAGTGTGTCTTGAACAAGAACACAAACCCAGATCTAAGAACACAAATCCAAAAATTAAAAATCTCAAAATCACCATTTTCTCAAACCCAGCAATATCATGAAATCCTAAAGCCTCATAGTATCAAATCAATCCAAAAATACAATACAACCAATCCAAACAAAAAAATCTCAAACTCAGAACAACCCATCAACCACCACGTTTGAAGCAAGCCACAAACCTAGGGACAATCACAGTGACCAAACCCACCAATAAATCACAAACCAAACCACAAATGAAGAACCAAGCCACGAAGCAAGCCACGCACCAAACCTAGATCGGAACCACCAACCATTGCCACCCTGACCCAAATTGGAACCACAACCCAACAAAAATTTACCCATGAAATCCACGAATTTAGAACAAACACCGTGGCCCACTCCCAAAAAACACAATCAACAAACCCCCCCCCCCCCCAAATCCAAGACCAGCGACAAAAGCCAAATGCGAAAGAGGGAGAGAGAGAACTCAACGCCGTCGTGCCGCTGCCTTGGATCTGATCTAGTCGGGCTGATGGGTTCATGATGGGCCGATGGTTTTCAGGTGGATGTGCTCTCTCACGTTTGACCGATGAGAGTTGTAGTGGAACGAGCTTTCCGTTAGAGAAGAGCTCGTTGGCGGGGAGCATGGCCACCGGATCTGGGTTTGCTTGAGGTAGGTTTGCTGGGTTTCTTTTTAAATGAGATGGGTTGTTCTGAGTTTGAGATTTTTTTGTTTGGATTGGTTGTGTTGTATTTTTGGATTGATTTGATACTATGAAGCTTTAGGGTTTGATGATATTGCTGGGTTTGAGAAAATAGTGATTTTGAGATTTTTAATTTTTGGATTTTAATTTTTGGGTTTGTGTTCTTAGTTTTGGGTTTATGTTCTTATTCAAGACACACATAGATCTCAATTCATGTAATTTTTAGTTTTAATTTTTTTTTAATTTTGTTAAAATTAATAAATTAATTTTTTTAATTTAGATGCTGATGTGACATTTTTTAATGCCAAAAAACATTTTTTATTATTAATTTAGGCCACGTGGACATTAATTTACTATTATTTATTCTTGCCGTTTCTCACGCCAGCTTTTTCCGTTTCTAATGTAACGGCAGGGACCAAAACGAGAAGCGTTTTTCAGGATAGGGACTAAAATGGTTATCGCCTAAAAATGTAGGGACTAAAAGTGGTTTTTTGCCCTTTTTTTTTTAAGTTCCGAATAGTAGCTACAGTCCCAGCCGGCACTGTAGCTATAGTAGTTACAGTTTTTTTTTTTCTTCTGTTTGTACTTTTTTTTTCTTGTATATATAGTTTTACTGACACAATATTTTCACAAATTATTGAGGTGTCAATTTATTATAAGTCAAAATAAAATAATAAAATATGAAACTGTGACCAACCACAACTGAAAATAAATGTTTTGTGAAAATGTTTTAACACTTGTTAGGTGAATGTGTAAAAATTATAGTACTTTTGGTTTGTTCAAGTGGCACTGTAGCTATAGAGTTTTTTTTTTTCTTCGGTTTTCTATTTGTACTTTTTTTAAAAAAAATATTTATAAGAACCCACATATATATTGTTATACTGACACAACAAATTTCACAATATTTTCATAATTATTAAGGTGCTAATTTCTTATAAGTCAAAATAAAATAAATAAAATATGAAACTGTGACCAACTACAACTGAAAATAAATGTTTTTTGAAAATATTGTGACACTTGTTGGGTGAATGTGTAAAAGTTACAGTACTTTTGGTTTGTTCAATATGTACTG
Source organism: Quercus robur (assembly GCF_932294415.1). Taxonomy (NCBI): domain Eukaryota; kingdom Viridiplantae; phylum Streptophyta; class Magnoliopsida; order Fagales; family Fagaceae; genus Quercus; species Quercus robur. The sequence continues at coordinate 16,914,248 of NC_065540.1, forward strand.
TTCATCACTTTTTCTTTTTCTTTTTTTCCAAGTCATCGATTTGTGCTCTTTTTTCCACAGTATTTTTGCACTGTTCATACGATGTTTTTCACTGTTCATCTACTGTTCCATTTTGGTTAGCCACCTTTTTTTTTTTTTTAATTTTTTTTTTTAGTCTTCGGTTTGTACTTTTTTTTTTCCTTTTATATATATCACTGTACATCCAATGTTTGTGCTGTACATCTATAGTGCCATTTTGTTGAGCCACTTTGTCTTCTTCTTCTTCTTTTTTTTTTTTTTTTTTTTTTTTTTTTTTTTTTTTTTTTTAGGTTTTGAACAGTAGTTACAGTACCAAGTTGGTTTACTCAAGTTGGTTTACTCAACTTTGTTAAGCCAAAATTCACTATTCCACATACAATTTTTTTGGGTTTCCTTTTTGTATATTTTTTTTCTTTACACACTATTTTAAGTAAAAACACATAGTTTTGCATACAAAAACAAAAACAAAAACTTAAGAAAAAACATTTTTCATCCTTTATGTTTGGGGTAGTTTACAATTCTTCCTTAAACTTTAAAATCATGCAATTTTGCCCTTAATATTTTGGAAAAGAGCAAATATATCATATTTTTATTCTCTCAATTAAATCCTAATGAAAGCTTATAATTCTTAAAATATTTTATTGTGTAATGTCTAAATTACTACTACTAAATTTTAACATCCTAAAATTTTTTTTTACGTATTTTGAGTTTTAAATGATAAAAATTCTCAAAAAGATAGAATGATGATATTCAATGACACAAGCCTTTTGTTACCTTTTTTTAAAAAAAAAAAATTCTTAGCAAAACTCAGTTGTTTATTGTTAAAAGATGATGATATTCGTTATCATTCTTAGAAGTTTTTAGAGAATAGATATATTGTTTTTAGCAAGTAGGTACTAAAAGAATATTATAGTTAAATAAATATTTATATGTTAAATAACTACCCTAACTTTGTGGTTGATCAAAATTCTTAAACGAATGAGATTAACTTTTTTCGACATAATTATCAAAATTCTTAAAATTAATATCTCTTTTGATTAATGTAAATCTCTATATACTTTAAAAATCAAATAATTCATATCTTTGTTTTATAATATAAATAAAATTTAGAATTGACCTTAATTACTACAGTTTTTTTTTTTCACGGCAAGCATGTGCCTTGCACGTGCTACCCTAACCCTAACTAGTAAAATAAAATAAAGGAAAACCCCACTTGGAAAGAAAAGTCGAAGGCCATAATATGACAAAGCGAAAGTGGCGTGGGCCTTTGCAAAGCTAAGGCATTCTCCACAATTGATATTAAGGAGTTTTATTCCTAAAAGTTGGCTACAGGAGGTTAAATTCCAGTAGTTGTTGGCGTGGCATACTATCACAAGACAAAGCGGCTAAAAAAAAAAAAAAAAAAAAAAAAACCTAATTTTTATTGAAAGACAAATGCTACTGGAATGCTAAGGAAATGAGCTAGAAGATTCAAAGGCCAATTATGTATTACAAACCAAAAGTGGTGTAAAGATTTAGGCTCTGTTTGAATATCACTTATTTTGTTAAAATTGAAAACTTATTTATGAAAATACTGTAAATAAAGGTAAAAATTAGTTGAAATAGTACAGTGGGGCCATGAATAGTACTAAAAAGTGCAGTGGAACCCATAAATAATAGAAAAAATAATTTGAATAGTAAAAAAATTTATAATTTTCATCCAAATCCAAACGCACACTTAAGCCACCTAGTCATCCAAGGAGAAAATGTTAAAATTTCTCACAGTAGCATGAAAGCCACTTAAGCCACCCCATGAAGAGAAATTTAGTTATATGAAGCAAGGACCGTTTTGGGTTAGGCCTATCACTTGGTTACCACTCGACTTTCTTGGACTTACGACCACAACATTTCAACAAATGGGCTTCTTTGACTCGTGATTTTTCTTACAAGTGGGTGCCATGACGCATTACATTTCTACAAATGGGCTTCATCGATCAGTACCTTCTCAACAAAAAATGAAGCGTTTGGATGGACTAATTCCCAAACTCGCAAAATTTTCAAGGAATGGGAAACATCAACTACTCAAACATATGCTGTAAGTGCCACACGTGTTTGGGGGGCCTAATGTTGATACTCATTTTTGTGACACATTTCATACAAGCCTGATTCAACTAAGCACGACTTCCTTATGGGCTCAATTCATGTATTATATTATATTTTATTCTTTTAAGCATAACCCAAGCTTATGCAACTTATGGGGGAAATTGAGGAAGTGTAGTTTGGAGGGTATGGGTCGGTTCCTTACGGACCTTTTGCATGAGCCCAGCCCATGTGTGCTACTAAGTGGGCAAGGAACACTTGTAGCACCTCTAGCTCATGGAGGAGGTCTTGTACCCAAAATTTTCATCCCAAAAGAGCTTTTATGCTCTAGCTGACTATGGTCCAAATTTTTTACTCTACCATTTTTTGCCAAAAACACATAGCTAACCCTAAGTGGCTGGTCTTGTCTGCTGCAACAACCAAATGCAGACTCCAAGGGCTTGCCATGTCTAGGAAACATCAGTCCATGAATTTAGGTCACTCCATTTCCCAAATTATGTAAAAAGCAAGCCAACTCTCTTACCTAATTAAAGCAAATCTGACCATAAACTCTTTGATTGAGACCTTGGGTTCAAAGCCTCTTCTATTGACCAAAAACTAGTCACTTAGTGCACCCCAAACTCAATACAAAAGACCCCAATCAGATTCAAAAGGGACCAAACCACGTTTTCCCCAAAGAGCTAAAACTTGAAAGCAAAAACCCACTAGGGTTGTCCACGGGTCGGTCCGGGTCGGGTTTGTGCCCAACCCGAAACCGACCCAATCAGATCGGGTGGAGAAATTCCAGACCCGCCGCCGACCGCGAAAAGCCACCGGTCGAGTCGGATCGGACTCGGGTGGGCGGCGGTCGGAGTTGATTTCGACCGAAATAAATTGTAACAAACACTGAAGAACCAAAATCAACAGAACAAAAATCAAACTTCAGTAGTTTGATTCCTGAAGAACAAAATCAACAGATCTACAAACTCAAAGAGAAGATCTACAAACCCAAAGAACAGATCCACAAATCCACAGATAACCGAACCTAAGAGATGAAATAGAAAGATTGAATCTGAGAGATGGAGGCGAAGACGAGCTGGGACGTTGCGGGCGAAGAGCACAGATCAACGACGAAAAGGCAGAGATCGACGATGGAGAGGCATATATCGACGACGACGATCGGCGAAGGGTAAACATCGGCAGTTGGATCGACGAAGGGTAAGAACTGAGAGTGAGAGGATGACTTTGGAAAGCAAGGACTGGAATGAGACTGGTTAACAAGCTTTAGACCTTTAAACCCATTGATATGGCAGTCAGGTCAGGTGGCTCGGGTATTGGAGGAAGAGACCCGCACCCGATCCGCCGGAATCGGTTTTGGAAAGTAAGGACCCGCCGCCGACTGCCGGAGGAGTCGGATCGGACGGCGAACGGTTCGGGTCCGGTCAGTTTGACCGGGTGGGTCGGATTTGCGGGTTGTTTGGACAGCCCTAAAACCCACTGAGTCAGGAAACATTCTCATAATTCTGAACCTTAGGGGTGGAAATATAGGTAAATGGGAACCTTCTCTCTCTTCCTCACAACTTCTCTCAATTTCCTCTTCTCGATGACTGTGGGTTGAAGTTTCAAACCTGTTATGTTTTTATGCTTTTTCTGCACTTTTGTTAAACCCATTCAACCAGCTAACATTCTCGCAATTCTGAAGCATAGGGGTGGAAATATGGGTACAGGGGAACCTTCCCTCTCTTCCTCACAACCTCTCTTAATTTCCTCTTCTCGCTGACTGTGGGTCGAAGTTTCAGACCTATTATGTTTTTATACTTTTTCTGCACTTTTGTTATTAGTATTTTAATTTTCTCTTGTCAAAGTACCATTAGTTTTTTGTTCGTTATACATTTGGAATTTTGGGCTTGATTCACCACAATAAATACTTCTAAAGAACCCAAGGGGAGATTTGGGCCTTTCTTGCATTTTTTGCCCTTGTTGCAAAAACGTCCCTGACAACAATAAAAGAGGAGTTACTAATAAATTATATATTTCACATTTTAAATCAAATTCAAATCTATAGAGGTGCAATTCATCCCTCTTAGTGGACTTTTTCTTCTAATGAAAACAGGAGGAAACTTTATGAACATGTTATATATTTTAGAATTTTTCACAAATTTCAAAAAAAATCTTACAAACCTCAAAGTTCATGAACATATTTTAACATAAAAAGAAAACAAAAGCTATCCTTATGTTATGGAAACTCGTTGATCACAAACCAAAGCAGTATACTCTCTCATTAAAAAGTCAATCTTTTATAATAATACATAAAAGAATTTCAAAACACCGTCCCCAAAAAAAGCCAATCTAATTAATGTAAGCCTTGAGAATAAAAAAATTTCGATACCCACTGTGCATCTACCTATAATTTGATTTTTATTTTTTCTTTAAAATTTATCTATCAACCTTACCTAATTTTGTAACTTCAAACGTAAAATATACAATTCAATATTTCCAAGTGATGATTCTCATTGGAAAAATCTAATAGTTATAAATCAAAACTTAAAATTCTTAAAAGTATGATGTCAAGAGCATAAAAAAACTTTGGATAAAGGTGTAATATATATGCCTTTTGATTTCTCAAGAATAATGCCATAAGAAACTGTAATGCATCCAAATGCTAATAATCACTATTACATACCTATCACAAACTGTTGTTACAGTCCAGAGTTTCTTTTCCATGAATTTGGTGAGATCATAGGAAAACGAACCAAATTTCTCATACATATATATTCACTTTATAATATAGAAAATAAATAAAAGAATTATATTAAAGATGAGAATTGGAGGAGAGGAAAAGAAACAACAAAACTAACCCTGCCCACTCCTCTTTTATTCAAACATGAACCATTAGAATTAATTAACCCCCACTTTATACCAGAAATACAACTTTTCGTGCAAATTGAAAAATAAGGACTCCTAAATAGAAAAGCTACTATCTTACCACAACACAATGACTCCAACTTGACCATCCGGTTATAAGAGATGAGAAGTTGCTACAACGATTTTACATTTAGGGTTTGTGGAGCATAATTTTTTTTTTTTTAATAAAAAAATCCATACATATTCCATGGTAGTTTTTGTATTTGTATGACTTTCACATCTTCAGGACTCTTGAGGTGAGAAAACAAAAGAGAGTAATAGATAGGGGCTGCGTGAAGAGAGGAGTAATTATGCGAAGGAAGACTGGAGTGGGAGAGGAGGTTTACTACGTGAGGATTGTTTGAAGTAAAAATAATTTAAATAAAATAGAGATGACGTGGAAAATTGTGGTGTGAGTAGCAAAAAGTCAACCAAAAGTCAGAGGCAGGAGTCCTAAATGTGAGTGAGATTAAGGAAGGAGTCCTAAACGTGCTCATGTATTATCGGGTTTAATCAGAATTTAGGTTTTGTATTATCGGGTTTTAGGAAAAAAAAATCAAAATTTTTTTTATTTAAATAATGCTAACGTGAAAATTTGTGGAGCTTAGTAAAAAAGTAGGAGGCTTCAGTTTATATAAATATATATATATATATATATATATTTTTTTTTTTACTACGCACAACATTCTTAAATAATGAGAGACAATTATCATTTTTTTGTTTTGAGAAACAAACACACACACACAGTGACCGTGACTTTTGAGTGGAGTTGTGTGTTTTTTTGTTAGAACTCATTTCCTTCTCCCTTGTGTATGTGTGTTTGTTTCTCAAATTTTATATATATATATATATATATATATATATATATTTTGTGTGGTAAAAAGTATTTTCCTCTCTATGTTTGGGATATTTCTTAATTCCTTTAATTATCTTTGAAACTAACCAATTTTTCCCTTTATGTTTATAAAATGAGCATATACTCAATCCATTATTTTTTTTATTATTTGATGTTAATAGTGTTAGGCATGTGCTGTAATAATTCCTCCCTCCCAGAAGATATTTAATTTAGGCTGCTTGCCTGCTTTGAAGAAAGACTTTGTCTCCTAACTAATATCTATATATATATATATATAAAAACCCTGGTCCTTAGGTTAAGTGAGTATGCAATCTTTTACTGGGTCACTAACCAGCATGGAAGAATGAGTGTGGTTGCCTTATTAGACCAGACAATAGAACCAAAAAATAAGAAACAACATGGGCTGCTCTTAAGTATTTTAATCTTTCTAGAACACATTAACAAATTTGGTTTATCTGTGTAGGCTTGGGGGAATCTGCATTGTATATAACTAATTAGACAGGCCAGTGTCCGTGTCCGTGTCCATTGAATCATCCAAAAGTTTATATTGTCTTTGATGCACGCAAAAAGTCCCCTTTTTTACGTATACCTTTTAACAAGGAGGACTAATTATTGGCTTTATGTTATATCATCAACACCATTATTGTTATTATTATTATTTTGATCTTTCTTAAATCTGTGGGACAAAATTTGCCTCATTGATTATATGTATCTCATCATGCATATATCTCTCATCATAATTCCCTATGTGCAACAGCTATGCCTATGGCCTATGGGACATCAAATATCACTTTTATTGTCAACGGGATTCGCTCAAAAATTTATTGTTTATTTATTGAAAGCTAATTAAAGTATGATTATATTTAGAAAATGTGAAATTTTAATATACTATACACAAGCAAATAAGTTAAAATTGAAATTGGTAACGATGATTGTTCACTAGGGTTTACATTATAGCATTTGTGCTCCCATTGATTGCTTTCCCAAACTGTAACCACCAGAACCGAAAAAGAAAACGAAGAAGAGAGAGAGAGAGAGAGAGAGAGGTTTTAAACTGGATTAATTTAAGCTTAGGAAAATCAATGCAGTATTCTGGTAGGCATGTTCATTGGAAATTTTGGCATATGATTACATCGTGTTAATTGGTTAATATCTCCTTTTAGATGATTAACATCAAGTTACATAATTAATTTCTTTTATAGTATATAGAAATATGGTGTACTAGTTTGAAAATCAATATGGGCTACTGTAGTGGATTGAATTATAGGAAAGAATCATCTAAATGAATCACTCATGGACATGGAGTATTCCAGTAATAAAACAATTGCTAAAGTCAAATGGAATTGCCGAGATCATCAAGCAAATAGCTGATATCATGTGGGACTTCCATCTATATGGGGATTGCTATCTATGAATATGCCAATATGGGGCTGCTATATCTTTACTTGTCATCTGTCAACTTCCCTTGCAAGTTCTGTATTTGAAAAGAAAGTACTATTAACATTAAATACTCCTAACGAGTAACACAAATCTTAATATTTTGCTTCCAAAACCAGCCAACTAATTAATGCTACAACCTTTTTCTTTACGTTTTATGGAACAGGTTGGATATACTACAGCCTATAGGTTTATTTATGGCGTAGTCTAGGCATATTGGCAAAAATGGCCCATTACCATCAATTTTCAAAATAATTTGCCCAGAAACACTGTTTCCAAACTATATAGCAATATACCACTTTTTTAGGTACTCGAGCTTGCCAAGCTCGAGTACCATGTTTTTTTAATCCACTATCGCCCCATATTCAAGGAGCCCAATAGTGGCGTTTTTAAGCCCTATAGTGACGTTTTCCGGCCAAAAAACGCCACTATAGGGCCCCTTAACCTGTTATGGGGACTTATAAAGAAATTTTGCAGGAAAACGCCGCTATAGGGCCCAAAAACGTCACTATAGGGCTTAAAAACGCCACTATAGGGCCACTTGAACCTGTTATGGGACTTATAAAAAAAATTTTGCAGGAAAACGCCGCTATAGGGCCCGAAAACGCCACTATAGGGCCCCTTGAACCTGTTATGGGAACTTATAAAAATTTTTTGCAGGAAAACGCCGCTATAGGGCCCGAAAACGTCACTATAGGGCTTAAAAACGCCACTATAGGCTCCTTGAATATGGGGCGATAGTGGATTAAAAAAACCAAGCTCGAGTACCTAAAAAAGTGGTATATTGCTATATAGTTTGGAAACAGTGTTTCTGGGCAGATTATTTTGAAAATTGATGGTAATGGGCCATTTTTGCCAGGCATATTCATATTTTAGTCATGGGGATATGTTTTTGTTACGTGAGAAACGCTAAGATGCTGTGTTGGGCTTTATATCCCAATATTTTAGAGATTGGGCTGCGGCAATGACAGACATCGTATAGCCCAATCCATATATATTTGTTGTACTAAAAGCCTGACCAAGGCCTGAAGTGGAGTGTCAGTTGTATACTCAGTACTCACACTTTTCTTTTTGAGTGATCAGTGCATTTTAGAAAGAAAAGTTTGGGCCTCAGTTGCCTTATCTTCTTTGTGCCCAGGTTTTTGTGGTCAACTTTTTAAAACCTTGTACGACCATAGTTTAATTAGTTTTCAACAAATAAGTGAATAACTTTCATCAAACTGCTACATCCAAACACAATCTTAGAGCAAAAACGGCATTTGATTATAAGTAAAAATTGGGGTGATTGGACTCTTAGATTTTTTTTTTTTTTTTTAATTTTTTTTATAGAGTTTCAAACCTATGATGTCCACATTTGATGATTCCAATAAATCATTAGATCAAGACACTAATCGGTTTTTAGTATAAGTAGTGATTAATCCCAAATCTCTTATTTAACTATCAGAGACTTTACCTACGTAAAAAAAAAAAATCAGAAACTTTGTCAATTGAGTTAAGTGAAACCCACTAATCCTAGACTTAACCCCGCAGAGAAACATAAGTAAACGTGGTTTTGTTATTGAGATTATTGTTGTTTTGATTACTTGCAACATGAATAAGCATTGTGTTAAAAATGTCACGGTTTAGAATATAAACATCATTTTGTAATTAAGGCCCTTTCTCTAGTTCTTATATGTAGACCAAAGGTTGCACTGAAAAACGACGTGGTTTGGGATAAGTCCAAAACAATGGATGAGCAAGCCCAATTCTAAAAATTCCAAGATTTTTGTCTGTAGCTATAATTTGGTTTTTATATCGACCATTCCTCTATTACTTTCCCTTCATATGCTGTTACAAGGTTTATTTTCCCATTTCTACAATATTTGGATTAACCCAGTAAAGCAAAAAATGAATAGATTTGATATATGCAATCTATGCATCTCATCCTCGGCACCATGTTGCTAAAATGCTAAATTTACCAATCAAATATAACAAAATGCTTATGCATTAGTGGAGGTAAAGCCAAATGTTTTGGCTTTTGAGCTACAGTTTACGGCTATCTTTGCATGTGCACTATAGCTCAGATGCTAAAATATATATATATATATATATATATATATTGTAAGGACTCAATTGTAACAACCCCAAACTGGTATTGGGTTCGTACGTTAAAGGCCCAAACAATAATATTTGTAGAGCATGGGTGTCCAAGAACTAGGTTAACTCTGAAAGAAAAACGATTAAACTACACGTTTATAGATAGATTATCACTGATATAACAATTAATTTTTCTTTGAAACAAGTTCAACTCTTTTGTTCTTAAGGCTTTCTTCTGAGTACTTTTTGTTTTTTTAATGTTCTGATCCCTTTCCTCAATACTTTTTTTCATGTTATATACTGCCATCTTCATATCATCTTCACCACACACGTGTAAGTTGGGTTCAGGGGATCTTTTTCTGTCCCATCTAACACCTTCTGGAACCTCCAACTAGCAGCTGTAAGGCTGCTTCATCACTGTTCAGGTATCACCTCCACATTAATGCGGCCAGAGAGTTGGTTGAGAGACAATTAATGCGGAGACAGCTGTTGTTATAGATATTTGTTTGCCTTCTCTTTCTTACCCTTGGTCCCATATCACACTTTTAGTGGTAACGTAGCTCCGAAGTACGTTTGTAACAAGGTGGCGTTTTGGTCGTCCTCGGACTCATATTGCCGAGAAGGATTTTGTCCTCTGACGAATACTGAACTCATCTTATGTGACATCTACTCTTCCTTTCGTTTGGTTACCCCTACAACCTGATATGGGCCTCCTCGGATAGCTTTACGTCCTTAGATGGGCCACAGGCCATATTAACTTGACTTTAATAATTTTAGTGATTAACCGGCCCCCACATATATATATATATATATATATTAAAAGATATATTATTTTATTATATTGGTGGTGGTGGTTGTTGTTGTTTATTGTAGTAGATATATTATTTTATTATGTTGTTTATATTATTTTATTATGTTGTTTATATTATTTTATTGTGTTGAATGCTAAAATAAAACCACTAATATTGGATGTTTTATAAAGTAGTAAAATAAATAAATTAATTTTTTGTGGTACCAAATTGCTATTTTTTTATATCACCAATGCTATGCTCTTATGTGCAATAAAGTGGCTTTTCTTGCTTAACTAGTTGGCATATATATATATATATTCTTTTTTTTTCAAAAATGTTTAAAGTTCAAAATTTCTCCACCCGAAATTAGTGAATTATCCAAAAAGAGAAAAGAGTACAATAAAGCGGCAAAAACTATTGAATAGCATCAAATTGATGTTTTGCCTTTCTTAATTATTAATTTGATGCAATAACCCATTGGAGTATCTAGATGTGGGACATGACCTAAACCTCATGGACAAAGAGTAAAATAGTTTAATTAAAGGCTAGGACACACTACTCTTGTTTTTTTCTTTTTAAATAACTAGTTAGGGCAGCATGTGTGTAAGGCACGTGTTTGCCGTGGGAAAAAAAAATACTGTAGTAATTAAGGTCAAATCTAGATTTTATTTGTATTATAAAACAAAGATATGAATCAATTGATTTTTATAGTATATAGAGATTTACATTAATCAAAAGAGACATCAATTTTAAGAATTTTGATAATTATGTCGAAAAATGTTAATCTCCTTTGTTTAAGAATTTTGATCAACCACAAAGTTAGGATAGTTATTTAACATATAAATATTTATTTAACTATAATAGTTTTTTAGTACCTACTTGCTAAAGACAATATATTTATTCTCTAAAAACTTCTAAGAATGATAACGAATATTATTATCTTCCAACAATAAATAACTGAGTTTTGCTAAGAAATTAAAAAAAAAAAAAAAAAAAAAAAAAAAAAAAAAAGATAACAAAAGGCTTGTGTCATTGAATATCATCATTCTATCTTTTTAAAAAAATTTATCATTTAAAACTCAAAATATGTAAAGAAAATTTTAGGATGTTAAAATTTAGTAGGAGTAATTTAGACATTACACAATAAAATATTTTAAGAATCATAAGCTTTTATTAGGGTTTAATTGAGAGAATAACAATATGACATATTTGCTCTCTTCCAAAATATTAAGGGAAAAATTACATAATTTTAAAGTTTAAGAAAGAATTGTAAACTACCCCAAACATAAAGGATGAAAAATGTTTTTTTTCCTAAGTTTTTGTTTTTATTTTTGCATGCAAAACTATGTGTTTTTACTTAAAATAGTGTGTAAAGAAAAATATATACAAAAAGTTAACTCAAAAAAATTGTATGTAGAATAGTGAATTTTGGCTCAACAAAGTTGATTAAACCAACAAAAAATTTTCTAAAAACACAATAGAATGACGCAACATTTTCATAATACTTTTATAATTTTGTTATATTTGATTTTAACTTGTAAAGAACTGATAGTTCAGCAGTTTTGAAAATATTACGACAACATCAAGATGTCTTAATATTTTTCACACAAAAAAATGTTATGTCCATGATATTTTCACAACAAATCATAAGTAGTAGGTTACTATAAATTGTTATTGGTGAGCAAAAAAATAGTTTCAATGGTAAGTTTAAATTAGAACCAATAACAATTTATCATATTTGATTTGTTATGAAAGTGTTGTGAAAATTATTGTGGACAAACTAAAAATAATATAGCAAATTGTGGGGCCAGAGAATTTGGCGACCTCGACCCACTTTGCGCTAGGCTCATGGCCCGCGCCGAGGAAATAAATGCTCGAGGACATATGATGAAAATCCAAGTGGCCTAGAGATGTTGCCAAGGACGATTCTGTCCTCGGCATTCCAGACTCCAGTAGGAAAGAATGGCACGCCCTTAAAGGCAGCCTCCTAGAGCGTTCCCTGAAGAAAGGATGAGTACAGTAGGACGCACACGAGGGTATGGTGTAGGGGCAGTTCAAGGAAAAGCTGTCACCTCCGCATTTAAAGCGCCCAACTAATGTCCTGGCCGCATTAATGATGAAAGGACCCCTGAACAGTGTGGCCTTGGTTGCCGCAACTCACAGAGGGTTTAGGAATGTGGTTGATGGGACGAGCACTCGAGTAATGGCCTGCACAATCAACAGATGGAGGGTCAAGATCGACTGGAAAGAAATATATAATGGGAGAGACCCCCCAAGAATGGGGGATCGCAAAAAAGGGGCAGGAAGAGAGAAAAAGGAGAAAACTGCAACAGTCTACATGGTCTTGAAAACGGCGATAACCTAGTACTGAAAGTGGAAGAAGCAGAATACCAAGCTCCTCGAATGAAACACCCGGGGACAACATTTCATGCTCGAACCCATTTTCTTATTGGTCCGTACGCACCTAACTATGTCTAGTGATTGTGGTTCAGACTAACACCTAGTTCTTAAGCCCACTCTCTAAAAATTCATTGTATTGGGCTAGTTGGGCCTGAGACCATTCCTTCAACAGAAGGAGCGCTCAAACCTACACCCTACACAAATATACTACAACTTTATGCATTCATCAAAAAAAAAAAAAAGCCAAAAAGTTAAACAAACCATAACTACTGTAGTGAAATTACTTTAACTTTTTTCATTCACTTTTTTTATATAATATATATATATACATTGCACTTACAATGTAAAATTATATTGTAAATACATAAAAATTGGTAAATGTTGTATACATTTGCAAAATTTGTTCATTTTTTTTTTTTTTTTGCAAATGTATATAATATTTGCTACTTTTTGTGTGTATACAATGTAAACTTACATTAAAAGTAGAAAGTAAACATATAAAGATCCTTTAAAAAAAAAAAAAAAAAAAAAAAAACAAGCTCAAACCAAGTTAGTGAACTTGAAAAAAAAAAAAGAGGAAAAAGGCAAGTCACTAAACCAAAAATACTGTTCATAACACTATTCATGAGCTTATTCGCTCTTTTTATATATAGGGAAAAAGAGTACAAAATCAATGACTGAGAAAAAATAAAAATACAAAATATAAAAAAGCGATGAATAGTACATATTAAACAAACCAAAAGTACTATAGTTTGTACATTCACCCAACAAGTGTCACAACATTTTCACAAAACATTTATTTTCAGTTATAGTTGGTCACAGTTTCATATTTTATTATTTTATTTTGATTTATAAAAAATTGACACCTCAATAATTGTGAAAATATTGTGATATTTGTTGTGTCAGTATAACAATATATATGCGGGTTCTTATAAATATTTAAAAGAAAAAAAAAGTACAAAGCGGAAGACTGAAGAAAAAAAATGTTGTAGCTACTGTAACTATAATGCCACTTGAACAAACCAAAAGTATTGTAACTTTTACGCATTCACCTGACAAGTCTCACAACATTTTCACAAAACATTTATTTTCAGTTATGGTTGGTCACAGTTTCATATTTTATTATTTTATTTTGACTTATAAGAAATTGATAAAAAATAATTGTGAAAATATTGTGAAATTTATTGTGTTAGTATAATAATATATATAAAAGAAAAAAAAAATTACAAACGGAAGACAAAAAATATATAACTCGGTAGCTACAGTGCCGCCTGGTACTGTAGCTACTATTGAAAAAAAAAAAAAAGCAAAGTGCCTCACCAAATTTTCACTATAGATGAACAGTGAAATACGTTGATGAACAGTACATAAATACTGTAATGCAGCGGCATAGTCGCTTTAAATAAAAACACTCTTTGGTGGAACAATATTTTTAAAAAAAAAACCCCACATAGCTGGTCATTCTATAAATGTTTCTAGCACCAACCCAAAATACCAAAATGAAATATCAAATCAAAGTGAATAATTTGGTGCCTAGCCATGTTAAAACTCACTCCTTTCCAGTTTCCACCATCGAACTCTCTCTCTCTCTCTCTCTCTCTCTGAAAATTATCGTAGTAGTACTCATATATTTCAAAGAAAAATATATCGTGAGAGGTTTTATTCAACTCTCACCTCACATTTGGTAGGTCCTGCACACTTGTGAAAGTGCTATATAAGATGGTCTCATATGCTTTCTGAAAAAAGAAAAAGATGGTCTTATATGATAATTTTTCATTTATCAAGGTGCCTAATTAAAATCATATCTCAATCCGAACCTAGCTTATATTCTTTTATTTTTTTATAACACAAGGCTATCTTATATTCGTTGGTTGGTGATCGAATGGCTAGAAATATTAATTGGAAAGGGAACATATTCCATGTTTGCTTGCTTTGGCTAGCGTGTCCTTCTTTAATGATGGAAGTGGTTGTTCTTGACCAACCATAACCAAAGCCTGTGTTGGTTGTATTGTATCATCATCATCATTATCTGTCAGTATTGCACTAATTTTATCTCAAGGCAAAGCATTCTTGAAGATGCTGAACACACACCATGCATAGTGATGACCTAACTCTCTTACGTATGTTGGAAAATTGTAAAATGGGAAACACTCATCGAGAAGTTAGGCTTAGGGGTTAGGACTGGGTGACAAACTTGGCAGAAATCTATTTAGCGTGTGTTCTTGTTGGGAGCCCATTTGAGTGGATTGCATCTTTTTCTTACCTGTATGGGGCCCATTTGTTATGTTATCTATCAGGAAGGCCCATCAATTTATGCCCTTCCATTTCTTTGCTAATTCTTTTATTGATATTGACATCAAATCTGGTATGAAATTGATATTGCTTTCAAGCTATGTATAGCAACGATGACACAATGTTTATATGAATTCTCCCTCTCCCAATGTGAATTTTGTTGAGCTACACGGAAGTTAGTTGTGTTTGATCCGAATTATAACCTAACTTAATATAAAAGTGTTAGTTTTTAATGAAAGATTTTTTTAGGGTTAGTTCATAGAGAAGAGGCTTGGGCCGATAGGTCCAAGCCATTTTGACCACCCCTTTTTTAGCAAATTGTGAATCCTTTGTGCAAGATACAAAATACGGTTGTTTCAAATTAGGGTTTGATGTGTTGTTTTTTGAGAGAAACAATAGTGCCACATCTTTTATTTTTTCTTGAAAATAGTGAAATTACTGCAATTTTGTGTACATAGTGTAGACAAATTGCTGAACCACGTAAATATTGTCTTGTGTAATTAATTTCTTTGACAAATATTTTTTTCTCTATTTTTGCATTTTAGAGATCTGAGAATTTTGTGAATATATTTAATAGATGAGATAATTATTACATCATATATGTGAGATATGAATATTAAATTAAGCATTTTGCTTATTTTATTATTAGGATTATATGGAGAATAGGCAAACTGTTCTATATGGTTGCGTGGCTTCCACATAAAAAGCCACCATTTTTCTTTCTTGCACTTCAATTAAGTTGTGGATATCTTCTGGTGGAGGCGTGAAAAAAACTATGGTTATTTTTTTTATAATCAGAATTGCAAGTATTACTTAAGGTTCACTAACAAACAAGTCTCACTGATTTAAGTCGTGGGATAAACCAAGTGATCATGATGAAGTCGTGATATAATGCTGCATAGAAATTTAAGAAGTAATCGTTATGAGTTTGATGTTTTAACAACCAATGGTTGATGAGTTAAAAGCAGAAATTCAAAGCTAGATTAAGTATATATGAAATTCTGCGAGACGAAGCTATATACGTGGAGTTATTATCTTATCCAATCAAGCAGAGATCAATGTCATATGAGCTTATCAGAAATTAAGCAAAAAGTCAACCCCTTATAATTACAAGAAAACAGATGGGCAAGAAAAATATAAGGGACAAAGATAACACAAAAAAAAAAAAAAAATGTTCAAATAATCGATCTGGCCTGAGAGAGACTAAGAAGGAATTCCAAAGAAATTCACAAAATAGACTCTGACTTTTTAATTTCTCTATATTAAATCTTATATTATAAACCATAATTGTCTAAACATTTTGTCTATATTTGCTAAAAAAGTAATAAAGGAACATCCTATCTTGGGAAATTTTAATCAATGTCTATTACACCATCTAAAAGATACTTTATTATTAAAATATTCTACTAATTCTGCAGTTTGAACACTTTCTCTCTAAACTCCTAAACACTCTAAACATTCCACCCATATTTGTTAAAAAGGTAATAAAGAAACAACCTATTTTGTTGTAGGGAAATTTTAATTAGTGCCTATTATACACCTAAAAGATACTTTATTATTAAAATATTCTACTAATTCCGCAATTTAAACCCTTTCTTCCTAAACTCCTAAACACTATAAGCATGAGAGTTGTGAATTAAGTGCGACGGTTTTCTTTTCCACATTAGTGGAAGAGCATAACTCAATAAAGAGATAAGATATAATAGTAAACAGAAAGGCAAATTGCATTGTTAATTTGGCAATAGAGGAGAAGCTCTAGACAGTTATTATTAAAGGTGATGCAATCAATGTAACAGATCCTATAAGCTGCTCTTTGGTTCTTCCCCATTGGTCTATTTCTGATATTGCTTTTTTGTCAAAATCAATTTAGATGATTCTTTCCTATAATTTAATGTAACAGTTCTAAATATTTAGTCAAAGAAAAAAAAATACGGTTTTGTTAATGGGTATTTTTAAGAAAATTATTAATAATCTATTTTAGAAAAGTTTTAACTCAACATTTCATAGGAAATATAAAAAACTGCCAAAACAATTAACTGCCTTTTCTTTTCTCATAAAAATTTCTAAAAATATTTTGTAATCCAATGCCCTGAGTGCATCTAGCAACTTTTTGTAAAAAGAGAGGCGAATCTCAAGTTCACATTATTTATTATCACTTTATGTCTGTACTGCATGAAAAATGCAATTCCATATACTACATTATTTGTGAGACAGCAATGATCATCCATTTGTTGCTCATAAACGCGTATTGTAATGGTAAAGCTCAGGCAAGCACCAAGCCGTTATTGATGATTTAGTTGTACAAGTAAAGCAACTGTGCATGATCAAGCATGGAGTGTATATAAGAAATAGAAATAACTAAAAGCAAAGAACAAGCAACTTTTTTCCTTTTAAGAAAGTCTTGACTGTTTTGACAACAACCTTTTCCTAATTAATCTGTATTACTAATCATTTTCCCTCTCAAAACAGTAACTTTAACAAGTCGTATTTCAAGCTGTTAAGTGCATATGAGTATGACCATTTAGATAGTGTTTAAACATATGTTTTCAGTTTTTAAACAACATTACACGTATTTTCATACTATTTCACTCACACATATTTTTTAAAAATATAAATAACGTTACTAGAATAATGTTACTAAAACAGCACCTTATTTTCTCAGTTTCATAGAAGCTTGTTCAAGTTTAACAACTCAACCATTATAGTTTTCAACAGGACCCAGCAATTTCTGGAAAATTCATTACAGATTAAATTAAACAAACTATTACAGAATCCCCTAAACCAATTATTATCATCATCATCATTCATTATAAAAATCCCACATTTTTTTTTAATGTTTTATACAGCCCAAAAGGCGACTTTAAAAAAGGGTAAAGAAAAAGATAAAGATAAAAAAAATGCAACTTTCTAATACTACTTTAGCTGGATATGCACAAAAAAGAGAATGCAACGGCGCATAATGCATGAATTTTTAATTGGCATGCGGATGAGTATGACGACCAGAAACCAATTCTACAACAACTCTCTACCTGCTGTTTAACCTTGAATATTAGTATGATTCTCCTTTTTATTTTTCTATTTTTAATTTTTTGACACAACTTGTAGCTTTGCAATTGCATACCAGTTCATATACAATTTATATTATACAATAATTTACAGTAAAATAAGCAAAGATAATATTTTCCGCAACAAACCAAACAATCAGTATATATTAATAAAGATGATGTTAATGATAACCCTATTAAAAATTATATTATTTTAATCGTAACAAACAATATTAAGTATTATCTTAAGACCCGAGGAATGGTCAATTACTCAAAAAGCTCCGATGATTCTTAAAATAATTGACATAGTGAACATTGAACCAACCAATACACAAACCAATTTAAAAAACCCATAAATAAAATTGGACATAATCCAAATACTCGTCTTTAAATTTTCTAATACTAATCACCTGCCGGCGCTTGACATGGCAAAAATCTTGAATTTCCCAAAGCAAAACACAACTTGATCTAGTAAACGGCCTGACCCATCCAAGCCGAACTCAAATACCCAAAAAACAACAACTATAAAAAAAACCAGTCAAATACCAACAAACTTGGCTGACCCATCCCCACATTTAATTCATAGCTTTCCTTTCCTTTTCCATAAAAAACAAACAAAGCCTCCCAAACTTCCCAAACTCTTAAAACTCTCAAATTTCTTTGATTTCTCTCACACACACAAAAAGTACACTTCTCAATTCTCAATTCTCAGGTAATTAATTTCCCGTAATTCATTTTCCATGGCGATATCTCCGGAAATTTTCCCGCCAAGAAAGCGCCGACCATCGGCGGGATCATTCATATCTCCGAAACTTTCCGACAAGAACCTCGTCCAATCTCTCCACCTATTATCCCAAGAAATCTCAACCTTAAAACCACTCCAGTTCCTTCATAAGCGGAACTCGCTTTCCCTCATTCGAAAATCGAAGCTCCTCCAAATCCTCTTCGAGGAGCTACTTCGATTTCCGGTCCTGGCTCTCTCTCCCTCGGCCACGCTCTGCTTCGAAGAACTACACGTCGTTTTGCAGCGAGTCAAAACGCTCGTCGAAGACTGCTCCAACTGTAGCAAGATGTGGTTGCTGTCGCAAACCCAAACCGTTTCCAACAATTTCCACGAACTCACCGTGGAGTTATCAACGTTGTTGGATATTTTCCCGATGAAAGAGCTCGATTTGAACGACGACATCGAGGAGCTCGTCGTTTTGATCAGAAAACAGTGCTCCAACAATAAGCCTTACGTGGATCCCAGAGACGACGAGGTTAAACGCGCCGTTTTGGGTTTGCTCGACTCGATCAAGAGCGAGATCGTTCCGGAACAGTCTAAGCTCGCCGAGATTTTCTCCAAGTTGGGGCTTCGTGACGCTTCGAGTTGCAGAGAAGAAATTGAAAATCTCGAAGAAGAGGTTCAGAGTCAGAACCAAAGCGACGAGAAATCGAAATCGGAGGCGATTTCATTGATCGGTCTCGTTCGCTACGCTAAATGTGTGCTGTTTGGAGCTTCGACTCCGGATCCGGATACTCCACGCCGGAAACCGCCGCCTGAGGCGGTGATTCCGCCGGATTTTCGTTGTCCGATTAGTCTAGATCTGATGCGAGACCCTGTAGTCGTGGCAACAGGACAGACGTACGATCGGGACTCTATCAAACTTTGGATTGACTCAGGACACGCCACGTGTCCAAAGACAGGTCAGACCCTGGCCCACACTGAGCTTGTACCTAACTTGGGTTTGAAAAATCTGATTGCTATGTGGTGCCGAGAGAAGAAGATTCCATTTGAAGCAAAGGGGAGTCAAGTAAAAGTCAACGGCATTAGAACTAACAAAACGGCATTGGAAGCTGTAAGAATGACAGTGTCGTTTTTGGTTAACAAGTTGTCCGCTTTGGAGTCGATGGAGGCTGCAACCGGTGTCGTTTATGAGCTTCGTGTATTAGCCAAGACTGATCATGATAGCCGATCTGCTATTGCTGAAGCCGAGGCTATTCCTTTGTTGGTACGGTATCTAGCTTCGGATGTTGGATTGAAACATTCGAACCTACAAGTTAATGCTGTGACAACGTTGCTTAACCTATCAATTTTGGAGGAAAACAAGACGAGGATTATGGAAACTGATGGAGCTTTGAATGGCATTATTGAGGTTTTACGTTCGGGTGCCACATGGGAGGCTAGGGGGAATGCAGCAGCTACGATATTTTCACTCACAGGTGTACACGCACATAGGAAGAAACTTGGGAGAAAGGCACGTGTCATTAAGGGATTGATGGAGTTGGCGAAAGAGGGGCCCACCAGTTCAAGGAGGGATGCATTGGCGGCAATTTTGAACTTGGCGGGTGAAAGGGAGATAATTGGGAAGTTAATTGAAGGAGGGGTTGTACAAATGAGTATTGAGTTGATGGATAGGTTACCCGAAGAGGCAGTGACTATACTCGAGTCGGTGGTGAAAAGGGGTGGATTTATTGCAATTGCTGCTGCTTATAGTGCGGTGAAAAAATTGGGTATGGTATTGAGAGATGGATCAGAAAGAGTTCAAGAGAGTGCAGCAGCTACTCTTGTTACCATTTGTCGAAAAGGGGGTTTGGAATTGGTGACAGAGCTTGCTTCTTTGCCCGGGATTGAGAGAACCATATGGGAATTAATGGCAACTGGAACAATGAGGTCCAGAAGGAAAGCCTCTACACTCTTGAGGATCCTCCGGAGATGGAGTGCTGGTTTGGATGTGGATGTAATGGATGGTCATACCACAACCGTGACTTCATCAAGAATAGCAGTACCTAGTTAACATTTGTTGTGAGTTTTTTTTTCTTCATAAATGTAAAATCTTGTTAAAAGTTTGTTTATTTGTTTATTTTTATCTTTTAAAATTTGTTATATGACTTCACAATACAAATTCTTTGAAGTGTGTAATTTTCTTTTAGCAATCATATATTGTATCCCAAAAAAAAAAAAAAAAAAAAAAAAAAACTTCGTCTTATTAATTATCAGTTCTTGATTCCCTCCTAAGGCTTTAAGTCTTTAACGAAAAATTGCACAACGTTTTTTTCAAAGTTAGTCACAAATTATGTAGACTGAGAGGTTCTGAAGCAAAAGCCTAATCTAATTCTTTATTTTGGAATGAAGTTCAAATGGGTTGACAATGTAGAACTAACATCACACAAGTGACACAACAATGTCATTGCCTAAACCAAAAAAAAAAAAAAATTTAAATTAAATATTCTTTCAAAGTAATGACCAATTGCTATTCTACTTTGCAATGACCCTAATTAAAATTGTGAGTTTATAACCGTAAAATTGTTCTTTATGAAATATTTTAAACGAGCACCTCAAATTTGATTGTTGACATTTTGCTATGCTTATTATAATTGATTATATTTTTTAATAATTAATGGTAGGCATTAAATTCCAAGTTCCCAACTCTCTCTTCTCTGTTTATACTTTATATGCACGGACACCCATTGGCAAATAGTTCTTTTTACGCGTCTATATATTATAATAATTAACCTCTTTTATTTTAATATATTTGGTCAATATTTGAGCAAGAGTGCCGAGTAAAAAATTCAACGGCATATGCTGCATGTAACTGCGTGATTCACATTACATATATGCGTAATACATGTGTATGTCCAAAAAGTTAGAAAATCTGATATAAAAGCAAAGTTATAATGTCAAGGTCAAAACTTGTATATAAAGTTCAAACGTGTGCTAGCCTCTACCCAGAAGCTTCAAAAACCAGTCCCTACACGGCTACGGTACACCATCAACACTCTTCCAAATACAAAAAAGGTAGTAAAGTTGTGTGGAGGAAAAGTGTCTTTGCATTTGCAACTTGCAAGTGATGTGATTTTTAGTTGACTTCTAGAACCAGACATGAACTCCGCTTTCATCAAAAAAGAAAAAAGAAAAAAAAAAAGACATGAACTTCGCTTTCCACAAAGCAAAACTTTGAATTTTCATCTGAATAGTAGGTGAAAGTATACAGAGGGCGTCTGGGCTGGGCATTTTGTGCGTCTGCGTTTGATCAGTTCACGTTTTTTTTTTTTTTGCCGCATTTGTTGACTGTTGGGAGACAAATTTTACTGTTATGAACAGTAAATTCATTGTTCACGTACTATGCTGACACTATTTACGTATTAAAAAATATTAAAAATGGGTTCCATAGTACTATTTATACATTTAAAAATTATTTTGCTACAGTGTTTTCAGTTTTCAGTTTCAGCAACAATAAGCTCAATCCAAACAGACCCTATAGTGTTTTTGAAATACCAGCTGAGCCTCAGATTTGGTGTTTCTTATCCAATAGATAATTGACATCTGTAAAAAAAAACCACATCAGTTTACTCCACAAACCCAAATAAAAAGACAATCTTGCTCCTGAAAAATTTTCAAACCCCGCCCACTGTTATTCTCTGTCCCTCCTCCTCTCTCTTTCAAATTCAATTCACAAAATGAAACCCTGATATTTTTTGAACCCCTGCCGCTTTTACTCCCTCACTCTCTCCTTTGTCCCTTTCAAATCTAATTCCAGAAATCAAACATTACTCTCTCTTTCATACCCAAACTCCCTTCCATTAACAATTGCCTCTTCCATTTTCTTGTTGCCACAATGCTCTTCCCCCACCTACGGCGCAAGTTCTCACAGTCACTGCCAAGCATCACCGGTCCAACGAGACCAGCCTTTTATATCCTCTGAAAATCACCTTTACTCTTTTTCTAGCATCATCGTCGGTTTGGAGAACCTGGGCCATTTTCTCACTCACCGATTCCAACGCCCAACGACCCAAAAGGGTAATTTTCCCATTCTATCTGTTTCTTTTCAGTACATTTTCACATCTTCTTTTTCATTTTCTTCTTGTTTTTTTGCAACTACAGATGGGTTTTTCACTTATCACAATTAAAAAAAAAAAAGGAACATTTTAGTGTGGAAAGGAGATAGATAGGAATACTAGAACCTGAAACATGTTATATATTTGATATCTTGAACAAGATATTTATTTCTGATATATATCCCCAACTTTTATGAAACAAACATTAGGATATTGAAACTGATCTGTATCTCTTTGAATTTAGCATTGTTGCTTTAATTATTCCCAAATTTAGTGGATGAAAATTTGTTCTCTTTCTTTGAATTTGTTTTTGATATCATCAGAGTTATTGGAAATTTGTAGCAGCTATGCTTGTTCTCTATATTAGATATGAATGAGCTGCCCTGTTCTCTCCCTAATGAAGCTTGTGTCTTAATTTCATTTGGCGATGTGGAGTCAGTGTCATAGGTCCCCCAAATTGTTTTGATCAAGATATGGGCAATCCAATAGTTTGGCAAGTTTGTTCTTTTGTTCTTCCCTAATAGGCTTCATTCATGACAAAATGAAAAACTTATTTGAAATGGCCAAGTTGTAAGTTTCTGATGTACATTAGTTAGCCATATAGGTTGATTAAGTGTATTAAATACTGTATGAATTGTTAGTTATCATGCACCTAAATGAGAAGTTTTAGTTTTAAAGGTAGATGACTTACCTTGCAGTTGTCATCCTAGATGATAAATATTATTATGTTATCTTGTGTTCATGCTAACAATACCTTTTTGTGTCATAATGTTTTTAGCATTTGTAAAAGGCATGATGATAAAAAATCAGCTACAACAGGTGCAACATCAGCTGCCACACCAGAGTAGCTCAGGCTACAACATATTGCAGCAGCTAGTGCACCAGAGCAGCACACATAAGCACCAGAGTAGGCAAGGCAATCAAACAGTGCAAGAGCAGATGATATGCAGATTGAAGGATTGGATGAGCATCAAGGGATTGTGTCTTGTGTTACAAAATTGAAGAAGCTCAAGAATAGTATAAATCTTTCGAAACGGCAGAGCAGAAGTGTAGCTTAGTTGTAATTGTACAGTAAACGATATGTAGTTTGTATATAAGTATAGTTAGCTTAGTAAGTCAAGCACGTGTAAGAGTGTTATGGTTGTTAGTCCCTGTTCACGTGTAGCAATCTGTTAAGTTAGTTACAGAGTTGATCTGGTTCTTTTGGTGTATATATGTACAGATTTGATTCAATGAATAAGATGAGCAAATCATTTTCATCAAAACAAATTTTCTCATAGCATTAAAGGTGAATGTTAGTTATGGATGGTGTGGCCAACTTGTTCAGCTACTTTCATTTCCATTTTACCAATGTTATAAGCTTGAACTTATATTAATAAGTTGGACTTGTTCAGCAACTTCCATTCCATTATACCAATGTTAAAAGAGTGGGTTCATATCAATAAGTAAAGAAAAGTTCACATACATTTGAGATCATTGTAAACTTCAATGGTTATTATCTATCTAAGAATATCATACATAAAAATGAGAGTTTGAACTTGACGTTTCAAGCAAATAGCATGACTACCTAATTGGGCAGCCCACTGGATAGCAGCAGCTTCAGCAATGAGAGGAGAGCCAAGATGACACAGCTATTTGCAAATTGTCCAAATAGGAGGACATGTAAAAATATTCATCCATAATTGCCTTATTCAAAGATGAACTTATAGAAATGAACTTTACCATCACATTTAAAAATATTCATCCATTTCATATAGAATCTGTGTTAAACTAGAAGCTACTCAAAATGCAAATATAGAATATAACATGTTTTTGTAGCTTCATTAATTACAAAAGGTATTCAAAAGAGTTTTACAAAAGGTATCAACTATCCAAATTGTTAGATATCCCATCTAAAAAGCAGCTGACTGTGCAGTTTGTTATTCAAAAAACTATATAAAAAAGTTCTCCATTATATTCAGAATTTTATGCATATGACCATGTAGTTTCCTATTCAAAAAGCTGTCCAAAAGTTCTCCATTATATTCAGAATCTTGTGCATATGACTGTGCAGTTTGCTAATCAAAAACTGTCCAAAAAAGTTTTCCAATATATTCAGAATCTTGTGGTTGAGTCCTGGGAAAAAAAAAAAGTGCATGTTAAAAGGCATTTTTTTTCTTCCTAATGTAAAAAGTTTAAGAAACAGAACATGTTAAAAGGCTTTTTTTTTTCTTTCTAATGTAAAAAGTTTAAAGTGACATAATGTACTTGGCTAAAGGGTGATATTAAATTATTTTCTTGAAGCATTCTTGTATGACTAAACATGGGATTGAACAACTCTGGGGGAAAGGATGATGATTGAACACCTCCTAAGAGAAAGAGGAAATAGTAGCATATGGTTAAACTTAACAAGCAAAGATAAGAAAAAAAATGATTAAAATAGTAGTTTTGGACATACCATGTATCATAGAACTAACTTGTGGAGCTTGTGAACTAGTTGCATCTTTTCCACTTCTTCTCATCTTTTCTACTTGAATTTCTTGATTCATTCTTGTAGAGCTAAACATGGGATAAACAATAGACATCTCCGGGGGAATGAATGATGATTGAACATCTCCTAAGAAAAAAAGGATACAATAACAAATGGTTAAACTTAATAAGCAAAGCTAAGAACAAAATGGTTAAAATAGTAGTTTTGAACATACAATGTATCATAGAACTAGCTTGTGGAGCTTGGGAACTAGTTGCATCTTTCACGCTTCTTCTCATCTTTTTCACTTGAATTTCTTGAAGCATAGAAGTAGATTGTGGAGCTTGTGAAGTTGAAGCATCTTTCACCTTTTTTCTTTTCTTTTTCTCCAATTGACATTTTATTCTAGCATTGGTTATCCCTTTCTTTCTCACATGTGGTGGATCAAGGATTGGTTTCTCCCCATCTAAGTTTCGTTGCACCTCATCATGTGCAAGATCTTGAGGACATCCTTTACCAACATCTTCCACCCAATTTGTAGCCATCATATACTTTTCAAACTCACGTGATAGCTCTCTTAGATTATCCATAATAAATTTTGTCCCACCATCGGTCAGTGAAGCCTTATCAAACATATTATATCCAAAATGAGTTAACATGCTCATACGCAATGTACGACTTGATTTCTTTTTTGGTTGAGAAAAATCATCATAACAACACAATCTCTTTTTTGCATCTTTTGTCCATCTAATTGATATATATGTATTGGGTATTTTGTTCACATTGTTAATAAGAAACACCCTTAAAGCATGGAAACACAACAAGCCCAAAGTCTCAAATAACTTGCAATCAAAGCAATTGGTCAATTCAGACAGATTAAAATGCACAATATATACCCTACTACTCATCTCATTATGTAGTGAATATGTGAAGTTATTCTCATGCTGGTTAGTTTCAATACAACTCAATCCCCCACCTGAATTGAACTCTTCTTCAAACATTTTAAACAAAGAAATAGTATAAACTTTAGCAGCATGACTTAAGATACCTCCATACCTCATTACTTTTGAAGGTATGTCATTCTTACAACGAAAATCTTCATTTATTTCATTTTGGCGCACTTCTACCACTTTTTCCTCAAAAAATTCAACAACTTGGATAAGTGTCATGGATGTTTTCAGGATTTGATGAAATACATTATTTGTACTCTCACTCTGTTGGGTAGACTTCATCTTTGCATAAAAGAAATCCACATTGAAGGCTGGACACCACTTTTCTCGGATTTGGTATAACCTTTTAAGCCATGCATGATCCTTTAAATTATGCTTCTCAATCATGCCAATCCAAGTTGACTCAAACTCCATTTCAGTTAAACATCCATTTAAGCACTTATTAAATCTTTGATGGAAATCTGGATTACCATAGAGTCCTGGAAGGTTTTGTTGGGCATTTTTACTAATATGCCATGAACAAAGTCTATGACGAGATTTAGAGAAAACTGCCTTAATAGCATTTTCCATTGCTTGGTCTTGATCTATAAAAATAGATTTTGGTTGTCGACCTCCCATTGTTGTCAAAAAGTCTCAAACAACCAAATAAATGAAGCAGTGGTTTCATCTGTTAGAATGGCACAGCCAAATAAAACATTGTTCGAATGATGGTTGATCCCCACAAATGGTGCACATATTAAGTTATACTTATTGGTTCGAAAAGTGGTGTAAAAAACAATGACAGTTTTTAGACCCCTTAAACAATTGATTAAACCTAGGTAATTAGCCAAGTTGTTACTTAGTCCAATTAAACAAGCCTAGGTTATCACAATAATAAAGATCAAATCATGCAAAGCAGCGGAAAATAAATAACACAAGATATAATCACCCAGGAAACCAAACCGGTAAAAACCTGGGGAGGATTTGACCTAGCTATCCTCAAGGTAAACCTGAATCCACTATCTTGAAAGAATCGAAGTTCATACAAAAGGACTTACAAGCACCCCCGCTCGACTTCCTAATGCTACCAACCAGTAGAACTTACTGACACGACCACGTGCAAACTCCGAATCCACAGACTTCTTCTTTCTTGGATTCCCACCAGCTACAAGCACCCTCGCTTGTGTATTCTTTAAGCTTTAATGGCAGCAACTGAATTGATCATCAAGGTGTAGAAAATATCTCCTCCTTGAAAACCCTAAGTTTGTGTAAAGGAAAGCTCCTCTAGATCTCACAAGAGATTTACACAAACCGCAATATGAGCAACACTAAAACATGGCTAGGGTTTGCCTTTTATACTTAGGACAAATAAGAAACCCTAAAAACGTTTTAAAACAACTAAGGCTGAGTTGGACGAATCTGCAGAAAAACATTCTGCCCGAGCTTCGATCGGTCGAGCCTAAGCTTCGATTGATCGAGCCAGGCCGAAAGCCACAGTGCTTCTTGCTTTAAACTCGATTCCAACTTTATATTGACATACAACTTTGAGCTAGCTTTAAACACTTCTAAACACATTGTTTTGATCATGGTTTGCTAACAATACAAATTAGAGTTCTAAATACATAAAATCCTAAACTTTAGAACCTAACAAACAACAACAGCTAGGATATGAATCCCAATAGAACAGAAGCATCACATCCTTGTACCAGTGCCAAATTGAAAGAGATGTGAATCAGTTTCAATACCATGTTTCTTCAACTCTTTGTTTCACAAAAGCTAGGATATACATAAAAAATAAACTTCCTATTTAGGCTATCACATATACAACATGTTTTAGTTTCGTATTCCCATTTATCTCATTTTCACCCTCTAATGTGTCTTTGCTTCTTCTTTTTTCTTCTTTTTTTAATTTTATTTTGGTGATAAGTAAGCAAAAAAAAAAAAAAAAAAAAACCATCTATATTTGCAAATAAATTAATAAAAAGAAACTAAAAAAACTTTCTCCTTTCCACACTCAAATGTGCCTCTGCCTTTCTTTTTTGGGTGATAACTAATAAGTGAAAAAAACCATTCCGTAGTTGCGAACAAATAAAACTAAAATGAAAAAGAAGATGTGAATAGGTATGAAAGGAAGCAGATGAAAAGAAATATTACCCCTTTGGGGCGGATTCTCAAAATCAACGGTGGACCTGCGATGCAGTGGTTGTGATGCTAGATTTGGGGTTTTCAAAGGATTCAACTTACAGTCTCGTAGGACCTGTGATGCTCGGCAGTGGCTATGTTTGGCAGCAAAATCCTGGTTGAGAGAAAGAACTAGCTATGTTTAGCAGCAAAATTTGAAATTGAGAGAAAGAAAGGAGAAGGAGTACTTGAGAGAGAGAAAAAAGAGAGGGAAAGGGAGCACCTGAGAGACAGAGAAACAAATGGGTTTTGGGAATTTCAGGTTTAGTAAGCGAGGGAAAAGTGGCGCGGTTTGATTTATTTTCAGGGGCAAGATTGTCTTTTTATTTGGGTTTGTGGAGTAAACAGATATGACTTTTTTTTGGACAGATGTCAGTTATCTATTGGGTAAGAAACACCAAATCAGAGGCTGAGCTAGTATTTCGAAAACACTATACACTTTCTCGAATAGTAGACTTTTAAGATACCATATGGTTCAGCTTAAGGGTGGCCATTTGTGTTTGTGGGTCGGGTTCGTATCATGTCAAACTATGAGTATTCGGCTAAATGAGTTGATCCGAACTCGACCTGTTTAGTAAACATGTCAAGAATTCTCAACCCGAGCATGACCTGTTTATTAAATAGGTCAACCCGACCTGACCTGACCCGACACATTTAACTCGTTTAATTGATAAATCATGTAAAAGTCAATACAAATAACCTGTTTAATAATCTATTTGATTAATAGGTCATACCTAGCCTATATAATTTTTATTAATTTTCATATATCTAAAATTAAAATACAATTACAACTATAAATATAGTAATAAACATATAAAAACAACCATAAATTAAGCAATAATATAAATAAATAAATAAAACTAATAACTTAATAAGCTAAACAGGTCAGACGGATTTGCATGTTGAACACGAACTCAACCCGTTTATTAAACGGGTTAGCTATGTCAACCCGAATATGGCCCAAACACATTTAACCTCAACCCGTGACTTATTTATAAACGGGTTAGTCGTGTTGGGTTTGCAGACCGTGTCAAATTTTGCCACCCCAAGACTTCAGCTTCTAAAAAGAACCTTAGACTAAACAATGTAGAAGAGGAAAGTGTTCTCATATTTTTCTTTTGCTATGAAAGCACAATCAATGAAAGCAAAATTAAGTCTTTCCCGACCTTTTCAGACTTTTCACTACTTCTAGGCTCCTATTTATGATCTACTAAAAGTAAACCTCGTTGAATTATCTCCAACAATTTGGATTTGTATTTGTCAATATATGTATTGCACGTTTTTAGCATTGTTTTTAGCGAGCCCTTGATTTTGGATTTAATCAAAGGTATAACAGTGGTCCTTGATTGGAGTCTAATCATGGGTCACCGACCATATAGATGGTCCATTGGTACCTCCCTAGCTACTAAGTACTTAGCGGTTGAAGAATAGGGGAGGGGTTTGGTAGTGATAGGAAATTCTAACCATACAAAAATAAAAAATCTTAATCATCGGTCCTATAGGTTAACTATCTTGTATATACAATCTTTCTAAGATAAACAACAAAAATTTATGATAATACACTCTTCGATTTTCCTACTAACTCACACGCGGGCGGCGGGTCAGAAGAAATTATTGTAACAACACTGGCAAATTGTGCATGCTGAAATGTGAGGTAGTAAACAAATTGAATGGTGCAGTGAAATTGGTGTAACTCTAGCTTTATATATATATAATTGTACCAAGAGTTTGTGCTGAATAAACTACAAAGTTGTTTCTCAAAAAAAAAAAAAAAAAAAACTACAAAGTTTTTGACCTTTTTTTTTCCCCAAAGATCATGTTTTGAACATTTTTTTTTCTACCAATAATTCCCCCCCACCCCCCCCCCCCCCCAAAAAAAATCTCCTTCACTCTCTCTTTATGTGTGTTTGTTTCTTGAAAAAAAAAAAAAAAGAAGAAGGTAATTTGGCCCAAAAATACGTTTTAATAGGCTGACTTAGGAATGCAGTTTAATACACATGTTTGGGCCTCGTATTGCAGTTTATGAGGGCTCATTTAGTGAATGGGCTCTTTGTCTAATTTTGCCTTTCAGATTTTTTTTTTTTTTTTTAGAGGAATTTAGACTTGAGGTGGGGATTGTGCATTAAACAAAGAAAGACTATGATATTGAGGAACCAACTAATAAATCTTTTTTCTTTTTTTTTGAGAGGAAACCAACTAATAAATCTAAACAATAGAAAGAAAGATACTTTGTAGATCAAACCCAAAACAACACGCAAATAGAGAATAGAGGAACACCATTGAATTATCTCCAGCAATTTGGGTTTGTATTAATATATTTTGCACGTTTTTAGCATTGGTTATACTCGGTCCTTGATTGTTGCTTTAATCAAGGTATATTAATTTTCCATAATCTAACACTAATCAAGGGTCTCTCTTCCTCTATATCTTCCATTCAAAAATAAAAAAAAGGGGTCTCTCTTCCTGAGCCTTCTATTAACAGTTTGCTGTCTTGTATATGGAGTTGGTAGTTAATTGTAGTTACCTTTTCAATCCCTTACTCTTACCTTTTCAGTCAAAAAAAAAAAAAATCCCTTACCGTGTCTTAGTTTTTTGAGGTCCTGTAAGCTTTTTGGTTATTACCGGCAAGGAAAAAAAATTAACAGATGTGTTTAGAATAATAGTTAACAATCTATTTTGAAAAAGTTTTTATGAGAAAAAAAAAAAATCAATATTTTAACAACTTTTTCTATTTCCCAGAAAAGTGGTGTTAAAATATTCCTAAAATTGAACCCACTTCTAAAATTACTTTCTTACCCACTAGTAATAGCAAGTGTAAGAATAAGGGCCCAAAATTATATATTGAGTTTTGGGTTTTGTCCGAGGACGTTGAATGGTTCGAAGAGGGACAAATAGTTATAGGGGGTTCCAATCTAAAGTCTCATAAGAAATGAATGAATGGAAGGTGGTCTGAGAAAGAACTCTTCCTCGGATATGATGAATGTAGCTCAAGTATGTATTCTAGTAATTAGGATGACCCTCCTAGAGGCTCCAAGGATAGGGACATGCCTCATGAACATACGAGAATGAAGGAAACCTAAAAATATCGAAGGAAACCTAAAAATATCTAAGGGAAAACTGCTACCACTGTATTAAATGCACTGTACCTACTTTTTTGGCCGCATTTATGTGGAGAAGACCCTTGAACAGTGCTGTCTTGGTTACCACCACTCACAGGCAGCCAAAGAGGGTGTATGATGGAACAGACACTCAAGTAAAGGATCAAATGATTAACAAGTGTAGGATCAAGATGATCCCAAGAGAGCTATATAATGTGGGAGGCCCTCTATGAGAAGAGGATCGGAAATTTCATCAGAGAAAACATTGTAGCAATCTAAATTGCATTTGTACCCAATTGTGATTAACTTATAAAAGTGAGACCTCCGGACTATAAGTCCATTGATATCAAGATCTCTTATTTGTGTTTAATTGTCATTTAATTCAGTATTAGCCGTTGTCCTACTCACTAAGGCCTAGTTCTTTGACCCACTTTCTACAAATTTATTGTACTGGGCTTACTGAGCCAAGATCCTACAACTTGGGCTTGGGCTGTGAAACGGGTCCTTACAGCAAATAATAATATACCACATAAGATTTGTTGTGAAAGTGTTGTAAAAATATTGTGAATATAACATTTTTCTTTGTGTATATATAATCTTTATAAGGTCATAACAAAAATTCACAATAATTTCATAACACCTCTCTAGTCTCTAACTTGCCTACCATCTCTCACATGAGTCATTAAAAAGAATTTTAAATCGAAAATCGTGGTGGGCTGAGATGTGAAGCAATATAAAAATTGAAGGGTGTTGAGAGAGAGAGATATTTTATTAAGAACGTTTATTCTTTCTCATTTCCTTTTATTTTAGAGATTAACAAAAGCGTGTTAATGGGCTTCCTCGGGAATCCAGTGTAATAAATATTTTTGGGCCTATATATTGCCGTTCATAAATGACTCATTTATAGAATGGGCTAATTATCTACTTTTACAACTCACACTTGAGGTGGGTCATTGTGCCTTAAATAGGTTTGCTGCCTATTTAAACTACACATTAAACCTAGAAGACCCACTATATTGAAGAAGCAGCGAAATCTATACAATAGGTCTATATAGATTATAAACCCGTGTAGGTCTATTTATATAGACGTTTTATTGGTCTATAATATATAGACCTACATGGTACGGAAAATAGTGATTTCATTTATATATATATATATATATGTAGGTCTATATAGACGTTTTATTGGTCTATATAGACTTACATGGTAGGTAGATAGTGATTTCGTTTATATATATATATATATATAGATTTATTAATTAAGAACCTTTATTTTATTTTATTTTTCCTTTCAAAAATTAAGAAAAACATATATAGTGGATTTTAGTTAACTCAATTGATCGAGTCTTTTATTGTAATAAGAGATTTTTGGCTCGAATCAAAAGTTGTGTTAGGTTCTAAAACTTTAGAAACTAATGTATTAGAACTTCAATTTGTATATGTTGGCAAAACATTTAGTCTAGGTTTAGACTTGCTTAAAGTTTGGTTTAATGTAAAGTTGGAATCGAGTAATTGCAGGAATTACTATTCAAAATCTGCAAGGCTCGATTGATCGAAAGTTAGACTCGATCGATTGAAAGTTGTGCATCAGTAATTTTCTGCAAAATACTCAAACCAGCCCAAGCCCATATGACAAGTAAAGTTAAATGTTTCACTCCAAGTATAAAAGGAGAAACTCTACCTACATTTTAGAGGTCTTTGTTGAGTTGTGTGTTGAATATTTTGTGAGATCTCAGAGGTGCTTACCTTCAAACACACACATAGAGCTATCAAGATCAAAATTCATATCAAGAACTTGATAATTGCTTTAGTTGCTGCATAAAGAACTTTCAAGAAGATCTAAAACCTTTAAAAGTTGTCTCAAAGTCACAAGTAAGAGAACTTGTGGTTGTTGTAGATCAAGAAAAGAAGTAGTTCGTGAACTCGGAGCTGTCACGTGGTCGTAGTAGTAAGTTTTCTACGCGAGGTAGCAATAAGATGTTAGTGGTCTAAGTCTTATTGTACAAATTTCAATTCTTTCATAGTAGATCTGTTTTTACATTGAAGATAGTTAGGTTAAATCTTCCTCAAGTTTTTTACCGGTTAGGTTTTCCTAGGTCATTAGATCGGTGTGTTCTTTATTTTCCGCATTATATTTCTTTTATACATATTTGTTTAACCTAGATTTAATTAACAAACTTGTTAATCAACTTGGTTTAACATTAGGTTAAACATATTGTGTTAAGGGTTCTAAAAACTAACAAATTGATGAGTATCTTGACTTAATAATAAAGAGTAATCATCATGAAGCAGACGTCATATATTGAAAAATTATCTTATTTATGAAAAAGAGAAAAAGAAAAACAATGTATATGGATTTCTTCAGGAATCCAATGTACATATTTTTGGGCCTATATATTTCTTTTTATAAAGGGCTTCTTTAGAAAATGGGCTATTTGTGTAAGTCACTTGGGGTGGGGCATTGTGCCTTAATAAATAAGTTGCTACCAATTCAAACTACACACCCTTAACGTGTTAAACAAAGAAGACCCATGATTCCCATCAAAAAAGAAAAGAAAAAAAGAAGACCCATGATATTGAAGAACTAGCGAAATCTAAACAATAGAGAGCTAATTTGGAGATCGAAACAAAGCCTACAAAACACGCAAAAGAGATTTCAAAGGTAAAGAAAGTTTGATAATAGCATCTCTCTTAACTTCTAGAATTGACATTAACTGGTCTCTGTCTCTTATTGGCTGCCCTGTCTCAATCGTGGCTTATAACATTCTTAAGCCCCAAGTATCATTCTCATTCCAGTCTCATTTTGTGCATTACAGCCATCATGTGAGTTTGAAGATGACATACCAAAAACAAAAAACGAGGCTCTTGAAGATCTCTCCGAATCCTCATGTTTCCTTCCTTCCAAAGATGACAGATTGTCGCGGTGCAGAAGGTAAATTTCGCTATCAACAAACATTCGCAAACAAAATTCCTGTAGTTATCAAGTATTCTTGGAATAAACCCCGTAATAAACCATCTCTATTAAAACAAACCACCTAACACAAAAATATAACATAAAACTTTTATTCATGCAGAGGACTACGTTAGCTATACTCCGGAAGTAACTAATAATTTTCCGAATCGAACTTAGCAGAGAAAATGCAACTTACCCAAGTTTAGTTCTTTATCATATAACTCGCACCAAGATACAAACAAATGTCATAAACTACTAGACTAGTACATGTTTTTGGGCTCAAAAAACCATTGATATCATATCGGTCCCCGCTCTAGTTCGTCACTAAAGATGAGCAAGTTTGAATGTGGTAGACAGTTGGGGTTCTGATGAAGTTGAAGGGGCTAGGTAGAAGAGGGGAAATGTGTGGCTTGTAGTGCAGAAACGTGGCTAACTAGATTTTTTAACAACAGGAGAATGTCTCATCCATTCAGTTCTCGATCCAGTGCATTTGAATGGTTCTGAGTTCGTTTTCGTATTTTCAACTTTCAATGTCAATATACAAACAAACAGTCCCATGTCCTTCACGCTTTCCATTCAAGTTGATGTGTTTGATGCTTTGTTTTGTTCTGAACCGAACCTTTCTAATATGGTTCTTTTTACAAAGCTGAATTCGTTATTATTGCTCATATGGTTGAGCGGTAAGATCTAATTAAAGCTTTGCCTTTTTTTTTTTTTTTTGGTACAATTGTATTTTTTTAAGCTCAACAAGCTAATGAAAATGATCTCTCCCAAACGAACATCAGTCTTAGTCTTAACATGGCTCACCTACATACTAGATAGGGTGTATAATCCTCTTAAGAAACACTTGCTGCCATTGAAGATTACTCTGCTTGAGCACTAAGTATGCAATTAGGAAACTAATTTGAGCCCAAATTGTGCGCTTGTTTTATGTCATCTTGGCTAGTTAGAACTCTACTTGAGAAAACTCTGTTAGAGAAAAAAGTGGCAGCTTTTTTTCTCGATCAGGCCTGATCATTCAATAGTGATCACTTGGCATTTTCTTGCAGACCATATTGATGTAATTTCGGACTAGGTAATTTGTTGAAAGTGACTAAAAGTGCAGTAGTACCTAATGAAATTTTAAAAGCCTAGCACAATTATTTAAGCTAAATAAGCAAGTGTAAGGTAAGCCCACCTCTAATTTGTTCATCAAGTGAAGCCCCTAAAAGCTGTTTAGTTGGTCCTTCTGGGCCCTTATAGAGCACTCTCACCTTACAAATACGATTCAAATCTAGCCGAGGTAAGTATTACAGCCCTTAACAGAATAGAAAAAGAATAAAAAAGGTTACACCATGCCAAAGCACCCAAATAGTATTTCTCAAAAAATATTTCATCTTGGACGTATATATAATATTGCTGAGTCATGTTGGCAACGAACTCGCACTTCAGAAGTATTTTTTTAGCTGTGTCTTTCGTTCTTTGTACTTTTATTTGTCCTCATAAGCTATCCCCTACCCTTCAAAACAAACAGTTTAACCCATAAAAATATACTATGTTAATAGAAGCTATAGAAAGAGACTACTTACTAACCATTTCTCAAATACAATCATTGTGCATTAGGTAAAACTTTTTATTTTTATTTTTTATGTCATATGTAGTAGTAGCTGGAAATAGAATTTCCTATAATGCGTTCTGTTTCGTAAACAAATTGCAATTGCATGTGTAGGCGTGTGTATATACAGTATTAGAAGTTAGAACTCTTGTGCAATATGCCAGTATGTGATATCCATCCCAACTCCCAAGAAATCACCATTGGCATAACAAGAGAGGACTGGAAGTTTTGAAAGAAATGCAGTGGCCAAGAACCAAATAGGGCCCTTTATTTAGGATCCAGCAATGCATGTAAGCCACGTACAGAAAATCGGTTTAGAGCTTAGAGAACTATTTCATTAGCCGTAGTACGAATGTGAACTAGCAGCTGCTCTGAAAAAAATCTGATTATCTGAATTGGTGAACCATTTCCAAGTAGCCGACTAGCACTCACTATCAGTGTTCTAAGGAGTGAACAAAAGGTAATCATTATAAGATAATAAATTTCTGCTCGGTTAGGTAATTAAAGCTGGAAAACAATTGGCTTAAGTCTTAAGTCTTAACCTCCTAACCGACCCAAAAAAACAAAAGAAAAAACAATAATAAAAGAGAGGAAAGTTTTTTTCACAACTTTTTTTTATACCATTTTATTACAGCTTTATCGTAATTAATACATGATAAAAATAATGTTTAAAAATATATGAAAGTAATATTGTTCAAATAGTTTTATTAATGTGTATTTTTAAGGTTTACATTAGTAAACTATTTAAAAAAAATTTATGAAAAAATGATTTACTGTTTTGATAATTTTTTAATTTTTCAATAATTATTTTTTTCAAAATAAATGATTAATGTACAATATACTTTAATGTACGATATACTTTTAAGAGCATATATTAATCAATCCCTTCTTTATTTATAATAATTAATAGGCCTATTTTTTTTTATTTGGCATGCAATTAATAGGCCTATTACAATCATTATAAAAATATAAATTATGTTATTAATTTCTCTTTTGCTCCTGTCGCCAAACGTGGCCCACCTTTTGCCTTTGTGTCAGCTTTTTCTTCCATTGTGGACCCCATTGGTACCTCAAATTCCAAAAGCCTCACTCTCTATTTATCTATGCACTCAAAGGAGATGATTGATAGCTTAAAGTTATCTTCTTTATTTTCATTTCTCACACAAGAGAGGGAGGCAGAGAGAATCATAGACTCATAAGGGATTGTCACTGCCTTTGTATTTTCCTAGCACAGAGAAGAGACTGTGTGTGGGTGTGGGGGGTGTTTTTGATGGGTAATTACAGGTTCAAGTTGTCAGATATGATGCCTAATGCCTGGTTTTACAAACTCAAAGACATGGGCAAAGGTAGAAACCACAATACCCCTACTACAAAGAAGAAAAAACAACCAACATCATCTTCAGCAACACAATCTTCAAAACCAAAGCAACCCCACCAATACATCCCTAGAAAATCCTACTACTTCACAAGGGACCTTATCCCAACTGATCATAGACTCTATAACTCTCCTATAACTAACCCAAAACCAAAAGCCTCTGACAACCATTTCCATGACCCACCAAGGAAATCTTCCAAACAAAGAGTCAAGAAAAGAACTTTGAGGTCTTCTTCACCTAAGCTTGTCACTTCCTCTGTCTCTGCTGGTTGTAACTGTGGTTCCACGCTTGACTCAATGTGGACCAGATCAGATTCTCCACCTGAGTACTCTTCTTCTTCTTCGCCTTTTGATACCTCACCTGAGACTGAATTTCACGAGCCTGAATTCAGGTCTGACCGTATTCTTGCTACTGAGTCATTGGTGTCATGGTCAAGATCTTGTGCCTGCAATGTTAATTCTAATGCTAATGACATTGTTTTCAACGTGGATGATAAGTCTTTGCCTAGTAAATTCGGAAAGCTAGATGGGTTTGATTCCTTATCCGAGCTTGAACTTGCTCCTATCATAACCAAGCCAGCTAAATTCAATGATATAGAGAAGAAGGAAGAGCCAACAAAGTATAGGAGCAGCGCAGCTAAATTTGAAGAAAGAAATGCACACGGGTCTTTATCGGTAAAGGTTGTGAAGGAAGAGAGACTTACAACGAAAGAGCAGAGAAATAGTCCTGTAAAAAGATTGTCTTTGAATTCTCCAAGAGGAGTCAGGCTTAGAATGAATAATTCTCCAAGAATCGCAAGTAAGAAAATTCAAGCACTCAATCGTAAAAGTGTGTCATCAACCTCAAGTTCAAGCTCAAGGAGGAGTCTTTCAGATAGCTTTGCTGTAGTGAAGTCTTCCTTTGATCCTCAGAGAGATTTCAGGAATTCAATGGTGGAGATGATTGTGGAAAACAACATCAGGGCTTCAAAGGACCTTGAAGACCTTCTTGCTTGTTATCTTTCTTTGAATTCAGATCAATACCATGAGCTTATTATCAAGGTGTTCAAGCAAATCTGGTTTGATCTGACTGACATCCAATTGAAGTAATTTTCTTTGTCTTAAAAAGACTTTTTGTTACATATAGTATTCTAATAAAAGTTTTAGTTCTTAGTTGAGTATTTGAGTAGATAATAATCTCAAAGTTCTAATCTTTAGTGGGATAACACAATGAATTGCACATCGAACTTTAGTCTCATGCGAATTGTATTGAATATGGAATTCTTCTGTAGAATATACCGTGTTTATTTTTTTCTTTTCATTTTCTTAAATAAGTAAAGCTATTTTCATAGATTTATTACAGTTACAAAATTACTGCAAGCAAAGATTGTTAACCATGACAAGTTCAGGATTTCAATTGATGTGATTCTAAAAGTTCAGAATTCAACTTGAAACTAACTTAAGTATCAATTGATACATTTTTAAAAGTTCATAATTCGATTTAAAAGTAATGATAATGTAAGATTTAATTTATAACAGTATTAAACTTCTTGATTTAATTTAAAGATTTTGAACCTATAGGATTTAATTTGAAATTGTCCTTATTATAAGTATAGGCTTTAAAATGTAATTTACCCAACAAATTTTTACCATGCCTATGCAAGTGGATTAAAAAGTAAGTTGCATGTTACTTTTGAAGATATGGGTTCTCCTTTTTTTTGTGCATGTATTTTTAAGTGGAGTTTTGTCCTTGTTCTGCAACGCTCAGCAACTAAAGTTCATTCTTTATAGAAGTTGTTTTTATTTCCTTGGTGTTTAGTTCTCTGTCTTCTTCCTAGAAAATAACTAAAGAACTAATTTTATGGCCCCTGAATTTCAGCACTTTCTTGCACCAACACCAATTTGGGATTAGACAAAAATTATATATAAAAGTAAGCAATTTAAGGGACCCTCACAAACAATATTCTGACAGAGTTTTCCATCAAATCCAGTATTTCTTGCCCAAAAGAAGATAACTCTTTCAGGACAACTTCAGTTTTTATCTTAAAAAAAAGCTAGAGGTGTCTCTCTGGGTAGTATATTCAGCTTTAAGTACTTTCCCTTCCCCTCAGGAGATAAAGATAGAGAGAAGGGAAAAAAGCTGAGTTCAAAACCTTCAAAGATGAAAAATTGTTAATTCAAATAACAAAAAGGTAAATTTGAATTTCTGCAAATAGTGTGAAACCCCAATAGCTTTGTACTGTTGCAAAGAGTTTTTCAGAATTGCTAGCTTTGTCTAAAGTTGAAATTTGATGTTAAAGTTACTTCGAACATATCAAAAGCAGTTCGAACTTTCAAACCTTAGATTGTGGACTAAAAGCATTAAGGACTTGGGAGGATCATGCGGCTTATTTTTTACAGGGCTTTCAATTAAATTATAGCCATGTTTATATCAATGACATAACTTTTTTCACAACTTGTAAAGAAGATGATAAATTGTGACGGAACAGTAGCGTTACTTTTACATAACTCGATCATTTACATTGTTTTTTTTAATGTACAAATCTCAATAAGTTAGATCAATAATAGTAAAAAAAAGATCGAAATTTTCTCTCTAGACTTCATGATTAAAATTTACCTTATGCAAACAAAGAAGGAAAAAGCCCTGAATGCCTTATTTAATGTGACAGCATCAGTTTCATATAGTCCTTGTCAAGAAAACACTGATTCTTGTGTCGTCTCTTTCCGGGACAAAGAGTTTCAAGCTTGGCACAACTACCAAATAAAATGAAAATTTTTTGCATTACTTTAATGAAGTTTATTCTAAATACTCCCTAGCTTTACGGTATCAACTACTGTCTTGCTTCTGTTACTAGTTGACTTTGGAGCTACCATATTATAATTACATGTTAATCAAGTTCAGATTTAGCAACAAGCCTAGCTAGTTAATTAAAGACTTTAAATCTCAAATTCTTACAAAGTCCAGCTTTTCAAACCTGCCCTTAATGCAATCTGGTTTAAGTAATTAAGTTGCTTGTTGGCTTTAACTTGAAAATCTACAAATTGCTGAATTATTAAAAGTTTAGGACTGAAGAGTACTTCCAGTCTTTACAGAACCTTTTTTTTAGGGTAAACGACAGAATTTCATTCAAAAACAAAAACTATACGTGAGAGAAAATACAGTACAAGCTAGAGGAGACACCTCCAACTGAAAATATTAACTTTGACAGCAAAAACAACAAAATCTGCTAGATTTAAACCAACTACCTTATCTATTTGATTTCCAAACACAACTATCACAGTAACCAAAAGAAAGAAATCCTATAGAGAAAAATGGCAAAATTATCTTCTAACTATGGCAAAAATTAGCTTCTAATAAGTATTCTATAGTATGGGCAGTAGTAATTCTGGCTAGGGAAGCAGGATCAAGCCATGAAGTGCCTTGGTGGGCTTCGTTACGCTAGTGTGCATTTACTTATTTTATTTTGACTATGTGCTTGTTCTACTTGTCAGTCGCAGGCCACCATTGTTATTGTTTGGAATATATTCATGCGTAACTAGTGTAGTTAGTTTTCTTTTTCGTTTTTAAGGAAAATGGTGTAGTTAGTTAAATATTAAAGTATCACATGTAATATTAATGACAAGAACAAACTGTTAATATAAAATAGGTCATGTTAATAGATGCTCTTAAGACAATTATTAATAAACCATAATAGGAAAGTTTTGACATCATTTTCATGAAAAATATAAAAAACTGTTAACAACATTTATTTTTTTTATCATTCTTCCAATAAAATGTTTTTAAAAATAGCTCATTGGTTAGTATTTCCCATATAAAATAATTGGATCAAAATGCATAGGTTTAAACTGTGTTACCATTGCACACCCTTGGTGCGATGGTCACTCCACAAGTATAAATACATGTGGTGTGTGGGGGGCAAGAACTATGGTTCAAGTCTCCAAGAAAGAACTTCACACACATATACACTTAGATTAGATTAGAGTAGAATTCTATCTTGTATAAAAAAAACTGTGTTGAGTTATGTGTTTTTTTTATAAGTGATGTTGTTATTATTTTTTTTTCCTGAGTAAATTGATGTTCTTAAATGTATGTTAACTACTTAACTCTTCCCAATGTGGATCATTTTTCATATATTTGAAAAATACATTTTTCATTGTATGTGTCATTTCTTGAACTTATAAAGCTTCCAAGAAATATTGAAAGTATTTTTTTTTTTTTAAATACTGGAGTCTATACATTATCTTCCCAGAACGTACAAGTATATAAATTAGAATATGTTTTTCAAAAAAAACTTATATCGACCTTAAATTTACTCCATCCCAATATATTCCAAGGAACAGAGCTAATTAATCCTACTATTTACCATTAGTATTAGATATAAGAAATAATATATTAATTATGAAATAAACTCTTTCCATTTCAAGTGATTCAAATGAAAAAGATCTTGATTCCAAGTCATGATGATCCGCCATGAGACTCGAGTTTTGTAGTTTTTTTTTTTTTTTTTTTTTTTTTTTTTTTTTTTTTTTTGTGAAGACATTTTATAGTTGAATTAACACTTATTGATATTAACAATATAAGTGCCTTGCCTTTAGACGAAGTAAGGCTCTTTTTAGTTAGGTAGATAAAAAAGTGGGATGATGGAATAAATTGCGATGATAAAAAGAAAAGGTAATAAAATTTTTTTTTTTCTACTATGTGTTTGGTAAAGAAGATGGAAAAGTGAAATAATGGAGAATAAATTATTATTATGCCCTTATTATAGAAAATTATTAACTTTTGCTCTCAATGACATACTTTATTTTTTTATTTTCTTCTCAATTTGAAAGGAAAAAAAAAAAAAAAAAAAAAAAAAAGAATGGTAGGCCAGGTTGGAAAAGTCCATCCACCCTCATTTTCTTTACTCTCCTTTTTCACTCCTACCAAACAGAAATCACATTTCCCTCTCATTTCCATTATCTCCCTTTGACCCCAACCAAACATTGCATAAATGTACTATCTCTGACACCGAGGTCACTTGAGTAGTCTTTCATGAACCAATAAGTTTGACAATAATTGTTCATCACAAAAGTTTGACAGTGTATTAATTGGCAACCATTTCATCCAAATTAAAAATAAAAATTGGCAACCATGCCTTAACTTAGTCAATTTCTATAAATAACCAAGCAAATACTAACATAAATTAGGCACGAAAAACAAAAAAAAAAACAAAAAAGATAGGACGTTTCTTGTTTGATCCTCAACCTAACAATTTCAAAGACAAAACACAATTAATACGGAAGATCTTATCGTAACATATTGAACATTGACGTACGTGTGTTATTTATTAATAACGTATCTGGAGGGAAATGAATTT
The DNA here is from genome assembly GCF_932294415.1 of Quercus robur. Lineage (NCBI taxonomy): Eukaryota > Viridiplantae > Streptophyta > Magnoliopsida > Fagales > Fagaceae > Quercus > Quercus robur. Next base: position 16,956,857 of record NC_065540.1, read on the forward strand.
AACTATTGCAACCGTTGGCAGGTTCTCCTTTCTTGTTGTCTTTTTCTTTGTGTCCCATTATATAATAGTAGGTACTTGGGTTAGGGTAGGCCGGTGGAAAATTCCGAACCCACAACTATATTATATGTGCACACCACACACTTACAACAAAAGGACAAAACTATATTATATATTTTTGTACAAATTCAATGTTCATTCTTCAACCAAAGCAATACAACTTTGAATAACAAAGAACTATTTGCAACAACTTTGCACGTAAATAACTAAATATTTACATACCCATCTTTCTTAATATGCACATTTCTTTTTTAAGAAAAAAATATTGTAGAGATTTAGAGTGCATGAATGCATATGGAAGTGTGAAATGAGTAAGTTTAGTACCACAAATTTTTCCATAATTTTACCACAATTTTGTTACTTATGAGTAATGGAAATAAAATAATTGGTCCATGACTCCATGTGGGTCTGTAATTTTATCATCCACGAGTCGTTATATAGTAAAATTGTGGCAAAATTGTGAAAAAATTTGTGGCAAAATTATGAAAAAGTTTGTGTCGCTGGATGAGTTACTCGGCTGGAACACTCTATGATAATTTATAGCAGATGATGACAAAGCTCTTAAACAAACTTCTCATTGTATTTATTCACCACATCAAACTGGTCCTACTATTTCGGTGAGCAATTAAGTTGCTGCCGTGGCATTATCTTATTTGGGCGTTTTCTCTATTTTAATAATTTTGGTCAGAGACATTAAAAATAATAATTTTGGTCGTATATAAATCTTATTCTTACGGCTGGTGAAATGGTATATTGTAATGACTACATCATTAAAAAAAAAAAAATTTAGAGTTAATGATGTCTATGTTACACCGGTCATGACTTATTACATTAACAAGTTGTAAAATAAGATGATTTCGCTCAACTCTTTTGTTGTTTCTTCTTAAATAAACAAATAAAAAAAAAAAAAAACCCTCTTTTGTCGTTCAATAAAATATCTGAAGTTCAATTTCTGTTTACACTAAAAACCAATTGAGTATCTTAATTTGATGATTAAGAGTAATCATCTCATCAAGAGGAATAATATTAGAGATACAAACTTTTTTACAATTTTTTTTTTTACAAATTGCTGATGTAGTGAGCGATTATTGATAAACGAAAAAAATGATATTAATGATATGTTTAAATAAAAACCAATGAGAAGTTGACCATATCAATAGTTTGTAAAAATATTATAAAATAATTTGTAACTGTAGCATTACACCATCAAGAGTAGACGTCATAAATTTGTAAAATAGTCTCTCAAAAAAATTGTAAAATAGATTGTAAAAAAAAAAAAAAAAAGGTTTTCTTTTATAGCATTGCTTTTTTTACTTTTAGTTTGTGGATTAGGTTATTGAGAATTAGAACTTGGCTACAACAACTCCATGAAAAGAAACAAATGTATGGACCTTTGGGGGTCTTTCCTTATAAAATGAATGTGAGGAATTAAGGCACGGTTGGAGTTTAATTTTGAAGGGTTTGTGTCGGCGAGTCGCAAGGAGAGACCAGTCAATGGACAAAAAAAAAACTAAGAGTTGAGGACAAGACAACATAAATGCGCAGATTCTGGATTTTTGCTTGATATTGCCATTGTCATCTTCTCTCATCTACCTCCCCAAACATTTTCAACGAATTCTTTTTTTGTTTGCAAATAGCAATGCATGCATGTGGTTGGGGCTACACTGCACAAGGAAGCTGATCCCATTCCCCTATTCACAGAATCACAATAATTGCAAAACGTGAATTTTTACTAAATCGCTTGACATGTTGCAATCAATCTATGTTGGATTTCATTGCCCATCACCAAACCATGCACCGAAAACAAAAAAAAAACGTTGTCGTAGGATATGAAAAGGGTTGGATTTGCTTGTGAAATGTATTTGGTTGTTGTTTAATTTTTCTCATTATTATATAATATATATTTTATAGATAAGATATAATTTTAGTCTATAGCATTCACTATATGATTAAATTGAGACACCTGATGCAAGGCATTTCAAGTAACTATGTGTCCATATCCTAATCCACTTGTAACTATTTAGTTAGTTAGTTAGTTAGTTAATTAGTTAGATGATTTCTTAAGTATTAGCCTATAGGATTTAGACGCTTGTCAACCGCCTAGAGGCTGTCAATGCCAAGCAACTAGTATAAGTAGGAGAACGTAAGCCCTTTGTAAATTAGTTTTGGTAATTGAATAAATTATTAGTCTTTATGTGCTATTTGGAATTAAATGTTCTTGCAAAGGTATTTATCCACTTACCAATATGGTCTAAGTAACTCAGTTCTTTTATTGTTTTTAAACCATACACAAACAACCCATCACATTCCCTGCATCAGTTGATTTTTAATATAAGAAAGTCGAACTCCAAATAGTTTATTCTAGTTATTATATTTTGACAAAGGTAAGTCTAGAATATTGGTTTTAGTATGCGGTTGGGGCTACACTGCACCAAGAAGCTGATCCCATTCCCCTATTCACAGAATCACAATAATTGCAAAACGTGCATTTTTACTAAATCGCTTGACATGTTGCAATCAATCTATGTTGGATTTCATTGCCCATCACCAAACCATGCACCGAAAACAAAAAAACGTTGTCGTAGGATATGAAAAGGGTTGGATTTGCTTGTGAAATGTATTTGGTCGTTGTTTAATTTTCTCATTATTATATAATATATATTTTATAGATAAGATATAATTTTAGTCTATAACATTCACTATATGATTAAATTGAGACACCTGATGCAAGGCATTTCAAATAACTATGTGTCTATATCCTAATCTACTTGTAACTATTTAGTTAGTTAGTTAATTAGTTAGACGATTTATTAAGTATTAGCCTATAGGATTTAGACACTTGTCAACCACCTAGAGGTTGTCAATGCCAAGCAACTAGTATAAGTAGGAGAACGTAAGCCCTTTGTAAATTAGTTTTGGTAATTGAATAAATTATTAGTTTTTATGTGCTATTTAGAATTAAATGTTCTTGCAGAGTTATTTATCCACTTATCAATGTGTTCTAAGCAATTGAGTTCTTTTATTATTTTTAAACCATGCACAAGCAACCCATCATATTCCCTGCATCAGTTGATTTTTAATATAAAAAAGTCCAACTCCAAATAGCTTATTCTAGTTATTATATTTTGACAAAGGTAAGTCTAGAATTTTGGTTTTAGTAGTGAATAGTGAATAAAATTCAATCTTTACTTTTTTTTTTTTTTTTGAGAAGAAAATTCAATCTTTACTTAAATGCTACTAAAAGTGAGGATAAACCTTAGAAATTAGGAATAATGAAAAAGTATTATTGACATGACAACCAGTTTTTCTCTCTCTCTCTCTCTCTCTCTCTCTCAATAGAGAGACAACTAGGGTTAAATCATATAAAATCACGAGAAATTTCAGGAAGTTATCTCATACTATTTATGTGATGGGTTCAGGTGATGTGAGAGAACTGGGGGATAATTGCACGTGTGGGAGACAAAAATCTTGGGGAAATCTTAAATTTGGACAAGTCAATAGTCATTGGTGTACCAGGGCGTAGTAATAAGCTGACCTTTATGACTCATGTGCGCATGTCTTTTCCATTTGTTGTTACTTCTTACTTTCCCGCTCATGCACCCCAAAAATAATAATAAAAACATTAAAATCATTTTTTTTTTTCTGAATAAAACATTAAAATCATTTTAGGTCCATAATTTGTACACCTAATATAAAGCTAAGTTCAACTAAATAATAATAATTATTTTCTACATTTGATATACATGTCATTTGTCTCATAATAAGTCCGTTTGATTATGCATTTTAGGAGTTAAAAGAACATTTTTAAAACTCTTATTTTCAACTCAATACATTATTCTACAACAGCTTTATATGTACAAACGAACCCAATATATAAGTTCTATTAAATATTAATAATTATCTTATACATATGATATACATACACATCATTTGTCTCATAATACATGAAACTCGCGGTTATGTAGATCCACATATATGAAAATGGGCTTCAATTTCCTACTAACTTGGGAAAAAGATACATGTGAAAATGCTTCACGGACAATCTGGCATGCCTAAACTATAACCAAATTTGGCCTTGCAGGGAATCATGGGCTCTTAAAAGAGTACTGCTACGTTTGTGCATATTTCATGTTTCTATCAAAAGATTTTTACCATGTACAGGAGAATCAAAATCCACCTTTCTTTGAGAAAGCAAGCGTGGATGGGTGATATATTCCTTTATTCAAAGTTCAAACACATCAAAGAGGCCAATTATTTGTGTGTTATATGGACAATTAAATCATAAGTCACCACGTCAAGCTCACTTTTGCTCGTGAATAATGAACATGAGGCGGTCCTGGCCATCTTTCGGTAGGAATGGACACGCATTGTAATAGTTGTCCGTATCAATCAAGAAGTAATGTCCAAGATGAACCGATCCCATCGTTATTTCTACCATTATATGAAGATAAAACATAAAAAAGTAAAGAAACGAAACAAACAAACCAACCTAGTCTATCAATAATTTGCTACGATGCGGAATTATAGCTCTCTTTCTGCCAGTTAACTTTGTCCTAATTTGTTTCCGTTCCATATTTATGTACAAAGTTTATAAAACAAAATGACTACAAGAAAGATTTATACATCTAAATCAAAGAGCTCACAGGGTGGGTGTATATTATATAGTCCTTATTGATGAGCTGTGTCACATATTTTCACCTCCAAATGCTGGCGTTGTAGAGCATTTAGAGGGGGCCCCAATGGCCTAATCAATATAATTGGTAGTTAATAATGGTAGACTTTTTGTAAGATTATGATTTGTAATAGTCGTTTGATGGGATGTGTTAGTTAAAAAAATGTACCTTCCCAATCTTTACAGGGATTATGGTTGGATTCGATTCATTACCCCCCCGAAATAAAAGACTTTAGGTGTGTATGTTTTAAAACTCCTCCTAGTGTGAGAAATCTAAGTGTGACATCTCAACCGATTAAGATGAAACTATCAAGTAATGAAGCTTCCAAGCTTCAATCATGACTACTCTACTTAATGAATTGCCAATAATGAATCTTTGAACGAAGAATGCAAATTACTGACATATAAAAATCAGGTAATGTCTTTAATTCTTATAAGGGTTTATGAAGATTATATAGTAAAATTATTAGTATTTTAAACATTTTTTTTCTTATAAGAAAGTTATATACACGTTTTAGTTATGTTGAGCTGCATTCAACAGAGTGAAAACGACATTAGTACACGAAATCTGGAGTATTAGCTAGCAGTATCTGGGTCTAGAAATCTAGTTCCCTAGCTTGATTATTCTTAATAAAAATCCAATACTCAATTCAAGTTATATTGATAATTTAATAGCATAGTGATTTTTTCAGGTCAGATTCAATAATTGGATAACTGTACCTTTTATATTTTTTAATGAAAGAGAATTTTTAAAATTCAAATCATCCGCATCTAAAATGGCCATTTTTAACCAAATAATAGTCTATAGATTTGAAGTGTAGATTCGAATTTGATCTTGTTCAAAACCAGATCTTGTTAGGGTTGCGTTTGGATGGTTTATTTTTTGTCAACTTATTTTATTATTCAGTTTATTTTTGTTACTATTTATGAAGTCTTATTGCACCTTTTGGTACTATTCATGGGTCTCATTGTACTATTTCAATTAACTTTTACCTTTATTTACAGTACTTTCAGCAAAAAATTTTCAATTTCAACAAAATAAACGGATCCCAAACAAACCCTAGACATGCCTACTTGGGCTTAGGGAGTTAAAGTACAATCATCCAACCATATACTCCTCTTTTCTTTTCCTTCCATCTATGTTTAATGGGCTATAATTAAATCGTACGACTACAAATTATTTTACAACTTTTTTACTATAACTTTGACGTAGTAGACTATGAGTTGTTAATTATTACTTCACATAGAACCACCATTTTTTTTTACCAATTACACTGTCATATCACATTGTGGCAAGAAGTTGTGAAAAATTTTGTAGCCCTAGAATTTTTCTTAACAAGTCTCATTATGCTTGTACTTAACCTAACAATTTATAGCCCAAGCTCACTTCAGTTTCTACTCTCCCCTTTCTTTCTTTTTTTTTACATTTTTATTTATTTATTTAAGAGTACACTTTAGTTTCCACCTTAAATGAATGGTAGCAGGACCTGAATCCAGGGAAAATAAGCTAAAAGGCCTGACTTCATGGACCTTGGCTTCGGTAGAAAAGAGATTGACTGGGGTTTAAGTAGGTTTTGAGCTATAAATTACTATAATCTTTGTAACATATTGGGGAAGTAGATCATGATATTAAGGGCCTTTTCTCTATTTTCCATCCGACCAAAAAGAGAAAGTTCATCATACATACATTTGATTCCACGACAACTTTAATCTTTCTTGTATCAGTTGCATGCACCCCCCCATTCAAATCAGATAAAAAAAGTACATTCACACTTCATTAATTTAGATATTGATACCTAATTGTCTAGAATCTTTGGACAAAATTAAAAATAAAATATTGCATGATTTGGAGGAATAGTTTTCATAAATAAATACCATCTGTCTATTGTTACACAAACATCACAAAAACATAACACACTGAAGAAATTTTATTTATTTTTATCATTCACCAAGACAAGCTTTTTCATTTTACACACAAATTTTGTATGTAACCAATCTATAATTCAAATCCACAACCTTCCAAACCATGGAGTACAAACTGTGCATCAAGAGGACCCATGCATAAGGAGTAAGAGTACAAACTATACATCAAGAGGATCCATGCATAAGGAGTAAAATAATTGTCTTAAAAGACAAAATAGGGGGAAAAATCATGAACACGAATCGTATGAACAGGAGCATTATGAAATGGTATACTGTATATGACGTTCCATATATGTACTTGTGTTGTGTGCAAATCATGACAATGTATGGACAAAAATTTTGTATAGAAATGTCATTATTAGTGTAAGGATGATCTGGTCAATTATGGAAATTGTCTTACAGTCTTTGTCGGAACTGTGATTTATACTTGAAGGTGAATACTTGAGCTCTACGGAATAAGAGGGTCGGGTCCCTTGGCAATCTGGTACAATGATCATTTCCCCAGAAACACATTCGAATTCTCCCAGGGTCCATTCCTATTGTCACAAGTGAAACTTAGTATTTGTTTGAATGATTGGTGGGGTAAAATTAAGTTGTTTATTCAACATATTTAATTTATGTACAACTTTACTTAGCATTCATTTGAATGATCTTTTTTTTTTTTTTAGAGTTTCATCCTATGGTATGAGTTCACTTTTGTGATTTTTGTTCTTTATCATTAAAATAAGATATTAATCAGTTTTTGAATGATCATTTAGTTGTTGTCACATTGATGTTTGTAAATGGAGTTGGCGAGAAAATTGAGCTTAATTTTTGGGGCTAAAATATGGTTTCTACTGGTTAACAAGGGTTTGAAGTCCAAAAGAACAGGCAATTTTGAATTTTGAGCGCCTCACATAATATTAGGATCATATTAATGCTCTGTTGTATTTATTGTACCATGATACTAAACTAACTAGGTTAAGGATTTATATAAAGGTGACTCCTACGTAAAGCTTCTCTCAATTTTTTGGGGGCAACATTTACATTATATTGGCACTAGAGCAACAAAAGAATAGCCATGAATGTATAGCAAAACCAAGAACTGTAAAAGCAAGTTACCTCTAGCTGTTTTCCAACAGTCACAACAATTGTGTCTGGGCCTTCTTCAAAAGACAAAGAACCATGCTTCGATTGAATATGAAATTGAGAGTTCTCGATGGGAAGGTGGAGGCTTAGAGCATGACCACATGAATTCCCATTCTTCTCATTTGGCAAAGATGGATTTTTTTCCATGAGAAGGTCAATGTGATCGTATCTGTATAAGGTCAGAACAGTCTCTTTCTCATTAATTCCTTTCTGGAATCGCTTTCCTGCATTTTCTATGAAAATTTCAATCAATTGTTTTGCTACATTGTCAAGTTTAGTCGCAAGATTCTCCATATTTTGACTGCAAATAAGAAAATAAAGTTATTAGCACTTTTGTGGATGTTATTTAAAATATTTTTTTATTCATATAAAATTTATGCAATGGAACATATAATGTATTTTGCATTCAACAACAACAACAACAACACACACATATATATATATATATGAAAACGTAATTTAATAAAAAAATTAAATTACATAGTTATAATATTGTTTTATATAAATTAATTGAGAACATGTTATTAAAATAACTTTTCTTAAATATACCATAATCAGCTAACTAATTTGAATATATCCAAAAATATTTTTAAAAAAAAATACATCCTCATTCCATGAAACATATGTAATATGCTACATTAAATTTAAATTATTATATAAATTTAGAATTATAGCATTTTTTTTCCTTTCCAAATATAAGTACAATGCCTATATTATTGAAACTTGAATTTTAAGGTAATCTTGTGAATATTTATCATATTTATTACATTTTTAAGGCCCATATCTCTAATTTCTAATATCTATTTTGTTTATATTTTTTGGTTTATACAACAAAACTTCATACTTTCAACCCAAAAATTAAGGGAAAAAAAAAAAAAAAAAGAGAATTTTTGAGCCTAAAACAAAAAAGGTAATCTACAAAAAGAATCAATTTAAGGTCCAGTTAGTCCAAAATGGACCGAACTGGACCAACGTGGACCGAGTTGGACCTAAGTGGATTGAGTAAACCGAAGTAGACAAAAATGGACTGAAATAGACTAAAGTGAACCGAAATGAACCAAAATAAACCAAAATAGACCAAAATATTATGCCATATAGATAAGAGTAAGAACATAACATTCGTCCACTCTAAGAAGTCCTCTTTTTTGCTTCTTTTAACTTAAAATGTTTTCATACATGATACATCCACAATTATATCCATTGGGGTAGCCTCTTTTCTAGCAATATTAAGCTTCATCCAGGATTAGGAAAGCTTCCAAACATTGGTACTTAACGAGTAATGCTACAGTTACAAATTATTTTATAATATTTTTATAAAATGTTGATGTAGCCAACCTCTTATTGGTTTTCATCTAGGTTCACCATTAATATCATTTTTTTATTTACCAATAATCATTCACCACATCAGCAGTTTGTAAAATTTTTTGTAAAATAATTTGTATCTCTAGCATTATTCGTACCCAACATGCTTGACCATTGAGCAATCAAAAAAACATCACAACCCATCAATTGAAGAAAAGTAATATTGCTTGAAACTCCTTGGACCATCGGTTAATCCATTGTTGGCCATCTTCAAAAATAAGTGATGCTAGTGATACCTAGACTTGTTGTCTAGCGTTTAGGGAGGTATGACTATGAGATGGTTAAGTTGTCTTGAATCTTATCTCCATTTGCACTTGCTTGACCTCCGATATTGTTGGTTTAAGTATTGGAGCTTGGAGCTCTCTACTTGCACAAAAACTTGGTGGTTGGTAAGCTGGTCAAAGCGATCATTCAAGGCAATGAACATACACTTCATTTCCTTGTATATTTTCATTTGAATTTGCTGCATTTTCCTAGCATTCCAATCATTGCTCCTCCAAGCCTGGCTTATACCATTTGTTACCAAATTACGTAAGAAATTGAGTTATTGATTTGTTACTAGTGGTGGATTAATTTTATGAACCACTATCTTCCTACTTTTCTCTACTTTTCTCTATTTTGTATAAGAGAAATAAGGAAAGTAAAGTTTGCTTCAAGGGAAACCTAGACTTTCAATTTACTTCTAAAAAAAAAAAAAAAGACTTTCAATTTAAACTAGCTAACAATTTGTAATTTCGGAAATCATGATTGATCTTTATTCATTATCTCTGTGTGAATATATATAGGACTGACTTTCAACTAGATAAAAATAAACCCATAAACACAAACTTCCCATAATGTATTATTAAAATTAATCATAACTCATCCTAATTAATCTAGTATAACCTATTTAAATCAATCCTAACAAATCACAAACATTTGTCACCCAATATTAATAAAATAAGATACTAGCTAGAATCAAAAAGAAAATATCCATGGGGATAATACAACAATAATTTTAATATTGAGATTATAGTTCGCATAAAAAAAAAACATGCATAATTAATTTACACATTACATAATCCAATCATCTCAAACACTGCGAAAATCACATATGCATTTAATTAGCTTATTTATTATTTTTTATTTCTCATAAGGGTAGTCAAAATTAACTTTAAGCAACTAAACTTAGCAAAACGCCAAGACGAGGTTTTTCTATTTGGTATCTCGTAATTTTCAGTAATTTATTTTCTAAATATGAAACAAAAAGATAAAGTTAGCTTATTTCTAAATAAGCTAGTTTTGTTGCTTATTTCATCACCTAGCAACAGTCTAAGACTATACACATATTTGGGCCGCAGGTCCATCAATATTTGGTCGTAAAATGTACCAAACTTTCAGCCCAAAAAACTCCAAAAATCTTAAACAAGCCCAAGCCCAAGCCCAAAGAAATAAATGAAACCGATACCTGAAATTTCGATATCTTTCGGTGCCGATAAATTTTCCCGCCGAATCCAACCTTTCAATATTAGAACGATCCCACACAATCCCCTCCCGATTCCCGAAATTCAAACTCCCCTCCGAAATTCGGAACACCGATTCGGCATCGGCTTCTCTCAGCAACGACCTTAACTCCTCCCCGGAAATCCCGTGGCCATTGATCCGAAACGCACCGCACTGCTTCGCGGAGCGGAGGATCCGATCGACCGAGTCGCGGCCCGTTAGAGATCCGAAATCGACGATCTCCGGGATCGGATGACGCGGAAGGTGGTGGGGCAAAGAGAGGTGCGGGAGTTGAAGCGAGTTGTCGAGGAATTCGGTGAAGATCTCGTTGGCGGCGGAGCGAGATCCGGCGGCAGTGGGGATCGGAGAAGGAAGTGGCGCCGCCTTGCGTAAGGCACTCATCGTGCGCATTTTAGCAGCGGCGGCGCACGTTTAGATTGAAAAACTGGGAAGAAGAAGAGAGAGAGAGAGAGAGAGAGAGAGAGAGAGAGAGAGAGAGAGAGTAGTGAGGATTGGTTATATTTATATATGTAAAGGAAGTTTTGAAATTGAAATGAAAGCTCAGGGACCCGCGGGGAGTGGTGGTGGTGCATGTATGGCGTAGTAGGCACGTCTACAGTGAAAGGTATGATTATGAATTTCGTTAAGGTTTAATTTATTGTATTTGTTTCATTGTATCAAGTGTACGAGCAATATAAGCGTATATTAGTTCACAATTAGGGTGAGTTGTGACAAAAATTTGTGGTCCTAATATTGCTCTGGACCATATTACAATTATTTGGATATATAAAAAAACTAGGCGCCCTTTTCGAAAGTATGAGGTTGGCACTATGTTCTTATCATCCGATTAATTCTATATTTGGGAGTGTGTTTTGTTGTTAAAGTTAAGTATTTGGGTTGACAAAAAGGAAGAGACACCCTTTTCCAAAAGTCTAGAGATTGGTTTGCTTCTCTATCTTTTTCAATAGCTTTTGTAATCCAAATCATTCATACTATAACTATGCATTAAATCAATGCTAGTCCAAGTGTAAGTAGAGTAGTAGATGGCCTAAATATATGCTTGGAATGAGCTTCCCCCAACATGTTAAATTTGTTCATGGCATCTTCTTAATACTCCTAAATAATTCTTCATTTTTCATAGTCTAAGACATTGTTTTTTAATTAATGTGTTCGTTTGAATAAGTTTATTTTGTTTATTGTGTAAAAGTATATTAGTTTTTTTTCTTTTGAGAAAGAAGACATCCATTATATAAAATTAAAGGACGGTCAAATAAAAGTATATTAGTTAGTATATAAGAAATAAACAAAATACGTGAATGGAAATAAGTTTTTGGTTTGATTATTATAAGAACCTAAATTTGAATTCCCCTGCACTTGTTGTAAGCAAAAGAAAATTTTATTTATGTACATATGAATGAGTAAATTTTATTCAACACCTTACAAAGATAGTTTAATCAGTTCAATGACTCATAAATACAAGCATTACAACAACATCAAAATAGCTACAAGCAGCTGCAGATCACTCGAATGATCATATTATGCACCCAAAGCATTGCTTTGAATCCACACATGATTAATAGCATAAACAACCTATGCCCGCTTACACAGGTCGTATTCAGTGATCAAAACTCTCACTTTGTAAGGAATCTGGGAGAGATGATTGGTAAATAACTCTACTCCCTCTGTTTTTTTAAAGTGATCATTCCCAGATGTTGGCTTACAGAGGTGGTCCTAAAACTTTTCCCTCTCAGCTTGAATTCATAATGATTCAAGCATTTGCTTAAGCACTCCATGAAAATAGCAGCAACTTAAGTATTAATGGGAGTCTCAAACTTCACCATACATATCTTTGGAGGGCCTAGCTTTATACCCATAAAAACCACTTATAAACACCTTGCCTTAAAGCTTGCCTGGTTCCTGAAACCCAATGTTCTCAACAGCTCCCACAGTTTTGAACAATCTCCTCGTGTTTATTTCCTCCATCACAGCCCTGCGCAACAACTCGCTACGTGCATCCACAAGTGAACGATTCCTAGTTAGCTTCTGTGGGACCTTTGAGCCATAGTTTCTCCCATAATCAAACTGCAACTCGCAGTACTGTTTGGAATGATTTGCACTCATCATATCTGTAGGACAGAATCTTGTACATGTGGGAGCCTTTGCATTGCAAATGGGTTCACCTACTCTTCTAGTACTCGAATCATAATCATCTTCATTGGCCGAGTAGTAACTCAAATTTGAGTATTTGAAGGAGTTCAAAGAGCTCTGAGAACTTGCATCGTCATTGATAAACAAATATTCTGCATTTCGATGCCATGTTATCAAATTTAGATAGCTATTAAGGCATCATTTGGTTAATAAACATTTCTAAAAGGAAAATGCTTCATTTATTGTAAAAACTTTACAAAACTAATGTAGTAATAAATGGGATTGACACCAAGGCAACAACAAACTAAAAAAATGATAAAGTAAGTCTCATGTACATATAGTACATTACACACGACAAAGACTACTGTCATCTTCTTATTGATAGTTAGAGTACAAGACTCCAAACATGTTTAAAGTCAAACATTTTCCCTAAAAAAAATGAAAAATACTAAAACAACTACAAACCTTTTCCCTTGCATCACTCAAAAAAAATTTAAATTTCTTTCTTGTTATGTTTTTAAAATTTTGAAAATTTAAGTAAACTTGTAATCACATTAGAATTAATCATAAATATTAAAAAAAGACTGGAGTAAACAATACCAAAAGACTAAAATGTATACCTTGAAGCCAATCATTGCCAGAGGCTACATTGTTCCCATGATTATGGGTCTTGTAGGAAGAGGTAAAAGCTGGGAGACATGCTTGAGAGGAAGAGCAAGAAGAGGATGAATAGAAAGGATGGTGGGTACTATCATTGTCTTCTTCTTCTTCTTCATAGCTAAAGCTGTGCTGATTGTGAGACTGGGATGTGCCCCCCCAATCCTTCCAAGTTGGGACCAAAGAAGATATCTCATCCTCTATCATCTCAGCTATCTCCAATGGTTCCCAATCGCTAATTTCCAATTCTTTGACCATCTCAATTGCTACGTCAATTGCAGTGTCGTGTACAACATCGAATGAAAAGTATATGTTCCTGGCATGACCTGTATTACATTGAAATGTTACAAGTTTGGATGGCAACTAATATTTTTTAAAATAAGAAAACCCTAAATTTGTCAAACGAGAGTGCCTATATTAGAATAATTAATAATAATAATTGAAACCTGATATATCATATTAACACAAATGTCAAGGAATAATGGAATTCGCCACATACTTACTCTTTTTTTTAGAGAAAGTTTCAACCTATAGCGTCTGTTCTTGATGATAACTCTTTATCATCAAACCAAGACACTAATTAGTTTTTGTTGTACGCGGGGATTGAACCCCAGATTTCTTATTCAACCATGAGAGACTTTATCCGTTAAGCTAGCTGGAACCCACTCACATACTTACTCTTGGAGTATCATGTCCATTATCAATTTGTATTTGGTTTGTTTATTTTGTTTAGTTTGTTTGCTTATGTATATTATTTTTAAAATCTCCTTCTTGTAGACACTTTTCCTCAAATAAGCAAATAAGCAGATAAATAAATCCAAAACAACACCATGGACTTTAAATTTAGAGAAATATTAGGAATACAAATTTCTTCATATATATATATATATATATATAGCAATTTATTAAAATGTTAAATTGTGAATGGAATAACATTACCTTTACATGGATTTATTGCTACAATTTCTTTTATTATGTATATCAATCAATACTGTTAGGTTATGTCAAAGGTTATAAAAAAAAAGTTGTGAAGAATTTTGTGTTATTAGATTTAGAGCCATGCACCCAAAAAAAATCATTAAAAATTTCACACATCTTCTCATGATTCACTTCACTTTGACCCACTATAATACAAAGATAAAAGAGAGGTGAAATTCTTGTGCCTCTAGATTATCATTAAAATTTAAGCAAATATAAGAGAGGTTATAGCTTTTAGCATACCGTCCTCCGCAGAAATTTGCACTTTGAGGAAAATGGAATCATCTTCAGGGTCCAAGGTCCCAGTGATAGTCATATCAGTGCGCCTAATTGGATCAGAAACAAAAGGTGCCAAACCCACCACTGTTCTTGATTTGGGACTTTCGGTACGTGTGATGGGCAACAATCCACCTTCTTCAGAAGCTAGAAATGGGTCCAACAAAAGCTCTCGGGCTGGCAATCTTTTTGACACAGTCTCTAAGCATTTTCCCACAAATCTCTGAGCCTCCATGTCTTCAATTCGGTAAAATGCATCGGGCAGCTTTCCCTATTAAGTCACCAAGCCAAAATGTGAAACTTAGCAAGATTATGCATTTGGGGCATTAAAGAATAACGTTATTAAATATTTATAACATTGAAAACTATTACATTTATGTTTTGAGCTCTCTTAATTTTAATGCAATAGTGCAGGAATTGAACAATTTCATGGTGCGAATTATATAAAATATATTTAAATATCATGTTATTTAAAATTTTAAATAGCATGATTAGTAGCTTAATTACCGAGGTAACTTTCTTGTATATTTGGGCTGGGTTGGAGCACTCGTTGTAGGGGTACTCAGAAGTAAGCATTTCTAACAAACACATGCCAAAGGAGTATATGTCAACAAGTTCATTGTATTCCTCTTCGTATAATTCTGGTGCCATGAACTCTGGTGTACCTGATAATTAAAATATAAAAAAACATAAATAAGACCAATAAACAAAGGAGATCAAATTCAATAATTCAAAGGGTAAAAATTAATCCACACACCTTGTTATACTCACTCTGTTATTCACACCAAGGTTATCGATTCCGTACCGTACCGGCCGGTACGACCAGAATATACCGTACCGGCCAGCAATCTGGTATGCTTGACCCCCCTGTTTCGTACCGGAAAAAATACTGACTGTACCGGCATTATACCGGCCGTACCAGCAAAATCCGGCTATACCAACCGGTAATTGGATACTGAACTGAAACATTAAATATACCTTTTTTTTTTTTTTTTTAGTTGATGTTAAAGTTTAAAACTACGAATTATTTGTTCTTAATTGAAGTAATGTTTTATGGTAAACATGAATTTTTGAGGTATTGTTTTATGGTAAATAGAGATTTTGTGTGTGTATGTGTGTGTGTATATATACATATATTAAATATATAAAATAGCGATAAACCCGAAACGGTACACTGGTATTGATCGGTATCCAAAATATATCGTACCGGTAGCCAAACCGGTACGGCTTCCGATACGGTATTGACATCCTTGATTCACACTCAAACTATGCATAAATCATAACTTAAAGTCACATTTTCTAAGTATTTTTTTTATTTTTTTAAGAAGATCACATTTTCTAAACAAGATGTGTGTAATAAACACCACTCTTAATCAAAAATCAAAATAATGAAAGAGAGTGTGTGTACCTATGACACTGTGGGCATGTTGGGAGCCACGAAGGATGGCTGCTAGGCCAAGATCACCAATTTTGACTTGTCCAAGATGGCCATTGATGAAGATATTATCGCATTTGAGGTCTCTATGAATCACAGGAGGATCATGGCCATGCAAATAAGCAAGCCCACGTAGGATTTGGCGGCTCCAGTTCTTAACTGCTCGAATATCTACTCGCCGATACTTCAGCCTATACCTGTTTTTACATCCCAAAATGAAAAGAACTAAATTTTGTTTCAACTTTTTATTACAATTTTTTGGGTAGCAAGTGGTGTAGGTACAACTCGTCACTTACAATGGCACAAATCCACCCATCATTGACATTATTTTTATTATACACTAAACAAAAAAATATTAAGATACTACTTTTGATAATTATAGGTGTGACTAGATTTATTGTAGTTTAAGATGACTTATGAGGTTAAAGTGATAACTAGTAATTAATAATACTATTTTTTGTAATGCCCCATATCATTGGTTTGAATCTAACCTCCCCCTAACAAAGTAACATTGACATATGAAAAGATTATATATCTACGGTAAGCTTATTTTTTAACATGTATCATACTTAACTAATCTTAACCGTTCATCTATTATTATAAAATATATATTACATAAGGCATATCTTTTTTTTTTAAGTCTAAGATTAAGTACATCCGGTACATATTAAGAAAAAAAAATTATTTATATTTGCTTATTTAATTTAAGTGGGTAGCTAGTGAATAAAGTAACGTTGACATATGAAAAGTTTATATATCTACAGTACACTTATTTTTTAATATGTATCATTCTTAACTAATCTTAACCGTTCATCTATTATTATAAAATATATATATATATATATATATTACATAAGGCATATCTTTTTTTTTTTTAAGTCTAAGATTAAGTACATCCGGTACATATTAAGAAGAAAAAAATTATTTATATTTGCTTATTTAATTTAAGTGGGTAGCTAGTGATAAACCTTAAATTCAAAATATAGCTAAAACAAAAATAGAGGAAAATAGAATAAGGTCATGTGATTACTTACTCTCTGAGTGTACCGGAAGTGAACATTTCGGTGATGAAGTTGAAAGTTCTACGATTGATATCAACCCAAGAGGTGTAGAATCGCATGATGGAGTCATGGTCAAGGTTCTTGAGAAGGTGAACCTCTGAGTAAAGTCGCTGCAATATTTCTGGTGTTTGAAACACTTCCTTAAGCTCAACACGGTTCCAAGCAACCTCTATTCCAAGAACCTCATCAAATCCTTTATACACTGTTTTCACTGCTCCTTTCCCAAGAATTTCCCTGAACTGCAAAGCAAACATTAAAGGTCGATTCACTATTATTTGGAAATTTGTATATAAGACGAGTGTAAAAGAACTTTTCCAAAATATAAACAAAAATATTAAAACTACTACCAATTTTACAATTAAATGTTTATATAAAATCACAATGAATGCAAATGGTACTATATTTACAATAAAATAAATAAAATTTTAATTATTTTTTTATTTTATGTTTAAATCTTGATACATAGGTTTATAAAATTTATATAATAAAATTTATAATACTCCTAATATTATTGTATTAAAAATAAAAATTGACTACTTATGGTGGTTGTATAAACTAAAGTACCAAAGTTTGGGAAGAAGGGGTTAGGTCTCGATTTGCAGTATATGTTGATGCTTAATAAGGTTATGATTTATGAGTTCTATTGAATCTGGCATTGAATTGTGTAGTGAAATTTTTGCTCTACAATTCATAAAAGTAATGGAAATTAAAGTGAAACTAGAAAACTATTTCGGCATAGTATTTAACATGTATAGATAATTATCCTATCAATAAATCAAAATGAGTGAATAAGGTAATTAATTAACTGGATTAGAGATTAGAGAATTTTAATCTAGAATCAACAAATCAGTACATATATAAATGTTTAAAAAAAAACTTTTTTTTTCTCATAATGATTGCATTGGGGAAGTCTTATATATTGTAACAAAGAAAGTCTTGATAGGTGTATTATCTTTATCTCCACACACAAAGATATTTTTATGTTTTCTCTTTTTAATTTCTTTTTGTTTGGAAACGAAGGCAAGAAGCCGAAGGCACTTGCTATGAGCCTATGAGTGACTCTTCAGCCCATGGGCTGGTGTTGAAAAGGCCGGGTGTGTGTTGAGACCTTTTTTATTTTTATTTTTTGGGCCAAATGTGTTTTGTGACTATTGTGTCAACCAAAATGGTCTAGCCATATAAAAAATAGTAATTAAGTGAAATGCTCCACGGCATAAATATTTAAATATAAATTAACAATCTTATCAAGCTTGACCCAACTAATTTGAGGTAAGCTTAACTCACACCAAGCATTTAGTAGGTATGAATTTTCTTTTAGGACATTTTTTTAAGGGGGGCTATGCGATTTTCTTATTTTAGAACTCATCAAAGCTACAAACAGTTGACCCCCTTTATTTGGATTTTGGAACAAGAAGTGGTTTCTAAGTTCCAACCCCAATCATAATGTGTAATCCTTGAACTCATTACTAAACTCATCTATCATAGTCAAAAGTAATTTCTCAAGCAAAAACCACATGCTCTAAATCACAAAGGTCAAGAAGAAGTGGCTTTTGAAAGTTATCTAGAACAAGGACTGCACCAATTTCCACATGCTCGAAAATTTCTTGAAAAAAAGTATAAATTCCTCCTGCATGTATATAATACTGTCCTTGCAATTTTTATCACTTATGGGTTATGGCCCAAGTTTATTGTAAACCTCAATACTCTATAAGCCAATACTTGTAAGTCAAGTAACTATAACCAAATCCTACTAAGATTATAAGGTGAATATGAATTCTTTTGCTCTCTTTTATCACTAAACATGATGAAAAGCCAGACTATATTCTATAATCAGCTCGTTTATACAAGATTATGCGGAAAATTTGAACTTTTTCTAAGTATGTACATAGAAAGAAACTCAGAATTAAATACTTACTCGTCCATATCGACCAGATGGATCAGTTTCAACGTATCCAAGCTGATCCTCAGCTCCATCAACACACCCTCCTACCCTTGCCTTGTACATGACTGAGAAATCAACGCTAGCTATATAGATTACTGTTTATTTTCCTATATAATACTTGCTTGATAGTATTAAATATGTAATAATAATTTTAGACAACAAAGATGGAAGTGAATATATGCTAGAAGATCCGAGGCTTCCCCTCATGATTTTCATTAGAGAACACACCAAACAATAACCAGAAAAGCCTTGAGTAATCAACGCTAAGCATAATCCAAGCCATTTCCACAACCCCACGTGAGAACTCGTATTCCTTAGGAACCATTTGTCTCAAAGAGAAAAGACTTAGAGAAGTGAGGGACAGATATATATCCTAGATTTTTCTTTTTTCAAAAAAAGACAAGAATATTAGAACTAGTTAGGAAACTGTTAAAGACTATTTGGGTGGTGTGGTTGAGAGCAAAAATTGAGAAGAAGTTTGTGGAGGAAATTAATAGGAAAAAAAAAAAAAAAGCTTTTATTTTTATTTTATAAACTGAAATGATCATATGTGGGACTTTGGCTTGAAAATGGGATTCTAAATTTGAAGTATCTGTGGCCATGCTTTGGTAGTACCATTTGTGGATGTGGGAGCAAATCACAAAAATTAGATTTCAAATAGAGAAAGAGATTGAGGAAATCTAAGAGGAAAAGTTTGGAAGAGATATTGAGAGAGAGAGACTGAGATGTTTTGAGAAGATTTTGGTGCAAAGACAAAGAAGGTAGAAACAAGAGGTGGTGCTAATGGTAATATTATATAAGGACATTGATCATCACAAAAATAATAATAATGACCTTCTATATGGGTCCCCAGATAACGTGGCTAACGGAATTCACACCGTCTAAACTCCAAACAAAGAATAAATATACTACTATGCCTATAAATAAATAAATAATGACAACTGTAAACTTGATTATAACCTAAGAGTACAATTTTCACTAAAAAAATTAACATAAATACATATTTTTAAAATCTAACTACTGAATTATAAGTTATATATGTTCTTAACACATATGTCAAATTTCATATCAATCAGATATAATTTATTATTCAATCTATAGTCATGTTTTTATGCATAATTTTAGACTATAAAAATTTAAATTTTAAAACTTTTATTGATAATATAGATATTAATATTTGATTTTTTAAAATAAAAATAAAAATAATAATATACTGTGAAAAACAATTAACGCCGTTTGTTATTTAATATCAAAGTCATATAGTATTATTATATATATATGTGTATGTATAGGGAAAGGGGACGAGGTCTGAGACTGTAGTAGTTGATCAGCTCTGCCTGGTGATGAAATCAGCAATGCCTCAAAAGCCAGGTCTTAAATTCGAAGCATAGTTAATTCATCCATTGGGATCACAATTCGGATATACATTCACCCATTTATTTTTGGTGGATCTCGTATAAACAAAAACTTTTATCCTCTTTCTTTATATTGGGAGTAATATTTTGATATTTTCATAAATACACTATCAGCAAAACGCATCCAAACGACACACTAAGTATCCATTTGAGTATAGCTGAAACAACCCAACGTCTGTATTTTGGTGTTTCCTTTTTTTTTTTGAGAACATGTACTGGCTTTTTTTTGCTTTTCCAGTGAGTCATGTGCACTGTTTACAGGACCCACGAACCTCTTTTTTCATCAAAATTTTAACTAAAATGGGTCACACGATACTATTTACACATTAAAAAATTATTTTGCTACAGTGTTTTTTGTTTTTTAGCAAAATAAGCAGTATCCAAATACACCATAAATTATAGGTGTAGTATTATATGCATTTGCATATTTTAAAGACTATAACGTAAAAGATAAAATTTAACTACAAAATCGGTTGTAACTTAAAATAAATATTATTACATATTTTGAAAATCTAACCATTAAATTATATGTTCTTTACACTCTTAATACACATGTCAAATTTTGTGTCAATCGGATATTATTGACTTTTTTTTTTTTTTTAGAAACTGATATTATTGACTATATGATCTATAAGGTTATATTTTATGCATAATTATAAACTACAAAACTTGCAATTTAAATAATTTATTGATAATACAGCTATTAATCTTTAATTTTATAAAAATTTGGCAAGTATGGAGGATATAGAAAAAAGATATAATCTAATTGTGGATTTGTCAAAATTCACCTCAAAAAAAATTAAAATAATTGAGTAAGGTTGTTTTGTAGCTAAACTTTGTTTTTTTTTTTTTTCTTCCCCAAATGATGTTCTCACTTGACTCAAATTTAAAAAAAGAAAAAAAATTTGCAACTCATTATAATATGGGTTTTTCTTTGGCTTGTTCCTGCGATTTCTTGGACCATGTAACCGACTCGATTCTATGCTAGACAAAAATTTTGAAAGACTATAATTGATCAAATATGCTAAAGCAGTTTTGGATAAGTTACATACCCAAACACAATTGACAAAGTTGCAAAGGTTAGGTGCGGAGAAGAAATTTTGATTTGGGGAGCAGATTATAATATTGACATATCAGTAAAGAGATTTTCAAAATACATATGTACACACATAAGTATAGTAACAAAATATTTTTTAAAGAAAACTTATTATCTTTATCATCTTTTCACAATTATTTTATTTTATTTTATTTCTCTAATCCTTTCAAGTACTATCATTCTTAAAATTAAATCTTTTAAAAAAGAGTTTCCCCAAGAGAAAATTATTTTTATTAAAAACCTATTACTTGATTTCAACAACTAAAACTAACCACATAAAAGTGGAAAAAACTAAAAAAAAAATAAATAAACATGATTCTAGCAATACTCTTTTTAAAAATTTGACTTCTATTAAAAACTTTTTCTTTATTTTTTTCTCAAGGGTGTCATTTGGACAACAATTTATTTGATGAGATCATTGGATTTGCTGATCAATTCTTTTTTAGGGGGCTCCATCAACTCTTATTTTTTGGGGAATCAACTCTTAATTTTGTGGTTCAATATTTTAAAAAGTTATAATACGTATACACACATGTACACATTAAGAAAAATTTTAAAAATTTTCCCTGGGCCAAGCCAAGTATAGCTCCACCTCTAGGACCAGCTATCCTTATTGAGTCATTGTTTCAAATATAGGTAATATGGTGATGAAATAAGAGATTTAAGATTCAATTTTCGTCTACACCAAAACCAATTGGTCTAGTTTGATGATAATGAGCTATCATCAAGAGCGAATCTTATAGGTTGTGAAACTCTCTAATATATATATATATATATATATATACGAATTACATATTCAATTCAATGACACAGTATAGTTAATCCAATGTATTGAATACAAGAAGTATTTCATCCGAAATTAATTAACCAAAAGGCACAATTTCAATATTAAATTCCAATAAAGACAAAAAATAATAATAATAATTCAAGATTGATACATTTTAGAAATATATAGTTAAATGATTTAAATTTATTATATCTCAATAAAATAAAATTTTTGATAATCGATAATTTAACATTTAATCACATATTTTTAACACTCCTTCTCATGTGTGGACTCAAACTCTCCTACTCTAATATCATATTAAATTACCAATTATTTTAAAAGTTTTTAAATGATTTTAAGTCATTACAAACCATTTATCACAACAACAAGATTCTAGGAGAGTTCTTCATAATAATCCTCATTTAATCAAACTTAAAATACAATCGACTCAAAAAAACAGGTATCCACAAATTACTCTAGGAAGTACAATTTCCTTGCCCTTGATAGAAACACCAAATATCTCATTTCAGTATCAAATATTGGTGGCCGGCACCACATTGATCTCAAGTTTAGCTTTTTGTTTTTCATCTTTGCAATAATCCATTTTCGAGTGTAATGCACATTGCACAATCTAATTGTTTCATCAAAAGAAATAGTGGAGGCCCTTCTCTCTTTTTTTTTTTTTTTCTTTTTTTTTTTTAGCTCACTCCTCTTTTTTTAAGCACAGTAAATTAAGTTGAAAAGACCACAACCATTCATTTTCAAGATTTCTCTTTAATAAATATTATATGCATAAAGCTATACGAAAATGTCCCACCACTTATTGTATCTTTATCCTTTCCCAACATACGTGACACCCTAATTTGTTTTCAGCAATCACAAATATGCAAACATCATTATCTTTTCCTCAAAAAAAAAAAAAAAAAAAAAAAAAAAAAAAAAAAAAAAAAAAAAAACACCATTATCTTTGTCACTTTGTAAGATTATAGATGAAGGGTTGACCATGCGTGTCAATGATCCAGAGTAATAGCTTCTCTAAAACTCTAAAATAATGGCAAATAAAAAGGGTTATGTGAGGTCATAGGCCTTCTTATGATTAATTATTCCTTAAGGAAAATATTTTTTTTCTTATTAAATGAGAATAATTTCAAGTTTCAACTTTATAGTTTTTTTTTTGTTTGAAAAGTAAACTAAGAAATGGAAAGAGTAGGTAAGAGTGTAGGACTTATAAAGCATGGTCTCAAATGCAGGTTGGAATATTTTTAATTTTAAAATAATTTATCGGCAATTACAATCCATAATAACCAGAAGATGCCCCACCCTCTGCTGATTTGGTTAAAATGCTTTCTTCATATGTAAATGGCCGGTCTGATTTGAGGCTTGTAGCCATGACATTGGCCTCTGTGGCCAACTTGTAATGTTCTCTGTTTGTACTGTTTTTGTTAATATTAATATCAAGCCTTTTAACCCAAAAAAAAAAATATATATATATATATATTATATTTAGACTGTGAAGTCCTACCACAATGTAAAGGATTAAACAAGCCCAATTATAGACTTGCTATCAATAAGAAAATCATGTTATTGGAGATTAATATAAAATTGGGAAAAAAATCCTATTTGCTATACATCACAATCAAAGGAAGTATCAAGTGTCTGGGTCCACCCAAGTGGGATCCAGCAAGTACTTGATGAATCATTGATGATAAATAATGCTTGCTTCTGTTCTGAGATGGCTTTTCGGAATCTCAAATTTCATCTAAATGGCTGGCTCTGTTTGCTCAAATCTGAAAATAGTATATATCCATTAATTATATCTTAAGTTCTAAATACCAGTCATGGTGTACTGCACTCAATAAATAAAATAAAAACTATCCAAAAAGTAGTAATTATTCATCTTAATAGAAAGATATTGACAATAATATGAGAGAGAGAGAGAGAAAAAGAGGGGAACATTTTAAAAGTGAAAGGAGATTTGAAATTTTTAAATATTTTATCTGAAGTAAAAAAATTTAAATATGAAGGTTTCCTTTAGGATTAGGATAGTGGGTTTTATTGACCAATTTTGCTTTAAAATGAATTGAATAAAAATACAATTGTGTTTTGAAAAATACCATGGTTAGAAAAAAAAAATAGAAAATGAAATTACATTCTTTCCCCTAAACTATTATTCATGTAACATTTGTTCTCCTAAATTATGAGGGTATATACTTAACCCCTAAACTATTACTCATATAACACTTTGCAAATCATCCTAGGAACATAGGTAATAAAAAAAAAATTACATTATTTTACTGAATAAGAGAATTTCAAAGGAACATGTATTTTGAAACTCTTCATATATAAAGTATAATTCGACAAATTTCTTTATAAATAATTAGTATCCGAGATGTGGCTTGATATTGTGTGGCCAAAACTTTTTATTTATTTATTTTTATTTTTTATTTTTTAGAAGAGTGGCCAAAACTTGATTTTTCAACGCGTAATTAGATGTATTAAAATCAGTTACAATAATTATTTATTTTTTGTTTTCTTTCCCTCATTCATCATTATAAAAAAAAAAAAAAAAAAAATTTAGAGATTAGTTTAATGTTAGACTCGCAACTGGTGTCATTACTTTTTTTTTTTTTTTTTTTAGAGAAATTAGTATCCGAAGTGTGGCTTGATATTGTGCGGCCAAAACTTTTTCTTTATTTTTTTAATTTTTGAGAAGAATGTGGCCAAATGATTTTTGAACGCGTAATTAGATGTATTAAAATCAGTTACAATAATTATTTATTTTTTGTTTGCTTTCCCTCATTCATCACTATAAGAAAATATTTAGAGGTTAGTTTAATGTAAAACTCGCAACTGATGTCATTGATTTTTTTTTTTTTTTTAAAGAGAACTGAAATAATTTATAAAGTCATTCAGCAAAAACAGAAATAATTTTAAACTAGTTTGGTGAACAATAATAGAAAGAGGAGGCTGCCAAGAAACTTCCCAGTTCATAGATTTGTAGTTCGTACTACATGTTAAAAAATAAACAAATAGATTCGCCTTAAAAAGTGGACCCACGGCTTGTTTTGTTTACACACTACACGTCATCACATTTAACACAAAAAAATTTAACAATATTTTTGACATCTGCTGGACAGGGTTAGTATTTTTATTTGGCTCATCACTATAGCCACTATTTTTTTTTTTTTTGGGTAAAACATGATTAAACATTAACTTAGGAATTCACAAGTCTATTACAACGCAAATTAGCCTTGTCAAAAGCTAATATATCCTCCACCACTATTTTACCAATCACTAACGAATCCAAAACATCAGCATATGTCAAATTTTTTGATTTTACCTATTACTAACGAATCCAAAACATCAGCATATGTCAAATTTTTTGTGTCTAAAAACTATCTTTGCAAAATGGTAGCTCACATAAAACCAAGACTCGACTGGGGTCCACTTGCGCTGTATTCAATCCTTACCCTAAAACCAAATATTCTTAGTAGTGTACAACTGTGGGCCTCTAGCGAGGAATTTAGGGTCTCCATCACATTTCTTCCAGCCTGTGATCACACTCTTACTGTCACCATATCACCTAATAGTTTTAGATTTAAATCAACCCCTAACAGTTGAGTCCATTATTTTGATGCACAAACTAAGCATAATAATCTTATCCCTCAACAAGCCGACCATACAATGATGCTATAAACATGTAACACTTACGTAACATTGTATTGTTCAATGCAGCCATGTGTTTGAATTTAACTAGAAAACTGTACAATACCTAAGGAACTGTACCTAGGTTTTGTCCGGCGCCGTAAATATGAAACTAGGAGTTCAGTAGAATATCTCGATAGCACTTGATAAAGTAAGACATTGTACTGCCAAGAAAATGGAGCCACGAACAAGATAGGCTGTAACACCTTTCCAATAGTAACATAGCCAAAGAGTTACATCATAAACATCTGCAGAAATTATTATCTTCCTATAGAACTTACATCAGACATCAACAACATTCTATTCATGCTATTTTACCTACAAGGGGTCGCAAGAAAAACAAAACCTGGGGCAAAACCATATCTCAAACATCCTATATACGAACATCTCAGTAAACACAGCTATTAAGATTAAAGGGGAAATTTTAGTAGAATGTACAAAATGCCTTTGAACCACAAACAGAAAAAAAATGGTCTCATATCTCAAGCTTCCAAATGGTTACGAAGGTGCTGTATAGGAGGAAAGCTCAAACTTAGGCTGCTTTGTTAGAATTTACTGTTCTATTCATTCAAACTTTAACCATATAGATATATCATCCATTCCCACTGAAGTCAGACAGATAAAGGTGGGAATTCTTCTTCATCTTTCAAACGGAATGATTGTGCAATCCTACATGTCCAAAACAAAGAAACTTAAAAAATAGACCCATGTATGTCAGCTAGTACCGGATTAAAATTTGACATGAATGGTGAATGGTGATATTCCCCTACCTATCTTGATTCACACCCAACACTGGTTTTGGGCTTTGTATCCCTGGTGACAGAAGGCTTACACTTAAGTTTTGAGCAGGTGCTGAGCCAGAGTTTTGTTGCCGGCTCCTTTCGGGCAAAGATCCCTCAACTGGCAGATGCCCAATTGACCCAAATTCAACCACTCCCTCAGACGGATGCATTGAACCATTGGCATTCGAGTACAACTTCCTTCCAGGAGAACCAGAGGTGTGATCTGACGACCCAGACTTTCCGCCACCATAAACAGGAAATTGTGCTTGTGCCGGCTCACGACTGCTTCTCTCAGACCAAGATGACTCAGGTATTGATGTGGTTCGGCCGTTGTTACGAGGAGACCTTACTGGTGCTTGATTTCTTCCCCTGGGTGTCAAGGGCCTGTCCCGGTAATGGTTCTGCAAAAATTTATGCATAAAAGCACTCTAAGATAATGAGACCGTCCACCTGAACAACTTAATGAAAAACAGAAGCTGGATAGAGACACCAAGATCAACAATGCCGTGGCCCCACAAAAATTTCAAGGATTCCACAATATTCAAATACCAAAAAGAAAAAAAATCCAGAGACTTAGAGTGAGTATACCGTGTTGGGAAAATATGTCCCTGTTCCTCTTGGTTTTGGCATCTCTTCCATACCAAATGCCACACCACCAGGTAATATTGTTGGGTTATTGAGGTAGAATGGTGCCCTGGGTACAACACCATTGGTGTTCATCTGGGAATACACATTCCTGTTCAGCTGCACAGACTGTCGTATTACATCCCATGGCTTCTTGCCATGGTGCTGTGGAAACAACAGAGGCACAGGAGTAACAGCTGTACTCAAGGCATGATAGAACCACCTACCATAATTCAAACTATTAATGTGACTATCCTGGTCCCCACTGAGATCTGACAAAGGGTTCAAACCTTCAGGATTTCCAGAACTGCCATTTAACACCCAATAATTAGAATAATTAGGATAAAGATCTTCTAAGGACCAAGTAACCGGACTCGAACGTGGAGAGTGGTGCTTCAATCCAACAGGTGACAGACTGTCATTATCACTAACCAACTGGTTCTCATACTGGTCCAAGTGCACAATCAAGGCCTTCTCCTCAGAAGGTGCCTGCAGAAGCCTAGGCAAATCTTTCTTCTCAGTACAACCAGACTCTTCTGGCTGTTTTCGATCTGGATTTCCATCCCCATCCCCATTTCCCATTACTCTTTGAGAGAAATAGAGAGGAGGTGCATGATGTGCTTTACCCAAAGAGGATGTACTATCCTTACAACTTGAAGGAAGGGATTTAATTGCATCATTTGAAATTGTTAGATCTTGAATTCTGGAGGTAGCAAGGTCTTTCGCATCCCCAACAAGACGATGTTCTGAAACAGTAATCCCATTTACAGAACCATCAGCTTCTGACAACATGGTTGAGCCTGATGCATCAACAGAGCTTCTTTTTGGTTCATTCACAGCATGAGCAGAGCTCGTACCAGTCCCTGATGTGTTAACATTATTGACTCCAGCATGTGTTAGTCCCTCATTACCCAACCGACCTTCGGCAGTCATGCTATTTAAATAGGCAAATTCTGATTCATGAATTGTATGATCTTCTTGTGACTCTGTACCTGAAAATGAAGATGAAGTGCCAAACACATTGTGTCCAGGCATTGGGACAGGATCTTGAACATCAGGCCTCTGCCCACTCCCATGCCTGTCCAATGTGTTTGAGAAAAACCTACAGATTTCATCCTCTATGTTTGCTTCCTGCTGGGAGAGGATATGCCCAAGCTTTCGAGCACCATATGTGAAAGCACTCCTAATACGGTAAAAGTTTCCTACAGAAGTCAATCCAGATTTATCATCAATGAACAAAAGTAACTGCAACCTCATTCAGTGCAACATTATTTGGAGTCTTCTAAATGCAAGTTTTTTCATGAATTTTTTTTAAAAAATTTAACTCAAATTTTTTCATGAAAATTCCAAGAAAAACTTCCCACATTTTGAAAATTCAACAATTTTGAACTCACAAATGATTACATGAATAAATCAATACCACCTACAGCCCAAAATAAACACACACACTGAATCTATAATTTTATTAGCATGTAAAATGCTAATGTTTCCTTTGTCCCATGATATTGCCAAAATATATCTGTTTTCTACAAAAATTTCCCCCAGAATGAAGTAACTTTAACTTTGTTGGATAGCTTATCTACCTTACAGTTACAAGAAGCAAAATTTCCAGAAGGAATTGACCTAATCTTTTTCGTTAGTAAAACAATAAAAAAGATCAGATATTTCAGTCCCATTGAATGACATAGAAGAAGAGGCCATAGGCCTCCCACCTGACTAAAGGAAAAGGAATTCTACCTTTGCTCACACTGCGACCAAGGTTGTTATTTTCTTTTAGTGGATCAACTATGTTAAAACGCTTTGGGGGAAATGTCAGATATTTCAGTCCCATTGAATGACATAGAAGAAGAGGCCATAGGCCTCCCACCTGACTAAAGGAAAAAGAATTCTACCTTTGCTCACACTGCGACCAAGGTTGTTATTTTCTTTTAGTGGATCAACTATGTTAAAATGCTTTGGGGGAAATGTCCTTGAATTTGTATCATACCCCCTTGCAGGAACTGATAACATTTCCAAACATCCCTTAAGAAAATCATTACTGAGCAACAGTTCAGTGCCATCATTTTCAGGTGTCTCAGCTGCAAAAAGGACCAAATAATGACTAAGAGCCATCTAAACCAATAAGTGTGCCACACATGCAAAACAATGTTGCTTACCCACAAGTTCTGGCAACGACGATAAGCGGACTGGACCAGTCAGGCTGATGCAGTAGTTGTCCCAGTCAAATTTACTGAAGTAGTCCAAAAATTTATATAAAACCTAAAGAGACAAGATGGTTAAGTTTATATAATACATTTGAGTAGCATACAAGTGCTAATTGCAGAAAGCACTCACCGCCAGAGGACCATTTAAGGATGCATGGAAAAGATGGAAGATATATAGAACCAAAGTCTCCAAAGCATACGTAGAAATCAAGCCATGATGAGCTCCAAGAATACGGCTCTCATAGTAGCACCAAGCCTTAATCAGTATGATACTACGTTTAAATAGATGATCTTTGCCAATCAGACGATCAACCTGTACATAGCAGCATCAAGGACATCAAATTCCAAAAGCAGAGCCTACTACAACAAGCTCAAGATGACCAAAAGAAAACATAGAAGATGTCCAAATTTGATTAGTGTGGATATTATTTTTCTTACATGATTTGTAAACTATCTTGCAGATGTTATTAAGTCACATCTAAATAAATATGGAATCTGTGAACTATAGAAAAAAATGAGGGTTTCGTCTACAGAACTACCAGTAAAAATGAAAACTGAAGAAAAAAACCCAGAGAAGAACATTAACAGCAGAAAACATAAAAATATCCAAACTCCACTTTGCTTTTGAAAATAAATGGATAAACATAGAAATATTAACATTCACTTTATTTCTTCACCTGAAAAGAGATTCATGATCTTAAAGTGCTAAATTCTTAAGCCTTTTCAGCAATATAACAGAAATTTCAATCCAACAAAATCTATCTTCCAATAAATTTATTCATGTATACAAAACTAAATATTCCAAAGCATTCAATTAAATGCAAGAAATCAACCTTCATTTACTAGAGGAATTTTACAGTGAAGGCTACCTTCTCAAGAAAGCATAGAGTACAGAGCCCTCCTAACTGGTTGAAGGAAATATCAACAACAATGTTCTGTACAAGACATTTTACAAGCTTAACCTGCCACCAGAAAACCCAATGGTCAAATTGCAAAAAATTATAACCAGCAGAAGGGCAATCTAAGATGTAGCTTACTAGAAGGAAAACAATGAGTCATCTAAAAGTCATACTGCAACGCTTCATATCTTATAAAAAGAGCAGATTATAGATTCACAAGGATAAACAAGCATGCATACTACATAAACCAATCAGTGGAGCACTATGCAACATGCAGTGATAGGCTATATCAGAGTCCTATTCACTTGTGCTGACACATGGCAAGCTATCCAAGCAAAGAAGCCTGAAGTGAGCTGGCAGAGGCTGGTCTGGTTCAGCAGTCCTATACCTAGGCATCTTTCATTGGCTGGCTTGCAATTAGAAACAGACTTTCCACAAGGGATAGGATGATAAAAACGGGTATGTGGGTGATTGATTATGCCTTTTCAGCAGTAATGAAATTAAAAGTAGGGATCACTTATATTTTGAATGGCCTTTCTCCAATTGGGTATGGAAAATGATATTGCACAAATGTTTATTTCATAGAGACGGAATGTGCTGGGATGATGGCTGAAATGCACTATTACCTTTTTCAAAGAGAGGAGAAGGCTGCTTCGTGCAGACTAACTTGGAATGCAAGAATCTATGCTCTTTGGATTGATAGAAATGCTCAGGTTCATGGAGAAATGAAAAAGGATTGGCCAAGGATTATTTTTTGATAAGTGGATTAGCCAAGGATATTATGAGTGATGTCAGATTTAGAGTAGCAACAATGAAGAATGTCCCCAACACTTTAAGAATGGAGTCCTTTCCTCTACTTGGAACATCCCTTGTTCCATATTTAAGGGGCATGATTTGACCTGGGTTAGCTGCTGTCTTGTTGAATTCATCTGCTGTACTTATTGTTTGGAATTGTTAGTTCAGGTGAATTGTTACTAGTGTATTCAAAGTTGAGTTTTGTTTGTGTAAAGTGTGGTTTGGTAGCTGCAACAATGATGGCATGAATTTCTCATTTTTTAAAAGAAGTTCTTTTTCAACCTATTCACCCACCACCCCCCCAGTCCATTCTTTCAAAAAAAGAAGATAGGCTTTATTAGCGGCATCCAAGTGACAATAATAGTATAGGTCAACAAGGACAAGTCTAAATCCTGCATGCAAGTTGAGGCTTTAAATGTGAAAAGGAATTCCAATAGGAAATGGGTAATGAAATAAATGAACACAAATGCGTAACATTCAATAACTTCTACAGACTAGATAACCTAAAGGGTTGTAAGTTGCAACACAGTAGATTTTATCAAATTACTAATCAAATCATAAATTCACCTCCATGTCAAGTTTCTAACAACCAACCCACAGCTAATTGCCACTCCACTTGAGGAATAGCCGAGCCTTGCACACCACTAGGTGAGGACTAATATGTCTATAAACAAGGTCTCCTTAGCTATAGTATTCTCATGTAATCTTCCCCCCATTCATATCAATTCAGCCCAACTCTATTAAATATTTGACCCTTATATTTTCATGATGCCTTTCTGTGAGCCTCAATTCAATATTTTAACAGTACTGCCATCATGTCAAGAATTTGCATGAGACCATGCATTCAGGCCAGTGCTATAGTGTATGAAGTGGTAAAACAAAAGAATATATACCAACCAGCAAATGCAGAGTAGACTAAAGATGCACTTCTAAGTGGCAAAACAAAAGAATGTATACCAACCAGCAAATGCAGAGTAGACTAAGGATGCACTTCTATATATGTGTGGGAGCATATAACTATTGTGGTGGTAATCATAACATATAAGAAAACTCTACCTTACTGCCCAAGTCACCAATAGTATTTTTTTTTTTTTTTTTTTTTTGGAATGGGGAATGTGGGGGAGGGGAGAGGGAATTGCAGTGGGAATGGACGTTACCTTTCCATACCCGAGAATAACAAAGGTTGAAGCTAATAAAATTCTAGTGTCTGACTCTCCAACCTTACCCGCATTATCAGACAAACCATAACAGGTAGACTTGAAATTTCCAATCCAACCTTGAAACACACAGACGCTGACCCAAGAAAATGAATCACACAGATAACATCTACTGAGGACAGAAATTCCTATAAAGGGTAATGGTTATCAACCCTTGCCAAATATAGTTTATAGATCCTTTAGTGTAAAAATACTAGACACGGGCTTTCTAAAATTGATCACTCATCAATACTATTTTCTGGATATGAGGGAGAGAAGGGAAGAAAAAAAAGGGGGGGGGGGGTGTGGAGGGACACCTTGGAAGAAACATTGTAGTCTTCTATTCAATTACCAAAAGCAAAATGTCTATACTAATTATGCAAATGATGACAGAGTCTATACACAAATGTAAAACAACAGGGTGATCAAAAAACCTTCAAAATCAAACCAGCAAGTCCTGTATTTGAAGCAAAAATAATTCTCAAATTAGTTCAACTAAATCAAATATATTTTACTAAATATATGGACTAACAAAGATCTTTAGTAAATATAGGGATTATAGGCTAGAAACCTCTGCCCGAATCATTTGGACATCCTTTACTACAAACTCAGCAGCCCTGTTCTGATCTTCTCTTTCAAGGACAGAACAAACATTACTAGCCAAAGCCTCCTCACCATTTAGAAGACCAAAGGCAGTCAAATCAATATCGCCATCAGGCAGATAAGTCTTCAATGGTACAGACCCAAATGGAAATACCTGAAAGAAAAATGAGTTAGAAGAAAGTAATCTACATCTTAGCTATATTTACATGAAGTTTAGTATTTATAATATCAAAAGGAAAACTATGAAGAATCATTAATTTTAAAAATTATTCAAATTAAAAAAGAAGAGGACGAAGAAGACGAAGAAGAAGAAAGAAAATAGAGAAATCCATATGCAAAATGTTGCTTAATTAAATAAATGATCATGTAGAGCTTATATTCCACTCATTTAAGTGCAAAATTGGTTCCCTAGCCCAAAACCCACATCTAGTACAAAATAACCATTAACATAAGCAATCAAACTCATCCAAAAATTTCATCCAACTCCCAACAAAATGGAAAAATTATCTCATATGATAATAACACCTTGAAACACTCACGACCACACATTACACAAAACGTGCATTTGATTTAGCTTTTTTTGGGGGATTTATGTAGTAATGGAGCTTATTTGCTTATAAGAAGCTTTTTAAAGCCTCACTTTTTCTAGGTAAAATTGAACTTCTATTCACTTTTAGTAAATCAGCAAATAAGTCAATCCAAATGCACACCACATGATGGTTGATTTGTGGAAGCATCATACAATGTGACTTTAGTATGGAATAATTACTACACTAAAGTAAAGAACTTCTCATCAATCCGTCCCTATCTTCTTTAAATGAATTAATACACATAAAACAAACATTCGTACATCTCTTCTTGACATTTTGAACCGAATTAGACCTTTCTTCAAGAAATGGTATAACATAACTTTATAATTAAATAATATAGATAATTATTTCATCAAAAAGATATGAGTACTTTTACTTCATTTGAAATATTTAAATCATTCTACCACTATAAAAGTTCTGTTACTTTTTTTTAATCTTGATATCCAAAAGTCATGCACCTAAGGATAGTTTATGCGTTTATTTAAAAAAAAAAAAATGGATAGTTCATGCAAAACAGCATGAAAAGTTCCTTAGGTGTTGTCTCAGAAGCATGAACACTCCAAAACCCCGGTGTAATCGTGTCAAACACGCTAGGGACACTCCTGCATGTGAGTCCTCAATGCATTGTAAGGAAAAAATATTTTTTTATTATTTTTAAATATGTTTGAAACTTGAAATAAACATAAATTATGCCTATAATTAAATTTTTTTTTTTATCTATTAAAAAAATAATGATTTATATTAATTAATGGTTGAATTCCTATCATAACCGTCATAATTTTTCAAGAATTGTTGTGTCGCCATGTCCTGTATCGTATCATATAAGTGTCCGTGCTTCTTAGGGTGTTCTTCCTTAGTTCTCCCAACTAAACTCAACAATACACTTCCTTGTGTTTAGTTACAGCTTCCAAGGCGGCCACACGGTTGAATTAATTGAAAAGACGACCTAGCATCTATAATGCCTAGGGAACTGTACCTAAAGTTTTACGCACATTTTATTCCATAATTGTGTTCTTTCTTGGCTAAAATCAAATCAATTTCTTAGTGACCTATTTCAAGTTTGAACAATTGCAAAACTAACTAACACTAATGATTTCAATTTTCACAGTAATAAGCTCAAATTCAACACAATTGCACAAAACACATAGATACATAGACACGTACCTCGCAACCAAGCAAAGTTCTAAGAAGCCTTTGAACGTAATCAGTAACCGCTCTCCTCCTATTCTCAGAGACAACAGTGGGCTGAACCTGAGCTATGATCCCCTGTGTCGCCTCCTCAGCTCGCTGCAAAGACTCCGCGGCAATTCCCGCCGTTTGGTTCGAAGACGAAGACGAGGACGACGAAGACGACAGCCGTTCTTCCAATACGGCAGCGTTCGGTGGCTCCGGCGACAAAGCCCGAAGATCGCCCATGGAAATTAACCACAACAGATTTTTTTTTTTTTCACGGTAAAGAAAAAAAAAAATTTACCTTCGGAATTCACCGACGGTAAGAATCGACAGTACAACAACCATGACACCGCGTTGAATTCACGGAGAATCTACGCCGTTGATCTGAAATGAGATTTGATCTTGCAGCGCGATCGGACGGTTAGGTTGAATTGAACTCTTAAGGGTTTGCGATATGAGAGAGAGAGATCGGGTGGTTTGTTGAAGAAGTTAGAGAGAGAGAGTGAGAAATTTGTTGTGTGATTATAAATGTGTTTGTTTTAGCTTTTTTTTGCGGAGAGAGGAGAGAAGAGGAAGAGAGAGCTTAAGAATACGCAAAATCTGTTTGTTTTCTTTTGTGTTGTGTGTTTTTGTGTCCCTTTCTATCTTTGCTTTCTTTTCTATTCGTTCCCACCTGTGCCTTCTTCTTCTTCTTCTGTTATCTTCTTCTGTTTATTTTTTTACCATTCCGTTTCGCAAATTTTTAGGCCCGTTAGGTAACCCTACTATACACAATTTTCACATTTCAAATATAATTACATATATTTTAACATACTTTATCACACACACATATATTAAAAACACCCAAAATACCTCAGTCAAACTTAATTACCAAACGGGCCTTACTCTTTACACCACTCTTTGCCTTTCTGAACTTTTTTTTTTTTTTTTAAACAATGCCATTGCCTGTTCCTTTCAAGGGCACATGTCCCAACTGCCTTTCAAGTTTTTAACCTCTCTTTTTTTTTCTTTTTTCTTTTTTTTTTCCTTTTCTGTTTTTTGGTTATGTTTATTTTGTTTTTTCTAATGCAAGAAACCAAAACAAAACATTTGAAATGATACCAATGTACAAAAATATATGATGGTTTTCTTAATTTGACATGAACAAGAACAAGAATAAGTTGTTTCAAATTATCGAAAACAATAATACTAAAAAAAGTAAAAGTAGGGAAAGTTTCAAACAAAACAGTCTTCAGGTCGGGATATCTTCGAAGTCTCTAAAGCGCACGCACACAACTATTTGCTTACTTGAATCTTCCTTATTTATCGAGGAAAACATAATGACAATGGAGATGAAACTTTTTTATTTTTATTTTAATAAATTATGCGTATTTTGAGTTTGTTTAGAGAAAATAAGGGAAGTCTCAAAACAAAACAGAGTCTTCAAAACAAATTCTGTCTAATGCTACCAAGGCGTGCACACAACTATTTGTTTGCCTAAATCTTCCTTATTAAGAAAAACATATTGATAATGGAGATGAAGCTTTCAATTTCGGAAAGTTGTATGGGTTTTGAGATAATTTGAAAAGAATTTGGGAAGTTTGAAAAAATAGAGTCTTCAAACCGTGTTCCCTCCAAAACCGACAAGACGTGCGCACACAACTATTTGTTTACGGTTTACCTAAATCATCATTATTTATTAAGAAAAACGTATTAATAATAGAGATGAAGCTTTTAGTTTTAGAAATTATATGTATTTCTAAATAATAATAAAAAATCTATCTTGTATAAAAAAAAATTATATGTATTTTGAGACAGTTTAAAAATAATATATTGAGATCGTGAGAATAATTTTATTCATATTAATAACATTTATTATTAAATCCCATGTTAATTATCCATGTTTATGTTTTCTTGATACACATATCTAAATTTGATACACATTATCGTTATTTTAATGAACTCCATTTATATCTTTATTTAATTTAAATGATTAAAGGTTATTCATGTCTTTGTATTTATAACTAGGCTACACGACAAAATTAATCATCTAATAATTTTAATATTGTAAACACGTGTCATTGGTAAATATGCAATCTCAAAATATTTTAAAAAGGTTAAACCATTTTTCATTTTGAATTAATTGACATCCAATGTCCTAACCTCTTTTTTAACTAATTTAGAAATATTACTAAATAAACACCTCACTCCACCTCCTGTGTTCGATCTAAAGCGCCCCCCTCCCCCCCCCCCCCCCCCCCTCTTTTTTTCTTCAAATTGATAGATAAAACTTACATAATTAACGGCAAACAATATTGTGCCCTTCTTAGTCCTTTGCTAGTCGTACTCATATATCACTTCCCAAATTTGGTTGGATACAAAATTAAGAACATCATTATTTGCTAATATCCCAAAGCCATAGTGGGTTCCAGTTAGCTCAACTGGTAGAGTCTCTAATAGTTAAATAAGAAATCTGAGGTTCAATCCCCGCCTACACCAAAAACTGATTGATGTCTTAGTATGATGATAAAGAGCTATCATCAGGATTAGATGCCATAAGTTAAAACTCGATTTGATTAAAGATAGTTGTAAGGGCAGTTTTTGGGGCTCAGGCCCAACAGGTGGGTGGTTCTGGCCCAAAAGTCCCTCAACAATGAATTTGTAGAGAGTAGGTTACAGAACTAGGTCTTTGACAGCGGAAACGTAGTTATGAACAAGCCATGCAACCCGTTGGACGTAGAGATATTCCTCCAAGCTTTTGGAATAACAGTCCGTGGGGCTGTATATTCTGCTTTTTATCGCTAACTCCTTTCTCTTTTTTCTATCTTTTTCTTCTTCTTGCTTGCGATCTCTTGGCCATGGGGATCTCCTTCTCTTATATAGCATCCTTCCTAAGATCACGACCCTACACTTGTTAATCATCTGGGCCTCTACTTGAGTGCCTGTCCCATAGGACATCATCCCTCTTTTCTGTGAGTTGCACTGGCCAAGATCATTCTGTGCGCCTGTCCTTTCCACATTAATGCGGCTGGAAAAGTAGCTTTTTGGCATTTAATGCGGCAATCGTGGTTGCCCCCCTCCCTGAACGTCATGCACTGTTCCTTCGTATTGGATGACTTTTCGCCATGTATAGGGTGTGAATTAGACACACACTTGGCGAGTCCGAGGAGGTACTCCTCCTCGGACGCCCCTAAGCAGGCCCGACCCAACATGGTTGGGCCGGGATATCCTATGCCCATGCCTTTTCTTCTTGTCGTGGTTGGGCTTAGTACATGTACTATGGCCCAACGTCGACTGACGGATTTTACCCCCACAATAGTCATTTCTTATCTTATAATCATAAACGCATGCCATTAGGTATCAGTCATATGCAATCTCAAAATATTTAAAGTTTCAAACAACATTAAGCAATTTTACATGTTGAACTAATTGGAGTCCTACTCAACTTATTAGCTTTACATGCCCTTTTTTTTGTTGCAAATTAATAAACAAATCCTACATAATGTCAAACAATATTGTGCTCCTAGTTCTTTGCTAGTCATATGTCACTTCCTAAAATGGGTTGGATGCAAAATTAAGAACATCATTATTTGCTAATATCATAAAGCCACAGTCTACTAATATCATACAAACTTTGATAGCTAATCAAGAAATATAGTGTTTACAACCTAGTATCCTTAAAAATTTTAAAACAAGCACCTTTTTATTTTTCTATCATATATATTTTTTAAATTAAGTTTTGCTATTAGTTTATTACTAATAGCATATATGTTATATATTATAGCACCAATGGTCCCCCAATAAGGTATCCAACAAGTGATAGGAGCATTACCATCAGCTATTCTATAAAAAATGTCATTTTGACACACCAAAAGCCAACTTTATTATTTTACCACATCATTTTACAATATCTCATTCATTACATGCTTTATTCTTCAATTCTCTACATTAAAATAATATTTACAACACATTAAAATAATATATTAACTCCTCCACATCATCATTAACAACAACAACAACAACATCGGCCACCAACAACCACTGTCACAACAACACCAATAGCCATCACCAACACAAACCCACATCCACCAACACCACCTTATAAATAAAAATAAATAAATAAAAAAACCCACAACCAGAGAGAGGCAGAGTGAAAGGTGAACAGAGAGGAGAGGGAAGAAAGATCGATGGCGGCCTCGGGGTGAGATCGGCCATGATTGGAAAGGGTGAGACCATAAGTGAGATCAACGAGATCGAGCTCAACTGAGTGAGATCGATGACGACTACAACCACCACAATTCATCACCACTGTCATCTATAACCAAAACCCAAAATCAACCAACTAACCCACTACCACTGCCCACCATAACCAAAACCCAAAATCAACCCAACCACCAAAATCAACCCACAACTGCCGCCACCCACCAACATCAGTCCATCACAACCCATGAAAATCAACCCACAACCACTCGCTGTCAAATCCACCATCAAATCACAACAAAACCAAAATAAATAAATAAATAAAAGAAAAAAGAAAAAAGAAAAAGAAACCACTACCATAGAGATCAGCTTGGGTTTCACTGGAGAGGAGGCAGTGATGTGGAGTAGAGGGAGAGAAAGCAGAGAAATGGTTGAACAAGAAAATGAGAGAGAGAGAGAGAGAGAGAGAGAGTAGAAATTCGTCAGACAAGGAAATGAGGAGATAGAGGGAAGAAAGAAAAAGGTAAGAAAAAAAGAAAGTGGGCCCATCATGAATAAAAAAATAATATAAATTATAAGATTTGTGAACAGTGCGTTCTCAAATTTGAGATT
Organism: Quercus robur; assembly: GCF_932294415.1. Lineage (NCBI taxonomy): Eukaryota > Viridiplantae > Streptophyta > Magnoliopsida > Fagales > Fagaceae > Quercus > Quercus robur. The sequence continues at coordinate 16,996,617 of NC_065540.1, forward strand.
GCATTGTAGCATGTTGCAAAAAAATTTAAGATATGAAACACCTCATGATGCTTATATTTTGGGGTTTGGTGTGCCAAATGCAAAAAATTTGGCATATGGCATACCTTCTACAAATACTAAGAGCATTAGCATTGGAAAATGCTAATGCTACTCTATTTTACCATTCTAAAAACTCACTTTATCATTATACCATCTTATTTTACAATACCTCCACATCTCAAACTTCTATTTTTCTCTTTTACTCATTAAAATAATATATTTACAAAATAAAATAATATATATCAAAATTATATATTCTCTCCCATCTCTCTCCTCTCTCTCATTTTCAGCTCTCTTCCCTCTGTTTCTCAAAAAAAAAAAAAAACTCTCTTCCCTCTGTAACTTCCGCCGGAGCCTTCATTTCCGGCGAGGTGGTGAAATAGTCCAACAATAACCATCAACTCAAACACCCAAAACTTCATAGATCAACCAAAAACGCATCAATCAACAAAACCCACAAACAAAAAATCCTAAATTTCACAACTCGGCTTCAATAAAACCCAAAACTTCATGGGTCGTGGATCGTGGCTCGTACTCGCACTGCTCCGGTTGTGGATCGTGGGTCGTGGATCGCAAATTCGTGATATGGGTTGCGGGTGGCTGTGCTCTGTAGTCGTGGATCGTTGGCTGTGCTGAGTTGCGAATTCGTGATATGGGTTGCGGGTGCTCATGGATCGTTGGCTGTGCTGGGTTGTGAATTCGTGATATGGGTTGTGGGTTGCGGGTGGGGTGCTCGTGGATCGTTGGCTGTGCTGGGTTGCGAATTCGTGATATGGGTTGCGGGTTGCAGGTGCTCGTGGATCGTTGGTTGTGCTGGGTTGCGAATTCGTGATATGGGTTGCGGGTGGTCGTGGATCGTTGGCTATGCTCTGTGGTGCTGGGTTGCGGGTGGCTGTTTCGATTTTTGGGTTGGCGTGATATGGTGCTAGGTGGCTGTTTCACCGTGGTGTTGGTTTTTGGTTCAGCGATGGAGAGACAAAGATGAGAGACAGAGACGAGAGATGAGAGTCAGAGGAGAGAGAGTTAGATAAAATATTATTATTTTTTTACAATACTTGCTACAGTGCAATACTATGTTTAGAATTGCGCTGTAGCAGTATTGCAAAAAAATTTGCAATACTGCTGTTTAGCATTCTCCAATGCAGATGATTTTGGAGCTTAAAATTCCAAATTTCTCTTAGATTTGGCATTAGTATTCTCCAATGCTAATGCTTAGATCTGCCAACCCAATTGGATCTTTTACAAAGACATTTGTACGGTGTGCTTGCTTCACCGTGAAAAAGAAAGACAGGATAGCAGTGTGTTGAGCTTGAGTTTGGTGACTCAAAAAAAAAAAAAAAAAAAAAAAGAGTCAACCCTGCTATTTTGACCCAAAAAAGAGAGGAGAAATTTGTAAATAGGCCTTTCTGGGATGGGCAAGGCTTTGGGCCTTCCGCCGACATAGGATAGGACCTGGCCTAGTCCAGTCCAGCTCACAACATAAAAAGCAAAGAGGGGGAGAGACTGAGCCACGTAGAGAGAGAGAGAGAGAGAGAGAGAGAGAGAGAGAGAGAATGTATGCGGTAAAACATTTATTTTATTTTATTTTGAACTTAATAAATTATATTATCTTCTTTTTTAAAATTTTATTTTCATCCGTTATCAATATTTTCTTTTTGCCAATCTCTTAAGCTTAAATTTTGCTATTTTCAAACTCTAAATATTCATTTGTTATACTATAAAAATTATAATAATCGATCATAGAGTAATCCAATGATCATGCATTACAAACAACTTTTAGAATTTTAAGACACTTCTAGTTTAATGATATATTTACTATTCTCTTTTATGAGAAGAATTAGGATTTGAATTCCCCTCTCCATTGAGAATATGAATTCGTAAAATTATTAATTAAAATAAAAAATGATGTGGGTCAAATTTCAAAAAAAATTACTAAGGTAATTTTTAAAATATTGATTATAAAAGGTTAATAATACTTGAATGGCCTTCCTTATTATGAAGTTACACCTAAGGGGGTGTTTGATTCACTGTGGCGTATCATTGATGTGATACATATTACAATGATATGACATTAAGATTTTTCGTTTATTTTATTTTTCTAACATTACCATAATTTAAAATTACAAAATATATCACATCAACTTAATCTCATCACATTCCTAAACAATCTAATATTGTATTCTTATATTAAATTACATTAATATAAGATTATGGTGTAATGTAACATCACGGCGAACTAAACATCTCCTTAATGGTCTATTACTATTAGAAGGTTATTTTTACTGTACAAAACTACAAATACGATGCCTATTTAGCAAGAAAGAAAGAATTTTTCAAAGAATCCCAGGTTCAAACCAAGGAGTTGTTAAGGTCCGTTTGGGTAGTGCAGTTGCATCCGCGTTTTGCAAGTTTTGGGTGTTTTTTTTTTTAAGTATAGCGCGTTATGCACTGTTCATTGGCCATGAATAGTGATTTTAGGCCAATAAACAATGCTGAACAGTAATAAATAGTAAAAAAAATTTTTAATTGTTTTCAGTTTTCAACAAAATAAACTGTATCCAAACACACACTTAATCTACAAAACTTGATTAAAGAGGTGAAAGAACTTTAAAATTGAAAAACAGCTTTGAAAATAATTTGTTTCCCCTTTCAATTTTAATAAAAATAAAGAACTAATCAAATAGTTGAAATTTAACGGGCATTTTACCAAAACATGAGGCAAGTACATAGGCGAAAGGAACAAACTCCTTGAAAATGAGATGAGATTGGAAATGCAACATTAAATTGCATGTAATTGTCATAATAAATGGATGAAAACAAGTTAAACCTCATAAATCAATGGGGTGGTTGGAATTTGAAATCAATCAGAGGAGCACGTGGGAGTAGTCTATGAAGGAGTATTAGGGTTGGTTGGAATACTTTTCTTCAATTTTCGTGTTGCCCGGATTTGGCATGATATTTGGCGTGGAAATCATTCTCTAAAAAAGTTGACAAAAATCTCTCAGTTCATATGGGTAGTTGATTAGATTAGGTAGCCAGGTAGGGTGAAGATAGAAAACGGAATTTTGTTAAGGTTTTCATGTTTAGGAAATGGAGTTAGTGATTTTTCTTTTAGATCTTCTCTACTCTAAAAAAGTTGACAAAAATCTCTCGGTTCATTAAGTAATGGATAGTTGATTAAATAAGGTAGGATGAAGATAGAAAATGGAATTTTGTTAAGGTTTTCACGTTTAGGAAATGGAGTTAATGATTTTTCTTTTAGATCTCTACTCAATTATTCTCATAGAGTTGGTAGCCGATAGAATGTGATTGAGAGCGAAGGAGAGTGGTAGTTTTGATGTTCGTTCTTATTACTTATAAAAAAAAAAAATATTCATTTTTATTATGAAGTTATTCAAGGTCTCATAATTTATTCTTAGTTTAAATAGCGATTGGAAAAATACCATAACTTGTGATAATTTTATCAAGCAAGGTTTCTCTTTAGTTGAGTAGTGTTCCAAAAACAGAATATTTTGTTTTATTTTATTTAAAAAAAAAAAGACAAGTTAGGTCGGGTACCCGATCTGGAAAGTTTAGGCATGCAAGGAAACCCGCACCTGATACCCAAATTCCCTACCGGGTTGGGTAAACCCGCATAAATTGGGTACCCGAAACCTAAAACATTTAAAAAAAAAAAAATCTGTGCTTGGGCCCAAGTTGGGCTGGATGGTCCGGCCCATGCTCATGCAGAGCCAAGTTAAACTTCCTCTACCTTCTTCGCAGAATCGGAAACTGGAAACTGGAAACAGCTCTCTCTCTCTATTTCTCTCTCTGTGGGTTCAGAATGGGACGAAATGAAACGGTGCCGTTTTTGGTGTTGCTACTGTCACTATCTCTGCCATGGATCTCTCTTGCTTACAGACCCGGAGACCTCGTTCCCATGAGTAAAATGGGTCAATACCACTCTGTTCGTACTCTTAAATCCTCTCTCTCTCTATCTATGCATATAATATTGAATTTCAGAATTAATTTATCGATTTTTTAAACTTTCAACAATTTCAGTCGAGAACCGTGTGGCACGATATGATTGGTCGACACTGTCCCATCTACGCTGTGAATCGGGAGGTAACCCTTCGAATTCAAGCACTTTTAATTTTGTTCTGACCATAAATTCGCGTTTTCAAATCTCGGTTTTCGCGTTTTCACAGGTTTTGATTCCGATACCGAAACCGGTGGGTTACACTGGAGCTGATCCGTACAAAATGCGAGTGATTTTTTTTTTTCACCGTGAATTTAGAAAATTTTATATGAATTAAGTTAGTGATAAATAATTTATTATTATTTTTGGTTATTGTATGTAGTTCATTTCAAGTTGGAAGAGAAAAGTTTCTGATTCCGTGGCTTCTTGTTGTAAATCGTAAGAGTTCCGAGGTTCCGATGATCGAAGTGCATTTGGTGAGGATTTGTTTTTGAATTACAAGGATTAGTGATTGTAACTGTCTTAACTGATTTTTAGAATTTTCTGATTTGTGTAGAGGTACTCGGGGAGCGATTTGCATGGTGTCACTGCTAAAGTTGTGGATATGCCTCACCATTGTATGTGTTTTCGTGTAAAAGTAGTTATCGATAATGCTTGCTATTAAACAAAAAAGATTGAATCTCATGTTGCACATAGAAGTATACTTTTCGTGTTTATTGTTTATTCACTCCAATTCATTTCCGATAGAATGATAAGTGATTTCTATGGGGGATCCAAATATGTGTGTTTTATTTAGTTTTTGCTCTAAATTTTGCAATGTGTATCTGACTTTCTTAGCTTTTATAACATATTTTGCCTTTCGAAAATAAAGGAAGTGTTGTTGCTGTTGAAATGTGTTGAAATTCACATGATGTTTCTGTTGGTTTCGTTATAGAGTTTAGTGGCTGATTCAAGCTTTGTAAGTATATTTTGGCATCGTGTATGTGAATATTGCTTTGCCATTCTGCTACACTTTCATGGTGCCTAAATTAAGTCAAAAGTCTTTTTTCTTTTTTTTGGGCTAGACCGTGAAAGGGAGCAGTCTTTGGCTTCTCTTTGCCATTATTTTATATATTTTTCTTCTTTAAATTTCAAAGTTCTTTTTTTTTTTTTTTTAATAATTTTTTTTAATAAGTAACAACATTTTTATTGAAAACAAGAACAGACCCAAGTACACAGGGAATGTACTATGGGTGAAATAAAATTTTAAAGTACTTTTACATCTCTTATTTGTTACCGGTACTTGTCTTTAACCTAATGATTTCCCTTGGGATTGTGTCCTGTATTATCCCAGCTATTTCATCAAGTCTTCAAGATGTTTGTGCTGTACTTTTTTTTTTTGATTGGTGATGAACATATTTTGAATATATTCATTCAGGATATTTCTCCATGAAACTTTGGCTGGTGCTATATCTTTTTTCACTTGTGCATTGAATAATTTTTTTTTCCCTCTTGTTTTATGCTATAATATATAAGAGAGCATAGCTTAAACTTATGAAAGTTATGTTGTGTTTAGAATCAGTGGGAGATATGCTTGGTAGGGGGTAGAAGAAACGTTACTGACAAGATTGATTTTAGATATTAATTGTATAGTGTGGTGTCATTGCTAATCATCTCCAACCCACCCACCCCCCCCCCCCCTGGCACGGGGTCAATTCAAGTGTACCTAGTCAATTTTAAGAGTTCATTTTGCTCATTAACTTAATGCCATAATCTTTGTCTTTAACAGATGTTGAAATCCATCCAGACATTAAAAAGCAGTTCTGGGATCCTCAACAATGGCCAAAGCATGTGCTTGTCAGATACACATGGTTAGTATACTGGGATTTACATGTTTTGACCGTTATATTTTTAGTTACTGGGTTTGTGTTGTTGCTGTTATTTTTTTTTGGGTGGTTAGCATTATCTATGTTTTCCCCAAAGTTCCTGATTTTGATGAGAATTCTATGTTGATGTGCTCTGAAGAAATGCAATTTGCCTGTACCTTTGTATTTATGAGTTTTTGGCTTTGCTTGCCTTCTCTGGATTTTAAGTTGAAAGTTTGGATAAGATGTCCCATATATTGCACATTGGCTCTTGTGTTTACAGGACATTTCCAATGTGTTGGTGAGAATTCTATGTTGATGTGCTCTGAAGAAATGCAATTTGCCTGTACCTTTGTATTTATGAGTTTTTGGCTTTGCTTGCATTCTCTGGATTTTAAGTTGAAAGTTTGGATAAGATGTCCCATAAATTGCACATTGGCTCTTGTGTTTACAGGACATTTCCAATGTGTTGGTATAGGTCATGAACCCCACCAATTGTGAGACAACCTGGCTGAGCTATTCAGGGCAGATTCCTTTGTTTAATCAGAATTTTTTTTGGGGGGTGGGGGTGGGGAGTTGGTTCCAGTGAGTTACACATATTAGCATGAATATATTTTTTAATATACTCTTGGAAATATGGAAGGCTGCTGTAATCTTGGATTGATCTGCATTTTATATAATTTTTTAAATTTATAATTCGATAGTTTCAACTATGGGGGAGGGGGGATTTGAATCCTAGTTCTCTTCTTAAAGAAGAGCAAGCAATGCCACTGAGCTATGACGCTCCTGAGACAAATACAATATCTCTTGAGGCTTGATGGAATTTTAGTTTCTTCTCTTTAAAACAAATGGCATATACAGTGCTTACTCATGCTGTCTTATCAAGCATACGATGAACATATTGCATGATCAGCTTTTTGTTTCCTGCAAATTATATCAAACCTCTCTTTAGTCTCTCTATTGTGATGGATGACAGGGAGGAGAATTCAGAGATAGACGTGACTTCTGGATTTTATGTTCTGTTTGGATCAGGTAAAAATTTTAGTTATGAATCTTATGATTGTTGAAATTGGTCTTTTTTATTCATCATAGATCCCCCTCAGTTAAAGGATCAACAAGAGGCTGTGGGATGAGCTATATATATATATATATATAATGTAAATATTTCCTATGAAGCAATGGTATTTGGTGCTTCATTTTCCCTCTTTCTTCTTTCCTTTTTTATTTGGTGAACTGCTGCTTTTTCACCATTACAAATATGATGCTTGATAGCATTAGTCACATTTTCCCTTACTGACACTTTTCCAAGCCTAAGAGCAGTCGGATGGAATATTAGCCACCCAAATAGGATGTTTCCTGAGATATCTAAAATGAACCCATTGGGTCCAAATGGACCCATTATTATTAATTACTCTCCGGAAAAGCTTTAACATGGCAGTCCTATTCCAGCCCTCAATAGTTCTTAAACCCAATCCACCTGCATCCTTCAGTTCAGTCTACATTGGACTAGCTGATTGTAAAGCATGGCCTCTCCATGATCCTTGTTGTGAACCAATAATGGAGGGAATGACTCCTAAAATGAAATGCCAGACTATATGATTCATTACTTGAGGGAGTCAACTCAATTAAATGTTCCCTTGACTCTCAACTAGTGCAATCTTCATGAGTTTGTGAACTAGTTAGTAATTTTTTATGCTTTATTATCATAATTGCTACTAAATATCTTCATGCAATTTTCAGGGCTTTTGATGTCATTTATCCTCTCAATCTACATCTTGCAATCATCACGGGAAAAATTAGCAAGGTACTCTTCTTGTGTCTATCATATGAAGCTTAAGCCACTCTACTATCAACTGTGAAAAGGACTTAAAATTAGCTGCTAGCCTACAAAGATGTTGTGGTAGAATAGTAGGATCATTATTATTTATTGGCTAAAATATTGTTTTCGTTCCTAAACTATGACCAAACATTTGGTGCCTCATGATGTTGAAATAGATCTTTAAACAATGTTTTAGCCTGATTGTTTTTTTCCTCTTTCCTTAATTACACCTAAGAAAGGGAATTTCTATTCTTTCCAGGTTTGTAAGGGAGGCTGTTGCTGAAAGCAGCATGCCTGAAGGAGGAGTGGCAAAAGTTGAGTAGTAATGTGAACCCTAAAAGGTCTCAATATACCATCCATTTGTGCAAATTTATCATCTCAAAGAAAGCATATGATCTCTTGGGGAAGGCATCTACCAGCAAACACAAGTCTCATGCAACTATTTCTTGTAGCTAGAGGATCATTATTACTTGATGTCTAAATATTTATATGAATGGTCGTTTGTGAAATTCAAATACTAAAGGGTCTCTTGGGAATAGTTACAATTTAGTCATTGGGAGTTAGTTTTTCTAAAACTAAAATTAGACTTGGCCTAAATGAGTGTATACAAATGTGTTAATCTTTCACATAATTACCTTAACAGCATCTACCCACACAACAGGGGTTAATAGTTGGCAGCAATTCCCATTTTCCTTTGACTAAGGGATAAGATTTAACAATAATCATATTTTTGTTTTTGTTTTTTTCCTTCAGGTTGCCTGATTTAACAATAATTTAAAACAAATTTAATAATGTAACTAGCTGATGAAGATATCATTCTTGTATGTAATAATGTAATATAGTGCCATTTTACATGTACCATAATCTAAGCACAAATTTACACACGTGAGCTATTGTTGTGTATGGGCGGTTGTATTCAATATTTTTTGGTAAAATTTTGATGTAGCGTTCTCACATTAGAGGGTATATTCATGGTTTTAAAACATGGATCGGTCTAAGAACTAGAAAAGTTCCGGTTTAAGATGGTTGACTGGTTTTTGTTTTATTTATTTATTTTTATGTTTTATACCAATTATTCGTTTTTTACCGGACCATAGATTAGGGTCCGATCAGGTTCAGATTTTAAAACCATAGTTTTACACCGAGAATAAATTGAATTTAAAATCATTTATACAAAGTCCTAAAATAGTTTCTAAAAATACAAAAACAAAGTATTAAAATCTTAAATAAATGAGTTTAAGTTTTATAAAGATTTGGTGTAAAATCTTATTTTTACACCTTCTATAACATAATCCACATGTTGTTTCAAACAAAACAATAGGGTGTGTCACACACAATTAAAATCTATACAATAAGTTCTCTCTCTCATATTTTTACAAATTAAAGAAGATTGGAAATGTTTGGGTTGATATTTTGTTACACCATAAAGTAAAAAAGAAACAATAAACTTTTTTTTTAGAGAGAGTTTTAATCTATGGTGTCCGCTCCTGATGATAGCTTTTTACCATTAGACCAAAACACCAATCAGTTTTTGGTGTAGGCGGGGATTGAACCCCAGATCTCTTATACAACCATCAGAGACTTTACCAGTTGAGCTAATGCCTCCAAAATCTTCCCAGACTTGATTGAGTAAAGGTAAAACCATGAATGAAAGATGACATTTTAGCATCTCTTTGGTAATTTAGGCCCTAGAATCACACCATAAAGGAAATGAAGAAACAAGAACCCAGTGCCTCCCAAAATCCTTCCGGGCTTGAGTGGAAAAAAGTAAAATGGAACAACCTTTTTACAAACCAGCCATTTTTTTTGAACCAATAGAGAAAAAAAATAAAAAACAAAAATTCATCCAAAGTTTTTCTCACTTTCGTTGAGTTCTTCACTCGATGTCGTTTGAGGAGATAGTTGATGGTGGTCGGAGGACATGGTGGTCGTGATAGTTGATGGAGGGTTTTTAAACCAACTTCACCCCAAATTTACACACGTGAGCTGTTATTGTGTGTGGCAAATCATATTGTTTTGTTTGAAATAATCTGACGATTATGTTATTGGGGTGTAAACATAACATCCGAGCATTCATATCAGTTTGTGGATGATAAAAAAAAAGGATATAGAATTTACACAGTGTTATCTAAAAATGACTCTCATAAGTCTGTGTATAATTGTGTAAATATATAAGTTTGCTACAGTAACCATATAAATTTACACCGACACCATTCATTTTGCATTAAGTTGTTTATCTTTTCTTTACGTATCTCGAGAATGGATATCAATTCATACGTTTATTATGTAATGCAATATTCTGCAAAGCCAGTGAGGATGAGGGAGAAGAGAGGGAAATGTTATCTGCAAAGCAAGTAAGGATGAGGGAGAAGATAGAATTTTCTCCAAATTAACTTGAACTCGTGTGGGAATACAAAATTTGGTTTTTTTTTTTTTTTTTTTATTTTAATAAAAATCTGATGTGGCATAATTTTATCTATATATATATATAAAATCGAAGCCTTTGAAGTTCCCACAATTTTCCACGTCAGCACAATATTAAAAAAAAAAAAACTTTTTAAGACTAAAAAAAAACCGGCATTATCAAAAAGGAAAAAAAAAACACCCAAAAATTTCAGCTCTTAAAAAACAAAGCTCAAAGCGTAAAAAGAGGCTAAAACCAAAAATTTCGTTTATTATTATTTTGTTTCTATCCAATAGATAATGGCAAAAACCAAATTAACATAGTATTGAAAGGTCAGAGACTAAATTAACAAAATTGAAAGGTTAAGGATTAAATTGAAATATGGTGTAAAAAATAGGGACCAACTATGTAATTTACCCTAAAAAGTTATGTTCTTTACATTATTATTCTGTTGAACAACAAGTCTCCAAACTAAAATTCACTAAAATTCAAGAAATAGATTAAAATTACGTTGAAACCCTAAAAAATCTTTATAAAAACAATTTTTTTTGCTGCCACATTAAACAAACGAAATAGAGATAACATATATATTGGAAGGATCTTGTAACAAATTAAAAAAAATAAAAATAAAAATCACCAAGTGTTTGGAAAAAAAATTAAGTTATTTTGATTTTATCTCTTTGTACAAATTCAAAGGCACTGCAAATAAATTAGGTAAACACAATAATATTAACCAATAAAAATAGAAAAATAAACAACAACATACAATCAAGATACCAAATTTTAACGTGGAAAAACCTTTCAATTAGAAGGCAAAAAACCACGGTCCAGTAAAATCTTCTACTATCAAATATTAGGTTCACAACAATTTTGTCTAGAACAAAAGCTAGATATTAGCAAAATATCAAGAAACACAATTCTTGAATCATAGTCTCTCTCGAGCTTAACTCATCAACTCCATGCTTGTACTTAACTTCGATAATATATGGTCGAAGTACTTTGTTTTGCAAGTTAGCACGATTGGCCCATCAATCTTGGTTTCTGGATCACCATGTTGTGACCGCATGAGCAATTCTTAGAGAGTTGGATGCGAGAAATACTTCATTGGAACTTCGTATCTCTTCCTCTGTACTTTGTACACCACATATAATGGTATGTAGCCTTTTCTTGAAACTTGATTATTTTTTGCTACTTTATTAGCCTTCATATTGTTGGAATGGCTTGGCTTTGGGTGTAACTTGTTGACGATTGAGTTGAAGTTACGTATTAATGAATTCATGATTCTTTGAACCTTGAGACGGTGAGAAACTTGAAAAAAAAAAGCTTGATCTTAACAAGAGTATTGGGTTGGAGAGAATGATAGAAAGATAGTATGACTTTGTGATTGTGGACACAGTAGTGGCTTGGTTAAATAGTTGAGCTCTATGTGTGAATTGTACGTGTGATTGCTAGTTCACTACTAGGAAAAAGAATACCATTTCATATTTGGAATATAAATCTAATCTTAATTATCAAATATAAATAAATAGAACTTGTAGGGGTGATAGGCCCAATAATATGTAGCGGTAAAATACTGTCATAGGAGTCCGTGTTAGTGAATGAAGAGGTGAGGTTTGGTCATAAGAGTTCAAGAAGGTGGTCCGAGGATGAATATATCCTCGGCTGAGCAAAGTTGAGGTCCGAAAGTGTGATCTACCATCTTGGGCAACGTTCCAGAAGGTTTTGTTGGCAAGGACAAGCATTCTGGAGGCACAGGACAGAGGAAATCCATATAATATCTAAGAGAAAGCTACTATCACCGTATTGAATGCTCTATAGCTAACTCTCTGGCCGCATTAATGAGAAAATAATACCTGAATAGTAATTTTCAACCTTACAGCTGCTCCCCAAAGACTTCAGGTAGGTGTTGATGGGACAAGGATCAACACCAGTAATCTAATCTACACGTGAAGGTTAGAGATGAAAGAAGGAAGATAGTATAAAACAGAAAGAAGATCCTAAGAGAATGGGATTGGAAAATTAAGAGAAAAATACTGTAGCAACAAGAACTGTGCTTGTAACCAATTTTAAGAAATATATACAAGAACTGATCTCCTCGGATTGTGCTGACGACGATTTTCTTTAGATAAAACCAGTTTATCTTTACTTTATTGTGATATGGATCCATTATAATTGTTACCTAACTCAGTAGAACCTAATTTTCTAACATACTCTTTATAAATTTATTGTATTGGGCTCTTTGGACCTAAATCATTTTACCTTTTGGGCTTAGGAACCAAATTGTGTCCTTATAGAACTAATCTTACTTGTACTATGACTATGAAACCTAATTCTATTGTAACCCTTGTTGTCCCTGTCTCATGAGGATTAGGTTTATCATTTACTCTAATAATAAGAATAAAAATAAAGGAAATTAATTAACTTGTAAAAGTTATCCACTTATCCTTTGCCTCTTCCTTTTATAATAAAACTCGGAAATCACAACGCCTAAGGTTTGAGAAATGTCTTTCTCAAAAAAAAAAAAAAAAAAAAAAAAAAAAAAAGGAAAAAAAAAAAAAGAAAAAGAAAAAAAGGTTTGAGAAATGTATGGGAGATAACCTAATTTATCAGCCCAATAAACTTGCAAATAAAAATTAACCCAATTCTAAAACTTTAGGTGAAGGCCCATGATTTATGAAAATATGAGCCCATTTGTGCTAAACGAACAAAATCACAACTGGGCTAGGTAGAGTGGCCCGCCTAACATAATTCTAAACATTTTCATTACTTTCAATGTCACCAAAGGAGGAAAGAAAATCTGTGTTAATTTGTGAACCAAAAAATAAAATATATTATGATCTAAGATTAAGTAAATATAGAAACAAGCTCTACTAGGGTTTGAGTCATTAATGTTTTATATTTTTGACGGTTTAGGGTAATGTTTGATAAAATTCTTTAAGGTAATTAGGATTTTTAAATCTCATCTTGAGATAACTGTACGTAGTTTGTGAAATTCAAATCCCAAGGGTCTCTTTTTGAACCATCAATCAAAAACATGCATCATAGAATCTATGGGTGCAATTTTCTGCACAATATATCAAATTAACAATTGGAAGTTAACTTTAAAAAAATAATAATAATAATTGGATGACGAATCTTTTTGTTTTAATTGAAGAACTTCTGCAATCAAAAATCTTCTAGATCATCTGTACCCATTGAAGGGTTAAAATAGAACAATTGGACAGTCTATTACCAAATTAGAGGGAAGCATCCCTTGGGGGTGGCACCAAGGTGTGGAGGCAAGCAATCAAACTTATTTTCTTTTCATCTTTTTACAAATTTAATAGACACTTTGCAAACACAATAATAATCAACATATGCAGAAAAATTCAACTAACATAAAACAAAATAAGACACTGAATTTTTACGTGGAAAAACCCTCCAATTAGAAGGGAAAAAATCACAGGACCTAGTCCAACAAAATCTTTTACTATCAAATAATGACTTTACAACAATCTTCTTTGCTTGGAAAAACTAGAAGAGACTACGAAAATATATTTTACACAATTCTTAATTAAACGTTAAGTTTTTGGACCTATAGTCCAAACACTTGAAGGTGTAATGCCTGTTGGATATAAATGGGTATCTGTACGTAAACAGAATGAGAAAAATGAAATTATAAGGTACAAAGCACGATTTGTAACTCAAGGTTTCTCGTAGAGACCTAATATTTATTATGAAGAAACATATGCTCCTGTAATGGACGTAATTACATCCAGATTTTTGATTAGCTTGATAGCAAAAGAAAATTTGGATATGCAATTAATGGATGTTGTTACAGCATATTTGTATGGATCATTAGATAATGATATCTACATGAAAATCCTTGAAGGATATAAAATGCCTGAAACATATAATCCTACATCCCAAAGTATGTATTCTATCAAGCTACAAAAATCCTTATATGGGTTAAAGCAATTTAGACGCATGTGGTATAACCGCCTCAGTGAATATCTTTTGAAAGAAGGATTTGAGAATAATCCAATTTGTCCATGCGTTTTTATCAAAAAATTAGAATCTGGATTTGCTATTGTTGCAGTATGTGTTGATGATTTAAATCTTGTAGGGACTCTAGAAGAGCTAACAAAAACAACAAATTGTTTAAAGAATGAATTTGAGATGAAAGATCTTGGTAAGACAAAGATTTATCTTGGCCTGCAAATTGAACATCTTTCAAATGGAATTCTTGTTCATTAATCAACGTACACAGAAAAAGTCCCGAAGCAATTTTACATGGATAAAACTCATCATTTGAGCACTCCAATGGTGGGTTAGTCACTTGATGTCAAGAAAGATCCATTTCGACCACAAGAAGATGATGAAGAAACTCTTGGTCATGAAGTACCATATCTTAGTGCAATTGGTGCTTTGATGTATCTTGCAAATTACACACGACCTGATATAGCATTTGCAGTTAACTTACTAGCAAGGTATAGTTTCGCACCAACTTAAAGACATTAGAATGAAATTAAGCATATATTATGTTATCTTAGTGGGACTACTGATTTGAGATTATTTTATTCAAATGGATCAAAATCACAGTTAGTTGGATATGCTGATGCAGGTTACCTTTCTGATCCACACAAAGGCCGATCACAAATAGGATACTTATTTACTTATGGAAATACTGCTATTTCATGGAGATCTATTAAGCAAACAATTTCTGCTACTCCTCAAATCATGTAGAGATTATTACAATTCATGAAGTGAGTCGTGAATGTGTTTGGTTGAGATTGGTAATTCAACATATTTGTGAGAACTATGGATTATCATTAATCAAAAATAGTGCAACAATAATATACGAAGATAATGCCGCTTGTATCACTCAAATTAGAGGAGGCTATATCAAGGGTAATAGAACCAAGCATATTGCACCAAAATTCTTTTATACACATGAGCTCCAGAAGAGTGGCGATATTGATGTCAAGTAGATACGATCATGTGAAAATTGGGCCGATATGTTCACTAAGCCATTACCAACTGCGACTTTTAAGAAGATGGTGCACAACATTGGCATGCGTTGACTTAGAGATATTTTTACCATGAACAATGGAGGTTCTATGTACTCATGAGGGGGAGTAAATTTTCTAAAGGATGTGTGCTAATTGTACTCTTTTTCCTTTGCTAAGATTTTTTCCCACTAGATTTTCCTTTGCAAGGTTTTAATGAGGTAATCCTAAGGCATGCACTAGAAGTCATACAAGAATATTGTACTCTTTTTCCTTAGCCAAAATTTTTTCCCATAGGGTTTTTCTTTGGTAAGGTTTTAACGAGGCATGTTCTTAAAAAGTGATCATCCAAGGGGTAGTGTTAGAAATAAAGTCTGATTGGAATGTGTAAAGTTTGGGCAATGAAATGGTTATTTGGGATGTGTAAAGTCTGAAATGTGTAAAGTTTATAGGGGAGATGTATATTTATAATTGTACTCATTATTGCAACCTTATCCCATGAACTCTACAAGCATTCTATGGTTCTATATATTTGTGGGATTGCTTTACTGTCATTGTACACATTTAAGAGATATCAAAAGGATTGTGGATGACCACTTGAATACAAGAGTTTATCAATATATATTTCTTGTTTTCTTCTTACTTTTTTTTATCTATTTCTATTATTTTGCAACAATTTTTTGGTTCTTTGGTAGTAAAATAGTTTTTTTGCTAAAATACAATCACCATTGTAAATGTTTTTATTGTTTTTGTTAAGATTTTAGGTTGGATAGTTGCTATTTGGGTTAGGCTAGTTAGATTGATTGGGGATAAAGGAGACCCAACTACAAAAATGAAATATATAATAACTATATATATATAAAATAAAATAAAAAATTGGACGGGGGCGTCCATCCTTGCCTAAAATATTTTAATAATTTTTTTTAAAAAAAAAATTGCTACCACCTCAACAAAAGAAATTGACCGAGCATAATTATTCTCTCTTTAGTCTTTATATCTATGTAAAATTCAGTAGGAACTCAACACTCAACAGAAACATAAAATTACAGTAGTAACAATACAAAATTGTGTCTGTTACATAATTATTCTAGCAAACAACAAATCTCCAATTAAACAAATAAATTAAAATTATGTTGAATTAACCCTAAAACATCTTTATAAAAACAAATTTACTTGCTGCCGCGTTTCAAACAAACGAAATAGAAACAACATATATATTGGAAGGATCTTGAAACAAATTTTTTTAAAAAATTAAAGTGTTTGGAAAAATAACAAATCAATTATTTTAATTTTTTTTCTTCGTACAAATTCAATAGGCACTTCAAATAAATGAGTTATATAAACACAATATATAATATCAACCAATAGACAGAGAAAAATAAACCACCACACAGAATCAAGACACAGTATTTTAATGTGTATGTTTACTATTTTTTTTTTTTTAATAATTGGATAACAATCTTTTTGTTTTGCTGCAAGGGTGAAAATAGAATGACTAGACGATCTATTACCCAATTAGAGGAAGGCATCCCCTGGGGGTGGCTCCAAGGTGGGGGCAAGTAGTATCCATTTGTAACAAATAAAAAAGAATATGGATTCTTTGGAAAAATAGCAAATTAATATATATAAATATGGCCGATCATACTTATCTTCCTTTTATCTTTATACAAATTTAATAGACACTTCAAATAAATTAAGCAAACACAATAATAATCAACGGAAACCAAAATAAATAAATAACAACCACACAAAACAAAATAAAACACCGAATTTTTATATGGAAAAACCCTCCATGGAAAAAACTATGGGACCTAGTCCAACAAAATCTTTGACTATCAAATTATGAGTTTACAACAATCTTCTTTCTTGCTCGAGCTTTAACTTCGATGATACTCCTTGAACAATAAAAGCAACCCGTCGAAAAATTGGGTTCTGCATGCAAGAACGATTGGCCCTTCAATCTTGGGGTCGAGGTCGCCATGTTGTGATCGAAGCATCAAATCTTGCATAGTTGGATGCGAGAGATACTTCACAGGAAGTTCGTACCTCTTCTTCTCTTTGCCCACATAGACTGCAACGTGACCTTTTCTTGAAAGGTGATTGCCTCTTTCTTTCTTGTCTTTCATGTTTAAGTGGTTGGCGATGGAGTGAACGAGCTTTGAATAATAATGCATGGTTTTGTTTGAACTTTGAGAGTGAGTGAGGAATTGGAACTTAGGGTAGGGTAGGGTTTGTTTAAATAGGAGATTCCACTGCGTACCAAGTACGTCAATTAGTAATTAATTTACTACAAGGAATAGGAATATAATATGTGAACGTAACAGTGTTTCACTAGGATTAAGAAACTTAATCTAAGTCTTTTTGGTAAAAAAAACTTAATCTAAGTCGTAACACTATCCTTGTTTTTTTTTTTTTTTTTTTTTTTGGAGATAAAAGATAGAATTTTATTGAATATAACCAAACAATTTACGAGTAAAGTATTACCCTGTTCAGCCATAGCCAAAACAGGGGAAGAAAAACTATCCAAACAAAACCAAAACCCAGTCAAGCCGAGAGTTTTTTAATGCTTGGTTTGGCCGAAACAACCTCGGTGATTTTTTTCCAAAAGACCCGTCTTGGCTATAAATCGTGAGGTAACCCTTCGAATTCAATCAATTAATTAATTTTTTTTAGGTCCATAAATTCACGTTATCAAAAGTCGGTTTTTGTGATTCCGATACGGAAACCCATGGGTTAGGCTAGGCTAGAACTGATCCGTAAGAGCAATTTTTACTCCTTTTTCAAATTTACCTTAGATCAGTAAAATTATGGGATCAGTGAAGGTTTTTATTTATTTTTTTATTTTTAATTAGGTTAGTGATAATGTTAAAAACAAAAATTTAATTGGAAGAGAAAAAATTTCTGATTCTATGACTTCTTCTTGAAAATTGTAAAGTTAAGAGGTTCCGATAATTGATATGCATCTGGAGAGGATTGGTTTGAAACTTTAAATTAAGGATTAGTGATTCTCATACATAGCTTTGTATGTGTTAATTTTTATGGGCATGTTCTGGATTTTAGTGACTGTTTTAACTAATTTTTAGAATTTTAGATTTGTGTAGAGGTACTCGCGGAATTAATGATTTGCATGGTGTCATTGCTAAAGATTCGGATATGCCTCACCATTGTACGTAGTTATTGATAATGTTTGTTAGGGTTTGTTTGGAACGGAGAGCGATTGAGGGACATGGAGGGGAGAGGAGGGATTAGTTTAGGACATGTCAATTAAGAAAGCATGACTTCGAAACGCTACTTGACCAAGAAAATAATGAGTTTACAAGAATTTTCCTTGACCATAAGAGATACTAGAGGCTACCAAAATATATATAAAAAAATCTTCGATCATAGTCTCTCTCTGGCTTAGCTTCGAAACACTCCTTAACCAAGAAAATTAAATTGTCGAAGAATTGTGTTTTGCATGCAAGCACGATTGCACCATCAATCTTGGTTTCTAGTTTGCCATGTTCTACACCTATAGTCACGATGCATAGGCCATGTCTGAAAACGCAACTATAGACCAAATGGACCTATAGCCACGTTTTTAGGGGCTACAACCGCGTTTTAAAAACATGGCTATAACCCGCATTTTTTGTAGTGAAAATAATGAGTTTACAACAATCTTCCTTAACTAGAAGAGATACTAGAGGCTACCAAAATATATATACAAAAATCTTGTGTAATAGTCTCTCTTTGGCTTAACTTTGAAACCCTCCTTGACCAAGAAAAGTAAATTGTCGAAGAATTGCTTTTGCATGCATGATTGGTGGCCAATCTTAGTTTCTAGCTCTCCATTTTGTGACCAAACCATCAATTCTGCCTATTTGGTCCAATTGGTCCACTTCGGTCTGCTTTGATCTATTTTGGTCCACAATTTAGTTTAATTTAGTTTGTTCAATCTAATTTTGGTCCATTTCGGTCTATTGGATCCCATTCAATTAATTCGATCCACTTTGGACTATTTCGGTATACTTACGTAAGAATGGTAAAAGAAAACTTTGGGTTGAGTGTATGATTTTAAAAATTGAAACGGTCAAATAACCGAAAAAGGGTCTGATTATTTTTAAAACGATGTTTGAGACTTGATAGTACCTATTCTAAATCCAAATTTATTAAAAAACTATGTAAAGATATTTAAGCGGTTGAGTGGCTTTGTTGTTTAGTTGCAAAATAGATTTTAAGTTGATGCTAATGTATATTTGTTTCAAGAAAAGTTGTTATGTATAAAAATAAATAAATAAATAAAAACTTAAAATCGAAAATGATAAAGTTTTAGTTTTTTTTTTTTTTTTTTTTTTTTTAAACGTAAATGCTATTGTGTCTACCAAAATATTATTAACCCAATGTAAAATCAATTAACAATAGTTTTCTTTTTTAACTTTTATTGTATAGTATATGATATATTGACTGAAGCATGCAAGCAACCCCAGATCGAAGAATTGCGTTCTGCATGCAAGCACGATTGCACCATCAATCTTGGTTTCTAGTTTGCCATGTTCTACACCTATAGTCGTGTTTGAAAAAACACAGTTATAGACCTATCGAACCTATAGTCACGATGCATAGGCCACGTCTGAAAACGCAACTATAGACCAAATGGACCTATAGTTACATTTTTAGTAGGGATGGCAATTTATATGCGACCTGCAGATACTCGGCCCGACCCGACCCTAATGGGCTAGATTTTACCTAGCCCGATAAAGAATAGGGTCGGGTATGTGTTTTTTTTAAAAAAAAACCCGAACCGGGTCAAGTTTTATCAAAACCTGGTTCGAAACTTGGCCCGGACCCAGACCTGGTTACCCTGAAATTACAAAAAACCCCTTATATATATAATGGTCAACCCTAACCCACCCACCTCTCATTTCAGCTCACGCCTCACACAAGAGCACGCTAATTCTCTGTCACTCAGTCACTCAAGGGCACGCACAAGAGCACTCTGTCACTCACTCTCAATCTCACAGCTCACACACTCACACGACCTCCGTCTCACTCACTCTCAAGCATCGCTGTGCGCCGCCCAAGCTCTCTGCCTCTCACAGCCGGTCTCGTCCCCAGCTGTCACCGTGGGTCTGTTCTCTACTATCACTGTCGGTCCATTGATCCAATTTTGGCTGTATCAACGTCAATAATCGGCTTGCAAAATATTGTGTCAAGGGAGATAAACCCTTTAGATCCTCAGGTGCTAATTGTAATTTTATAGTCTGAACCCGATGAAATGAAGTTGATCATTTGGTTTACACTTTAGTCTACAATGGAGTTGAGTTTTGTCATGTATTTTATTACAAAAAATGTAATATTTTATTACAAAAAATTGTTTTTCTAAGCTGGATTTTGCTTTAGATTACTGTAATTAGCTCTTGAATAGGTTTGGTTTTGATAAACAGTGGGTTCTTTGAAGAAATTGGGTTTGATTCATATGACTTTCCGTCAGATTGAACTTACTTTGTAGATGCCTCGGTTTCTCACTATTTTTTTTTTTTTCAGTGTTTTGTATAAAGCATTTGGCTAAGATTGCTTTTTGGATAATTATAACATGTACAGAAGAAAAAAAAAAGCATTAGGATGTTAGTGGATTTTGATCCCCTTTTGTTATTTAGCAACAATTTCAAGTTTTAAAGCATTTGGCTTTTTTAGTTGTTTGATTTGTGGTTTCTGTTGCCATAATCCAAGGAGGGACAGCGTTTAACATCATCCCAAAGTTTGCTACAATAGCTGGGACTTTTAGGGCTTTCAGCAAGAAAAGCTTCCTTTTTGCTACCCAAATCTGGTTGGGCTAAACGAGGCCCGCGGAGCCTGGCGGGGCGGGTCTGGGTCCCCTAAAAAAAATCCATTTAATAATTGGGCCAGGTCCGAGTCGTGGTTTCAGGCCCGCGAGTCGGGTTCAGATATGCAAAAACTTGGCCCGAACTCGGCCTGTTACCATTCCTAGTTTTTAGGAGCTTCAACTGCGTTTTAAAAACATGGCTATAACTTGCGTTTTAAAAACATGGCTATAACCTGCGCTTTTTGTAGTGAAAATAATGAGTTTACAACAATCTTCCTTAACCAGAAGAGATACTAGAGGCTACCAAAATATATATATACAAAAATCTTGGGTAATAGTCTCTCTCTGGCTTAACTTCGTAACACTCCTTTACCAAGAAAAGTAAATTGTCGAAGAATTGCTTTTTGCATGCACGATTGGTGGCCAATCTTAGTTTCTAGCTCTCCATTTTGTGACCAAACCATCAATTCTGCCTATTTGGTCCACTTTGGTCTACTATGATCTATTTTGGTCCACAATTTAGTTTAATTTAGTTCGTTCAATCTAATTTTGGTCCACTTTGGTCTATTGGATCCCATTCAATTAATTCGATCCACTTTGGACTATTTCGGTATACTTACGTAAGAATGGTAAAAGACAAGTTTGGGTTGAGTGTATGATTTTAAAAACCGAAACGGTCAAATAACCGAAAAAGGGTCTGATTATTTTTAAAACGATGTTTGAGACTTGATAGTACCTATTCTAAATCCAAATTTATTAAAAAACTACGTAAAGATATTTATGCGGTTGAGTGGTTTTGTTGTTTAGTTGCAAAATAGATTTTAAGTTGATGCTAATGTATATTTGTTTTAAGAAAAGTTGTTACTTACGTATAAAAATAAATAAATAAATAAAAACTTAAAATAAAAAATGATAAAATTTTAATTTTTTTTAAAACGTAAATACTATTGTGTCTACCAAAATATTATTAACCCAATATAAAATCAATTAACAATAGTTTTCTTTTTTTAAACTTTTTTTTATAGTATATGATAGATTGAAAGCCTAAATTTTTTTTAAAAAATGAGATCAATATTTTTTACTCCTTTTCAAATTTACCTTAGATCAGTAAAAGAAAGGGATTGGGTGATTTTTTTTTTCTAATTAGATTAGTGATAACATTAATTTTTTTAATTGGAAGAGAATTTTTTTTTTGATTCCTTGGCTTCTTCTTGTAAGAGTTTTGAGGTTCCAATGATTGATGTGCATGTGGAGAGGATTGGTTTGAAACTTTAAATTAAGGATTAGTGATTCTCATACGTAACTTTGTGTGAGTTAATTTGTATGAGCATGTTATAGATCTTAGTAACTGTTTTATCTAATTTTTAGTATTTTACGATTTGTGTAGAGGTACTAGCGGAGTTAACGATTTGCATGGTGTCATTGCTAAAGATGTGGATATGCCTCACCATTGTATGTAATTATCGATAATGTTTGTTATTGTTTGTTTGGAATGAAGAGTGATTGAGAGACATAGAGGGGAGAGGAGGGATTAGTTTAGGACATATCAATTAAGAAAGTAAAGAAAGTATGACTTCAAAACACTCCTTGACCAAGAATATGATGAGTTTACAACAATCTTCCTTAACCAGAAGAGATACTAAAGGCTACCAAAATATATATACAAAAATCTTGGATCATATTGTCTCTCTCCGGCTTAACTTCAAAACACTCCTTGATCAAGAATAGTAAATTGTCGAAGAATTGCATTTTGCTTGCACGATTGGTGGCCAATCATGGTTTCTAGCTCTCCATGTTATGACCAAACCATCATTTCGGCCTAAATGGTCCAATCGGTACATTTCGGTCCACTCTGATCTATTTTGGTCCACAATTTAGTTTAATTTTGGTCCATTCGGTCTAATTGGTCTATTTCGGTCTGTTAGATCCAATTCAGTCCATTCAGTCCACTTTGCTCTATTTCAGTATACTTACTTAAGAATGGAAAAAGACAAGTTTGAGTTGAGTGCATGGTTTTAAAAACCAAAACGGTTAAATAATCGAAAAATGGTCCGATTATTTTTAAAACCATGGTTGAGACTTAAGGAGACCTATTCTAAATTTGAATTTATTAAAAGAACTACGTAAAGATATATAAGCGCTTAAGTGGTTTTGTTGTTTAGGTTGCGTTTGTTTCGCTTGAAAAGGATTTTAGGAAATCATTATACACCAGCCTATGTGTTTGGTACCTACAGAAAATTGGGTCAAACGGAAATCATTTTATGCGTTGACTGTAAAATAAGGCTTCTCATCCGTAAAACCATTTTAGGTTTTATTTTACCTTCAAATGATTTCCACTCCAGGAAAATAGAAGAGAGAGAGAAATAATAAGAAGAGATCGCACTAGAAGCAACCCTAGATTGCACCACCGCCCCTAACCCCAGATTGCATCGGTCTCGTCGCACCCTAGCACCGGCGAGATCGCACTCATAGACAATCCTCACACACACTCACAGACATCACACACTTGAAGATCTCAGCCCACCCGTCCCTCATCACCGATCCACAAACACCCAAGACCCACTTCTCCGATCGCCAGCAATGCATCGACAAGTACAACTTGAGCTCTAATCTTGACAACCGACCATAGGTCATGCTCCACCAGGCTCTCCAACGCATTGGCCGATCTAGCCGCCACCGACCACCAGCCCACTCCACTCAACCCCCAAACCCACTTGATCTGGCCGCTACCGCCTCCATCCACTTCGATCCTCTCTTTCCCAATCTATCTCTCTTTCCCTCAATCTCTCACTCTTTCTTCCTCCTCTCACCGAGTTTGTGAATAAAAAATGTTTTTATTTTGATTTTTGGTTGTGTTAAGTGTATATTTTGAAATTTTCTGTTATAAAATTTGTTTAGGAGCTGAGAAAATGTGAAAAATTTGTAGGAAAATAGCATTTTCAGAATGTTACCAAACACCGGAAATCGTTTTCTGGACTATTTTCCATTGCAGAACCAAACACCTGGATTTCATTTTCCTTACGGAAATTCACTTTCTTCTGCATTCATTTTACACTTGGAATTCGATTTACATAGAACCAAACGCAGCCTTAGTTGCAAAATAGATTTTGAGTTGATGCTAATGTATATTTTTTCTAAGAAAAGTAGTTAATAACATACCAAAAATACCTAAAATCAAATAGGATAAAATTTTAATTAAAAAAAATGTAAATACTATTATGTCTATCAAAATATTATTAACCCAATAATGTAAAATCAATCGAGAATAGTTTATTTTTTAACTTTTATTATATAGTATATGATATATTGAAAGTTGACACCCTAAAATATTTTAATAAAAAATGTAAAAAATAAAAAATTGTGACCTCATTAACAAAAGAAATTGACCGAGCATAATTACTCTCTCTTTAGTCTTTATCTCTAATCTCTATGCAAAATTCAATAGGAACTCAACAGAAACAGAAAATTACAGCAGTAATAATACAAAATTGTGCCCGTTACATAATTATTCTGGCGAACAACAAATCTCCAATTAAACAAATAGATTACAATTATGTTGAATTAACCCTAAAATATCTTTATAAAAACAAATTAATTCGCTGCCGCATCAAACAAACGAAATAGAAACAACTTATACATTGGAAGGATCCTGTAACAAATTAAAAAAAAAAAAAAAAAAAAAAAAATCACCGTGTTTGGAAAATAACAAATCAATTATTTTGATTTTTTCTCTCTGTACAAATTCAATAGGTACTTCAAATAAATGAGTTATTAAAGTATAAACACAATAATATTAACCAATAGAAATAGAAAAATAAACAACAACAAACAATCAAGACACGGTATTTTAATGTGGAAAACCCTTCAATTAGAAGGGAAAAAACCACAGGCCCAGTAAAATCTTCCACTATCAAAGATTAGGTTTACAACAATTTTCTTTAGAACAAAAGCTAGAGATTATCAAAATATCAAAAAGCACAATTCTTGATTCATAGGGCTTAACTCATCAACTCTATGCATGTGCTTAACTTCCATAATATATGGTCGAAGAACTCTGTTCTGCAAGTCAGCTCGATTGGCCCATCAATCTTGGTTTCTAGATCGCCATGTTGTGACCGCATGAGCAACTATTAGATAGTTGGATGCGATAGATACTTCACCGGAACTTCGTATCATTTCTTCTTCTTCTTCTTCTGTTCTTTGCCCACATATAATGGTACGCAGCCTTCTCTTGAAACTTGATTATTTTTTGCTGCTTTTTCAGCCTTCTGTTTGTAAGGATTGTAATGGCTTTGGCTTAGGTTTGGGTGTAACTTGTTGATGATTGAGTTGAAGTTCCTTCGAACTGAATTCATGATTCTTTGAACCTTGAGATGGTGAGAAAATTGGGGAAAAAAAAGGCTTGATCTTGACAAGAGTTTTGGGTTGGAGAGGATAATGGAAAGATATTATGAGTTTGTGATTGTAAACGTAGTAGTGGCTTGTTTAAATAGTTGAGCTCAATGCGTGAATTGTACGTGTGATTGCTATTTTCTTTTCAAATCTTTTCTTTTAATCTATTTTCTTAGCAGCCACATAACAGTCATACAACTATCAAAACCACCACAGATTTGACCACCAACAACCACCATCAATATCAGAACTACCAAAGGCTGAACCCCTCACTATAAACTCCTAAATTCCTAATCACAAACACTGACAAATCAATTATTTGTGCTTGGAAGGAGAGGTGAGGGAAACTAAGAAAGTGCTTGGTATTGGGATTTTTTTGGCCAAACACTCGGTATTGAGATTTGATTTCATATTGTGGTGTTGCGGGGTGTTGGGTGGTGTTGGGAATTGTGTTTGGAAAATAAGAAAGTGCAAGAATTCTAGAGAAAATAAAAGAAAGTGAAGATTTTTTTAAAATTAATTATATATATTTTTAATTAATCTTTTCAGAAATTTTTTGCTTGACATGGATTTCTTTTATTATTAAAATTCTTATGTGGATTTTTTAATGTTTAATTATTTGATTTTATATTATTATGTTAGCCACTTATACGCCAACAAGGCAAACCGTTTGTCACGTAAGCATTTTTCATTAGTGAGTTAACAATAAGGACTAAATTGACTATTTGTTGAAAATAACAGGGACTAAATTGATTCCTATCAAAATGTAGGGACTAAATTGACCGTGACGTTAAAATGTAGAGACCAAAATGGTGTTTTCACCATTTTTCTTGTTTTGTTGAAGTTAGAGCATTTACAGTAGTGGTGCTAAAAAGTTTAGCTTTTAGCACCTTAAAAAGTTACTTTATCTATTTTACCATCTCACTTTACAATACGCCAAATATCAAAAAAAAAAATTTTATCACTTAATTTAAAATAATTTAAACAACTCATTAAAATAATAAATGAAGAAAGAGAATTTGAGTATTTTAATTGAAGGAAGAGATATAATCTTAATAAAATATTGTATTTTATTTTTAACAATTTGCTACAGTCAACTGGTATTTATACAGTTTACTGTAGTTGCAAAAAATTTAGTTTTAACTTCCCAAATAATACATGATTTTTTGGTTCTTTGGTGGTAAAATAGTTTTTTTGCTAAATACAATCATCATGTTAAATGTTTTTATTGTTTTTGTTAAGATTTTAGGTTGGATAGTTGCTATTTGGGATAGACTATTTAGGCTAATTGGGGAGAAAGGGGGACCCAACTACAAAAATGAAATATATAATAACTATATGTAAAAAAAAGAAAAAAAAAGAAAAAAAAGGACGGGGTGTCCATCCTTGCCTAAAATATTTTAATAATTTAAAAAAAAAATTGCTACGACATCAACAAAAGAAATTGACCGAGCATAGTTATTCTCTCTTTAGTCTCTATCTCTATGTAAAATTCAATAGGAACTCAACACTCAACAGAAACATAAAATTACAGTAGTAATAATACAAAATTGTTTCTGTTACATAATTATTCTAGCAAACAACAAATCTCCAATTAAACAAATAGATTAAAATTATGTTGAATTAACTCTAAAACATCTTTATAAAAACAAATTTACTTGTTGCCGCATCAAACAAACGAAATAGAAACAACATATATGTTAGGTTCTAAAGATTTAGGTTTAAACATTTAGAATTACATTTGTATTGTGTTAGCAAACCGAGAATAAAACTTGTTTAGTCTAGGTTTTTAGACAATACTTAAATGTGATTGTTTCAAGGTTCAAATCTAGCTGATTGCAGAAAAAAGAAGTGAAGTTGTGCCTTGCTCGATCGATCGAGAATTTGGCCCGATCAATCGAAAATCGCAAGCACAGTTTTTTGCAGAATTTTTAAACAAGCCCAAAGCTCGCAAAAACGTTTAGAGTTTCATCTAAACTTCACCACATATAAAAGGGAAACCCTAGCCATGTTTTGGAGTGCTGAAAAGACTTGTGCGTTACTCTTTATGAGATCTATGAAGTTTTTTACCTTCTAACTATACAAGAATCTACCAGAGCAAAATCTACAATTAAGAGTTTTGGTAGAACATAGTTGCTACATCAAGATCATTACTTATGGTGATCTGAAACCTTTGAGTGGGATCTCAAAGTTACAAGTTAAGAGGCTTGTGTTGCTATAAATCTAAAAAGAGAAGGAGTCCGTAGATTCGAAATTTGCACGTGGTCTTGTCAGTAAGTTACTACTGGAGGTAGTAATAGATTTAGGGTTAAATTTGATTGTAAAAACTTCGATTCTCTTATAATGGATTTGTTTTACCTTGAGGATAGTTAGGTCGAATCCTCTCCAGATTTTTACCTTGAAATGGTTCGTTTTATCTGTTTTCCTAGATCATCATATCGTGGTGTTATTTATTTTCCGCTTCTTTGCATGATATGATTTATTTGTGTTTAACCTAGATCTAAATAATTAATCTAAATAATCACTTGGTTAATATATTAGATTAAACAATCTGATTTAAGGGGTCTAAATGAACAAACAATATATATTGGAAGGATTTGGATACAAATTAAAAAAAAAAAAAAATTACAGTGTTTGGAAAAATAACAAATCAATTATTTTAATTTTTTTTTCTCTTCGTACAAATTCAATAGGCACTTCAAATAAATGAGTTATATAAACAAATATATAATATCAACCAATAGAAAGAGAAAAATAAACAACCACACACAATCAGGACACAGTATTTTAACGTGTATGTTTACTATTTTAAAAAAATAATTGGATAACAATCTTTTTGTTTTGCTGCCCATATCAACGTGTATGTGTCGCTTATAACTTGATGCATCTCACCAATAGCATACATAAATAAAAACAAGCAAGACGCTTCCTGTTTGAATTGGGGAACTTTTGATATAAAAAATCTTCTAGACGATCGTTACCCATTCAAGGGTTAAAATAGAATGACTAGACAATCTATTACCCAATTAGAGGGAGCCACCCCTCCATGGTGGGGGCAAGTAGTATCCATTTGTAACCAAAAAAAAAGAAAAAGAAAAAAAAGGGTTTTGGATTCTTTGGAAAAATAGCAAATTAATATAAATAAATATGGCCGATCATACTTATCTTCCTTTTATCTCTATAAAAATTTAATAGACAATTTAAATAAATTAGGCAAACACAATAATAATCAACGGAAACCAAAAAAAATTAACAACAACACAAAACAAAATAAGATACCAAATTTTTACATGGAAAACCCTTCAAGGAAAAAACTATGGTCCAGTAAAATCTTTCACGGTCAAATAATGAGTTTACAACAATATTCTTTGCTCGGAAAAACTAGGAGAGACTATGGAAATATATCTACACAATTTATTTTCTTTTCATCTTTTTACAAATTTAATAGACACTTTGCAAACACAATAATAATCAACAGATACAGAAAAATTCAACAACATAAAAAAAGATAAGACATCGAATTTTTACGAGGAAAAACCCTCCAATTAGAAGGAAAAAAAATCACAGGACCTAGTCCAACAAAATCTTTCACTATCAATAATGAGTTTACAACAATCTTCTTTGCCTGGAAAAACTAGGAGAGACTACGAAAATATATTTTACACAATTCTTAATAAGAGTCTCTAGCTCGAGCTTTAACTTCGATGATACTCCTTGAACAATAAAAGCAACCCGTCGAAAAATTGGGTTCTGCATGCAAGAACGATTGGCCCTTCAATCTTGGGGTCGAGGTCGCCATGTTGTGATCGAACCATCAAATCTTGCATAGTTGGATGCGAGAGATACTTCACAGGAAGTTCGTACCTCTTCTTCTCTTTGCCCACATAGACTGCAACGTGACCTTTTCTTGAAAAGTGATTGCCTCTTTCTTTCTTGTCTTTCATGTGTAAGTGGTTGGCGATGGAGTGAACGAGCTTTGAATAATAATGCATGGTTTTGTTTGAACTTTGAGAGTGAGTGATGAATTGGAACTTAGGGTAGGGTAGGGTTTGTTTAAATAGGAGATTCAACTGCGTACCAAGTACGTCAATTAGTAATTAATTTACTACAAGGAATAGGAATACCATATATGAACGTAACAGTGTTTCACTAGGATTAAGAAACTTAATCTGAGTCTTTTTGGTAAAAAAAAACAACTTAATCTAATTCGTAACACTATTTTTTTTTTTTGAGATAAAAGATAGAATTTTATTGAATATAACCAAACAATTTACGAGTAAAGTATTACTCTGTTCAGCCATAGCCAAAACAGGGGAAGAAAAACTATTCAAACAAAACCAAAACCCAGTCAAGCAGAGAGTTTTTTAATGCTTGGTTTGGCCGAAACAACCTCTGTGATTTTTTTCCAAAAGACCCGTCTTGGCTATTAATCGTGAGGTAACCCTTCGAATTCAATCAATTAATTAATTTTTTTTAGGTCCTTAAATTCACGTTATCAAAAGTCGGTTTTTGTGTTTTCCAAGGTCTTGATTCCGATACGGAAACCCATGGGTTAGGCTAGGCTAGAACTGACCCGTACAAAATGAGAGCAATTTTTACTCCTTTTTTAATTTACATTTGTTGGGAATTTTAGACCCCGATTGATAGAATTAACAAACAAACAAATAAATAAGACAAGATATGATGACCTAAGAAAACCAATGAAATAAACTAGTTTCACAATAAAAAACTTGGGGGAAACCTTCCAAACCTTTGTCCCTAGACTCTACAATCTCCGTATATGAACTCACAGTAGAAACTTTTTATCGCTTCAGAACCTCTGAACTCTTCAATATATAAACGTCACCCTTTGATGCACGGATCCCAGTACGTGACTCACTTCTTTGCATGAATCCCAGTATGTGACTCACTCACCAACTTGAAGAAGAAGAATGTTGGCTGCAAAGTTTTTTACTTCATCAATAATGAAAATTAAGAAGCACTTGGTTACAAAACTCTAAGGCGCAAAAGAAGCAGTAGCTTCTTTTAGAGAGAATAAGGCATCGGTCACCTTTTGCATATGTTTTCCTTGTATTCTCTTATGTGACGGCCTCTAAATTAAGACTTATATAGGTCTACGGTTGTGAGAAAAGAAACCCTACACAAATACAAAAACCGGCCGAAAATCAGATCTGAAAATCTGAATTCCAGTAACCTCGATAGATACCTTGATCGATCGAGAATCTGTCGAGCTTCATTCATTAAATCTCGATAGATAACTATCTGTCGAGCAGTTGTCGAGCTATCTGTCCGCAGGTGTCGAGCTATTTGTCTAACTTTAATGAATAGCCCTTCTTCACTTGTTTCTTGGTCCAATTTTCATGGCTTTAATACTAGACTTGAATAACATGTTTCTTGAAGTATTAAATACATTATAGATCTACCCAAATACAAGTAAAATGCGTTTTGTCAGAGGATTAGCCAACTACATAAATATTGACATATGTTCCTAACATGAATCACATATGTCCTAACAACCTTAGATCAGTAAAAGTATGGGATCAGTGAAGTTTTTTTTTTTTTTTTATTATTTATTTTTTTATAATTAGGTTAGTGATAATGTTAAAAACAAAAATTTAATTGGAAGAGAAAAAATCTCTGATTTTGTGGCTTCTTCTTGAAAATTGTAAAGTTTGGAGGTTTGAAACTTTAAATTAAGGATTAGTGATTCTCATACATAACTTTGTGTGTGTTAATTTTTATGGGCATGTTCTGGATTTTAGTGATTGTTTTAACTAATTTTTAGAATTTTACGATTTGTGTAGAGGTACTTGCGGAATTAATGATTTGCATGGTGTCACTGCTAAAGATGCAGATATGTGTCACCATTGTATGTAGTTATTGATAATGTTTATTAGGGTTTGTTTGGAACGGAGAGCGATTGAGGGACATGGAGGGGAGAGGAGGGATTAGTTTGGGACATGTCAATTAAGGAAGTAAAGAAAGTATGATTGGTAAACACTACTTGACCAAGAAAATAATGAGTTTACAAGAATTTTCCTTAACCATAAGAGATACTAGAGGCTACCAAAATATATATACAAAAATCTTCGATCATAGTCTCTCTCCGGCTTAACTTCGAAACACTCCTTGACCAAGAAAATTAAATTGTCAAAGAATTGCGTTCTGCATGCAAGCACGATTGCACCATCAATATTGGTTTCTAGCTCACCATGTTCTACACCTATAGCCGCGTTTGAAAAAACATAGCTATAGACCTGTTGGACCTATAGTCATGATGCATAGGCCATGTCTGAAAACGCGACTATAGACCAAATGGACCTATAGTCACGTTTATAGAAGCTACAACCGCGTTTTAAAAACACGGCTGTAGCCCACGTTTTTTATAGTGAAAATAATGAGTTTACAACAATCTTCCTTAACTAGAAGAGATACTAGAGGCTACCAAAATATATATACAAAAATCTTGGGTTATAGTCTCTCTCTGGCTTAACTTCAAAACACTCCTTGACCAAAAAAAATAAATCATTGAAGAATTGCTTTCTGCATGCACGATTGGTGGCCAATCTTGGTATCTAGCTCTCCATTTTGTGACCAAACCATCAATTCTGCCTATTTGGTCCAATCAGTCTATTTCAGTCCATAATTTAGTTTAATTTAGTTTGTTCAATCTAATTTTGGTCCATTTCGGTCTATTGGATTCCATTCAATTAATTTGATCCACTTTGGACTATTTCAGTATACTTACATAAGAATGGTAAAAGACAAGTTTGGATTGAGTGTATGATTTTAAAAACTGAAATGGTCAAATAACCGAAAAATGGTCTGATTATTTTTAAAACGATGTTTGAGACTTGATAGTACCTATTTTAAATCCGAATTTATTAAAAAACTACATAAAGATATTTAAGTGGTTGAGTGGTTTTGTTGCAAAATAGATTTTAAGTTGATGCTAATGTATATTTGTTTTAAGAAAAATTGTTACTTACATATAAAAATAAATCAAAAAAATAAAAACCTAAAATCAAAAAGGATAAAATTTTAATTTTTTTTAAACGTAAATACTATTGTGTCTACCAAAATATTATTAACCCAATGTAAAATCAATTAACAATAGTTTTCTTTTTTAACTTTTTTAACAATAGTTTTCTTTTTTTAAATGTAAATACTATTGTGTCTACCAAAATATTATTAACCCAATGTAAAATCACTTAACAATAGTTTTATTTTTTAACTTTTACTACATAGTATATGATATATTGAAAGTTGAAAGCCTAAAATTTTTTTAAAAAATGAGAGCAATATTTTTTACTCCTTTTCAAATTTACCTTAGATCAGTAAAAGAAAGGGATCGGGTGAATTTTTTTTTTTTTTTTTTTTTTCTAATTAGATTAGTGATAACATTAATTTTTTTAATTGGAAGAGAAAAAAATTTTGATTCCTTGGTTTCTTCTTGTAAGAGTTCTGAGGTTCCGATGATTGATGTGCCTTCGGAGAGGATTGGTTTGAAACTTTAAATTAAGGATTAGTGATTCTCATACGTAACTTTGTGTGAGTTAATTTGTATGAGCATGTTATAGATTTTAGTAACTGTTTTAACTAATTTTTAGTATTTTACTGTTTGTGTAGTGGTACTCGCGGAATTAACGATTTGCATGGTGTCATTGCTAAAGATGTGGATAAGCCTCACCATTGTATGTAATTGTCGATAATGTTTGTTAGTGTTTGTTTGGAATGAAGAGTGATTGAGGGACATAGAGAGGAGAGGAGGGATTAGTTTAGGACATATCAATTAAGAAAGTAAAGAAAGTATGACTTCGAAACACTCCTTGACCAAGAATATAATGACTTTACAACAATCTTCCTTAACCAGAAGAGATACTAAAGGCTACCAAAATATATATACAAAAATCTTGGATCATATTGTCTCTCTTTGGCTTAACTTCGAAACACTCCTTGACCAAGAATAGTAAATTGTCGAAGAATTGAGTTTTGCTTGCATGATTGGCGGCCAATCTTTGTTTCTAGCTCTCCATGTTATGACCAAACCATCATTTCGGCCTAAATGGTCCAATCGGTACATTTCAGTTCACTTTAATCTATTTCGGTCCATAATTTAGTTTAATTTTGGTCCATTCGGTCTATTTCGGTCTATTGGATCCAATTCAATCCATTCGGTTCACTTTGCTCTATTTCAATATACTTACTTTTTTTTTTTTTTTTTTTGAGAAAGAAGCTAACTTATTTTATTAACTTGAAACAATTACATCCAAATCTAAAATCGAAACAATATGTGATGGGACATCTTCCATCCATACTTGAAAATCTAGTATGCATAATGCATTTTTCGCCAGACTATGAGCACCCCTATTGCCGTTTCTCTTAACATGAGAATACAACAATTGTTCAAAACTATTAGCAACCCTTTTCATATCGTCTACCAGCAGACCTGTTGGAGATAGGCTACACTCTGATGACTTCAAAGCTTTAATCTGATCGAGAGAATCTCCTTCAAGAGTAGCTCTTCGAAAACCCAATTCACGCGCAAATGTCACTGCCTTTAGAGCAGCCAGCGCCGCAACCTCGTCAGGCTTGTAAGCTTGATGAATTTTTTCTAAACAAGAAGCCAGCACAGCTCCATTATTATCCCGAATTCCACCACTTGAAATTGATTTCCCTTGTAATATTTTTTCAAGGCACTTACTTGAGAATGGTAAAAGACAAGTTTGAGTTGAGTGCATGGTTTTAAAAACCAAAATGGTCAAATAACCGAAAAATGGTCCGATTATTTTTAAAACCATGGTTGAGACTTGAGGAGACCTATTCTAAATCTAAATTTATTAAAAGAACTACCTAAAGATATTTAAGCACTTAAGTGGTTTTGTTATTTAGTTGCAAAATAGATTTTGAGTTGATGCTAATGTATATTTTTTCTAAGAAAAGTTGTTAATAACATATCAAAAATACCTAAAATCAAATAGGATAAAATTTTAATTAAAAAAAAATGTAAATACTATTGTGTCTATCAAAATATTACTAACCCAATGTAAAATCAGTCGAGAATAGTTTTATTTTTTAACTTTTGATATATAGTATATGATATATTGAAAGTTGACACCCTAAAACATTTTAATAAAAAATGTAAAAAATAAAAAATTGCTAACTCATCAACAAAAGAAATTGACCAAGCATAATTACTCTCTCTTTAGTCTTTATCTCTAATCTCTATGCAAAATTCAATAGGAACTCAACAGAAACAGAAAATTACAGCAGTAATAATACAAAATTGTGCCGTTACATAATTATTCTGATGAACAACAAACCTCCAATTAAACAAATAGATTACAATTATGTTGAATTAACCCTAAAATATCTTTATAAAAACAAATTAATTCGCTGCCGCATCAAACAAACGAAATAGAAACAACATATATATTGGAAGGATCCTGTAACAAATTAAAAAAAAAAAAAAATCACCGTGTTCGGAAAAATAACAAATCAATTATTTTGATTTTTTCTCTGTGTACAAATTCAATAGGTACTTCAAATAAATGAGTTATATAAAGTATAAACACAATAATATTAACCAATAGAAATAGAAAAATAAACAACAACAAACAATCAAGACACGGTATTTTAATGTGGAAAACCCTTCAATTAGAAGGGAAAAAACCACAGGCCCAGTAAAATCTTCCACTATCAAAGATTAGGTTTACAACAATTTTCTTTAGAACAAAAGCTAGAGATTATCAAAATATCAAAAAGCACAATTCTTGATTCATAGGGCTTAACTCATCAACACTATGCATGTGCTTAACTTCCATAATATATGGTCGAAGAGCTCTGTTCTGCAAGTCAGCTCGATTGGCCCATCAATCTTGGTTTCTAGATCGCCATGTTGTGACCGCATGAGCAACTATTAGATAGTTGGATGCGATAGATACTTCACCGGAACTTCGTATCATTTCTTCTTCTTCTTCTTCTGTTCTTTGCCCACATATAATGGTACGCAGCCTTCTCTTGAAACTTGATTGTTTTTTTTGCTGCATTTTCAGCCTTCTGTTTGTAAGGATTGGAATGGCTTTGGCTTAGGTTTGGGTGTAACTTCTTGATGATTGAGTTGAAGTTCCTTCGGACTGAATTCATGATTCTTTGAACCTTGAGATGGTGAGAAACTTGGGGAAAAAAAGGCTTGATCTTGACAAGAGTTTTGGGTTGGAGAGGATAATGGAAAGATATTACGAGTTTGTGATTGTAAACGTAGTAGTGGCTTGTTTAAATAGTTGAGCTCAATGCGTGAATTTTACGTGTGATTGCTATTTTCTTTTCAAATCTTTTCTTTTAATCTATTTTCTTAGCAGCCACATAACAGTCATACAACTATCAAAACCACCACAGATTTGACCACCAACAACCACCATCAATATCAGAACTACCAAAGGCTGAACCCCTCACTATATAAACTCCTAAATTCCTAATCACAAACACTGACAAACTCTCTCACACTTTGCAAAATTTCCCTCCCAACTTTCCATCACTTTCCCAAGGAAAACAATTCACAAAAAAGAAAGTGAAAATGCGTGAGATTCTTCACATCTAGGGAGGCCAGTGTGGGAACCAAATACCTGCAAAGTTTTGGGAGGTGGTGTACGCGGAGCTTGGGATCAATTCAATGGGTCAGTGCAATGATGATGCAGATTGCAACTGGTTAGAAGCGAGTGAAGGTAGATCTTGCGTCGCCCATGGCAGCGTCCTCCTCATCTACTATCTCTCGTTGGACATCCTCAGTTGAAGCCTCACTCAATGCCACTGTAGATCTCCTCCTGCTCCACCACGCTCGACCATGGTTATTGGAAATTATAGATTGAGATTTGGGTGTGTGTGAGTCTATGAGAGAATGAGAGAGAAGGAGAGGTGAGGGAACTAAGAAAGTGCTTGGTTTTTGGGATTTTTTTGGCTAAACACTCGGTATTGGGATTTGATTTGATATTGTGGTGTTGCTGGGCGTTGGGTGGTGCTGGGTACTGTGTTTGGAAAATAAGAAAGTGCAAGAATTCTAAAGAAGATAAAAGAAAGTGATATTTTTTTAAATTAATTTTATATATATTTTTAATTAATCTATTCAGAAATTTTGTGTTTGACATGGATTTCTTTTATTATTAAAATTCTTATGTGAATTTTTTAATGTTTAATTATTTGATTTTTATATTATTATGTTAGTCACATGTACGCAAATAAGAAAAACCGTTTGCCACGTAAACATTTTTCATTAGTGAGTTAATGGTAAGAACTAAATTAAGTATCTGTTGAAAATAATAGGGATCAAATTGATTGCTACCAAAATATAGGGACCAAATTGACCGTGACCTTAAAATGTAGGGACCAAAATGATGTTTTCGCCATTTTTATTTTTATTTTTTGTTGAAGTTAAAGCATTCACAGTGGTGGTGCTAAAAAATTTAGCTTTTAACACCTCAACAATACGCCAAATATCAAATGTTTTTTTTTTATCACTTCATTCAAAATAATTTAAACAACTCATTTAAATAATAAATGAAGAAAGAGAATTTGAGTTTTTTAATTGAAGGAAGAGATATGATCTTAATAAAATATTGTATTTTATTTTTAACAACTTGCTACAGTAAACTAGTATTTATACCAGTTTACTGTAATTGTAAAAAATTTAGCTTCAAGTACTTCTCGAATAATACATGATTTTTTAATTCTTTGGTGGTAAAATAATTTTTTTGGCTAAAATACAATCACCATGTTAAATGTTTTTATTGTTTTTGTTAAGATTTTAGGTTGGATAGTTGTTATTTGGGTTAGGCTAGTTAGGCTGATTGGGGAGAAAGGGGGACTCAACTACAAAAATGAAATATATAATAACTATATATAAAATTAAAAATTAAAAAAAAAAAAATGGATGAGGGCGTCCATCCTTGCCTAAAATATTTTAATAAAAAATTAAAAAAAAAATTGCTACCACATCAACAAAAGAAATTGACCGAGCATAATTATTCTCTCTTTAGTCTTTATCTCTATGTAAAATTCCACAGGAACTCAACACTCAATAGAAACAGAAAATTACAGTAGTAATAATACAAAATTGTGTCTGTTACATAATTATTCTAGCAAACAACAAATCTCCAATTAAACAAATAGATTAAAATTATGTTGAATAAACCCTAAAACATCTTTATAAAAACAAATTTACTTACTGCTGCATCAAACAAACGAAATAGAAACGACATATATGTTAGGTTCTAAAGATTTAGGTTTAAATATTTAGAATCACATTTGTATTGTGTTGACAAACTGAGAACAAAACATGTCTAGTCTAGGTTTTTAGGCAATGCTTAAATGTGGTTGTTTCAAGGTTCAAGTCCAGCTGATTGTAGAAAAAAGAAGTGAAGTTCTGCCTTACTTAACCAATTGAGAATTAGGCCCGATTGATCGAAAATCGCAGGCACAGTTTTCTGCAGAATTTTTAGTTAGGCCCAAAGCTCACGAAAATGTTTAGGGTTTCATCTAAACTTCCACATATAAAAAGGAAACCCTAGCCATGTTTTGAAGTGCTGAAAAGACTTGTGTGTTACTCTTTGTGAGATCTAAGAGGTTTTGTACCTTTTAACTATACAAGAATATATTGGAGCAAAATCTACAATCAAGAGTTTTCGTAGAACATAGTTGCTGCATCAAGATCATTACTGATGGTGATTTGAAATCTTTGAGTGGGATCTCAAAGTCACAAGGTAGGAGGCTTGTGTTGCTATAAATTCAAGAAAAGAAGGAGTACGTGAATTCAGAGCTTGCACGTGGTCGTGTCAGTAAGTTACTACTGGAGGTAGCAATAGATTTAGGGTTAAATCTGATTGTAAAAACTTCAATTCTCTTATAGTGGATTTGTTTTACCTTGAGGATAACTAGGTTAAATCCTCTCCAGGTTTTTACCTTGAAACGGTTCGTTTCATTTTTTTTTTTTGGATCATCATATCGTGGAATTATTTATTTTCTGCTACTTTGCATGATATAATTTATTTGTGTTTAACCTAAACCTGAATAATTAATCTATGTAATCACTTAGTTAATATATTAGGTTAAACAATCTGATTTAAGGGGTCTAAATGAACAAACAATATATATTGGAAGAATTTGGAAACAAATTTTTTTAAAAAAAAATTACAGTGTTTAGAAAAATATCAAATCAATTATTTTAATTTTTTCTCTTTGTACAAATTCAATAGGCACTTCAAATAAATGAGTTATATAAACAAATATATAATATCAACCAATAGAAAGAGAAAAATAAACAACCACACACAATCAGGACACAGTATTTTAACGTGTATGTTTACTATTTTTTAAAAAAATTGGATAACAATCTTTTTGTTTTTCTGCCCATATCAACGTGTATGTTTCGCTTATAACTTGATGCATCTCACCAATAGCATACATAAATAAATTCAAGTAAGATGCTTCCTGTTTGAATTGGAGAACTTTTGCTATAAAAAAAAATCTTCTAGACGATAATCGGTACCCATTCAAGGGTTGAAATAGAATAACTAGGCGATCTATTACCCAATTAGAGGGAGGCATCCCTTGGGGTGGCTCCAAGGTGGGGGCAAGTAGTATCCATTTGTAACAAATAAATAAATAAAAATCAAAATAAAAAAGGATTTGGATTCTTTGGAAAAATAGCAAATTAATATAAATAAATATGGCCGATCATACTTATCTTCCTTTTATCTTTATACAAATTTAATAGACACTTCAAATAAATTAGGCAAACGCAATAATAATCAACAGAAACCAAAAAAAAAAATTAACAACACAAAATAAATTAAGACACCAAATTTTTACATGGAAAAACCCTCTCAAGGAAAAAACTATGGTACCTAGTCCAGTAAAATCTTTCACTATCAAATAATGAGTTTACAACAATATTCTTTGCTCAGAAAAACTAGGAGAGACTATGGAAATATATCTACACAATTTTTAGTAAGAGTCTCTAACTCGGGCTTTAACTTCGATGATACTCCTTGAACAATAAAAGCAGCCCGTCGAAAAATTGGGTTCTGCAAGCAAGAACGATTGGCCCTTCAATCTTGGGTTCGAGATCGCCATGTTGTGATCGAACCATCAAATCTTGCATAGTTGGATGCGAGAGATACTTCACAGGAAGTTCGTACCTCTTCTTCTCTTTGCCCACATAGACTGCAACGTGACCTTTTCTTGAAAGGTGATTGCCTCTTGCTTTCTCGCCTTTCATGTTTAAGTTGTTGACGATGGAGTGAACAAGCTTTGAATAATAATGCATGGTTTTGTTTGATCTTTGAGAGTGAGTGATGAATTGGAACTTAGGGTAGTGTAGGGTAGGGTTTGTTTAAATAGGAGATTCAACAGCGTACCAAGTACGTCAATTAGTAATTAATTTACTACAAGGAATAGGAATATAATATATGAACGTAACCGTGTTTCACTAGGATTAAGAAACTTAATCTAAGTCGTAACACTATCCTTGTTATTAAGGAAACTGTACCCTCTCTATAAATAATATTGAAATTTATTTAGAATTAATTTGTTGATTTTCGTTATAAATAATTTCAGTCCAGAATTAATTGTGTGGCACGATATGATTGGCTCACATTCACCCGTCTTGGCTATAGATCGTGAGGTAATACCGTAATAACCCTTCGATTTCATTTATTTAATTTTTTTTAGGTCCTTAAATTCCATTATTGGTCACGCTAGAGCTGATTCGTACAAAATGAGAGCAATTTTTACTCCTTTTCAAATTTACCTTAGATCAGTAAAAGTAAGGGATCGGTGATTTTTTTTTTTTTTTTTTCTAATTAGGTTAGTGATAATGTAATTTTTTAAAAATTGGAATGGGAAAAAATTTTCTGATTCTGTGGCTTTTTCTTGTAAATTGTAAGAGCTCTGAGGTTCCGATGACTGATGTGCATTTGAAGTGGATTGGTTTAAAACTTTAAATTAAGGATTAGTGATTCTCATACATTACTTTGTTTGTGTTAATTTTTATGAGCATGTTATCGATTTTAGTAACTGTGTTAACTAATTTTTAGTATTTTACAATTTGTGTAGAGGTACTTGCAGAATTAATGATTTGCATGTGTTACTACTAAAGATGTGGATATGCCTCACCATTGTACGTAATTATCGATAATATTCATTTGGGTCTATTTGGAACATAGAGGAATAGAGGGACATGGAGGGGAGAGGAGGGATTAGTTTAGGGCATGTCAATTAAGGAAGTAAAGAAAGTATGACTTTGAAACAGTCCTTGATCAAAAAATAATGAGTTTACAACAATCGTCCTTAACCATAAGAGATACTAGAGGCTACCATAATATATATATACAAAAATCTTGGATCATAGTGTCTCTCCGGCTTAAATTCGAAACACTCCTTGACCAAGAAAAGTAAATTGTTGAAGAATTGCGTTCTACATGCAAGCACAATTGCCCCGTGAATCTTGGTTTCTAGCTCGCCATGTTGTGACCAAACCATCAATTCAGCCTATTTGGTCCAATTGGTCTATTTCGGTCCACTCTTATTTATTTTGGTCCACAATTCAGTTTAATTTAGTTCATTCAGTCTATTTAAATTAGTCTATTTTGGTCTGTTGGATCTAATTCAGTCCATTCGGTCCACTTTGGTCCATTTCAATGTATTTACTTAAGAATGGTAAAAGATAAGTTTGGGTTGAGTGCATAATTTTAAGAACCGAAACGGTCAAATAACCGAAAAAGGATCTGATTATTTTTAAAACCATGGTTGAGACTTGAGAATACCTATTCTAAATTCGAATTTATTAAAAAACTACGTAAAGATATTTAAGCACTTAAATGGTGTTGTTGTTTAGTTGCAAAATAAATTTTGAGTTGATGCTAATGTATATTTTTTTTAAAGAAAAGTTGTCAATAACATATAAAAAAATCTAAAATCAAATAGGATAGAATTAATTTTTTTTTAAAACATATATACTATTCTGTCTATCAACAAATGTAAAATCAATTAACAATAGTTTTATTTTATTTTTTTAATTTTTATTATATATTATATGATATATTGGAAGTTGAAACCCTAAAATATTTTAATCAAAAATTTGAAAAATAAAAAATTGATACCACATCAACAAAAGAAATTAACCGAGCATAATTATTCTCTCATTAGTCTTTTATCTCTATGCAAACTTCAATAGGAACTCAACAAAAACAGAAAATTACAATAGTAATAATACAAAATTGAGTATTTTACATAATTATTATGCCGAACAACAAATCTCCGATTAAACAAATAGATTAAAATTATGGTGAAATAACCCTAAAATATCTTTATAAAAACAAATTTATTTGCTGCCGCATCAAACAAACGAAATAGAAACAACATATCTATTTGAAGGATCTTGTAACAAATTAGGAAAAATAAAATTTGTTGTTAAAAATAACAAATCAATTTTTTTTTCTCTTTGTACAAATTCAATTGGCACTTCAAGTAAATGAGTTATATAAACACAATAATATTAACCAATAGAAAGAGAAAAATAAACAACAACATACAATCAAGACACCATATTTTAACTTGGAAAAACCCTTCAATTAGAAGGGAAAAAACCACAAGCCCAGTAAAATCTTCCACTATCAAAGATTAGGTTTACAACAATTTTCTCTAGAACAAAGGCTAGAGATTAGCAAAATATTAAAAAACACAATTCTTGAATCATGGGGCTTAACTCATCAACTCTATGCATGTGCTTAACTTCCATAATATATGGTCGAAGAACTCAGTTCTGCAAGTCAGCTCAATTGGCCCATCAATCTTGGTTTCTAGATCGCCATGTTGTGACCGCATGAGCAACTGTTGGATAGTTGGATGTGATAGATACTTCACCGGAACTTCGTATCTTTTCTTCTTCTTCTGTGCTTTGCCCACATATAATGGTACGTAGCCTTCTCTTGAAACTTGATTATTTTTTGCTGCTTTTTCATCCTTCTGTTTGTGAGGATTCTTGGAATGGCTTAGGCTTGGGCTTAGGTGTAACTTGTTGATGATTGAGTTGAAGTTCCTTCGAACTGAATTCATGATTTTTTGAATCTTGAGACGGTGAGAAAATTGGAGGGAAAAAAAAAAGCTTGATCTTGACAAGAATGTTGGGTTGGAGAGGATAATAGAAAGATATTATGAGTTTGTGATTGTGAACAGAGCAGTGGCTTGTTTAAATAGTTGAGCTCAATGCGTGAATTGTACTTGTGATTGCTGGTTTACTACTAGGAAAAGGAATACCTTTTCATACTTGGAATATAAATCTAATCTTAATTGTCAAATATAAATAAATAAAACTAATCTTACCTGTACCATGACTATGAAACCTAATTCTTTTGTAACCCTTATTATCCTTGGCTCATAAGGATTGGGTTTATCGTTTACTGTAATAATAATAATAATAAAGCAAATTAATTAACTTGTAAAAGTTATCTTATCAGTCCAATAAACTTGCAAATAAAAATTAACTCAAATCTAAAACTTTAGGTGAAGCCCCATGATTTATGAAAGGATGAGCCCATTTATGTTAAATGAAAAATCAATTGGGCTAGGCAGAGTGGCCCGCCTAACATAATTCTAAACATTCTCATTACTCTCAATGTCACCAAGGGAGGAAAGAAAATCAGTGTGTGGGCCGAAAAGTAACATATTTTATGAGCTAAGATTAAGTAAATATATATATAACCAACACTTTTAGTAGAGTTTGTGGTGTGTCTTTGCATTAGAACTCATTTTCCTTTCGTTTGTGTGTGTGTTTGTTTCTCAAAACATGAAAAAAAAAAAAAAAAAAAAAAAGAAAAGAAAAGAAGAGTAAATCTAAAA
Organism: Quercus robur; assembly: GCF_932294415.1. Classification (NCBI taxonomy): domain Eukaryota; kingdom Viridiplantae; phylum Streptophyta; class Magnoliopsida; order Fagales; family Fagaceae; genus Quercus; species Quercus robur. The sequence goes on from NC_065540.1 coordinate 17,039,756, forward strand.
ACGAGGTCTACTAAGGTTTAAATAGAAAGTTAGAGCTTCCATTAATAATTTAATAATACTCAAAGTCATTCATATTTAATAAATTTGATGGGCTAGGGTAATGTTTGATAAGTTTCTTTAAGGTAATTAGGATTTTCAAATCTCATTTTGAGATCATTGTTAATATTTGTAAGGGGTGAATTTCTAACAGAGGAACCAGATGATTAGTCAAAAAATTTTGGGTGAAAGCCGATATAGATGAAGCAACCTTCAAGATTTCAGAGTCTTCAGACTAACTAGTGGGATTGGTAAGGGGCAGTCTAAAAGTAAAACTGGTGAAGAAATTCCTAGAGCATAAAGGAAAAAAAAAATGTAGAGTAACGATATATTGTGAGAGGGATGCACGTATATACCACACAACTGCAAACTACATATTATGAGAGGGATAGTGGGTATATCTTTTTCATAAGATAATCTGAGGCCTGTTGGGCTTAGGCCTTAATGTTTTTTCCCATTAATATTGCTTGATTACTGTACATTTATTTTTTTATAGAAGTAATTTTGACCTATGACGTTTACTTCTAATAATTATTCTTTATCATCAGACTAAGACACTAATTGATATTCAGCAACAAGATATTTTACCAATTGAGTTAATTGGAACACATGATACTATAAATTCTCAAATTTTGATTCTCAGAAATGGCATGTTAGGAAAGTTGGGAATAGGTGTAACATTAGTAATTAAATTTTAAAATTGAAAGAACAATAGAAAGGTTATAATGAGAATGGTAGTTACACACTTACCCATCACTACAATTCAATAACATATTGGTTAAAGTTGGTATGAGTATTTTGTACGATTAAATTTAGAAGTATCTAGCAATTTCTGATGAGGAAAAATCTCTCATGCGCCAAGCGTATGGGACCTGCTTCTCATAAGCAAGTGGGCTCCACATGTGTAAGGCCAACCTGCTTGTGAGAGGTTGGTCTCATACGCTTGGCGCATGAGATACCAGCTCTTCTGATGAGCATATGTGAGGTCCAAACTCCAAACTCCAAAAGATTTTGTCTCAAGATTTTACTTATAGGATCTCCCATCTCTGTTTGCTTTTCATTCTAATTCTTATTAGGCATGCGTTTCAAAAAAGTAGGCAAAAGATTTGTAAAAGTGAAATATAGCTGGTGAGTGCTTTTGAAGCTTTTTTTTTTTTTCCCTTCATACTTTGCCATAAAGATTTGTGGAAACAATTTATTTGAGTATTTGTCGGTCCCCACTACTGAGATTCATGGTACTCTACGAATACGATACGAAACTCAGCTGCTAAAATATATGTATTATATGCTAAAGATGTAAAAAGACTAAAAGATATATATATTATAATAAAAGAAGTTACTTGTAATTTAATTCTATTGGGGTAATCAAAAGCTAGCCCATATGAATCATTAGAATGTGTTATTTTATTTTATTTTTTTAGAAGATAGAATTAATGTGTTACTTTACACTAACGCATACAATGGGGAAGCTTTTTCAATCTTGATTAAATAAGGTTATAGAGTTTGCAATTAAATATACTGTTTGTTTTTAGACCCCTTAAACACAACTAGATTGACCTAGTTATTTAGTCAAGTGATTAATTTAGATAAATTATGCAGATCTAGGTTAACACATATAAATCATATCATTGACAAGTGCGGAAAATAAAGAACACAACGATATGATAACCCAAAAAAACTAAACCGATAAAAAACCTGGGGAAGATTTAACCTAACCATCCTCAAGGTAAAACGAATCCACTAAGAAAGAATTAAAGTTTACATAATAGCTACTTAGACTACTAACATCCTATTGCTACATCGAGTAGGAAACTTACTACCATGACCACGTGACAACTCCGAGTCCACGAACTACTTCTTCCTTGGATTCCCAGCAAGCACAAGCACTCCTGCTGGGAATAAAAATAAAAGGGTGCAACAATTGGTATCTTAACGTGATAAAAATAAAAAAATAAAAAAAATAAAAAATAAAAAAAGAGAAAGAAAAGGGTGCAACAAAATAAATGATATAGCTCCATTATAAAGTGTACTAAAAAGGAGAGCATAGATCTAATACAAAAGTTTATGATGCATTATATTATAAAAACTAAATCAACATGTTGGGTTATAAAGTTTCAAATTGCCAGAATGCATATGACTAAGCTTTGGTTAGTTTGGCATCTTCGTACTGTCCGATCATGTGGAAACAGTCTTAAGGCTGCACGCCTATTTTACGGCCATCTCTAATCTCATTGCTTTGTTAACCCCATCACAAACTGCACTCTCAAAGTGATATACAAGGACAAAGATATCTAGATCCGTATTCATGTCAAAAAATTATATATATTACATTTATTTAACACGTGTTGGTACCTTTGATTGACTAAAATTGATTAACATAATTATTCTTGATTTTAGTCTAATCCAAAAATTCTTCTAAGTCAACTTTAGTTCCTATATATACCATGTTTAGTGTTTATTTATAAAACAATAATTCTAAATGGTGAAGATATAGCCGCTAAAATTAAACTTTATATAATGGATGTAGTCCATTAGGTCAAACCATATAATTCTACTTACTTTTGCTCTCTCCAAATCACTCTACATCTTTTGTTTTCTTATTTTGTATTTCAACAAATATTATAGTATAAACAAGTGCAATCGAGTATTGTCAAGGGCAAAATATTTTTCATAATTTTTTACAACCAACTGACATGGCTTATTATGATTAGAGCAACAACTTCACTTTCATTCGGTTGATCACTATATGACTTTAATCACGCTTTAAACACAACAGACCATTTCAACTGTTGTCAAAAAGGTTCTAAAAAAATTTGTAAAAATTATTATATTCTTGGACTTATTGCGAGATTTAGGTATGAGGGGCTAGGTAGGGTTCAACATTTTGGTGCAATTTAATACTATAGCTAATAATTGGAGGAACCATATTTTTGTTGTTGCAGAGAGCTACCTCCTCTACTTTGCTTAGTTAATTTTAGGTTTGGTTTAGAAGCTACTTCACTTGAAAGGGCTAGAGTGAGGTCCAGAATTTCTTGATTACAGACCACAGTGCTTATTAGTTATTTTATTTGTTGAGGGAGGCAATGATAGCTATCCCTACTACGAAATTATACTGTTAACAAGAATTAACTTTAAAGGGTTTTTTGTCATTAGCATCCTTTTTGAACCATAACTTTCTAAATAAAATAATGAACATTCTAAGGTTATTATAGTAATTGAATATCTGTATTAACTTTGATGATTATCTATACTCACTCCCTCTTCCCACTATCATTTTTTCATGCATACCAAACTACAAAGAATTTCATCAATGAACGCTTATATATGCCTTAATTCTTTGAAATAAAAAAAAAAATAAAAAAAAATACGTCACCGAAAGAAACAAGTAAAACAAGTGTACACATGTCACATTTAAGTAAAAGAATATATAATAATAATAATAATAATAATAAACATCCATTTAAAACTTGGAAATAAGAATAAAAAGGAAGAGGGGACATTATAGACTTGAAAATCCAAGTTTTAACTTTAAAAGAGTATTCTAATAGCTAATGCAACTTCCGACTTCTCCATTTATTAATGACATACCTCCCAAAGGAGCAAAGCTGAGTTGAAACCATTAGGTGCATGCCATGAAGGATAGGGAGAGAGAAGACACCCACACCATAGCAGGAAAGGATGCCACGAAAGACAAACAAATAAAATAGTTTCTTTTGTTTGGCGATGGAGAGTGGCACACAAACGGACCAATGGTGGTCGGCAAGTACACCCAGACCAGACAAAGGTGGTTAAGGGCTAAAATAGTAAAATCCGGTCACGGCAGGCACTATAAAGAAACCCTTGCCGTGTACAGGAAAAAGTGAGACGACAAGCACCACGGCATTAGAAATTTGAAAACCAGGAAATAGAAAACAAGTATTAAGAAAAAGAAGTAGAAAGAAAAAAGATAAGAAAGGGGAATATTAGAAGAGAAGGAAAGAAAAATATAGAGAGTTAAAACGGCAGGCATGCACCAATAGGTTGATTCCCTCTCTCCCTCTCTCCCTCTCAAAATCTTGGTCTCTACCGGAAACAAAGAGTGTTCTTGTGTACCAACCATTCAGGTCTGCTTCCCTCAAAGTGATTAATTCCACGACAGGATCTCCCTGAGAGATTATTCACTTTGAGAAGAGGCGTTCTTCCCTCTCTGATTTTGGTCCTACGGATCAGATTTAATCTGATTTATTTCCTCTCTCAATCAACTCATATACTACCCACTTGTTTCCCTTACTTTTTTTATAAAATAATTGTTGTTAAACTGTGATTATCTTTTCTTAAGTAGGGATTATTTTCTTGTATTGATAAAGATGTCAAAGTATTTTATTTTATCTTGTTATTATCATATCTGCTTGCCGCAACCCTTCTAAAACAGTTCTGTCTACCGTAAGTGTGCTCCTGGCAGACGAGACATAGTTTATGCACAAGCCGGACCAAATTGAGTTGCAGTTGAACCAGTCTCAACTCCCTTACTCAGAATACTTGGTCCTAGTACAGTAGGAAGCAACCCAGCCCACTTTAACCAAAAAAGACCCACCACAAGTGTCATAATTTTCTATTTATCTCAATTTAAGAAAAAAAAAAAAAAGTGAAAACGTTGGGCTTAGTGGTCCTATTTTATAATAATAAAAAAAAAAAAAAAAAAAAACCTGTGTCTTTACTTTTTTATATATAATTTTTATTTTGAAAATTTAATTTATAAGCAGATAAAGTAATTGAAAATCAACAGGAGAGTAACCTTATTTTTTGGGTTTAGTGTTATAATTTTCCATTTATCTCAATTTGAGAGAAAAGAAAAAAAGTGAAAAAGTTAGGCTTAGTGGTCCTATTTTATAGCCAAAAAAAAATGTTTCTTTATTTTTTATATATAATTTTTATTTTGAATATCTAATTTATAAGTAGATAAAGTAATGTGAAAATCAATAGAAAAATGACCATATTTTTTAGACAATGTTTTAGTATGAGTTAGAGTTATATTTTTACCGGATTGTCTTTTAATTTTATCTCTACTTAAATATAAGGATGTAGGGATATTTTTGAACAAAAAAAATAAGAATCTCAAACAGGGATAAACCCCTTAAATAGTAGTATAGATAATTGCTTATTTTGGACTTTTGGGTCATTAAAATTTTTCTTCCTTGTTATTATTGAGCATGTACATGAGATTAAAGGGAACGTTGAGGAATCCCATAATAATTGTGTGCTTGGTTATAAGTATATACTATAAGCACTAGCTGAGCTTCTCTACTTACTAACTCAAGCTTTTAGGTCAAAGTTTTTAACTCATCCCTATTAAATTTCATAAAATATGCTCCCACAGAAAATTTCGTAGATTATACTACTTAGATTATGGGGCAATGAAGTATCGAAAGCCATGTGATTCAATAACGAATCTGCCTAAACAAAGGTCTAGATGCTACGGTTGACAAAATGATTAAGCTACAGCATCAACTTCTTCTTATTGGAGGATAAGTGAAGGTATATCCGTCTTGTTGCTTATAATAAATAGCTAGCTAGAGCTAGAGCTAGCAAAGGCCTAGTGACAAATTTATTGAATGCTGTCTCTTTGAAGACATTCGCTACGCAGACTCCTGAACCTAACAATTCAGGTGCCTGTGTGGGAACTGGGGGACATGAGAATGACCAACTATCAATTTGTTTCTCGACCACAAATAATTGAAGTTTTGAAAACCATTAAAAAGAGAAAGAGTTAGTTTCTAAACATGCAAACAAATACTGGGTTTTAATTTATGAAATATTTATATAAAAAAATAACTGATATTTTTGAAAATTTTTTTACATTCCTCCTAAAAATGAGATCAAAACTTTTCTAAAATTATAAACTAACAAATACCCTAAAAAGTTAAAAACAGCAGTTAACTGAACCTGAACTTAATACTTGTTTGCTCTCGCAACTTTGATTTGATTATTAGGTTCCTAACACGCGCACACAACGCAGCTCTAAGAATCACTTTTGTCAATGAAAAGCCATGTCAACATAATGTCTCCTATATTTAGATCCCAAAAGTTAATGCCGTCAAGGTGTAAAGAGCTAAAGTAGGTATTTATCTACTTGTTTCAATTATTCTTAAATTACTAATTTAAAAACCAACCACATGATTTGAACTTAAAAAATTGTGATTAAGAGCTAAGAATGTCAAAAAATCATTAAAGAGTGCTCCACTCACCATTTTTTATTTGTTCGAATTCAAAGATTTGTATATTTTAAGTTAGAATTTTAGAAAAATTAGGTTAAGAAGACAAAGATGGGTGAAAGTAAGAAATATTCTTTTCTCCAGTTATTGTCTGCTGAGTTAATCGAGTCCAGGCCTATCCCCTCTAGTCCTATCATCGATCGTATTTATCGCATAGCTGGGTTTAATAGAATGATGAATTCTAAGCCTACGATGTAGGGCAATTGGCTCCTTCGAAAGTGTTTGACTACAATAAACAACCTATAAACCTAAAAAGTACAAACAAAAAATTAGGCCAAAATGCAAAAACACTCGTTAGGGTTTGGATCAATTGCAAAACCATTCTTTGAGGTTACAATTCTTTTTTATAATTTTCTGAGGTTTTTATATCTTCCAAATTAACTACTAGGATTAATTTCATTAACTCGTATAAATAAAAACATTACATGATCATCATGTAACTACATTAAAAACACACGTGTTTCTCAACCAAAAAAAAAAAAAAAACCATTAAAAAGACACGTCAACTAATTAGTCCGACTAGTCACATGATGGTCACATAATTTTTGTCCATAAGAGCTAACAAAAATTAGTCCTAAGAGTTGATTTGGCGAATATGGAAATCTCAAGGAGTTGTGAGGAACAATTAAAACCCCAAGGAGTGTTTTTGCATTTAGGCCAAAAAATTTAACCCCAAAAAGGGAGGAAACGAATGACCACTATTAGAAATACTGAATGAATATTATTGCATTTCTCAAGTAATAAAATATACATGAGTACCTTTATATATGAGGCAAACTGTGTAATGCAAATATGTATGATATACAAGTAAACAAAGTGGGACTAAAACTCACAGCTTATTACACGTTAACAACCACAGAGGCTTAACCTGGAGCAATCTAGCAACATGTTCAAGGCACATTTATTTCAAACTAAGATGTTTTAGACATTTTTAGGTATTTTGTGTTGTTAAAATATTTGGTCAAACCAAATGCAATTTCGAATCAATTTACTACGTAAAACAACTTCTTCGAGTTTAAAATCTTTTACCCACAGATATTCTAGAAAACAATTTTTTGAGGGAGGAAGCATCATTTGGGTTTGTTAAAATGCTACAAATTTATTGGGTGCTTTTTTTGTTATACTTTATATTTGGTGGGTAATATATTCTCTACCCTTATGGTCTGTTTGAAATTTGCTTATTTTATTGAAACTGAAAACTTTTTATTGAAAATACTGTAGATAAAGGTAAAAATTAGCTAAAATAATACAGTGGGACTCATAAATAGTACGAAAAAGTGCAGTGGGGTCCATAAATAGTAGCAAAAAAAGCTAAATAGTAAAATAAGTTATTTTTCTTTTATCAATGCCAAACGCACACTTAGGGTCTGTTTGGATACCGCTTATTTTGCTGAAAACTGAAAATATTATAACAAAATAATTTTTAAATGTGTGAATAATACCGTGGGACCCATTTTTAATGAAAGTTTTGTTGAAAAAATAGGTTTGTGAGTCCGGTGCACAGTACACGGGACCCACTGACAGACAAAATTCCACGTGAAACGCGCTTCTTAATAAAAAAAATGATAAAAAGGAAAACGCAAACGCATAAACGCAACACCAGAAACGCAATCCAAACGGGTATTTAATGATCGTTTGGATACTGATTATAGCGTCTGCACATCTGTGGTTTTTTTTTTTTTTAAGCACGTTTCTATTTTTTTCAGTGGGTTCCGTGCATTGTTCACAGGACCTACAAACCTCTATTTCACTAAAATTTTCATTAAAAATGGGTCTCACGGCACTATTCACACATTTAAAAATTATTTTGCTACAGTGTTTTCAGTTTTCAGCAAAATAAACGGTATTCAAACACATCCTTAGTAGGTCCAAATAGATCGTGTGCTTTTTTCCTTTTTTTTCTTTTTTGTAGGAGCTAAACACTTGAAAAGTATTTTTTTTGGGAGCATTTTTAGGGTTACAAAAACATAAGAAAATAAGCACTTTTCCTTGAAAACGTTTTCAACTAATAATACTTTTTTTGACCAGCGTTTAAACCTAAAATTAAAAGCCACGTCAACATGGCTTACACGCACGTCATGGAAATGATGGAGCAAGGAGGCATAGACAGACAAAGGTGTAAACAACTAAACATGGGGCAATTTACCCATTGTAGAAACAGATAAAAAAAATAAGAAGCAAACAATTTTATGCCATTCAAATAATGGGAAAAGATACATAGAAAGTTTTTACTATAATAGTGTTTACTACATAGGGCACTATAATAGTGTTTAGTTTAACTAGTCGCTAACCCGTGCAATGCACGGGATAGTTAAACAAAATTTATACACATTCACTTTTATTGGTACAATCATTTGAAAATAATTCTAACTAATACTCAAATGTAAGAGACACATTGACTTACTATTTAAAGTAGCCTTCTGAAGAATTTACACATATTGTGCAACTGAACCTTAATTTCTCAACAATAAAAACATGGAAATTCAAAACATGGAAAGAAAATAAAAATTACAACAATTAATTCTATTATCTTTCATGCTATACTTTGTAATTGTACGGAATTAAGTCAACTCAATTTAAGTAGTTGTAATAAAATTGGCTTCTACTATTCTCTATTCTATAGAGATATGAACATATTGGATTTCTCAAACAATTACCGGTATTGCAATAAAATGATTTATTATTGAAAATAAGAAACAAAGAAAATCTGTCTATAACTTAAGAAACACAATATACTAAAATTAAAGAGATAAAATTTTCGGAGGACAAAATATTATAGATAATTTTAGAAACAAATTATACACTTAAAATGGTTAGTAATTTATAGCACTTACCCCTCACTATTAGTATACAGACACCAAGTGCGGTCGTCGTAACTCTTTGAAAGAACCTTCCCCAATTGAACCCTATCAAAAAAAAAACACCCAATTAACAAAATTGATCCAAAAGGGTCTAAAAAGCACACAAAATCAATTCAAAAAACAAAAATATGAGACAAAGTAATTACTTTCCGCTGCCAATGAAATCGTCTTTTGTATTGCTGTTCCAAACTGCAACACTTATCTCTCTAAGGTCTTCAATTAACGAAAACACAAACTTCTCTTGAAATATCGGAGTATTATGACCATCTATACACAAAAAAAAAAAAAAAAAAAAAAAAAAAAAAAAAACAAAATCAGCATAACTCACTATAACTCTATAGAAGCCTCAAAAATATAAAGAGAAATTAAAGGGGTTGAATTTGATATTTACGTTTGGAGAGAGAGAGTTTACAGAAACTGTGGCTTTATATTTCTTAACTTGAGAGAGGGGTAAGGTTGTTAGGGTTTTGATAAACCTAAAAACCCTAGAATATGAAACTAAGATCAAAAACCGAAAAATAAAAGGCAAATAATATAAAGATTCTGAGAGAGAGAGTAGAAACATTGTGGATTTGAAATATCTTTTCCCTTCGTGGCCTGTGTTTGCTCCACTATGTTCTTGTCTAATAACCCAGATATCAAGCCAAATAAATAAAAACAAAAAACAAAATAGAATAGAGCAGAAATTGAAACTAAAACTTACCGACAACTGTGTGGAACCAGAAGATGGAGGGAGATCGGTCTAACAGTAGTGACACTTAAAAGGGTTAGTAATTTATAGCACTTACCCCCCACTATTAGTATACAAACACCAAGTGCGGTCATCGTAACCCTTTGAAAGAACCTTCCCTAATTGGACCCTATCAAAAAAAAAAAACACCCAATTAACGAAATTGATCCAAAAGGGTCTAAAAAGCGCACACAAAATCAATTCAAAAAACAAAAATATGAGACAAAGTAATTACTTTCTGCTGCCAATGAAATCGTTTTTTGTATTGCTGTTCCAAACTACAACACTTATCTCTCTAAGGCCTTCCATTAACGAAAACACAAACTTCTCTTGGAATACCGGAGTATTATGACCATCTATACACACACAAAAAAAAACAAAATTAGCATAGCTCACTATAACTCAATAGAAACCTCAAAAATATAAAGAGAAATTAAAGGGGTTGAATTTGATATTTACGTTTGGAGAGAGAGAGTTTACAGAAATTGTGGTTTTATATTTCTTAACTTGAGAGAGGGGTAAGGTTGCTAGGGTTTTGAGGTGTTATAATGTTTTTATTTTTTATTTTTTATTTTTTAAATAATGTGCTGACGTGGAAAATTGTGATGCTAGCAGAGGTTTCGGTTTTATATATATATATAGATTATGTATCAACGGATCGAGCGAGATCTCTGGCCGAGTTTGTACTAACTACTAAGTTTTCATTCATATAGTAAATTCCAATACTTGATTACTTGTACTTTGTAATTGACTCATTGTGTGTTAAGGTCCTCTTAATTAAGGCAATTACAAACACGAATTAACAAAATTCCAAAATTTTATAATAAGACAAAACGTTCAGTGTTGAAACAAATGAAGCCTAAGAGTTTTTATGTTTTTTGCCAATTTATTTCTCCTAGTGGGCTCAAGTTCTTGACAAGAATAGAGATTTAGAAATGAGCTAATTGTAATTCAGTCTAGATTAACTTCAGAGTTAACAAAAAATTAGATTACACAAACATAGCAAATATGACCAATATCAAAAGAAATGAAAAGAACAAACAAATTAGGTGATGAAGTGGAAAACTGTAAAACTGTAATTTCACTCGACCGAGTTTTGAGTTCTGTAACATGTTCTCAGGCAATTCCTTACATTGACTTTTACCTAACTTTTTAAAGTTTTTTTTTTTTTTTTGATAAACCCTAACTTTTTAAAGTAAAGTATAAGCCTTTCGACACATGATTTGTTAGGTAGAATTTGCTAACTCCTAACAGCTTTAATATTTTTTTTGAAGGTATAATTTGCTGGTGGAATATTGGATTCTGGAATGCAATATTGAGAAATATAGGAGGGAAATGGAGTTTCGACATTGTTGTTTTGACCTAACGTTTCTACTCATGTAGTAGTGGTGGCTCAATGAACAGGTTTGATCCCTAGTACTAGAAAATTAAAAACGTGAATTATGGTTTAGCTTAGCTAGCTATGCATAGGAAACTTATACATCCACTCATATCTTGTATTTAGCGTGCGTATGGATTGCAATTAAAATTATAAAGTATTTCACTATTCAGTTTATTTTTGCTACTATTTTTATGGGTTCTACTGCACTTTTTGGTTCTATTCATGAGCTTCACTTTACTATTTCAACTAACTTTTACCTTTATTTACAGTACTTTCGATAACAAGTTTTCGGTTTCAGCAAAATAAGCGATATCCAAATAAACCCTTAATATTTCAAATAATTGTGTGAAGAAATCATCTTGATATCATGATTTATCACTTTGTTTAGACCCGAATGGTTTGAGAGTTAAAACTTTTGGTTAGACTCAAATTCAAACTTTCGGTAAAAAGAAATCCTTCAACAATTGAGTTGTTTTCAAGAAACTTCTTTTTTAATAGCAGATGCATTATTTTAAAAAAAATTCATGAGCTAGTAGAGATATGCTCTGATCTTATTTTTGAAAAAAATAAAATCAAAAGCTAGGAAGGCATATGCTTCATGAAGTATCTTCCAACTCAGCCACTAAATATGGAAAATTTATTATTAATGGACGGGGCACTTGAATACCTACTTAAGAGTTAGGAAATGAATATATATCATATATGTTCTATCTTACTCTTTATACTCCATCAATCACAACATGTTATAAATTTATTTGAGTTTTTTCATAATATAACTAAAGTTTAAAATGAAAAAAAAAAAAATACATATAACAAATTGTGATTAATGGTGGAATATAAAATAAAACTCAAAAAGTGGAACATACACATTAACAATGGTTTAAGCTTTGCTATGGGTGGAAAGTCTCATCATTCATAGTTACCTTTCTTTTTGAGTAAAAAATGATAGCATATATATATATATATATATATATATTCATACTTACCTTTCTAAATGGCAAAAACTATACAAAAGTTTGGCGCCAAACAAGTTTGGAGCTATTTTTCTAACCCATTGTGTAAGAAATTAGAAAACGGTCTATGTATATTATTTGAACAAGTCATTTGTTTCATTAAAAAAGTTATATGACTAAAACTACATATGATGGTGTTTTCAATTTGTCACATATAGTAGACTGGACCAAGCCAAAATTTTTCCTTGCCTGTATACTATGATATTTTAATAGCCGACCGAAAAAGATAATGATTGAAACAACAAAAAATTATGTAACTTATATATTTGAAAGTTTAGAGCATGGCAATTGGCAATTGGCAATATTGGTTTAATCTAATGAGACAAGTACAAAGGTGTAAACTACTTTAATGTTCACATGGTCTCGTGGAAAAGGCCAAAGTAACTCCATTTCTAATGCGTGTGTGGGAGAATCATTCTCTTCAGTTTAGATTGTACCTTTGATTCCAACCACCTTATATCAAATGATTATGTTCTCTCTTTCTTAAGAAAAATAAATTTTAAAAAGTATGATTAATTGTTTAATTACTTTATGGATTTTTTTTTCTATAGCAGATGGTGCAACGAATAAGAACCAGCCTAGCATAAGAACCCTGAAATGGAGCAGAGATATCCTCCTATGTGGGGAAACCACATGGATTTTCTTCCTTTTCTCTTTTAACTTGGATTCGTACTATATATGCAAGGAGTTAATTTGATATTGTTCGAAATGGTACGTGTCTATTATTTATATATATAAATATTATATATACACTATTCTGTGATCAGAAAAAAATTATAATTATCGTCCTTTGATTTTTTATAAGAGTTTTTTTTTTTTTTTTTTTTTTTTTTTTTTTTTTTTTTTTTGTTGCTGCAAAGGAAACTTAAATAAACTAAAATTAAATTGGTTCATTTAAGAAGTCTTGATGTAGCCAAAACCTTTATCCAAATTAGAGTTCTTCTATTTTTATTTATTTATTTTTCCCAATCCTTATCTTTTACGTTTTGGTGGTGACTCAAAAATCCAACATGACTACTAGGAGATTAGTTTTAGGAGCAGTTTCAAAGAGTTGTTTTGTGAAGCAACCAATGGCGACTTCAGGATTTTTTTCTAGGGGGTTCAACAATAATAGAGCAAGAAATTTGTCATGGGAGTAGTAAATAAAAAATAAAATGTTATTTTGTCTTTCTTTACATTCAACTTCCATATTATATACAATAATCTAAAATAGTATTATAAATATAATTCAGTATATAATACAACTATATTGTACAATAATATAAAAAAGTTAGTGATAGTTTAAAGATCAGTAAGACAACAAATATAATTAAATAATTAATCATACATTTTTGTCAAATTAATAATAACTTATTATATTTATATGTATTATCAATTAAATAAAAATATATAATAAAGAAGAATACTAACACACCTAAGAGTAGAACTAAGAGTAATGTGAAACAAAGAAAAAAAAATAGTAAATAATATAAGTTTTTGCTTTTGAAGTGTATGGTTTTTTTTTTTTTTTTTTTTTAGAATCATGTATGGCTTTTTAATCATACATGTGATCGCTCTCTTGGAATTTAAGCAAACACTAAAAAACTTCTTAGACTTGAAAATCTATAGAGCATTTATCAAACAATTTGATCAAACAAAGAGAAAAACTAAGAAAATACAGAAGATAAAAAGAGAGATAAAGAGAATGGGAAAGAATCACAAATGTAGATAGAGATATATTGGTTGTAATAGTAGTGTAATTTTTTGCTTATGGAGAGAAAAAGTGCATGAAAAAACAAATTCATTTTGCTGGCAATGGTAAAGTAAGCCAGAGTCCTGCGGAGAATATACATATATATTTTTAACAAAGAAGCAAAAATGAAACTTTTTTTAAATAATATTCAGTACACAATATTTTTACAAAAATTTTATAACAAAATCTTGGTGGCTAGTTGTTAATGATAGATAAAAAGTGATGTTAATTATGGATTTAAATAAAAACCAATTACAACTTGCCATATATCACTTATTGTGAAAATATTGTGAAAGTAGCATTAAGATGTTCATATTCAAATTTATTTTAGTTGTGTTTAAATAAAATTTAGAATGAGAGTGTTCAATTTTTTATTTTAGGGGGTCAAAATAGGGGTCAAAATATAACTTTTTAAAAAAATTATATATAAATATATATATATATATATTTGACAAGTCAGGGGGTTCATTAACCCCCCCCTGGCTTGAAGATAACGCCTCCCCTGGAAGCAACCACTAAAATTCTTCTCAAAAGTTACTTGAAAAACACCTTTATTATAAAGTGTGTAGTTAACATTTTATCGAATTCTTTATTATTGTTAGGTTAGGTAATATAATGACCACTTTTGCCATAATTAAAAGGTATATAAAAAATTCTTTCTAAGTTTTTACATTGTCGGCAATTGAGATAAGTGAAAGAGCAAGACCCTTTTGTAAGTGATAGTATTGTAAATCTTGTCTTCACATTTCTTCTTTTCATATCCCATGTGTTTTTTGTCTATATTATCTCAAAAAAGAAAAAAAGAAAAAAAAGAAAAAGAAAGATAAGTGAAACAGCTAGAAATTTGTTTCAAAATACAAGAAGATGGTGCAATAATAGGTTTTCCCTTAGAGAGCAAAATAAAAGTCAGAATTCTCATTTAAGAGACCATATAATGTGATAGGTATGGTATTTATTGCTAGGTAAAAGACAGAATTCCATTGCCTTAACAAACTCCATGTACCATAAAAGCAGCAATAGAATTATAAAAACACACAAAATTAAAATATCATATCTCCCTCACTCGACTAGCTGGCTAAAGCCTGTAGACTCTATACACAGACATCAATAAAAACAAGTCAATATTGAGATGTGTAGTAGTAAATTGAAGGAGAAAAACAAAAACAAAAGACAGAGAAGATGAAGAAAAAAAAAAAAAAAAACCTAATCCAAAACGCACATTTAAGAAATTTGGATTTGACAAATCGAATGTAAGTTTTGTCGTGTATCAACCAACACAATAGATGTATCATACACATGAAAAAAAAAAAAAATCAAATGTCCATTGAATTGATTCCTAGGCCAGCCACTCATGCTTCGTACTTTCTTTTGCTTTCTTCTAGTCTGTCTAGTATTATTAAATTTTAACAATTGTACGAAAATATTTTTTAGGGTACCCATAAATCATAATATATAGTTAATCTTAATCGCAGGTCATGCAGTGCGACATCATTCTGGATTTTTTTTGCTTTCATAGAAGAATTCTTGACTTTATTTTTATTTTTATTTTTTTGAAAGGAATTCTTGACTTTATTGGAATTTTATAAATTAAAAATTAAAATGATAGCCCAGAGTAAGATAAAAGAGCAGCAGTTGAGCCATACACTCAACCTTAACCTCGACAAGGTGATCTTCATGTTACATATATTGAATTAAATTAGAGAAATACATGTTCTTTATCAAGGTAACCTGGTTTCTTTAATAAACATGTGGTCAAACTTGCTCAAATATAAAGCACAACATACAGTCTTACTTGAGTCAGAGTAAAAAGCTCACAACATTTCACAAGCTATATATGCCAAATGCAGCCTAAATTAGACAAGGCATCCCCCATTTTTTGTGATCCAAATTGTTAAAATTGGAATTGTACTTAAGATTAGTGAGAGCGTCTTCATAATCTTATCATAAGAATGAGTCACAGATTGTGACATTCTACAACTATATACATAAAATTCTAAATATACCTAATTAAAAGTCTATATTGTCATTAAATCTACACATAAAGAGAGATTTTTACCCTAAATATCTCCATTAAAAATATCAAAAAGTGACAACCAATTGAAATATAAAACTCTTGACATAACATTATATTTTAGTTATTAAAAATGCAATTTAAAGAATGGGGGTTTTGTTATTTCTATTGATATTAGTGAATATAATTACTTTAACTATTCCCACTTATTCCAAGCGCTCATTCTAAATTCAAATATTTTATATGTGTGTCATCCAAATGAAAAACAATTCAAAATATAGTATTTTAAGATTAATATAATTGTAGGGTTAAGGGCCCAAATCATGTATTGGGCCTTGACCGAGGACGTGAGCAATCCGAGAACGAGTGAATGGTAATAAATGGTTCAAACTCAGGATTCAATGAGCGAAATACAGATAGGAAGGTAGTCCGAGAAGGAATATCTCCTCGGGTATGATAAATTCGTCCCAAATACGTATTCCAACAATCACGATGACCTTCCAGGAAGCTCCAGTGATAAAGATGTGCCTCATGAACCTACGAGAAAGAAGGAAATCCAAAAATATCTAAGGGAAAGCTGCTACCATCGCATTAAATGCACTGCAGCTATTTTTTTTGGCCGCATTTATGTGGAGAAGACCTCTGAATAGTACTGGCTTGGCCACCACAACTCACAGAAAGCCAAAGAGGATGTCCGATGGGACAGGTATTCAAGTAAGGGCTCAAATGATCAAAAAATGTAGGATCAAGATGGTCCAAAGGAGACTATATAATGTGAGAGACCCTCCATGAGATAGAGATCTGAAAAATAGAGAGAGAATACTGTAACAATCTAAATTGTCTTTGTATCCAATTGTGATCAATTTATACAAGTGTGACCTCATCGGACTGAAAGTCCATTGATATCAGAAGATTCAGAACCTCTTATTTGTGTTTGATTGTCATTTAATTTAATAATAGTCATTGTCCAACTCATTAGAACCTAGTTCTTTGACTCACATTCTACAAATTTATTTTACTGGGCTCATTGAGCTACATCTTGGACTTGGGCTGTAAATTGTGTCCTTACAATAATCATTAAAAAAAAATTAGAATCCTTTTGAATTTTATAATCTAAATTGAGATCCAAATTAATGGGATCTTCATAATTCAAGATATTAGTCATCTCATAACTTTTGGTCTTTTATATATATGATTAATGGCTTTGGGTCTTTAAGATCATAAAATAGTAATTACTAAGATTTTTAGAATTGATATAGGAGTTTTAAATAGGACTATATATATTGATTCTAAAAAAAAGCCATATATATTCGTGTCCCTTTTATTAGGGTAGTGACCATATGATAAAGTTCTTATTTGAGTGAATATTTTTTCATAATTTATTGGATCCACCCTCCAAAAGGCTGCAATCCCTCCTAAAGGAAAAATAAAAAAAATAAAATAAAATAAAGTGTCTAAAACTTAATAGCACCATGAGCTAATATGCTATATACTACACTAATTTATCATTTCCTCTTAGGTGATACCGTGATAGACAATTTGACATTACATAAGACAATTAAAATTGTTGGGTTGAACACTTGGAACTAAAAATTAATTGGAGGTCTAGTAAGCCGTACACATTAAGCACAGTATATAATTCTAAGGCCTGGGGAAGTGAAAGTTCAAGCTTTTCTGTTCCATATTTGTTTACATGTCCCAATGCACCATTTTCCTTCTCTGCCATATTACCTCCAATGCCATGGCCGAGGAGGATCAAAATCAGAGAGCAACAAAGACATGGATTATGGTTTATCATATTTTAAATGAAAAGTCTGTTACTACTACATATATATATATACTATAAAAATATATAGTACAACTGGGATTTCTACTAAACTATATATTTTGTGTTTCTCTTTGCCATCTCAGACTGTTCAATCTTGTTGGCCTCATTGCACAAACAAATCCATCTCTGGAATTGGTCCAGGGATTTTTTTTTTTTTTTTGGAGTGTTTTTTAGGTTTGTGTTCTCTCTATCAGTCTGAGAACTCATTACTTCACTCAGATAAGCATGTGCACTGCTACTGAATCTCAAGAAATCGTAAATGATGAACCTTTGGTTTCCAAGGAGTCCAAGGAGAGAGGAAGAGGTTGTAATGAAGATGCAATGAGAGCTCATAGAAGTGATGGCAGATTTCTCACTAGCCTTCTCAGACGACTCCTACCACTAAGTGCTGCTTTCCGAACCCTGCCACTCTCAGAGGTAAATACCTAATAACTCTCTCTTTAGAACACACACACACTCACACTTCCAGTCTTTATCTTCTATTAGAAATCCAAAATATCTTCTTCTTTTTTTCCGACCACCAAAATATCGTGGTTAAGTTTAAAGTTGAGGGTATATTACATGGTTTTTAAAAAAAAAAATTTATTACCAAATATTATGCATTAATTAAGTTTAAAATGGAGAGTAGTTTATAGTCTTATAAATCAATAACGTTGCCCAATTTTTCTAGTAGAGAAAACTTAGTTTGATTATCTCCGTAAGGTAAAAATGATTTGAGGTTGGAGCCGTGGAAGTATATTCTTTCCAAGTGAAATGTTTTCCACTTTTTCTTTCAGAATTAATGTAAACAAAAACAAACAAAAAAATTACAAACCTGGCATGCATAGCTCTGTTCTTGAGTGTGTAGTACTATTTTTTGGTGAAGGGCATTTAGAATTGTTGTGAATCCGTTTCGAGCAAATAAAAATGAGAGCTATTTTTGTCGTATTGCCCTTTTCTTTTTTTTGGGTACCAAAGTTTTCCGATGGGCCTTTTATTTTTGAACATTTTTATACCAAAAGAAAAGAAAAAGTGGAGAGGGGAACAGGAAAGAGATGCTATTATTTTCTTATAAAAAAACACTTTTATAAGTACCACTTCTCCTCATTGACTAAAAAATTTAACTAGGAGGGAGAGGAGGGTAATCTTCAAATATTTATCATATCAAGCTTTTCAATGGAATAATCTTACATATACATGTTTTATGTATATCTTCTTTTTATCATCAAAATCACATTTAATTGAAATATCTATTAATTTTAATTCATAACCTACTTTTTTTTTTTATTGAGAAATTCAAAACCAACTCTATGAAGTAATGAACCAAAGATGTGCACAACAAGTGTGCAAGTGTGAAACAAGACACTTTCCATACCATTGTGGTGACACAGGTTAGGCAAAATACTTTTGGCTACCCAAAGTTAAATTTGGAATTGACCCCCCCATTCGAGATTATAAAGGTCCAATAGGCATAGTTTTCTTTGAAGTATACCTACTTTTATGTGCCGACGCTATTTAAAGCAAGAGATAAGTTTGTTTGTTTCTTTTATTTCTTTTAGATGGAGCACATTCACTTAGACCTTTTAGAGTATGCTATAGCAAAACCTTAATCCCAATGTTTATTGATGAGTTCTCTTTAATTCTAGTTTAATTTTGTATGCAATAAGTTCAATGAAACGAGTCCTATCACAAAAAATTGAAACAAGAGTAGATGGATTAATCAAATTTCAACAACTGTTTGATTGGAACATATAATTTCAGTTGAGTTTTCAACTCTCTTATCCCTTTTTTCTCTTTTGTCAATCAATAAATTACACTGCATATTGTTGTTCTATATGACAACATGGTTCATACAATACCTTGTATGTTGTAAATTCAAAAAACTTCCAATTTGAGATAAAAATAAGGAAAAAAGAACACTCCCGTGATAACCTTTTTAAATCATTGCTTCTGGTTTGACTTTCGAGTAAACACAACGAATAGTTTGAAATTCCTACTATCACAACGAATAGTTGAATGGCTATTATAAGGCAACTACCATGAAGTATGAACTAACTTCCAAAATATTCAAGAATCTTTGATGTGAAATTCACGGGTAAATAGACAATTAGACATGAGAGGAAGTTGCAACTTGGTGACATATATATATAATTATATAGTATGTACCAGCTGTATTTAATAAATGCAAGTCATCCAAAAAGAAGTTGGTGTGTTAGTGTTCTTTGTTTTTTTTCATTTATCTCTAAACACTAGATTTAAGAACTGAATATTTTAAATAGAAACATAGCTTACAATTGGTTCTGTAAGAATACAAAATTGATTGGTCTCAAGATGATTTGAAAACTAAGAACTGTTTGTTTTCAATTAAAAGAAAGCTTGATCTAATCTGGTCCTTGTAAATATCATATAGTATTTACGTCTTTTTTTATTATTATTGTAAAAAAGAGTATTAATTCATTTCAACTTTTAAAATTGTTGCTTTCACACCCATCTCATGTGATAAGATCCATCAAGTAACAAATAAAACGGAGCAATGTCATGTATACAAAAAAATCTTACAACTTTTGCCACAACTTGCTACATGACGAACTGTGAGTGATGAAAATATGGATCTACCATTTAACCTCCACTATTTATAACTCGCCACATTGCAAATTGTGGCAACAATTGTGAGATTTTTTTTGTGTCATAACATTTTCCAATAAAGATACAATTACAAAGGCGATAATTTTTAGGCTTAAAAAACTTAAGAGTTAGGCTTGGATCCAATGTCTAGTAGCATTAGAGCTGTTAAGATAGTGACACATGTCCATTTTTAAATATGTGTTACTATCTGACCTAGTCCAGTACACTGAATGCACCGAACCTAAACCAAGTTCAAAACTTAAAAACTAACATTTACCTTTTTTTTTTTTTTTGTAATAAACTAATTTATATACTTAATAAATCTAACCTCTTGAGCTGCTTTAAAATTCCTTCTTTTTTTATTTATTGGGAATAGCAAAAGAGTTTGACCTGAAAATCACATGCCCGAAAATCATGGTTGATTCCAATAGCAAAGGCATCTTGGCAAAGTGAATTTCTTTACAGGCTTGACTTCTAGAAAGGCCAATATGCTGGAGTACAAATTTGTAGGGTACTTTCAAGTTCACAAAGTTATTCGCACTTCACTATTTTTAAAGCAACTTGCTTGCTTGATTCATTTCTTTTCAGATGGATGCAACTTGCCTCATGTTTATAGCGAAAAGTACAAATTTCATCTTTTACACTTGTGTTATGACTTGTGACCTGCATAAAGCCACGGTGATTCACTTGTAACTATAACATGATCATTTTTTTTTCCAAACCTTAAAAGGTTGAAAGAGCTGGCAGTACTAGTGCTCGTGATAACTGGAAAGGAACATAGAAATCAATAAGCCACATAACATGTTGTGATTAATGTGTGATAAAAAGGTAAGGACGTCAGTTGTGGATCTATATAAAATTGATGTAACTCTAATCACAATTTATCACCTTAACAAGTTGTGAAAAGAGTTGTTAAAAAAGTAATGTCTTCTTAGCATATTACAAAAAACTTAAAGCACCCATAAGTTGCATTTGTAAAAGTTTTTAATGAAGCCATGCGTTCTGCATTTCTGCTGAATTTTGTGCACACTCTTGCTGCCTGGTGAACTTGTGCACTTAACACGTCTCTGCTGCACACTATGTATTTTCTCTGGTCCAGTTGTTTCGAACGGATCATAATTTCTTTCTTAGAAAAAATTTTACAATAGCGAAAGTTTTGATACCAATTTTCTATGTGAAAGGTTCTTCAAATTTGCTAATTCATGTATCCTATTGAAATATTGCACTTTTGAGTCTAAATTAACAATGTCAATTCAAGCAGATGGGAGAAGAGGTACAAGCATTGTGCAAGATTGCGGGGCCCATAGTGATGACAGGCTTGCTGTTATATTCAAGGTCCGTTATTTCCATGCTCTTCTTGGGTCGTCTTGGAAAATCAGAACTAGCTGGGGGCTCACTAGCAATTGGGTTTGGAAATATCACAGGACTCTCAATCCTCAGAGGCCTATCCACAGGAATGGAACCAATTTGTTGCCAAGCCTTTGGAGCCAAGAGATGGTCAGTTCTCAGCCAAACCTTTCAGAAAACATTGTGTCTACTCCTACTTGTTTCTATATTAATCTCATTCTTATGGCTAAACGTGGAGCCCTTATTTGGATGGTTGGGCCAGGACCCAGAGATCACAAGAGTTGCTAAAGTTTACTTGGCTTTCTCAATTCCTGAATTGATAGCCCAAGCCCATCTATACCCACTAAGGATTTTCTTAAGGACCCAAGGCATAACCACCCCACTAACGATAGCTGCAACTTTTGCAGCCATTCTACACGTGCCCATTATCTATTTTCTTCAAGCTTACTTGAAATTAGGGGTGGAAGGTATTGCATTGGCTACTGCTTTTAATACTGCAAACTTAAATGTGGGCTTGATAATATATATGCTTGTATCAAACAAACCAATAAAGCCTTGGCAAGGTGCTACAATTCTCTCAGCCTTTCAAGGCTGGGGACCATTGCTAAGTTTAGCACTTCCTAGTACTGTTTCAGTGTGCTTGGAGTGGTGGTGGTATGAAATAATGTTATTTCTTTGTGGATTATTGACTAATCCAGAAGCTAGTTTGGCTGCTATGGGAATACTTATTCAAACAACAGGCTTTCTCTATGTGTTTCCAATTTCTATAAGTTGTGGCATAACAACCAGAGTTGGACATGCTTTGGGGGCTGGTCAACCTTCACGTGCACAATGGACATCTATTATTGGACTTACTGTGGCATTTGCTTTTGGATTCTCAGCCTTAATTTTCTTGTCAGTTGTGAAGACAGTGTGGGGGAAGTTGTTCACTGATGAGTCACAGATTCTTGATTTGGTTTCAGCTGCACTTCCTTTAGTGGGGTTATGTGAACTTGCAAACTCTCCACAAACAGCTTCTTGTGGGGTCTTAACTGGGACAGCAAGGCCTAAACTTGGTGCAAGGATTAATTTGTGTGCATTTTATATCATTGGATTGCCTGTGGCTATTCTCACTACTTTTGTGTTCAAGGTTGGCTTGCAAGGCCTATGGTTTGGGATGCTTGCAGCACAGTTTTCATGTCTGTGTATGATGGGGTATGCATTGATTCACACAGATTGGAAGCACCAAACTAAAAGGGCTGAGGAGCTAACTCTTTCTGTGGGAGAGAAGTCAGAGAGAGATGATTTGGAATGTGGCCTGATTACAACTGATCTCTAGGTGCTAAACATATGAACTCATTTTTTGGCAAGAGTTTCAAGGATATATCTTTTTGCAGATTTTCTCAGGAGTTTGGACCTGCAATCAACTGAAATCATCAATATATAACGATACATAACCGAGTACAAATTAAATAAACCTTGGTGGAGAAACTCAGGGCTACATACATTCTCAACATTGAAAAGAAACCAAAACTGTATCCGTCAGTTGTGGATCATCAGATGCATGGTTGATTCTTTTCTTTGTCTGGGAACCACATTCTTTCACTTCATGAGTTCTCTTTGCGCATCTTTGTATGCAGGGTTGAAGCCAGCAAAAGATATATTAACACTCACACACATGCACATTCTTTGATTTTTTGTTCTTTTTGGTCAGTTAATTTATTTCACTAAATAGTTTGTTGCACATTTTGCTTCATAGAAAAATATTAATCTAAAATAAAATTCAACAATGTTGCTGTATTAGCCAATGAGACACATTTAATCATCTATAGGAGAAAATAATATTTTTTGTGTTGCATTAGTCAATACAATTGTATGGTTGAATTTAATTGAACAATCTGAGATATGATACAACACATAAGAAAATAAGAAATTTAATCCAGTAGATTATTCATACTGTCTAATCAATTTTATATCAACAGTCTCCATCTCATCCCCACCATCAACTTTTGATACATTCTAAACATTAATACATTACCTCGAGGATGAAATCTTGATCACTTAGCAGTTGTATCTAGATTAGACCTCAAGTAGATAGGGAAAAAAAATGTACCAAGTGCACCAAACATAAAAATATAAGCAATTTTTCAATATAAATACTATCAAATAATATCACAATTCACTACAAAACTCACCAATTGATTTTTTGTATAAACAGGGATTGAACCCATATCCCTTATTTGAGAGACAGTAAATTTTACCAATTATATTAACTGGAACCCACGACAAAACATTTCAATGCAATGGATTCAAAGAAATATGTAAAATTTTGGTCCCAGCCAAAAGCAGGTATCCAAAACATCCCATCCTATACATTTAGTGACTGAAAATGGATAAAGAAAACAGATCGTTGTACCTCATTGAATAGAAGGAATCACAACAGGGATTAACCGAGCAAGAATGGTAGAAGAATAGTATGTGGTAATGTACAAACCTACAAAAAAATAAAAGCCTACTTTCTAAGCCTAGGACCAACCTGTGGGGTTGGTCATAACTCATAAGCCTTCTAAAGGTTAATCTTTATAAGCTCTATTGAGGTGTTCTTCTTCTTCTTCTTTTTGCTTCTAAATTGGACTATTGAGGTGGTTGACCTACCATTAAACGAATTCTTTGGACCCAAACTTGTGTGAATTTACAATATTCTCTTTCTATTATAATTCAATAGTTAAGGGAGGAGAGATTTGAATTTCTTTTTATTATACTCTAGCACACTTTTTAACAAAAAAATTTCAACAAAAAACTAAGTAAGTTGTTCTCTATTTCCAAACAAACTTAGATATTTACCTATTGAGCTTGATGCAGGGGCTGTGGTACAAATGCATACTAGTCAACCAAGTTAGAAACAATTTCTTCCTGCCTTTTATTAATGACTGTGGGTACCTGATGTCATGATACAATTAAACTGATTCGATTTAACAGATTTCCTATTGGGAAACAAATAAAGCAGCTGATGCTTTTGGCGATCGAACTTGAGAAGACAATAGGAAGTGGACTTTGCTATCCATGGAATGCCTCCAAAGATCAGTCTCTCTCACATTTTGCTTTTTTGATAAGTGTGCCATGTATGATACTACTAAGTTTTTAGCTGCATTTTTTTTCTTTTTTTAACGCATCATAAAAAAATAAAAAATAAAAAAAAGGTGGTGATTCATAATATTTATTTTAAAATAAAATTAAAACTACTCCTTGATAAATCATTATGATGCTTTTATCTAGTTTTCAATATTGATTTTTGTAATGATATACTAATAATCACAATTAATATCTGTAGGGACACGATTTTTAACGACCCAAGGATGACGTTGGGCTCGTGTATAAAAGACCCGAACAATATGATTTGTAAAGAATGGGTTTGGAAAGGCCTGCCTTTGGGCGCTGGGTTTCGGTCTGGTCCCGGTTTTGTGAGTGATCATACAAAGATGAGTTTGGACTGCATAGCTGAGCCTTGCATCAATGTATTTTGAAAGGTTTGACTCCTCGGAATTAGTCCGAGGAGCATTACATTATCACCATTCTTCCTTTTTCTTCCCTCTTTCTCCGGGGCCTCCCCTCTTGTCCCCCCCTTTTTCTCCTTTTATACTAGTATTTGATTTCCCTTCTTCATCTACGTGTCAGTTTCTCCTTGTTTGGGGCAGTTACTCGTCCTATCAGTTTTCACGTCAGAGTGGTTGGGAAAAGCTAGATAGCATGGTATGGGGTATGGGTTTGTCAGGTGCTGGGCTCCACGTTATGGTGTTGGCAGCTTTCTAACTTGTACTGCTCTTGTACTGAGTTTGTCCTTTTCTTCAGGCGTTTTGTGAGGCGTTGAGCGTGAGATTGTCCTCAGCTGTATTATTGGGCCATCAAGGGGTTCTCCTCATACCTCCTCGGCAGTAGGGCTCCTCGGTTTGGGTTTTGGGCCATTAATGTGAAGTGGGCCGGGATTCCAAATTTCAGGCCCCACAATAGCCCCTCGAAATCCTGCTTCCTAACTTTTAGTTGAGAATGAGGGTTTTGGTGATGCTGAGCCCACCTCGTGACTCGTTCAAATTTATGTACTCCACTAATACTTATGTTTTTACATTTACATGGGAGACGTGCCCAGTCAAGAGTCTTTCCTTCATTTTTCCACTCACGTGGAGTCCTCTGACATTCCAACAATCGAAGCGCGCCTTCCCGAGGATCTTCAGATCCTACGGTTGCGGATGGTGTGGGAAATTGAGCCCAGACCTGCCTTGTCCGTAGCGCTCTTTGGAAAGCCGCACGAATTAAATGCCACCTCCCTATCCTTTATATAAGTAGGATAGGAGGTTATTCTCCTTGCATACAAACCCTTTGGCTTTCTTCAGAGTCACAAACCCTTTATCCATAGCTAGTTCCCATCTCCAGTGTCGTCTCCCCTCAGTGCAACATGTCTGAGGCTGGGGTGGAGGTAGAGGAACTTCACCCGCCGCAGAGACACCGGACCCTTCCAAGACTTAAGGTGATGTGGTCTGGGCAGGGGAGGCACAGGTTTAAGGTGTCCTCCCGCTTGGATATGGTGGGAAAGGTACCCTCCCCTCTTTCAGTCAAAATCCGAAGCAGGTTCTGGTCACACCAGTTTTTTGGTGTGTCAGAAGAAAGAATTTCCGC
Source organism: Quercus robur (assembly GCF_932294415.1). Taxonomy (NCBI): domain Eukaryota; kingdom Viridiplantae; phylum Streptophyta; class Magnoliopsida; order Fagales; family Fagaceae; genus Quercus; species Quercus robur. The sequence goes on from NC_065540.1 coordinate 17,066,200, forward strand.
CATCAGCGCCGTCTGCCTTGTCGCAGGCAAATTTCTGTGTAGGCTCCTCAACTTCCGGTTCCCGGCACCTTTTCTTCAACGATGCGGGCCTCAAGTTGGTTCTCTACACTTTTTCTTCAGCTGCGCTAGCCCGAAGACGGGTTCTCTGCACCTCTTCTTCAATGGTGCAGGCCCCACGTTGGGTTCTTTGGCTGCCTGAGTTATGAGCATGTAAAAGTGTTGAGGAATGGTTTTCCTTGAACAAAGTCTTGAAGCAGCAGCCAACCTCTCCTCTGTACTACCTCCTCGGCTTTATCTTTATTCTCTTGTATCTTTCTTTTCGCTTATGTAGTTAGCTTTAATATAAGCTTATTCCAACTTTTCATTGTACGTTGTACTATTTCTTTGTCTTAATAAAAGAGGAATTTATTTACTTGTTTTGAATATTTTTCTTTTTTGCAACAACTACTTTGTGAATGTGTGTGCTCCATGTGTGTTTTTCTTCAATGATACTTAGAGCAGGAAACCTTGAAACATAATCCGACTAACTCTAATTTACCAACATTACCAGGCATAATAATGATAATTCACAGTAAATTAAACTTAGGAAACTAACCGAGATAACAACTGAATATTCCGTAATACGTGCAAGGAGACTGTCTGAGAACAATAAACTCTGAATAATTCATCCGAGGGGGTAACCGAACAGTAAGGGACTTCGATTGTGTTTTTGGTAACATATTGCTCTATATTGCATCAATCCCTTTGGTACCGAGGATCCAAGAGCAGACTTGGGAATCCCTGCAGTTTAGGGATTAACCCAATTGTTAATGGAGAGTTCTCTTCGGATAGATTCTAAGGTCCATGTACCGTAGCTTTTCTTTTAAGTACTTGGTTTCCCCATAAGCTTGAGTCCGAGGACCATGCAAGGCCTTGGTTTTGTCCAAAACTTATGATTTTTCTTTTGAGTACTTGATTTCCCCACAGGCTTGAGTCCGAGGACCATGCAAGGCCTTGGTTCTATCCAAAACTTATGATTTTTATTTTGAGTACTTGGTTTCCCCATAGGCTTGAGTCCGAGGACCATGCAAGGCCTTGGTTCTATCCAAAACTTATGATTTTTCTTTTGAGTACTTGGTTTCCCCATAGGCTTGAGTCCGAGGATCATGCAAGGCCTTGGTACTGTCCAAAACTTATGATTTTTATTTTGAGTACTTGGTTTCCCCATAGGCTTGAGTCCGAGGACCATGCAAGGCCTTGGTTCTGTCCAAAACTTATGATTTTTCTTTTGAGTACTTGGTTTCCCCATAGGCTTGAGTCCGAGGACCATGCAAGGCCTTGGTTCTGTCCAAAACTTATGATTTTTATTTTGAGTACTTGGTTTCCCCACAAGCTTGAGTCCGAGGACCATGCAAGGCCTTGGTTCTGTCCAAAACTTATGATTTTTCTTTTGAGTACTTGATTTCCCCATAGGCTTGAGTTCGAGGACCATGCAAGGCCTTGGTTCTGTCCAAAACTTATGATTTTTCTTTTGAGTACTTGGTTTCCCCATAGGCTTGAGTCCGAGGACCATGCAAGGCCTTGGTTCTGTCCAAAACTTATGATTTTCTTTCGAGTACTTGGTTTCCCCATAGGCTTGAGTCCGAGGACCATGCAAGGCCTTGGCTCTGTCCAAAACTTATGATTTTTCTTTATATTTATTTGTTTTTCGAAGGTCAGCCCCTAGACCATGGCGGGGAGAGTTGGCTTGAGGTCGGAAGCCCTTAAAGTTGCCTGCGCCGTTGGCACTGCAGGGCGTAGCCCCTAGCAGAAGTTTATGTCGGAGCAACAACTGCATGTCGCAGGAGATGGAGGAAACCCCGCGAACCTTTGCTTGTTAGAGAGTTGACTCAACCGCCACTTGCGCCAACGCGCAAGCCTTCCCACAGACGGCGCCAATTGTAGGGACACGATTTTTAACGACCCAAGGATGACGTTGGGCTCGTATGTAAAGGGCCCGAACAATATGATTTGTAGAGAGTGGGTTTGGAAAGGCCTGCTTTTGGGCACTAGGTTTCGGTCTGGTCCCGGTTTCGTGAGCGATCATACAAAGATGAGTTTGGACTGCATAGCTAAGCCTTGCATCAATGTATTTTGAAAGGTTTGACTCCTTGGAATTAGTCCGAGGAGCATTACATTATCACCATTCTTCCTTTTTCTTCCCTCTTTCTCCGGGGCCTCCCCTCTTGTCCCCACCCCCCCCCTTTTTCTCCTTTTATACTAGTATTTGATTTCCCTTCTTCATCTACGTGTCAGTTTCTCCTTGTTTGGGGGCAGTTACTCGTCCTATCAGTCTTCACGTCAGAGTGGTTGGGAAAAACTGGATAGCATGGTATGGGGTATGGGTTTGTCAGGTGTTGGGCTCCACGTTATGGTGTTGGCAGCTTTCTAGCTTATACTGCTCTTGTACTGAGTTTGTCCTTTTCTTCAGGCGTTTTGTGAGGCGTTGAGCTTGAGGTTGTCCTCGGCTGTATTATTGGTTCATCAAAGGGTTCTCCTCATACCTCCTCGGCAGTAGGGCTCCTCGGTTTGGGCTTTGGGCCATTAATATGAAGTGGGTCAGGATTCCAAATTTCAGGCCCCACAATATCCATTCTTGTTTCTAGATAAAACCAACCCAAAAAAAAAAAAAAAAAAAAAAAAAAAAAAAAAAAAAAAAAAAAAGATGTTAACGGGATCAGGCTGAACCCATTAGCCCGTGATCTCACATCACCACTAACAGATAAAAATTGATTAATATTCTCTGGTGGCGTTTGTGGCTTTGATTGAAGATATCATAGAACAATAACTTTAGCTACATGCTAAATTTTATAACTTATTCATAAAGGACTTGTTTTTAAGTCAAATTTATAATAATTTTAAATTTTTAGCAAAAATGATGTTGCTAATTATTTTATGTGAAAATGATATTGCATTAATTACAATTTACCATCTCAAATAATGTTAAAAATTATAAAATTTTTGTGTCTATGGGTTGTGATGGTCATAGCCTCGTAGGGTTGTAAATGAGTTAAGTCAAGTTGAGTAATAAAAGTTTATATTTTTTTTATTTAATTTTATTTAGAATACGAGTCCAGTTCGAACTCATCACCAAACAAGATTATATTTTCAAGTTTGGTTTATTTTATTGTCAAACAAATCAAGCTTTATTATGAGTTACTTTTTTAATTTATTATTTTCTCATATATAATAAAATTATGGCTAAATTTTTTTACTTATTCACAAATCAATGAATTTTTACTATGAATAGACTAATTATGTTATTAGTAAACTATCAATAATAATTTTATATTATTTAAAACTATTTACAACTTTACACAATTTAATCTCAAGTCTATATAAGTATATTTATGACAAATATATATATATATATATAATATAATATCATTTAGTATTAAATCAAACTTTATTCTCATGAGCTTGATCATGAATAAATTATTATGTTTGAGTTTAGCTTGTTTAATAATCGAGCCTAAACTTGAGATTGATCTTGGCTTGTTTACTAAATAAACTAGCATAAAAATAAAACAACAATAATAATGTAAACTAAGTTCAAGTTTTTCACATACAACTTGATTCATTTACTATCCTAGTAATCATAGGTTACTATGTTTTTTCTATAAGTGAAGTTCGTGATGTGTTTTTGTGTTAAAATTTCATTCACTCTCCCTTATATGTGTGTTTGTGTTCCTCATAAAATAAAAATAAAAAAAAAAATTTAAAAAAAATGTATTGTTAGGGCTATCCAACCCAACTGGTGGCTCAACCCACCCGATAAATCCAACTGGACCCAGTCGACCCGCCGGCTGACCTGACTAGTCTGACAATTGGCGGTGAGTCTTCTTCTCCAAAATCCGAAATCGTCAGCTAGGTCCTGGATATTCTCTCCAAAACCCAAAGAAACTAGACCCAACCAAGATACATAGCATTTACCAACAATATTTTTTAGATCTAATCTAGCAAGATCTCAACTAGATCCATGAAATCTCCACTGGATTTGGCGAGATCTCGCAAGATCTAGTGAGATTTCGTCAAATCTAGCGAAAATATCATCGAAATTTGTCGATTTTTGCCATTAACTTGCCAGATTTTGGCTAATTTTCAGATCTCCAATTCCGAACAAATTGACTGTCGTCCGTTGAAGGTTGAATCCGCCCAATCAAATCAACTACTTCAGTTGACAGCGGGTTGAAATCTTAACCACCCGATATGGTCAGGTCGAATGCGAGTTGGGGACAACCCAACCCAACCAAACCCGTGAACACCCCTAGGTACTGTCTCATATTATTTAAAAGATTGTATCATTATGTAGTATAGTTTGACCCTATATCTTTTAAAAATTACCATAATTTTTTAGCAAGTTTGTGGTGAACCTTTGATTGTATTAGAACCTTTTTGTTTTTCCTTTTGCGTCCTTAACTTCTATTATAAAAAAAAAAATCAGCTGTTGCGCAAGCAAAATAAGGTCGGGAATTCGGGGATCAAATCGCATCATTGGGACCCCACATCCACATAGGTCCACAAGACTGGCCGTTAGTTTAATTTTGGGGCCCACATAAATTGAATTTTTTATATATAAATTTTATAATAAAGTAATAAACTAGAGCTCGACCATATTAAATAAAAAGAAAAAATGGGCACGTTTTTCTCAACGGAGATGGTCACATCAGAGGTAGGTAGGTACAGAAGTCATAAGATGGTTCGCCGACATGTCTTCCACTAGATAGCAGCCTCCATAGTCTCCACAGCTTCATAGCCGGTCGTTTAAGGCGTTTCATTTCCAAGCAACCATTAAAAAGATTCACCTTATCCAATCACACATGACCCATGCACTATCATGCATTATTGCTGCACACGTGGCCTCAATAATTTATACTCTATATATATAATGCTTCATTTTTAGAATTGTCAATTTGTCGCTTCTCAAAAAATAAAAAAAAAGAATTGTCAATTTGTCATGCTTCATGAAACACTTCTTTGCATGCATTTATGGTATGTGTGGAGTGTGGACAAATTCTATTTTTTTTTCATATCTATTGCAGTTGCTTTGGAGAGGAAAGGGGGAAAAATTGAAAGTTATGTGTGTGTGTTTGGATCTAAGGACTAAGAAGGCAAAGAGATTGAATAGAAATGAAAAACATATTCTTCCCCCTTTTTTTATAGGTAAAAAAAAAATATATTTTTACATTTACTTCCCCTTATTAGTATGTGTGATGAGAATTTGAGGGTACAGGGTATATTAATTGTTAAATATAAAAATCAAATTAACTTAATGTCCCATTTTCTTTCCTGTTCGTTCAATTTGATTGGACAAAAAATGTGGACCCTATAGAGAAGTGATCATTCACAATGACACTTTTTTTTTTATCTGGTGTTAATTAAAAATAAGAAAGTGAGTCATATTTCTCTTTTCTTTCTCAGGCCAAACAAGTTGAGAGTGCATAATTTATGATAGCATTGAATGTTGAATAATAAACGAAAATACATATCAAGGGATATTTTCAAAAGTCAAGGAACAAAAAAAGGCATATGAGTTTGATGACTAAAACATACAAAACCAAGCTATTTTATCCATTTGACTAAAATCTCCTAGATGACAACTATTGCTCTTAACTTATAAGTATACCTATTAACCTTGGGGTTAAAAAAAAAAAAAAAACAACAACAACAACAACTCCTTTTAGTATATTAAGAATTCTATTGAGTGTGTGGACTACAAGAAAGTAATAGCATTAGTATAAGAATAGGCAAATTGACTTTCCAACCACAATATGTCTAACCCAAAAATCTAAAAGTCAAACTACTATACTCTAGAACTTCTTCTTCTTCTTCTTCTTCTTTTTTATATGAAAAATGCTAACGAGTGTTTTTAGAACATTGGTTAACGTTCATTTTAAGAAAGTTTTGATATCATTTTTATGGGAAATAAAAAAGACATTCAAAATATTAATTGTTTTTTTTTCTTTTCCCATAAAAATCTTATTTAACTGGATTGTTAACTAATGCTCTAAGAATACTCGTTAGTATAACCCCTTTTTTTATATATATATTATCTCTCTCTTTCTCTCTTTAGAGCCAAATAGGGGATCATCAGTCATCATCAAAATCATCATTGTTGGGTGGTTGTGATTGGATGTTGGGTAGCTAAGCTTAACCATTGGATTATCGATCTTGAATGTAGGGTGGCTAACTTGGTCGTGAGGTGACATATATACTTGTTCGCTGGGTAGTGATCGATATTAATTAACCTTGGGATGGCTAATATTAGTCATGATTAATTCAGCCAATCTTACGAGTAGATGGGTGTGGCTGATCTTAATTCTTCATTTTTGTTTATGAATTATGGATGAAATAGAATTATTAAATAGTATTTGTTAAAAAAAAAATAGAGTCTGATTTAGGTGGATATGTAAACAAATATACTTAGCTAATATATAGGAAGTCAAGGTTTTTTTTAAGCTAAATTTTAGTTAATTATTATAAATAAGTTGATGTGAATGTTCTAACCCTTTCCCTTCTTTTAAATATTCTCTCTTGAAAAAAAAAAAAAAAAATGGAAGATTTCTTATTCAATCACATAATATTTTATTATAATTTATGTACAAGTTAATATTATTGGCTATTTTTCTCATTTATTTTTCTCCTAACGCCATGTGGAAAGCAACTTGTCTATTTTTTGCCTAACTTCATGGAGCACTTTTTCCATCTTTTTGTTGGAATAATGACTTTTCTTCGTAGTGCTCACTGAACTTTCTTACCTTTTTTTTTTTCTGTTCTTTTTTTTTCCTTTGATAATTTTGATACCGTCGAAGTAAGCCCAGTGAATTTGAATTCGTTTTTGAATTCATTCACTTGAGGAAATCTTTTAAACACAAGAGTGTGGGTATATATATATATATATATATATATATAAGATATTATAAAAGTCAACGTATAAAGATGAAAAACTTAATTTCATCATGGATTTTTTTTTTTCCTTTTTCTGTTCCTCGTTAAAAAGAAGAGTCGACTGAAAGTGACATCTCATTGATAATTTTTCCTAATAAAAATGTACGATTGGTAATGGGAATGGGAATGAGAATGATACATATAGTTCCCCATATAATTTGGTGTCAACTTTGAAGTGAGCTCGACTCCACACGAGCCCATATTAGTTATTAGAATAAATAAATTAGAAAGAGACAGAGTCCACATATAGATACAATTGTATAATTAATAGTAGCATGGCTCCAAAGAAGTTGTTCCAAACTTATCTTTAGCCACTTGCAGAGCCCAGTATATCCATATAAAGCAAGCTCTTTCTTTTTATTTTTTTGATGAAATATAAAGCAAGGTCTTGGGCTTAGAGCACTTTGGCACTTATATATGAGACTCCCAAGCCATGAGGAAGCCGAGCTTGAAATATAGGCACGCCAACCAAAGTGATAACCATTTAAACTGGTTCAGACTTTTACCTTTTTAGGTCAGAAGCCATTAGTACTTTCAGGATTCAAAGCCAAGTAGAAATGCATGGAATGCAGTGCCTGAAAATTTTTTAAACTTTTATGGTACAACGTTTCCGTTTAGAGGACCACACCATTTCACATCATTTTGGTTACAATTTGTCACGTGCGAGTTTTGAGTGTAGATATCTGATAATGGTCCATGTGTGACCATACTTCTATCACTCATAACTAACTACATGACAAGTTATTTGCTTAGACCTGTTAATCCCAGCAACTAGTAAAAATGCATAGCAATTACAGTAATTTTTCACTACTTTTTTTAGGAGATACTGTATTTTTTTGCTCTGGTCATGGTTGATTTATTGATTAAAGGGTTTGGTTAAAGGGTACTTAGAGCATTTATTGAAGAGACAATTTTAAGAATGATTTGAATTTTGAAATAATTTTTATGAAAAATATTACTTTTTTTTTTTTTAATGAAACAAAAACAGACACAAGAGAGAATGATAAAGGTCCTAATATAAAGGCATATTACATCTATCTCTCACCTCAAAAAAAAAAAAAAAAAAGCGTATTACAATTTCATTAAAAATTTATGGTAATTTTTAAGGAAGAATGAAACATGTTACACACAACACACTCTTGAATAATGTGAGACAATTATCCATTCTTTTTTTTGAAAAAAAAAACGCATACACATACAAATGAAAGAAAAATAGATTCTAACACAAACATATGATTATTTTTTTATTTTCCCATTAAAAGTCTTAGGACATCAGTTAACTTTGATTAAATTAATGTTTAAGTAGCTCATATGAGAAGAAAAGCATTATTTTTTGGGGGGGGGGGGGGTGGGGTGTATTGAATAATTTTGTTAGCTCTTACATGATTTAATTGATGCCTTGAGTTTAAATCATTGGAGTATAGGATATACTTTAATTTTATGCTATTTAGGTCCATGGGGCATTACCATGACTTTTGAATGGAATTGTGGTTTGTCTTTGTGTTAGATACCCTTTCCCTCTTCCTTGTGTGTGTGTTTATTTCTCAAAAAAAAAAAGGGTCCACCGAGCATTGAATGTTCAACTAGAGTAGAGAGTAAAGACTACGTCTGAATCATTGGATCATCACCAAAGTATAGTCTTATTGTATTCACAAACTAAACAATGTATACGGATCCCATTGATCTTTGCCATTTATTGGTCATACTCTTTACCCATTCGTACATTTAAATTAAAAGAAAAAAAATTACACCAAACTCTCTTGAATTTTATTAGAATTTGACCTCTTCTCAAAAGTTTATATAGTGAAATGTTAACCGATATCGTAAAGTACCCGTTAAGGATGAGTTATTATAAGGTCTAATTAATAAAAAAATTAGTATAAATTGATAAAATGGGCTGAAAATACAGCTGAAGTGATAAGTATAATTCAAAATGTTAACTTCACTAGCTCTAAATCCTATAAAACTAATCTAAATTTTGACATAAAATAGAAAATTGACGTAAAGCAATTTCTTAGTATGTACCTTACGGTGTCCATTAACATGACCTATATATAAATGATAATACTCCATTAAAGTTTTTATAAATGCAAGAGACAACGCTTAAAGGAATATTCCATTAAAAAAACTCTAATCAAATTATGGACAAAATAGCATCCCCTCTCATAAAGTTTGTACAAATAATAAGATGAGTATGAATTTTTTTAAATTTTTGAATATTTTTTTAGGGTGGTGATGACCTTATTAGTAATCCTACTTTAATTCAGACTCTTGCGCACACATGGTTCTCATCCAATTAATTTGAGAAGGCTGTGCATTAATTATAGTGGTGAATTATAAAATTAATGGACATTACTCTTTACATATGAAAAAGAAACGTCCTTATTTTTTTGTCTTATCACGTGATGATGAGCTCTCCTTCTTAGACAATGTCTTTACAAATTGGATTAAAGGACGTGACGATTCTGTAGGTCATAAAAATATATAAAAATACATAATTTGTAAACAAGTCATATAATTATTAAATAAATTGACTAAAAATATACATAAATGATCTTTTAGGTTATCATATAGAACCGCCACCACCTCTTTCCTTCATCTATTGCTTTTAATGTTCATTGTAGTAAACAAATTTGAATTTTGATATATTGATCGAGATCTTCAAGAGTACTAGTTGATCAATCGAACAATTTTTTTTTTTTTTTTTTTTATAGGAACCTATGAAATTAAGGATTAGTTCAAAAGTCCCCATTGACACCAGCTTCTTGTCATGTAAATCTTCGATCTTTCTGAACATACTATTACTAAATTATTGAAAGACATTTTGTATGCAATGGATATGCATTGCCTTGATTTGATTTAGATTTTGGACTAACTAAACTTTCTAGAATGAATGAATACGCTTACTAGTAACTAATTAACTATCACTATCCAATGAAATGACGGTACTTGATGAAATAAAATCATGAAAATCCTTTTTTTATTATCAATAATAAAAGATAAGGGAAAAGTAATAAATGAATAATAAATAAATTCGTGAATAGTGTTAAGTTGGTCCATTCATTCAAATTAATAGGAATAAAAAAGTCAAGTAGGTCCCATAATTTGAAAAGAGGGAAAAGACGGCCGTTGGCTGATAGTGGAGGAACATATGATGATATGAAAGCTACAGAAGCATGATGAATTAAAATTTGGAAGCTAGAAGTTTGAGGAGAATTGGGAATCTAAGCCAAAAAAGAAAAAGAAAAAAAAGGAGAACTGGGAAAAAATATATATAATATAAAATTACTAAAAAAAAAGATTAATAAAATAGCTAAATAGGTACTGATATTACCTCGACAGTTCAACCAATAACATATTATATATCTATTTTTACAATTTTTTTTTCATCATAATTTAGTAAGGCGATGATAATTGGTAGATAAAAAGTCTATCAGTCTAACACTAATTTCATATTGACTAACCCAACAACTTTAATTGTTTTTTAATCACAATTTGTCAAATAATTGTTCAAAAAAGTCATTTGACTTTGTTTTTTTAAGAGTGATGTAATAGATAAAAAAATACAAATATTTTTCATAACCTTTGAGTGATAAGTTGTGATTGAAACAATATTATTATTACTTTTTACCTAGATTATCGTTAGGGTAAAATACAATAATTTACCCTGAGGTTTGGGGTAATAGTAAATACATCCAATTTTTTTTGAAAATGACCAATTTGGTACTTTAAACATTAACAGCATGTAAGGCTGTTTGTGCACTCTCTTCCAAAGTGCAAAGCTATCTAGGATTTCTGAAAGAATACTATAAAGTCAACAAGGTTTTTTTTTTTTTTTTTTTTAGAATACTAAGTATTTTTAACACACACGAAGAAAATGGAGAAAGTTTTAAAGAAACTGACAGTGGTGTATATCACAAAGTCAGTAAGTTAGTGGAACATTAACACCACACCAACGATTTTCTTAGATTTTTCATAAAATAAATTTAGTAATAATTTTTTGTTTGGTAGCCAAGAAACCCCAAAGAAAAAGTCACATAAATCTTCCTCAATCTGTGTTTGGTAGGCAAGAAAATCAAAAGTAAAACCCATGAATCTTCTTTATTCCGGATTTAGTAGCCAAAAAATCAAAAGGACGAGCCATATAAAGTATCATCTACTCTTTAGACTCCTATACTCAATGTTTGGTTGCCCAAAAAACCAAAAGGAAAAACTTCATCTCCTTCACAAAGAAACCCATGAAACCCTAAATGACCTTAATCCAATCACACTAGCCGAGGTCCAAAATTCCACCACAATATTGCCATCAAAGCCAAATTCAATCATCCCATCAAAAACTGCTAACACACCAATGAAGGATTCCCATTGACGAAATATAGAGATGAGAGAAGAAAAGATGGGATCCATGAGGGTAAGATTGGGCCAAGCAATGGAAAAGAAAATAGAGAGAGAGAGAGAGAGAGAGAGAGAGAGAGAGAGAGAAATAGAGAAAAAATAAAATAAACAAGAGATAAGGAGAGAGGGCCAAGGATGGAGGTGTGGTGTTGATTGTTGATGATAAGAAGAAAGAATGGAGAAAAGATTAATAAAAAAAAAAAAAAAATCATTGAATTAAGTCTTTGGATCTGAAGAGTGCACAAACAGTTTGTAACACCCATTTCTCTTAAGGACCAAATTGGTTATTTTTAAGAAGTTTTGGATGTACTTAGTATTACTCCAAACCTCATGGTAAGTTAGTGTATTTTACTCTTATCATTAATATTACTTTTATTTATATTAATAGAATCATATCATTTTAACACTTGTGAAATTGATTGAAAAATATTTTGTATCAACCAATAATAAAGAGTATAATTATTATTAGGGTTTTATTAACGTGTGCCTTTAGTCACTTAGAACATACATTAATAAACCATTTTATGAAATTTTTTATGAAAAAGTGAAACTGTTTTGACTTTTTTTTTCAGTTTCTCATAAAAAAATTACCAAAATGCATGATTCATATATTAACCAGCGGCTTATTATTATTATTATTTGTACTTTTGTAGTAATCAATATAATTGTATGTACTATGGCTGCTGAGTGCTGACCCAACCTTCCTATGTTTAGTTATTGATTATTACATATATTATGAATAATTTTGGGGGCTATAATAAGTCCATAAGTCTAGAGCAATAGATGTTAATACTGAAAGCTGAAAACGCCTGTATTTTGTCTTTGTTCTAAGCAGCTCCCTCATTCACACGGACCGTCTGAATATTAACTGATAAAAAAGATTCACGCCCAAGTCCGAGTCTCATCAGATCAATTCAATGGCATGATAACGATGGAAGTTGTTGTAGGTTCCACGATTAACACCGTATCTATCTACGATTCCACAGATACGTTAAGAGGAGAGGAGAAAAATCAAAGGACATGTTATAAAAATTGGAAAACGACAATCAAGCCAAGATGGTCCCCAAGTGTATATCTATTCTAGCCACAGCCAACCCAACTCTCATCTTTTCCACCCATACATTGTGGTCACGTGGCAACAGGCGTACTTCTTCCCAAAAAGTTGTGATATTTATTGGTTTTGAAAAAACAAAAAGCATCACCGCTTTTTTTTCTTTTTTTTGGGGGCAAAATTTGCAACGGACTTGGTTATATTTTCATCAAAAAAAAAAAAGTTATATTTTCATAAAAAAAAAAAAATTACGTAAAAATGTAAAACTAACCTTCTAACTTTCACCGTTTTTTATTTCAGTTCTCGAACTTTCAATTTTGTCAATTCAATTCTCTAACTTTTAATTTTTGTCAATGTAGGGTTTCGTTACATTTCTGTTAGTAACTACCGTTAGACCCATTGAAACGATGCCGTTTTACAATTAATTTTTTATTTAATTTTTTTAATTTAAAATTAAAATTAAAAAAAAAAAACATTTCGTTTAGAAGACCCAAATTCCTAACCCATCATCGATTCAGAATCCTACACTTATTGCTGCTACCACTCCTCCACACAATCCCAATCCTCTCCTCCTCGCCTTAACAACAACAACAACAACATCGAAATCCTCCAGCAACGCGGCCTCATCGAATCCCTAACCAGCCCTGACCTCCATGACACTACCGCCGTTGTTTCCTCCTCCTCCGGCCTCAAAGTTTATTGCGATTTCGACACCACCGCTCAATCTTTCCACCTCGACAACCTCCTCGGCCTCATCGTCCTCTCCTGGGTCCATCGCCTCGGCCACTAGCTCGTGAAACTCATCGGCAGCACCACCGCTTGCGTCGGTGATCCCTCCGGCAAGTCCCTCGAGCATCTCGACCTCGACCTTGACTCTCTCTGCCGCAACACCCTCAGCATTCAGTCCACCATTGCCAGAATCCTCTCCGAGAACTCCGTCATCCTCAACAACTACGATTGATTTTTTTTTTCTTCAGATTTTTCTTATTTTCTTTTAATTCCAAATTAAAAATAAAAATAAAATGCAAAATATTGTCGTTTAAGTGGGTTTAACGGTAGCCATTAACAAAAATGTAACGGAGCCCTACATTAACAAAAATTGAAAGTTAGAGGACTGAATTGACAAAACTGAAAGTTAGAGGACTGAAATGAAAAAATGTGAAAGTTAGAGGGTCGGTTTTTTATTTTTGCCAAAAAATAAATATAATTACATATTTTGAAATTTTTAGATGGTATATTTTTTAGGTTTTTAACATGCATATCAAATTTTATGTCAATTAGATATTATTTACTATTCGATCCATAAATTTAACTCAATTTGGAGTATTGTTAAACTTAACTCAATTTAAATTTCTATTGAATGAGAAATTTCAAACCAACCTAACCAATGGCAACTCTAAAAACCAACTAAACAAATTCCTTAGTGATCAAGTTTTTGTAAATGTTGTTTTGTAGGATTTTAGTTATGCTTCTTTTGTATCCAATTCTTTTGGTTGGGGGTGATTATTGGAGAGAGAAAAGTGGGGAAGAAATGGTAGGGGAGGGTATTTGGTTGGGGTAGAAAATGGTGAGGCCAAATATTTTTCTCACTCAAGCTCTCCATTTGGAGTTGTAAGGACATGATTTGGTTCCCAAGCCCAAAAAATAAAAGGATTTAGGCCCAAAGAGCCCAATACAATGAATTTGTAGAGAATGGGCTAAGAATTGGACTTTAATGAGTCAGACAAAAATCACGGTAGATTAAAGACTACTAGAAAATGAAAATAAACAAGTTTATGTAAAGAAAATCTTCCTCGGCAACGTCTGAGGAAAGCAATTCTTATATATTTCTTTTGGATTTAAACCCAATTACAGTTCTTGAGTGTATAGTGTTTTTTCTCTCCCTAGATTTTCAAGTCCCCTTCTTATAATGAGGTATTTCTTCTTTATATTCCCCTACTTTACTTCATCTCAGTCTTCCACGTATAGGTCAAGCTGCTAGCCTTAATCCTTATCCCATCAGCACTTTCCTGAAGTCTTTGGGGGTAGCTGTAAGGCTAAATATTACTGTTCAGGTATCACCTCCACATCAATGCGGCCAGGGAGTTAGCTGCAGAGCATTCAATATGATGGTAGCAGTTTTCTCCTAAATCATTGTCCCATCAACACATTCCTGAAGTTTTTGGGGGTAGCTGTAAGGCTGAGTATTACTGTTTAGGTACCACCTCCACATTAATGCGGCTAGGAAGTTAGCTGCAAAACATTTAATGCGGTGATAGAAGTTTTCTCCTAGATATTTTTCAACTTCCCTTTGTCTTATTCCCTCTTGATGCTTATCCTTACCAGTAAAATTGTCCGACGTATTGTTCTTAATGGTAGGTCAAACCTTTGACCTCTACTCTGTTTAGTCGAGGAGGCATTTCTCCTCGAACTACTTTCCCAAACCTCTATGACCAGAATCCTTCCATAACTTACTGATTTATACGTCTTCATTAATGTCTAACTGTTCTTGGACAGGTAAATGTTTTTGGACAAGGCTCAAGGCCCATGGCCCAATATACATTCCTAAGCCCTTCATCCTTACAAGAGTGATTTTGGAATATCTCCCAATTTAAGGAGAAAAATGCGGGGAAAGAGGGGGCCTTAATGGGAAATTACCAAGCTATCCTCGTCTCATTCTACTACTGTGTTTTGCATGCTGGTTTTTTTTTTTTTTTTGTTTTTGTTTTTTTTTTTTTTCAACTTTAATGTTTGGGTTATTTATTTATTTATATTGAAATCATTTTTTAAAAATAAATAATTCTTTTAATGCAATAGGAGCATGGAAGTAAATTATACAAACTTACATTTTCTGTTCTCTTATTTTTCTTTTCAACAGAATAAAAAAGTTGTTCATCTTTCAACTTTTCCACCTCTCTAAATCTCTTACTTTTTCATTCATACCAAAGCTGCTTCTTCTTAGGAGTGACAAAATTAGACACGACCTGCAAACCCAACATGACACGACATGAAATTAGCAGGTTATGAGTTGAAACTTAATGGGTTTGTGTCATATATGAGTTGACATGGCTGACTTGTTTAATAAACAAGTTGGGTTATTGTTGAACATACAGAACCCGTTTGACCCGTCTGACCTGTTTAATTAAATGACAATTTACCAATATACCATTCAAACTCTAGGTATATAAACTTATTAGTTGTTGGGGTTTATTTTCTTTAACATATTGTGATTGATTTATGATATTGGGATATGCTTTAGTTTTTAATGATTATTTGTGATGCGGTTACTCGTTAGTTTTAAATTTTATATTAAAAATATTTATTTGTTTTTTTTTCATAATTTTTTTTTCATTTTGATAAAGTCTTATAAACAAGTCGACACAACTGACCTGTTTAATAAATGGGCCGTGTTAGGATTGGAGAATCTTGATCCGTTTAATAAACATGTCAGGTCAGTGATGACTTATATAGTTGAATACTCATGAATTAACATGATATGAACCCGATATGCAAACACAAATTGCCACCCTTACTTCTTCTTCTTCAATAAAGATTTTCTTTTTATGTATATATAAAAAAAAGTAAACAAAAAAAATAATCGGATTAATGTTGAGACATGAATAATGACGCCCTTGATTAAAAAAAGAGAGAGAAAAAAAAAAAAGAAATAGTGGTTTTTTCATCATAGAAGATATGTGGTGGGTGACTGTACGTATGGTATGGGCAATCTAGTCAACGAACAAAAAAAAAAAAAAATTTAACATAAATGAAATAATTTAATCATTTAAATAATAAAATTATGAATTTACAACTTGTTAAAATTCAAAGAGTAAAATTCAACTCATTAAATTAAAGTCTATTGTCGTAACAAATAGAAATCATCATGAAACAAACACTATATATTTTAAATAATACCATATCTATACTATTTATAAGAGGATTTTTCTCTTTAGACTAGACTTTTATGTGGTTCAGAAATACCCCTAAATTTTAGTTTTAACAGAAAAAAAAAACTTGAAGATAATCCGATAAAAATATATCTCTAACTCTACTTAAAATACGTACAAAATAGGATGCTTTCCTACCATCTATATTTTCAAAACAAACTTATATAAAATTTAAAAATAAAAAATACAAATTTAAAAATATTTTTAGTTTTGAATGATTATTTGTGATGCGGTTACTCGTTAGTTTTGAATTTTATATTAAAAATATTTATTTTTTTTTATAATTTTTTTTTTTCATTTTGATAAAATCTTATAAATAGCACAACTGACCCGTTTAATAAATGTGCCGTGTTAGGGTTGGAGACTATTGACCCGTTTAATAAACATATCAAGTTAGTGTTGGCCTATATAGTCGAATACTCATGAATTGACACGACACGAACCCAACACGTGAACACAAATTACCACCCTACTTTTTATTCTTCAATAAAGATTTTCTTTTTAGGTATATATAAAAAAAGTAAACAAAAAAAAAAAAAAAAAAAATCGGATTAATGTTGAGACATGAATAATGACGCCCTTGATTAAAAAAAGAGAAAAAAGAAAAGAAATAGTGGTTTTATCATCATAGAAGATATGTGGTTGGTGATTGTACGTATGGTATGGGCAATCTAGTCAACGAACAAAAAACAAAAAAAAAATAATTTATTTTTTACATAAATGAAATAATTTAATTATTTAAATAATAAAATTATGAACTTATAACTTGCTAAAATTCAAAGAGTAAAATTCAACTCATTAAATTAAAGTCTATTGTCATAATAAATAGAAATTATCATGAAACAAACTCTATAGATTTTAAATAATATTATATCTATACTATTTATAAGGATATTTTCTTTTTTGAACTAAACTTTTATGTGATTTAGAAATATTTCTAAACTTTAGATTTAATAAAAAAAAAATTGAAGATAATCCGATAAAAATATATCTTTAATTCTACTTAAAATACGTATAAAATAGGACACTTTTTTACTTATCTATATTTTAAAGATAAACTTATCCAAAATTTAAAAATAAAAAATACAAATGATGACACTAGACCCGGAAAAAGGAAAAAAGAAAAAAAAAGCTCGATCGAAGTGTAATGAGACTAATACGTATATAAATTCTTTATTAAAAATTAGAAAAAAAGAAAAAAAAGAAAAGAAAAGAGATATTTTTGTCCATTAATTATGGCACGAGGAAAACAAAAGAAAAGTAGAACTAACTAATAGTAGTAACCAATAAAAAAGAGGGTCACGGAGCTAGCTGCTAAGCTAGCCAAGCAATGGTGAGCCGACAAGGATGGGTGAGAGTGAGAGCTTTTGTACTGTATGTTGTTGTTGTTGTCTCTCTACAGTGGGAAATGGGAATAGCCTATAGACTATAGAGGAGAGAAATCAAAAAAAGAAAAAGAAAGAGAAGAAGTGCTCCATTGAGTCACCACTCCCATTCTTTCATCCTCCACCACCAAACAACGTCCAAATCCTCCTCCCTCCGATAACTCTCAAATTTTCCATTCATTCTCGTGCGTTTCTCTCCACGTGTCCTCCTCTCATTCGCCACCCCTTTTTCTCCCCCCCCCCACCTTTCCTTTCCTTTCTTTTCAACCCTCCTTGTCTGAACAGACTCTCTCTCTCTCTTCCTCTCTCTCCCTCCTAAAACCTCGTATTTCATGTTCTGTTCTGTTAAGAGAGAGATTGGGTTTTCTTAAACATATGTAGAAACAACTTGTTGTTTGGTTTTTTTTTTTTGGGGTGGGGGGCTCAAAAGAAAATTTCATAGCTTCTACTGTAAGTTGCTTTTTTTTTTTTTGGCTTATCCTTATTTTTTTTCTTTGTTGGGTTTCTTTTATTTTCTTAGACTTCGTTGAAGACGAGGCTTACAACTCAAGCAAAGTTCTCTCAAATTCAAAAAAAAAAGAAGAAGCTATTTTTGAATAGAATTAATAGTAAAGGTTGTATTTTTATTGTTACTTTTGTGTTTGTGAGAAGTGGAAGTTATAGCAGTTGTGGTAGTTAACTTGCTATAGTGATAATAGTGGTGGCTCTGAATGTTTCATTTGGAGGAGGAAGTGTCAAAATTAAGAGGAATTGGGTTTTCGTTTGGCGGGTTTGAATATGGTGCTGCTGTGCAAATTGATAGGATTGGAGAGTTGAAGTTGAAGTCTTTTGGATTTGAATAATGTTAATTTGTTGTGAATAAGGTGTTTGTGAAAAGGGGTTTGATTGGAAAATGAGGAATTCGGGTATAATTTGAGGTTGCAACTATGAGTTGCAGCGAGAATAACAGGGGAGTTCGTGAAGAGGGGGAATATGAGCAATCGGTTTTGCGGTCTGAGACAACGCAGAATGGATCAATAACAGTGGAACAGCAGTTAACTATTGATGAGAATTTGCTGGTTGACCCGAAATTGCTTTTTATTGGGTCGAAAATCGGCGAGGGAGCACATGGCAAAGTGTATGAAGGAAGGTCAGTGTGAAATTATTGCCTAATTTGATGTTTAAATTATTGTTTTTTGCTTTTTCGGGTTGTTAATTTGTGAGACTAGATTGTTGTGAAGATAGGTATTGTAATTTTACTTGATTGCCATGTATGTGTATTTATGTTCTCAACTTAATTGTAGTTTAATCTGATTTTGGGTACTTGGAATGTGCTTTACATTGCTGGACTGTTCATGTTGATGGCTAGTTTTGGAAGTAAACTCTTTCTATTGTAGGCTGTCATGACACCAACCATAGCTCGTATAATATGTAACTACGCCACTACGCTATCCCGGGATTAAGGCTTTGTGTTGTTAAGTTGATTACTTCAATCTTGAGTGTGGGGGTCTGGTTTTGGTGACCTACCCTAACTAGTCTTTTGAGGTTCCTTAGCTGACCACAAAATTTTTGGACTAAGGTTTGGTTGTTGTATTTGAATCTATTGAACTATGATTCCTATGAAAAGGAGTGTAAGGCTTATGACATGTATTTTTATAACTTTCAATTGTTATAGGCTTATGACATGTTATGTTGTTCCAATGTCATCAAATGAAGTTGTTTTAGGAATGGATTGTCTGGCGGTTGGTGTCCTAGTTTCATAGGTCTAGATTGATATTTTCAGGTATGGTGATCAAATTGTGGCTATTAAAGTCCTCCATCGTGGGAGCACTGTGGAAGAAAAAACTGCACTTGAGAGTCGATTCGCACGGGAAGTTAATATGATGTCACGTGTTAAACATGATAATCTAGTCAAGGTAAGTGTTCTATTTTTTATGCGTCTTTATATTAGTTCATTTCTTGAAAGCATTTTCCTTTTATACATGCCTGACTAATAGTTTTTCACATAATCATTTCTGTTGCATTCAATTCACTTAGCACAATGCATTTCTGGCGTTTGCAGTTTATTGGAGCTTGTAAGGACCCTTTAATGGTGATAGTAACAGAGCTGTTACCTGGAATGTCACTCCGGAAGTATTTACTCACTATTCGTCCAAATCTATTAGACCTTCACGTGGCTATAAATTTTGCTCTTGATATTTCTCATGCCATGGAATGTCTTCATGCCAATGGGATTATACATAGAGATCTAAAACCTGGTACTTCCCAAGAACATAGTGCATTACACATAATGGACTAATTGTTTCTTAACATTTGTTATATTCATATGGGCTTCATTGCATTAAAATCCTAATTCCATTGCTTGTAGGGGTATATTTTGTGATTTGTGTGTTTATTAGTAATTGTTAAAAGTAGATACGAAATGTGGTTTAATCGTGTTCCTCTTCCTATTTTTTCCCTTTCCCTTCTATAAAAAAGCTCATTTTTGGGCTGGTGTCCTGGTGTTGTAACTAGCGTGCAGCTTGTTGCTTGCTGGTTCTGGTTTTTTGAATAAAACTTTCCTTATTCATCAATAATTAAAATGTTGTGACATTTTCAAAAATCTCTATATGGAAATCATTTTTATTGTAAAAAGCCATTACAGCTTGCCTTCTCTGCTATTTTGTCAAATCTCTGTGCTGTGCATTTTCCAATTAGGCCATGGACGTGGTTCATATTTCATTGAGTTTGGTTTTTAATTATATTGGGTTGTTCTCCTCCTTTAGTTATTTGACTATGTTTCCTTGATTTGAGCAATCCTATTTCAAAATTTATATTGAAAAATCATTTTGGAAATAAATAGTACATGTACTTTTAATTAATTGCTTTTGTGGTAAGAGTTTGCTTGATGCTTGTCATGTTGATGTTCAGTTGAACTAGAAATAGATGTGTTGGATTATACTTCCCGGATTACAGATTTCATTCTATGTAGTTCAATACATTGGCGTTATTCTTTTTTATATATTTTATGGATGTGTCGATATTGATTAATGCAGACAATTTGCTGCTTACGGCGAATCAGAAGTCTGTGAAGCTTGCAGATTTTGGTCTTGCAAGAGAAGAATCTGTGACGGAGATGATGACCGCAGAAACTGGGACTTATCGTTGGATGGCTCCCGAGGTTTGTGTCATCTACCAAACATAATTTGTTGTTATAATTGATTTGTGTCCCACTATTAAAAGAGCTAAATGGGGAAAACAAATTTGCTGTTGATGGTGGTTATGTGATTAAATGATCATCAAGATGGAAAGAGATTTAGGATCGTCAAGGCTAAATCAGTAAAACAAAAACATGTATGAATGTAGAAAAACATTCACACATGCCTGCCGCACACACGATCTACAGAAGTTTTGCAACTAAGCTAGGATTTATGATTTTTATTTAAGAAGTTCTGCTTAATTTCATCAGAGGATTTATGGCATTAGTTTGGTGGAGGTCATTTGGCTGTGAATGGATTGTCATCAGACTTTGTTTGACTGCCCATTCTTTGGTAAAAGACTTAAGTTCTTGGACATTAGTCTCAGTCCATGGCCCACTTGGTTCCTTAGGTGCGGGTTAACATTTTCTAAATCTTCTGTTTAACGAGAATTTAAGCTAATTATTGTATATTTAGTTACAGAAACATACAAATAATTATAAGAATGCATATCAATCTGTAAGTGAATTTGATGTAACTCGCTTCTATCCCTTTATGGGAAGCTGTTGTCAGTTCATGAGCAGCTTCTTAAGAAAGAACTAAATAAGCTTCTCTCTCTCTCTATTCATATTTCAAATCTCCAAATTTGTTATGCTCAATGGAAGTGGTCAACATTATTCTTAATGTAAGGTCTGACATGCATAGGAAGAGGGATCATTTCATGGCTTAAATCATTTCCATCATCAGTTAAAAACTTAAAATTATTTTATGCTTTTTTCTCGATTTCCTTTTTCCTGTAGTTTAGTAACAGTCAGTTTAACTGCACCTGAAGATGAAACTTCGAATTAACGCTTCAAGTATGTGTATTTTTTCTTTCTTTAAAATTTTATTACTATTTATCTCTGGTTTATTATTTGCATAAGCCTGATTGAGCCATAAGCTTTGTTGTCTCACAATGTTACCAAGCACAAACTTCCTGATAATCTTCTGTAAGGCTTTGATAATTTTCTGTTGAATGACTGGGGTGGGCTTCTTGGTTTCTAGTACTGTTCATCTTCAATATTTCAAGAGTTTTAGGACTTGGGTACAATGCATTGAACCTCCTTACCAATTAGCTTTTCCCTACGTTCTGACTCTGTTTGTGTCTTTGCAGTTGTATAGCACCGTGACATTGCGGCAAGGAGAGAAGAAACATTACAACAACAAGGTTGACGTCTACAGTTTTGGAATTGTCCTATGGGAACTATTGACCAACCGTATGCCATTTGAAGGCATGTCCAACTTGCAGGCTGCTTATGCTGCTGCTTTCAAGGTGCAATGAATATTCATTTAATTTTTAATTTGATGCATTTGGTCATTATGTTAAATTTGCTGTCTATTTGATATTGGATGCTTTACTTCAGATGCCGATGTTACTTTATCAAATGCAGACTGATAATAAACTATGCCTCGGTTCCCTATTGTAACTTCTGTGCTTTGAGGAATTTGCTTAAAGCAGTTCTTGTTCATAGTGAATACTAAATTCTTAACATATTTTTAATTGGAAACAAACTAACTATGGTTTTCAATCTGATAATGCAGCAAGAGAGGCCTACTCTTCCTGAAGATATTTCCCCTGAGCTTGCCTTCATCATACAGTCATGTTGGGTAGAGGACCCAAACCTGAGGCCAAGCTTTAGCCAGATCATCCGCATGCTTAATACATTTCTCTTCACACTCTCACCACCCTCACCATCATTACCGGAATCTGATACCAATGAGGCTGAGGCAGCAGCAAGTAGTAATGGTACCATGACTGAATTCTCTGCACGCGCGAGGGGGAAGTTTTCTTTCATACGCCAGCTCTTCACTGCTAAGAGGACAAAGAACTCACAATGAGCGGGTAAAATTTTGAAATTTTCTTTTTGTTCCGACTTCCAATCGGAGAAAAATTGGCATGCAACAGTAGATATATATTCTTAGTGAATTGTGGTTGATTACCTAATATGATGATTAGTAAACAATTAATATATTGAAACAGATTGATGTTGATGGGGAAACTCATTGGGAAAATAAAAAAGAGATAGCGGACTTTACATTGTCTAGTTGATGCTGATCTTGATGTAAAGGAGATACATGGTTTAGACATAAATTCTGTTGATATCAATGCTAGTTTCATCGAAAATGCTTACTATGAGGCAGTCTTAATTTTTTTTTTTTTTTAAATATCTCTCTTAAGAACTTGTACTTGTAGGTGAAGAAATTGCTTCATGGTCACTACTGGGCTGGATTGAGTTGAGTTGAGTTGAGTTGAGTTGAATGATCATGTCTTGTCTGTATGTAAATATCGAATATGGACAGATTGAAAAGGCATTGATGGCCAATTTTGACTAGTCTGTTGGGTATTTCACAACTGAACTCCAGATTTTAAGATCAATGCTTTGTTGTTGTTTGGAAGAATAAAGCAGTCCAAACAACCTGGGCCAAGATACCTTATTAATAACAGTTGGGTTTTAATCGAGACACAATAAAAGGTTATATGCAAGCTCAAACGCTATTAGCAATTACAGTGTGGCAACAATTCTGGGCTTGTTTTTCTAACTAGCTGGCTATGAATTATGATACGTTCTTAATAATAGTGGGATTTTCATTGAAACATAATAAAAGGTTCCATGCAAAGCTTAAACGTGTAAAATTATTTGGGAACAGTTTCAATTCTTAAGCAAATGTGCATTCCTAGATATGTATCCAAAAAAAAAAAAAAAAAAAAAAAAAGGTTTACTGCCATTCCCCATGATCCTAATTGCTGTGATTCCGCATCAAAAAGAGCATTTGTGGAAAAATTTAAAACGCACAGAACAATTTCAATATTTAGCTCATACTCACGTCATGTTCCTCTTATCAATATAGTTTTTATTTTTATTTTTTTTATATATATACTTTTTAAGCTATTTTATATTTGATGCAGTGATCAATCTCAATAATGTAGTGAAGAATTTGATATTGAATATGCTGTTTAAAATATTGATTAAACTTTTGATAAGTGGGTCTGACGTACGTCATTCCTACACTTTAACACACAAATATATATGGTTTATGTGATCTTGCACAATTATATATCTTAAAAAAAGATCATTGATAGTCCACTAGTCTGTGCTCGAAGAGCTTCCTCACATGATAGGGGAAAAGGTCATTGGGAAGAATGTGTTCAAAATTTTTGTACGTCTAACATTACTGATACTACAAGTCTCCTTTTGACATGGTTAGGCACATGCATTGATTTTCTTACAAAACAATCGTGCAACTCTGAGATAGTTGACACTGTTGTTAAGGTTTGTTTTTTTAAAGCCTAAAATATAGGGTGAACCATTTAAGTTTGGTTGATTGTCATTTTGTAAATTTTATTTTTGTCATTTTCATCCGATTAAGTTCACATTTGCTGTTATTAGCGGGTGCCATAGATCTTTAACAGCAACAGAGATGAGGAAATGAAGAGGGCGTAGAGTTCGGGATTGGGCCACGTGGGATGGCCCAACCCCAACGAAGGATAAGGCCGCGATAGCACTTCCACCAATTCTGTGAATTAGGAGAGAGAGAGAGAGAGAGAGAGAGAGAGAGATTATGGTGTTGAATTTTCTCATACCTTACTTAGGCCAAATGATTAATGGTTTCTTTAATAAGCTTCCTAGCTAGCTAGGTATGCAAATTCCCTCTTGATCGTAGACATTACCAACATTATGAGAGTTATGGCCTTAATAGGGGTTATGGACATCATTAGAGAGGAGACCACATTACTTTAGGTTATATTCTAGATGTTTACCCCATATATATTGCCAACTTCACCTATTAATGACGCTCATCCAGCAATTCTCACGCAATCTCCACATTGGCCATTCGGTTGTAAATGTTAATTGGCCTGTAATTTTGAGATCTGTCATACATTACATCGTTTTATCGAGTGTCTCCAAACAATATTGCCTATTGACTATACGTATCCTATAATTTTTCTATGCATAATATATTTCAGATCATTTCCTTGTGATCATTATTTTTATATCTTTCTGCTATTAGATACATCCAAATATATTAATGAAGGGCATAACCAAGAACTTTTGTTTTGGGTTCTTATTTTTATATCATATCAAAATACTAAAATTGTGTAATTCACTCAAAAGCTAAAATATTAATATCAGCTAAGGGGGAAAAAATAAGAATATAGGGAAAGATAATATTAATACCACAAATTATTAAATTAAAAAATTAAAAATAATAATATTACCTTTTGTCATCTATATTTTTTAATAAATTTGAATTTAGAATAGGTATTCTTAATCAAAACAATTTTTTTTTTTTTTTCTATTTTTAAGTAAGTGTACCAAATGAACTGAGTGGATCAAATGGACCGAAGTAGATAACAATGGACCAAGCTGGACCGAACAGGGATCGAACGGACTTAAGTGGACCAAAGTAGACTAAATAGGCTCAAATGGGCTGAATTGGACCAAATTATATGGAAATGAACTGAATTGGACAGATATGGACTGAAATGGACTGAATAGACCAAAGTGAATTAAATAAACCAAATAAATCAAATTGGACTGAATTGGACCAAAATATATTGAAATGGACAGAAGCGGACATAATCATCGACCATGTCACCTTTTTTTTTTTTTTTTAATTATTGATTTCTTCCTCTAATTTTTTGATAATATTAAATATATTAATTGATTGACTTTACACATTCATCTTGAATGATTTTTTTTTCTTTAATAATATCTTGGATGATTTTAACTTTACATATGCTTTGCCTTTACATATTTATTTACTTTTTTTTTTTGTTCAACAATAAAAGAAATCCTTTCATATTTTTTTAATATTATCAAAAAATTAGAGAAACAAATCAATAAAAAAATTAATGTGGTTAATAATGTGGCTCAATAGTAGTATAACAACATTAAATAATACATTTCTACTTTTATATATTATTATATAGATATAGATTATAAAAAGGATTTTAAAAGAATTTGGGGCCCATAATGAGTCCATGTTGTTTGAGGTTTTTATTTATTTTAATTTTTTTTAATAACATAGAGTGTCACGTAGGTTCTAGTTAACATAGTTAGTATAATTGGTAGTCTTTTGTTATTGAACCAAAAAAAATTGGAATTAAATTTGACCTAAACGCAAGATAAATTTTATCATTGCTTTGATTTGATAATAATGAAGCCATAAATTCAAATTCTATGGTATATATTAAACAAAATCATGCCTCCTATTTTATTGAGTTGTATCTTTACTATTGTAAATTGGTTTCAACCTATCATTGTTCTTTATCATCAGATTAAGACACTAATTGATTTTTTTTGTAAGTTGGGATACCAATTGAACTACCTGAAACCACATAGGTCATAGTTTCTTGAAGTAAAACTAATTTTGTTTGGTATCACTTAAGTGTTTGATAAAATGGCTAAGAGGAGTGTTTCGTCGTGGAATATCATTATAATGGCCTATGATCAAACTAATGAACTTCAATTAGTTGATTACCTTCCTAAGTTGATGCACCAGAAGAATGCAGTTTCATGGAATACCTTAAGCCCTTATTTGAGAGGAGAGAATGGAATGGAATAGAAAGGAATAAAAAGAATAATTTTTAAATATTCTTCCCTTCCCTTGTTTGGGAGTTTTAATGGAGGGAATGGAAAGTCTATTCCCTTATTTGGAAGTTTAAGTGGGAGGGAATAAAATGGGTAGGAGGGAACACTCATTCCTCTATATTATCTTAAAACCTCACATTTTCATTCCCCCAAAAATTGGGAGGAATTGGAGGGAATGAAATTAGATTTAATGAAATTTTAACTAAAACTTCCAAAATACCCCTATATATTTAGCCATTTATTTTAAAATAGGGGTCTAATAGTAATATTATTATAAAATGATTCCATTCCTTTTTCACTATGTTACTCTCAAACCAAGTTACTTATATTCCATTCATTTCCTTTCCTCTCCATTCCTTTATTTCAAAACATCCAAACAAGATTACTTAATTCCATTCCATTCATTTCTTTTCGATTCCTTTTCCTTACTTATATACATTCCATTCTATTCCATTCATTTCCATTCCATTTCCTTATGAACTCTCAAATGAATCCTAAGAGGGTGACATGTTAGGTTGCATGATATTGAAGCAGTTAGTAAGGTGTTTCAAAAGATGCCAGAAAGGGATGCGATCTCTTGGAATACAATGATCGATGGCTATGTACATGTTTTGGCAGGTTAAGACAATATATATACACTACTTAATCAACAAAAAAGTCACACATAAAAAATAATATAAAGCTTAATATTATTCTGAAAGCTCACTAGTATAATTATTAGTACTAATTAAGACCCCCAAATTTAAAGTACGGCTTAATTAGTTTTAATCTACTCTAAACAATGTGGAATGAGAGAGATTACCAAGCTAATCAACCTGGACTACTAACAAGTGCATGGATAAACATAATTAACAATAAAGTAAAAGCACAAGTAGTAAGGGAAGAAGAGAGCAGACACAAGATAACAAACGATGTGTTATCAAAAAGGAAAATTGGAGAACTTGGCTTAAAAACCTCTCCACTGCTTGACAAGCCGAAATGATGCACTAGCAAATCAGTTAGAGTACATGAATACAAAGAGATCCTCCGAGCCTAATCTACCCACTGTACTTGAGCCCTCCAAGCTCCAACTACTAATGGACTTCTTCGATTCTTGTCTTTGCTAGCTTCTTGGAACTTGTAATTATCACCAATTGCTTCTACCAAAGATTGGCATGACCCAATACTTTCTAAATGCACCAAATCAGCTCTTTACACTTAGAATGGGTGTGGATTGTGTTTGGGCTAAGTTCTTCTCATAGGATACAGAAATTGAGAGGGAAGAGAGTGAAGAAAAACTAAGAGAAATATGTAGATGATTGATGGATGACAATCTCTAACTCTCCAATGGATTATAGGGTTTTATCTCTGAAACTATCCTTATAATTTTGTGGATAATATGAGTTTTTATAGTGTGGGTCAAGAAAGAAAGGTGTCACACATGATTTTCAGCTGTTAGAGTATTTTGAAGTCAGTCACGAGTTGGCCAAGTTGCAAGCTATTCGAGAAATAGTTTTGACATAACAAATATTTGAATTTCCATCATGTGTTCCTCATGTGGCCTTTTGTGGGTTGAAGCAATCACGAGCTAGTTGTGATCAAGTTGCGAAATATCCTGTCTTGCACAGTTCTTTACATTTAATCCCACATAAATATAAATAAATGATTGAATAAAATACAATCAAATTTGATACAGAATTAATGCTAACAAAACAAAATTGAAAACCAAAACTTTACATATTCAAATGTAAGCTAGCTATTAAACACATTGTATACATAGTTATCAAACCTTTTTATTTAAAAAAAAAAATTGCTTTTCTAATATACACAATCAGTTACTCACTTTACTTCTGAACTCAAACCACATCATCAGCATTAACCAGAGCACTAGAGAGAAAGAGAGCCAGGCAGCTTGTAAGAGAAAAATACAAAGCTAGTTAAAAAAAAAAAAAAAAAAAAATCAGGGGGTTCTTGGCTCCGTTGGGCACCCTCAACATTTTCCCTAATTGTGTCTACCACTCTGGCTAATATATTCCACTAGCTACTTTCCCTAAGTTCTTACCACCTTAATTCCACCACATGCCATCACTCAATACAATAAGTTAAAGTCGTTTTTACCAGTAATTGGGTTAAAAGCATTTGAACCCCAAAATATTCTACCGAAGCCATCATCTCCCCAGCCACGACCCGAAGTACCTTCGTATACAGAATCTTGTCCATGTTTGTACTCTTCAAACTCTTTAAACAAGTAAAATGAAGTGCAAAGGTATATTCCTTCCTATAACTTCACTATCATCATCTCCTCATTATTTGGATCTATAATTTTGTAGTTGGTGATACATGCTAATAGAGTCTTGTTCTTCAGGAGTTGAATTAGTAAGTCCAAGTTGTTTTTAGTGGCAGATCTAGGGATTTTTCCCTGAGGGGTCATTATAAACTTAAATTATACCAAATCTAAAAAAAATAGAATTTCATTATCAATAAAACTTACGATTCTCAATAAAACTTAATATTTCATTGACAAAAAGAAAAACTTGCAAATAAAATCTTATGATTCTCTTCTACGAGTATATTTATTTTGAAATTGTTGCATGAGAGTTTCATTATTAATGTTATAAGATACATTTATTTCAAAATTTTAGTTCAATAAATTTTTTCTTGGGCTTTTCCTTTTTGTTCGTAAATGGCTAATATATTATTAAGAAAACTAAAATTTGGCTATAAATTTAGTTGTAGCTTAACGCTACAACTCTCACCAAACAAATTAACGTAGCTACATATTTTGAAATTATAATAGTTGAATTGCATTTTCTTTATATTTTTAAAACATATGTCAAATTTCATGCCAATTGAATGTTATTTATTATTCGATCCATAAACTTATTTTTTATGTATAATTTTAGATTACAAAAACTCACATAGACTTTATGTCAGCCATTCAGTTGTAATTGTCAATTGGCCTGTAATTTTGAGATCTGTCATACATTACATCATTTTATCGAGTTGTCCAAACAATATTGCCTATTGACAATACGTATGCTATTATTTTTCTATGCATAATATATTTCACATCATTTCCTTGTGATCATTATTTTTACATCTTTTTGCTATTAGATACCAAAAAAATTGATCCAATTAGTATTGTTGCAGGCCGTAACCAATAATTTTTGTTTTGGAGGTACCTATTTTTATATCATATCAAAATATTGAAATTGTGTAATTCACTTAAAAACTAATTAATATAAAAAATTATTATATTAAACAATTAAAAATAATAATATTACTTTTTCTCATCTATATTTTTTAATAAATTTGGATTTAAAATAGGTATTCTTAACCCAAATATGTTGTGGGGCCCAGCAATTTATGGGCCGAGCCCATTTATTCATGGGGAGCCCTAAGGCCCAAGCCGAAGAGGGTTACAATCCAAACTCAATAACGTGAAGCACAAATTGGCCCGGAGAAGCAGTCAAGGACAGTGCAGTCCTCGGCTGACCCAAAGCTCCACCAAGAAGAAGGGCAAAAACGGTATAGGGACAAACTTGAAAGAAAATCTAAAATATCTAGGAAAGGCTGCCCTTACTACCTGCCCCATACCTAGCTCTGCACCTAACAAAGCCGTATGCTTTAGCTTTATCAACCACTCCTTACGATTTTTGTCTTGGACTGATGGGACAAGTATCAGTGTTGGAAAGGTTGACCCTACACGTGGACGAAGGAAAGTGAATGCAGGCTAGTATAAAAGAAAAAATAAGTAATCTAGAAAGGGGGTTGGGAAGACTGGCCAAGAAGGAAGGGCCTCCCAGTCCACCTCCAGGAGAAAGACTCCAAGGGTGAAGACACTTTAATCACATATGAACACCACAAAAACCCACCGCTGGGTAGTCAAGGCCTAGCCTTTCGAACCCACTCTCTACAAATGATATTGTATGGGCCCATTCATGCGCGAACCCAACACTGTTGCGGTTCGTTGCGGGACGTGACCCTACATATGTCTTTTTCCATTTTTAAGTAAGTGCACTAAAATGGACCGAATGGAGTAAGTGGATCAAATGGACTGAAGTAGACCAAATGGATCGAAGTAGACCAAATGAACCAAAGTAGACCAAATAGACTGAAGTAGACAAAAATAGACCGAATTAGAGCAAATGGACTGAATTGGATTGAATGCACTAAAGTGGATCAAATAGATTGAAATGGATAGAATATATCCATCTGGACCAAATTGGACCATTGACCGAATTGGAACAAAGTAGATTGGACCAAATTGGATAGAAATGGACCGAATAGACTGAAATGAACTAAATAGACCAAATGGAACAAATTGGACCAAAATAGACCGAATTATACTGAAATAGAGAGAAGTGGACCTTATCATTGGCAAATCACATCTTTTTTTTTTTAATAATTTTTTTTATTGATTTGTTCCTTTAATTTTTTTGGTAATGTTAAATATATTAATTGATTGACTTTACACATTCATCTTGAATGATGTTTTCTTTCTAATAGTATCTTGAATGATTTTTTTTTCCTAATAATATTTTGGACGGTTTTAACACATATACTTTGCCTTTAGACATTTATCTACTTTTATTTAAAAATAACCCCTTCACATTTTTTCTTCATTACTCTTACTTCAGTTTATTACTCTTAATTTTTTTATAAATATTTTCAAAAAATTAGATAAACAAATCAATAAAAAAAAATGGGGATGTGACTAATGATGTGGCTCAATAGTAGCAACATTAAATAATACACTTTAACTGTTAGATATTATTAGTCGTTAGCCCGTGCTATACACGAGAATTTACCTATTTGTGAGGTAAACTAAAATAATTTTATAAAATCTTAAATTGATTAAGAAACTACACCATCATCATTGTATGATACTACAAAAAAATAACTCAAAAATTCAGATATTAAAACATCTAAAAGACCAAAAAATATTAAAAAATTAGATGATTCACTACTTATAAATTATTGAAACAAAACAAAATATATATGATTAAACAATAAAGAAATATAGAAAAAATGAGTTACATTCAAAATAATTATCCATAGCTATAATTATTGAAAGGAATCAAAAGATTCACAGCCTACAAATTATAGATAAAATACACACATATATATGTGTGTGTGTGACTACTATCGACACTCAATTTTGCACCCACAATTTAATCTTGGAAGATGGCTAGAGTGACCATTCATATACTCAAGAGTTAGAGTTGCATTACATGCATTAATTCATTCATTGCATTACACACACACATATGTGTGTGTGTGTGTGTGTGTGAGACTACTGTCGACACTCGATTTTGCACCCACAATTTAATATTAGAAGATGGCTAGAGTGATCATTCATATACCCAAAATTACATGCATTAATTCATTCATTGCATTACACATACACATATATATGTGTGTGTGTCTACTATAGATAATTAGGCTTTTAGGATAATTATATTCAAAATAATTATTTTAAAAATCCTAATTATTACTTTGGAATGAGGTTTATCATGAAAATAACTCTTAAATTCGTCCAAATACAGTTTTAGAGTTGGAAAACACTTCAAAAACGTGCTAATCAAGTAGCAGATTTCAGATTCACGTTCCAAGGAACTTTTGGCAAAGTAGAACTCAAAATTAGGACTGGGCTATTTCTGGAAAATTTGTAGAGAATTGAATTTCCCTTCAGCTGTCAAAATTTAATCTTAATCCGAATTTTGAGTAAAACGATATGATCAAAATACTGAAACTTGTTATGATCTGAAAAATCAGCTTACTGACTTACTGTTATCCAAATATCCTTTTTTTAGGATTTTCCCCAATACTTTTTTGCTTTTTTTTTTAAGCATTCCTACCTCTATAAATAGGGGAGGCCTCCCAACATTCAGCACACTTTCTGACCCCCTCTTTCTGGCTCTTCTCTTCTAACTTTTCAATTCCCCTTACGTTACGTTCTAGAAGCTTTTACTTTAGGAACCCTTTTTTTTTGTAAGTAAAGTATTTGTTTTAGGAACTTCTTTTTTGTAAGTAAAGTATTTTAGGCTTCAAAGAGGTGAACAAATTTCTTTGGATCCTAAAATATTCTTTCTTTAGAAGAGCACACTCATGCAAGAGGTATTATGTTTTTTTTTTTTTTTTTTTTTTTTCTTTTCTTCTTTCATTAATTTTGGTTATTGTTTGATGCATGAATATGTTTAGCATATTTTTATTATGTTTTGTTCTTGATATGGTTACCATGCTTAAATATGTTGCTAGAATTTTCTTTAACATGTGCTTAGGTGATTGTTTTTTGTAACTCTTTTTCTTAAGTTTCAAAATCTGCAATGGCTAACAAAATTCTTTTTTGAAAACTAAAAAATTGATATGTATTTTCAGATCTGATTCTCTCTAGATTTAAAAAACTGATCTATATTTTCAGATCTGATTTTCTTTAAACACAAAAACTGATCAGTACTTTTCAAATCTAATTTTTTTTAAAAGACTCAAAAAATTGATCTGTATTTGTGCGTGGCCAAATGATGGACAGCCCTGATTTTGCCATTCAAAACCTTCATGGGACCCAACAAACATCAACAATTTTGTCTTCATAAGAGCACTCACAACAGTGGTGCTAAATAGCTATATTGCTATTTTTAGCACCACTAATCACAAAAGAAGAGCACAGCAGTGGAGCTATAAGCAAAATTTTTTGCTTCTCAGCTATAGTGCACATCTAAAGATAGATGTGCACTGTAGCTCAAAGGTTAAAAAAAAAAAAAAAATATTTTGTGTTCACACTATGATTAGAATATATATATTTTTTTCTTTCTCCTCCTTTCACATTTCTACTCGTTGCTCCTCTTCTCCTTCGCCATTTTTTTTTCTCCTCCTTCCTCCACTCGTCGCCGACCCAAGCCCCTGCCCAGCGCCGATTGCCTCAGACCCACGCTACCGATCGCCTCCGGCCTCGTGAATCAAAGTGGCTTCCCTTACCTCCGCTTCGCTGCTAGGTCGTGGTTGTGCTTTGGTGTGCGTTGGTATCAGGGTTGAGATCGGTGTGTGGTTTCGACGTTTGGGTAGCTAGATTTGGGTTTGGTGGGTTTTGGCATTTGGGTTGTTGTATTTCAGGGGTCATAGTGGAGATGGTGGTAGTGGTAGGTCGTTTTGCTGGTGGTGGGTTGTATCGGCGCTGTGGGTTTGTTTTGTGGTGCTGTGTTGGCAGTGGTTGTGTCGTGTTTTGCGGTGCTGTGTTTTTTTTTTTTTTTCCTGCATGTGGATTGGTGGTGGTAGTGGTGGTGGTGGTGGTGGTTGTGGGTGTGGAGGCTGTGGCTAATGGTAGAGTAGTTGTGGTTGGTGTTGTTGATGTTTTTGGGTAGTGGAATATATTATTTTATTGTGATATTTATATTATTTTATTGTGTTGAAAGCTAAAATAAATCTACTGCTGCAGCATGTATGTAGGTAAAATAGATAAAGTAACTTTTGGTGGAGCTAAAAAACTAAATTTTTAGCTCCGCTACTATGGATGCTCTAAGTAGTTGAAATACTATTAACAATAAGTAGTCGGTGCTTCACGCGCCATGTGAGAGTGGACAGAATTTCCCATCATTAGCAGCAACCGTGGGTCCTATTCATCTCTCACTTTATACTGTTCAATTCTGAGTGTTTTTTTTTTTTTGGTTGGGGATAAGAAAACAAAGAGAAGAAAAACTATATAATATGTGCGTTTTTGCCTTTGGTTGTAAACAAATATACAATGTTGTTGAGTGTTTTTTTTTTTCATGGTAAACATGGTGTGCATGTGTCAGGTTTGGGTCCACAAATATAAGTGTTTGTGGCGTGTAGGGATTAAGGGTCGAGATTCAAGTCTCTAGGAGGGAGTTTCACACACATATATACTTAGATTAGGGTAGACTAGAATTTCTATCTTGTATTAAAAAAAAAAAAAAAAAAAAAATCTCGACCCAATTTTGTTGGTTGACAAAAGACAAGACAAATTGTCAATTGGAGAACAACAATAAATCGGATCGAGTAAGAATTCCACAAGTGGAGTTGGTTTAAGTCGAATCAAGAGAAGTGACGGCGGCAGCAATCAAGATTTCGGTGGATCTCCCTCAAAATTTAATTGTAAAGTATGAGGTTAAGGTGTAATTTTTTTTTTTTTTGATGGCGGTTAAGGTGTAATTTTTAATTTATAAACTAGGCCAGATGACCCAGATCAAGGTCTAGACTGGTCAGCCCAAATTTGAGCTTAGTTCTCCCAATTGGATATTTAAACTCAATTTAAGGTAGTACCCGAAATTGGGCCTAAAAACAAAAGACTCATCTGGGCTGTGACTCTCCCTATCTCAGACAATCCAAAATTTCTTCTTCCATGTGTCATTTGCAGCAAAGATTCTCAAAAAAAAAAAAAAAAAAAAAAAAAAAAAAATCTTCCATGTGTCATTTGCAGCAAAGATTGCTACACTTCATGGATTTAACCTAAGAGCACAATCTTACCTTGCCAATATAGTTGAGTTATCCTGACTTTGAGGTATAAAACTTGAATACTATGGAGTGGGCCCAAAATTCCAACACATTGAATGGGTTTATGCAACATTGCATATGAGCTGCCCTATGTCACCAATTTCAGGGTATTTGCCTAGTAAAATACATAGTAAGTCACATTAATACTAACTTGTTAGGTAAAATTTCTTTTCCTCTCAAAAAAAAAAAAAAAAAAAAAAGAAATCTGCAAGACGTTTCAAGCACTGACAATTTGCTCAAATGAGTGCATATCTCACTTTTCTTTTCAAGATAAATATTTGAGGCCTAAATTGGACCTTTTGATTTGTGATCTACACACAAAATCCAACAGGTCACATGGAGGGCCAGACTGGTGCTCTGTTAAATCTTTTCATGTACCAAAAAGAGAAAAGCCCATTCCAAGAAGTGGAGCAAACCAAAGTACACAAATATTCATCAATGCAAGTACATTACTACATATTGAGTCATTGACCTACTTGTCCTAGGTTCCTAGCATCAACATGAACATCTTGAGTCTTGATTACAGACCTACCTACCTCCCAATAATACTAAAGGCCTGTCTGTTTGGATAGGCCTACAATTGCTGTAAGGGGATTAAAAACTCTTTTGGTTGAAATTGTTAAACGTTTTGGTAACTTTACTGAAAAGTTTGAAGACTAAACTAAAAATTACGAATCTTTAGGAAAAAGTTCTACAATTCATTTTTCATACTTTGTAAATCTATAATTTTAATGTACCATTTACTATAATTTTGCCAAACACTCAAAAGACTAAAAATTCAGCTAAACTTTATAATTAAAGCTTTATTTTCATAGGGGTGACAAAATTGGGCACGACCTTCGAACTCGACACTACACGATATGAAATTAGTAGGTTATGGGTTGAGACTTAACGGGTTTATGTCATATTCGGGTTAACATGGCTGATTTGTTTAATAAACAGGTTGAGTTAGTGTTGAACATATAAAACCTGTTTGACCCATCTGACCCTTTTAATTAAATGATATTTTACTAATATATCCTTCATACTCTAGGTATATAAACTTATTAGTTGTTGTGGTTTATTTTCTTTAACATATTGTGATTGCTTATTTGTGATATTGTGATATTCTTTAATTTTGAATGATTATTTGTGATGCAATTACTCGTTAATTTTAAATTTTATATTAAAAAAATTTATTTATTTATTTTTTCATAATTTTTTTTTTCATTTTGATAAAATTTGATAAACAGGTTGACATGATTAACTCGTTTAATAAAATGGTCATGTTAGGGTTGATGAATTTTGACCCGTTTAATAAACATGTCAGATTAGTGTTAACCTATATCATTGAATACTCATGAGTTAACATGATACGAATCTGACCAACATGCGAACACAAATTACCACCTCTACTATTTCCTACAAAAATGCCAAATGTGCACTAGAGTTCTAGCTCTAAATAGGCACTATAGTTAAAGCTCCATAGTAGGGCTTTTTACTATGTACATAAATCAATAAGCCAAATTACATAAATTCTCTCTCTCTCTCTCTCTCATTTTATTTTTTTCTTTTTACTTTAACAGTAAGGATCTGTTTAGATACCGCTTATTATTGAAAACTAAAAACTGAAAATATTGTAACAAAATAATTTTTAAATGTGTCAATAGTGCCGTGAGACCTAGTTTTAAAATAAAAATGTGCTTTTCTGTACTTGCGGGTTCGGTGAACAGTGCATGAAACTCACATAAAAAGGCCAAACGTGCATTGAAATTCATTTTCAATGCAATCCAAACGGAGGCTAAGTATTATACAAAAGAGTTGCTTCACCACTAATTTCATCTTTGTTACTCAAAAGTTAAATGAACCCTTCAGCTTTTTCTTCATCTTCTTCTTTAGAAAAAGCAACATGCATATTGTATTTTATTATACATCCATAGCCCAAAAGAAAAAGAAAACAAAACAAAAACAAGAAGTTAACACAAGCATATCCTTCCAAGCTAAGCCAATCCAACAAAATGTTCCTCGTTCCGTCAAAGTAAAATCCCTCCCACCTCTTTCAAGTTTCAAGTGTACAAACTGATATACCAACCGGGAAAGAGGCGCCCAAACATATATGAAAATCTGTACCATCTCATAGCATATTTGTCAAAATCTCTCTTGGAGGAAAAGATTGACGACCAGCACAAAAGATTTTATAACACAATTGCAATCAATCCTATTGTTTTCAACAATTTGAACAGTCAAATAGATGGAATAAGAAGGTACAAATAATTTTTACAATGTGTTTCATATCCCAAATCTTGGTTTGGTTAAATAGTTAAGATGTTTAGCAATCAAATAAAAAGCCTCACCTGGACCCCCACAGTTTGATAAAACCTTGAAACATACCTGAAAATGGCAATTTATTTTCTTAAGAACCCTATTATCATTCATGTTGACATTTGAAATAACAAACAAACAAACAAAAACAACCACAACAATGTTTTTACCTGGCAAGCTGGAGGAAACGACATAGTTCCATGGCATCTGAATATAACCAATTTTCAAATATTTGTCTAAATCAAACGCTAGTGAACAAACCACTGATGTACCCATTAGAAGTATGTAGAAATTACTGATTTTTCCTGTCATATATTTCTTGAATAACAAAACAAAGTATAACATGATAACACAACCATGAATAGTAATTCCCCACCAATCTTTGTTGCATATTGTTTGAGACAGAAATGCAAAAATCCCAACCACCAAAGAGCCCATACAGATTAATTAGTTCCTACAAATATATACACAAAATCACTCTTGTAAGTTCAAAGCAATAATTATCTTATCCAGCAAAATAACAAATATATGTATTACCCCTCTCACAATGTGTGAGCTCAAAGGCATGGGAGATTCACACACTGTAAGAAAAATGTGCATATATCCAATATGCAAGATGCCTTTTCAGTTCATAGAGTTTAAAAAGAGACAGTAGTAACTGGAAGCGAAAAATATACTATACACGAGTAACATGACCAATCAAAGAGTAAAATCATATTTATACCTTATAAGCAAGCCATCCCAGATGATATTTTCGAAATCTAGCTTCTGGGTGTGGGAGATCTGATTTGTGCTTAAAGCCAATGGCTCGGTTCTTGCTCCTTCGAAACCGAAACTTTTTAAGAAATCCAATAAACTTGGATCTCAAAGTTTTGCATTGTGGTTGCTTGGGATTAATGGGTGTTCCATATTCGGACTTCAGTCTAAGAATACGTTTGCCAAGCTTTAGTAAAATGGAGCAGTGATGGCCTCCCAAGACTAACAAGGACAACTAAGAATCCTAATTAGCAAATTAATATTAATCTGTACATAAAAATATTTGGCTTAAATCAACTAAAACAAGATAATATTTGTAAATGCATGGCAACGTGCTTTGTAAATCTACAATGTCTTGTCAACAGATGAGTCCCTGTACCATCTCAATGTTTCATGAAAAAAATATTTTATTTTTTCTACAACTTTGAATTACACAGAATTTCCACTACTAGAAAAATCCAAGAAGCAATTTCCACTCAAGCCACTCTACGATAAAGATTGCATTTTATTTTCCTCGGAATATTCAGTACCTTTAGAATAGTGACAACAGTCCAATCCACTAATAATAGGGCCAACTACCAGTTTGATTGACCAAGAAATAAAATTGATACTTCCAAACTAAAGGTGCAAAGTACACTAAACCTTTTCTAACTCATTCTAGTAATTTAATCACCATTTCCAGCAATACAATTATACAACTTATACAACCTAACTAAAACAGTCAAACACAAACACAAACACCAACACAAACACAAAGAATACATGTACATGGATATTGTCGACGCCCGGCCTCGACCTTGGTAGCAAAAAAACTGCCGTCGTCGTTGGCTTTCGTTCGACCACCCGCCATGGTGACAGCTCCCGCACGTGCGTGGCCTCGTTGGAGGGCCCTTCTCGATAGTATCGGTGGTGTGTGTTTTGCGCGGAGTTTCAGGTGCTCTCTCTCTTGGTGGAGGAAGGTAGGTCTACCTTTGGTTTTATGGGAGGAATTTGGGTCAAATTTTAGGTGATTACCAAAGGTAAATGATGTCGCCACCAATCATTGGGTTTTTCTAAGGTGTGATTAGTCACCTGTTTCTAGTTGATTTTATTACCAATCCTAGGCTAAGAAAAAAGACATTTTTCCTAATCTAATGTGGATGGCAAAAAATCTTGATTCTTAGGTCTGGAAGTTTGGTTACATGTGGAGGAGATGTTAGGCACCCCACAACGCTTGTCCAAGGACAGTCCTTTATTTTGATAATAACCTTAATTTTCAGAAATTGGCAGTAAAAACATGATTTTGGCGTTGGCTTTCAGGGCTTTGCATGCATGGGGGCTTTCAAATTTGGCTTTTGAAAGGACGTGGTTCCAATCTATGCTTTCCTATAGCATTTGAGCTGAGTACCAGATTTCCATGGCGATAATCTGGCGACATGTCACCTTACTTTCACAGTGGAAATTAGGCATCGCTTGCCTTAAGGGACACAGACTGTGACAATCACACCGAGAGGGGGCAAGCAGGTATATATATACATGCATCATGCATAATGCTAGCACACAAAGCAGGAAAATAAATGCCTATATCCCTAGAGCATGGCCCAAAATATAGGTGCAGGAAAATAAACAAGGGTCTCCATACTCTAGAGACGAGGACAAATGGTACAAAACATGATATACATAATACAAACTATCTAAGGGAGAAAGGGAGGAGGAAGGAGAGAGTTTAAAAGAGTACATAACTGAAGGGAAAAAGCTAAACCCTAAACCTATTAACTACAATCATTTGGCTCAAATCGACATGCTCCCCTCCTTGCCCTTTTTGCTTGTGCTTGGGAGATCATGCCCTAGCTCCAAGTGTCTTCGCTCCATATGCGTACATGCAAAGACAAAGACAAGAAAACCAGCAGACAAGCAATGGAAGGACAATGCGTAGAGTGTGTGTGAAACAGGCATAAAGCAGATAAGCATGACAGACATGGCGAGCATAACATGAAAGCAAGCAAACAAGCAAGAAGGGAAACAAGCAAGAGAGATAGCAAACAAATAGGAAAACCAACAAAAGGTGGCAATCACGAGGGAAAAATGTAGGTTTGGATCGGATGTCCATAATATCATTGTGTTGAAGCATGGATGACACACTAGTAAGCAAGACTCCTGCATGGACATGTAAGCAACAGAAAGCCAACGGGTGACACAAACAAGCATGGCAAGCATATCATCGCATGGAGCGAAAATGGAGAGGTATGCACGAAGCAACCGGCATCATGGTGATGCATTCTAAGTGGTTACGTCTAGACAAGGCCTCATAGGCATTGAACGTAACAACACAACCACATACTCGCTAAGGGCGTCAAGCGTGGCAAAGCCTTGAACTAGAGAGGCTAACACAAGCATAAAGCATAGAAGCAAGCAAGTATAGACATGCAAATGGGGTGATCCAAATCCTTTGATATGGGCCAAGGTGTTCAGACAGTGACAAAGACCATAGGGTCTAAATCGGGTCCGAACCAATAGGCCAAAACACAAGAAAGAAAGATAAAGCGACAAAAGGGCTACAATAGCACATGGCAAGACAAACATAGCCTAGGTCTAGGCATGCAAATATGGCATGGAGCACACAAACACATGGAAGATGGCATAAAGCAAGTAGAGCACAGATCTAAGCACACAAGCATGTGAAAAACCTAGATCTAAGCACACGAACATGTGAAAACGTAGATCTAAGCACATAAACATAGATCTAGGCATAGGCATGTGCAAAATGTGTGTGAGCATGCAAAAGCTTAACACATAAACATGGAAGAACGTGAATCCAAACATATAAGCATGTATGAAAGCAGTTCTAAGCATAAAACATGGTGAAAAGCATACAAACACTTAGATCCGAGCAAAGCATAACCATAGACATGGTATCAAGCATGTGAGCACATAACCCTAACATCAACATAGAGCAAAAAGAGGAACAAAACATAGGAAACATGGCATAAAACCCTAAGCATGTAGATCTAAACATATAAGCCTATAAAAACAATAGATCTAAGCATAAAAACATGGCACAAGGCATAAACATGTAGATCTAAACGACTAGCATGTGAGCAAGCATAGGAACATGTGGATCTAGCCAAACAACACATGGAAAAGGTAGATCTAGGCATAGAAAGCTGGCATAAAGAATAAAACACATAGATCAGGACAAATAAACATGTGAGCAAGCATAAAAGAACATGGATCTAAGCTAAGAACATGCTAGAAACAAGATAAAGCAAGAAAAAAATGTCAAAGAAAGCAATAAATAATGTTATTTAAGCAAAACAAACAAGATAAATGCTAGAAAAAGATTTAGAAGGATAGGGGTGTGGATGATAACCAAAAAGGCTACATCCACACCCCTAAACCCCAAATCCCAAGCATAGAACTAAGGAAAGGAAGATTGGGTTCAAAAGCAATACCTTGTGTTCTTGGTGAAGAGAGGAGAATCAAGAGACTTTGATGTGTTTTTGGGAATTTTTTGGTGTTTGGAAGAGAGAGAAAAAAAACGTAGAGAGAAGTTGGGCAGAAGGGAAATTTTAGAAAAATGTGTGTCCCCTAGGTTTGGGGCATGCCTAAGGCTATTTATAGCCTCGGACGCGAAAACCGAGGCGACGGCCATTGTAAGGCCGCCGGCGGCCTTTCAGGAGATGCCGGCATCAAAGTTCTTCTGATCGGGCTGATCTCGACACCCTTGGATAGAGCTTCATTTTTAGTTTCTAAAAAGGTATGGAACTCAAAAATTCAACAGTCGGATAAAAAGTTATGGCTCTAGGAAGTTAGCAGACGTAGTTTTCACAGTTTTCTCGATATCTCAACCGTTTTAACTCAGACTTTGACCCATGAATAGTCATTGGAATGAGAATTTAGTAATCTTCGCAATAGCATTGGTTTCAACCCGTGTTGGCAGTTGGATCAAAATTAGGGTTTTTGGGCCCACCCGGGATCGACTTCGAGTCAAACTTGGTCAAAGTTGCTAAAAATCTCCGAGGAGCTCGAGTTTGATATAAAACCATGAAAAATGCTGTTTTGTGAGGGTCTTGATCTTGTTTGACCTTTGGTCAACCCAGGGTTGACAAGAGGCATTTTGGCCATTTTAGTTGAAAAAGACACTTTGGGTGCTCGGATGCCCGAACGAATTGCACCACTTTGTTTTGGAAGCTCTCGTGGCCCCATCGGGAGAAAATGATATTTTTTTAGATTTTTCTAGGTCTGGCACGCAAATTGAAGGTGGACAAAATACGGTATTAACATATATGTGTATAACTTGCCTGTATGACCCTACAGTGTTCTACAACAAACCAAATCCGTTGGTTTGAAGCTAACCAGGGTCCAAGCCTGCAACCTAGCATACCCGAAACTTGTAAAATTTGATAAAAAAAACCAACTATATCTAAGAAACAACCAACATACACACAAAAAGCAAAAACATTGAAAAATGTAAAAACAGAAATTTAGTACCACTTTCAACCTTAGCAAGCTTAGTGGGAAAACTATCTATATTTTGTAGTGGTAAGTTCTGTGTGTTATTTTAGTATTTGTGTGTTTTGGCTTTGAGTTAATTGTCACAAGCTTATTCTGAATATCCCTCATTGTGAGTTTGTGAACAGGCTAGTAACAAAATTACCTGATATCTACCTTCAGTCAAGATTAAGATTCAATCACAATGGTGTACCACCTTTACATAGTGGTGATGCCACGTTGGAGTCAGGGTGTTCCCAAGAACACCCTAACTTGAAAAAAAAAATTATATATAATAATTAAATTTTTTTTTATTTGTTTACCCTTTTAAAAAAATAAGGAACCCTCTTGTAGGGACTAGGGCCCAAAATAGTGTATTGGGCCTTGGGCCTTGTCCGAGGACATTGACAAGTCCGAAGAGGAGCGAATAGTTATTAAGGAGTTCCCAGTTAAAGTCTCATAAGCGGGGGATGAATGGAAGGTGATCTAAGGAGTAATACCTCCTCGGATACGACAAATGTAGTCCAAGTGTGTACTCTAGCAATTAAAATGACCCTCCAAAAGGTTCTAGTGATAGAAATGTGCCCCATGAACATACGAGAAGGAAGGAAACTCAAAATATCTAATGAAAAGCTGCTACCACCACATTAAATACATTGCAGCTACTTTTCTAACCACATTTATGTGGAGAAGACTTCTGAACAGTGCTGCCTTAGCTACCACAACTCACAGAAGGTTGAAAGGGGTGTCTGATGGGACAGGCACTCAAGTAGAGACTCAGATGATCAACAAATATAGGATCAAGATGATCCAAAAGG
Source organism: Quercus robur (assembly GCF_932294415.1). Taxonomy (NCBI): domain Eukaryota; kingdom Viridiplantae; phylum Streptophyta; class Magnoliopsida; order Fagales; family Fagaceae; genus Quercus; species Quercus robur. Next base: position 17,109,546 of record NC_065540.1, read on the forward strand.
AGTTATATAATGTGAGAGACCCTTCATGAGAAGGGGAAGGGGATCGAAAAATAGAGAGAAAAAATAGTATAGCAATCTAATTCATTCTGATATCCAAGAGTGATCATTATATACAGGTTTAACCTCCTCAAACTGAAAGTTTATTGATATCAGTATCCTTTATTTGTGTTTGATCGTCATGCAATTCTATACTAGCCGTTGTCCAACTCATTAGGACCTAATTCTTTGACCCATTCTCTACAAATTCATTGTATTGGGCTCATTGAACTAAAATCTGAAAAAGAAAAAAATTGTAACAGAGCAAGCCCATAAAAAAGCCCAACATCAATCCTAAACATAAAGCAAACCCAATCTAAACAAAAAAAAACAATCCAACTGATGGTAAACAGGTAAAGCAAACCCACAGATTCTCAAAAAAAAAAAAAAAAAAAAAAAACCAAAACCCAATATACACTACAAATCACTAAATCAAATATCACTAAAGCAAACCTAAAGACAAAAACATCAACAGAGCAATGTAGCCAACACTGCAATACAAGCCAATAGACGGATCGGGCATCGCCACATCGGAGATTGGTCAGCCAACACAACTCGAGCTCCAGTCCAGAGCACATCGCATCAGGATTCAAGCATCGGAGATCACTTACTGGATCAGATTGGAGATCGCCGATCGGTCACGTCGCTCACTCTGTCGCTCGTCACTTGGCTCAGTCACGTCGCTTGCTCCATCACTCATTGCTCGTCGCTTGCTCCGGTGCTCCCTCAACCTCAAGGTATTTCATAACTTCTCTCTTTTTTTCTCTCTGACTCTCTCAATCTCTCTCTCTTTATCTGAAAAATGAAAATGAAAGTGAAATCTAAAATGAAATGAATGACTCTCTCTCTCTCTCTCTCTCTTTATTCTTTTAAGACTTTAACAGTTTAACTTTAATAATTTATCTAATTCTTTTGAACAATTGTGATTGGCTCAGCTTAGCTTTAACTTTATTAATATTTTGGCCCTGTTCTTGACTTTTTCTTTTTGGCTTTATCCGTTGGTGTTGGTGAGACTTGGTGAGATACAATTAATTGTTTTATTGTAATTTGTGATTGTGAAATTTTCTGATTGGCAGCTGGCTCTTGTGATGGGGGGTTTGTCTTATTGTTTGTTGAGTGGGGTACGTGGGGGTGGATGGGCAGATGGGGCTCGGTAAGGAATTTGAATTGGGGGAAGTAAATGCACGTGGTGCAACTAATAAACAATAATTTAATTAAGGGAAGCAACTAATAAACAATAATTAATAATTCAATTAACCAATATATTATAAAAGGTAAACAAATTAAATTATGTTAGGCTAAATAATAATTAATAATTTTATAATTGATGAAACAACAATATAACAAATTATATTTTATAAAATGTTAGGTTCTAAAGTCTTAGGAACTAATGTATTTAAAACTCTAATATGTATTGTTGGCAAACCATGATCAAAATAGGTTGTTTAGTCTTGTTTAGACTTGCTCAAAGTTGTGTATTTTATGTAAAGTTGGATTCAAGTTGATGCAGAATTGATAATGCATTTTGGCTTAGTTCGATCGATCAAAGCTTAGGCTCGATCAATCGAAATGCAGGCAGAATGTGTTTTTTTGCAGAATTCCAACTCAGCCCTAGTTTATTAAAACGTTTAGGGTTTTATGTTTTTGCCCTAAGTATATAAGGCAAACCTTAGCCACGTTTTAGATGTTGCTCATATTACGATTTGTGTAAATCTCTTGTGAGATCTATGAGGAGCTTTCCTTTACACAAGCTTAGGATTATCAAGAAGGAGATTTCTTCAAGAGCTTGATGATCATTCAGTTGCTGCCATAGAAGTTTAAAGAAACACAAGTGGGTGTGCTTGTACTTGTTGGAGAATCCAAGAAAGAAGGAGTTCGTGATCTCGGAGCTTACACGTGGTCGTATCAGTAAGTTTCTACTGGTGGGTAGCAATAGGATGTTAGCAGCCTAAGTCCTATTGTAAAACTTCAATTCTTTCATAGTAGATTCAGGTTTACCTTGAGGGTAGTTAGGTTAAATCCTCCCTAGGTTTTTACCGGTTTGGTTTCCTGGGTCATCATATCATTGTGTTATTTATCTTTCCGCTGCTATGCATGATATGATTGTTTGATTGTGATAACCTAGATCTGATTAATTTGATTAAGTAATCACTTGACTAATTAACTAGGTTAATCTGGTTGTATTTTAAGGGGTTTAAAAATATAAAAGTGGTATCAGAGTGGGTTGCTCTTTTATTGTTCATCTTTTGATCATTGAGCTAATCCTTGACCCCTGTTGTCATGGAACACGGACATTCTCTTGTTATTCCTCCTCACTTTGATGGGAATAATTAAGCTTCTTGGAAAGTAAGGATGAAAGCATTCCTAAAATCAATTGATGAGAGAATCTAGAACTCCGTCAAATACGGATGGGAGAAGCCCATTACTCTTGTTAGTGAGTGGCAAACTTCTCAAAAAGAAGCAGCTGCGTTCAATAGCAAAGTTATGAATGCTATCTTTAATGCTGCTTCTATGGAGGAATTTAAGAGAATCTCTAATATTGAGGTTGCTCATACTGCTTGGAATATCTTCTAGACTGTGCATGAAGTCACAAAGGCTGTTAAAATAAAAAAATTGCAACAATTAACTTCTAAATTTGAAAGCATTAGGATGTCTGATGATGAATCTTTTGATGAATTCTATGTTAAACTTACTGATATGGTTAATTCTGCATATAATTTGGGTGAAATCTATGCTCAACCTAGAATTGTTAGGAAGATTCTTTGATCTTTGACTGAAGATTTTAGATCCAAAGTGACTGTCATCACTGAGAGCAAGGATGTGAACTCTATACCTGTTGATGAACTTGTAGGATCTCTTCAATCTTTTGAGTTGGACCTACTTAAGACTAGCAAATCCAAATCAATGGCTCTTAAGTCAGTTGATGATATTGATGTTGGTGGATTTGATGATGAACTCTCTGCTACAAAGTTTGCTTATCTTGCCAAGAACTTTAGGAATTAGAAACAACAACATAAAGGCAAGAGATAAGAACACTGCTGAACTTAGAAACTTTAGGAATAATGATCCCACTAAGGTTAACAACATTGATAAACCTAGAGAAAAAGTAGGTCAATCTTCTAATAATTCTATGGGTCCTCAGTGTTTTGGATATCAAGGGTATGGTCACATGAAATCTGAATGCCCTACTTACTTGAAGTCTAAGGGTAAGACTATGGTTGTAACCCTTAGTAATGGTGAAGTTTTTGATGATGAGCCCGGTTGTGACGAGGATGGAAATTTCATTGTTTTCACTACTACAACTGTAGTCAATGAAAGTGTATCTGCTAAAGAGAACCCTTATGATGGGGAACTCTCTGAGGATGCAGATCTTCAAGAAGCCTACAATAAACTTTGCAAAGTTGCTGCAAATGATGTTATGAATGTTGAATTAGGCTTGAAGAAAATTGCATCTCTTGAGCTTGATAAGAAAAATTTGCTTGTTAAATTTTTTGATGCTACTGAACTTTTGAATAATGTGAAAATTGAGAACATGCTTTTACTTGATAAAGTTAAGAATTTGGAACATGAGCTTTTTTTTGCTAGAGAACAAACTAATAGGTTTGCTAGTTCCAAACTTGATCATATGCTTAATGTTCAAAAGTCTCCTTCTGACAAATTTGGGTTAGGTTTTGTAGAAAGCATCAATGTGTCTGCACCCAATTCCACTATCTTTGTTCCTTCATCTTCTTCTGAATCCCCTGTGAGTAAGGTTGTGAGTGAGGTTGTCAAAGCCTTAGAAGTAACACCTCCTAGGAAGATTACGGTTGATCTTAAAGAGTCCAAACCTAAGCAGTTTACCCTTTCTAAGGACAAGTCACATGATAAGCCTGCATGAGTTTGTCATTTTTGTGGAAAGTTTGGACACATTCGTCCAAACTGTTATAAGTTGCAAGTTGCTAAGAGAGCAAACAAACCAAAAGTACTTGTGCCTCAAGCACAAGATCCTATGGTACTCATTGGTGAATTGGTAAAGACTCTAAACCTTTATTCCAATTTTGGAGTTGAAAATCATTCCCATGTGAATAAGAATTCCAATGCTCGTAGTGCATCTAAAAAATTTTGGATGCAAAAAGCTCAATCTAATTGAGTCCTTCTGACATGATCTATGTGCTTCATTGCTATATTTTTTGTGATCATTGTTCTTTGTTTTTTTTCTTTGTTTCTAGGATTTGCATTGCATAACATTCATGTATTTCATTCTAGGTTGTTTATGTTTAATTTTTTTTTTAAAATGAAGCAAATTGTGTTTTGTATTATTTTCTTGGTTTTGAAAATAAGGCTGGTCAATTTATTTTCACATAACATGTCTTTTGTATTTTGTTTAGCTTTGATGAGTTACTTATTGTACTTTACTAGTTGAAGTTTTGTAGTGCATGTTATGTGAGAAAGATGTTCATGGTTTTGATTTGGAAGTCACATGTTTTTTACTGTCGGACTTGAACCTTTTGACAAAGGCATAAATAACCATCTCACCACAGCTCACTAGCCAATCATGAACATCTTAGTGCATATTGTAAGATTTTGTGTTCGAGAAAGTGTAGCACATGCACAAAAAAATCATAAGGTGTAGTCTCGGTTTAAATTCTAAAATCGGTGTGTATATTATTGGACTTAAAGCTAAATCAAATAAATGCTAAAATTGGTGTGTACATTATCCCGACTATTTTAATAAGTTTTTGAACAATTAAAATTTGTGTGTATAATATGAGGTAAAAACAAGAAACTTACATGATTGTAAGCTTATGATCTAGGAGATGTGAGAGTTATATGATGTAACTCTTTAAGTGATAGTCTCTTTCAAATCCTATGTGATGAATTTTGTAGACCTTGTGGTTGATTGCTATTCACATATCACCTCACATGTATCTCAAGTTTTTGCTAGTTGCACATACTACACAAGTTACTCTTTGCTAAACATTGTACATGTTATTGTGTGTGTTTTTGGTCTAACCAACTGAGTCTAAAAATACCTTGAGTTTTTTTATGCAAAACAGATTTGATGCTTGAGAACTTATGGAGAATGTTTGAAAATCTTAATTTTGGGAAAACTGGATTTAAAACTTTTGTTTTTGGAAAATATTTCATCACATACTCATGCATTATGTTCATCAATGTCAATGCTTTGAGATGTTCCTAAAATGTGTTTTGTTTTTTTTTTTTAATTGTGTTTTTCTCAAAAATTTTGTGCGTCTTTGTCTGTTTCGATTGATCGAGTTTGTTTTTTGATCAGTCGAAATTGGTTCAAAAATTTAGGTGAGCCTCTATTTGTTTCGATCGATCGAATCTAAGATTTCGATCAATTGAAAATCGTATGAGAACTTTTTAAAAACTGATTTTTAGTTCAGTCAAACACTTTTTCAAATAGTTTTTTTTAAACTTTTCTCTCTCCATACGACTTGGTCAAGGCTCAATCTCAATTTTTTGTTGTTTTCGTCCATTCTTTTTGCAAGGTTTTCCTCTCTCCAAGCCGATAAGTCCATTATACCCTTCCTTTTGCATTTATTTTCATGTTTTCATGCATAAACTCATGCATTTTGTTGGGATTTTCGGAACTATTCAAATTTGGGGTTTTTGATGATTCAAGCCACTTTTTTCTGAAATTGATCATTGGGTTTTGTTCCTATAATGTTATAAACATGATCTATGATGTTTATTTTGATCAATTTGGTATTTTGTGAGAAATTGAAAATTCTAGGGCTTGTATTTATCCGAATTGGGGATTTTGTTCAATTAGGTCCAAATTGATAAAATTGGCTTGTTGGATTGGTGTATTTGACCATTATAAACTGTATTCTATTTTGTGTGATGATCAATTGATCAATTTTTTCAAATTGAACAAGTGGTTCTCTATAATTTTTGGGGTTTTGTTAGAAACTTTATGTTCAAGCCAATTTTGTGAATTTGAACTTAATTTCACTGCATTAGAGCTTGCATCATGACATTTAACTGTTCATGCATCATATAGATTTTTTATTATATATATATATATATATATATTTTGTGCTAACTTGCAGTCTACCCTTGGCTTTTTCTTTTATTTTGCTTTGTGTCTTTGTCCTTATCCTAGCACCATGCCTAGGAAGACTAGAGCCCATGGGACATCCCCCACTTCCTCTGAATCTCCCTTTAGGAGTGAGTTTTTTAGGAATGGCAAAAGCAGAGAGGTTTATGAGAAACTGAATTGTAAGAGAAAGATTTGGGCTGAGTATTCTGTTGTGTTAGATAAGGTTGATCCTGCCATTAGGGCAAACTTTGAAAGTAGAGGCTAGTTGTCTTTGTTGGAGGTAGATCATTCACCCCCAACCGCCCTAATTAGAGAGTTTTTCTCGAATCTCTCTTGCCACGTCTATGATTCCAACACCCTTGTTAGGAGTTGGATACGAGGTGTTGAGTTCACCATTACCCCTAGGATAGTGGCTGAAGCTCTTGGGGTTCCGATTGTTAGGGAGCTTGTCTATCCTTGTGAGGAGTCTCCACCCTTTGATGACGTTATGTCATACATCACTAGGTTTTCTATCCAGTGGGGTTCTGATCCTCGGATCACGTCTGCTGAGCTTGTCTATGATTCCAACACCCTTGTTAGGAGTTGGATACGAGGTGTTGAGTTCACCATTACCCCTAGGATAGTGGCTGAAGCTCTTGGGGTTCCGATTGTTAGGGAGCTTGTCTATCCTTATGAGGAGTCTCCACCCTTTGATGACGTTATGTCATACATCACTAGGTCTTCTATCCAGTGGGGTTCTGATCCTCGGATCACGTCTGCTGAGCTTACTGAGACTACCTATTTTTTCTTTAGGATAGCATGTCATTTTTTGTGGCCTATTTCTCATCTCCACACCATCCCTCTTGAGTGATGTGTGTTTTTGTACACCTTTGTTTCTGGTGCGTCCATTAGTTTTCCTCATTTGTTTCTTCGTTCTTTGAACGAAGTTCATAGGAGTTCTGTTGTTGCTCATGCTCTTATTCATCATATTTTCATTCATAGGATTTTGTTGTTTCTCGGTTTAGTTGATTTCCCTGCTGGTGAGCCTGTTCATGTTATAGCTCCCATAGGTGCCACCTTCCTTAAGCAGAGGGTTGCTCACTTGAGAGTTGGCTCTTTGAGTCCTAGAGGTGAGTCTTCTGGTGCTGTACCCCTTCCTCCTTCTTCTACAGGTGCTGATACGGCTGAGGCGTCTGGTGCTGTTATTGCTGATGCTGGTGTACCTCCATCGACTACTTCGAATGATTTAGACATTTGACGTACGTTGGATCATGTCTTGACCATTTAGGCGGCTCATGGACAGAATTTGGTGGACGTGTTCGATGAGATTTGTTCTTTGCGAGCAGAGTTGGCATAGTTTTGACGATTCTCACCGCCACCTCCTTTTGATGATGGATTTTGATTGCCTTTTGGCATTCCGTCACAAAAATGGGGAGTACATTTAGGGTTTTGAGACACTTGTAGAAGTTTTTGTCTTCAAGGGGAGAGTTTGTTTTTTGTTTGTTGGAGTTTGTGGAGATTAGATTGTATCTAGGTGCTTCACTTTGTATTTACCCTTTTAGCTCTTGATGTATTTTTGTTGGGCTATTCATGTTAGGGGGAGATACATTTTTTTATTGTTTTATTTATTTCTTGTTTCACTGCTTATTGATTTATATTTATGAGTTATTCATTGATATATGTCTTTATTTTGTGTTGAGTGAAATCAAGAACTTACTTTGTTTACTTGTATTTTTCACATATATGTTTATGCGTTTTGTTTAGTGTTTCAGGAAATATACAAGTTGATTCAATTGAGCTGCTGTCTACACTTGCAACTAATGGATAGTAGTTAGGATTGGATTTGTTATAACGAGTCTTTTTTTGTAAAGGGCTTTTCTTTGTAAACTTTGAGTTTTTAGTTGTGTTTTGTCACGGATTGCCAAATGGGTAGTTTGTTAGGTTCTAAAGACTTAGAAACTAATGTATTTAGAACTCTAATGTGTATTGTTGGCAAATCATGATCAAAATAGGTTGTTTAGTCTTGTTTAGACTTGCTCAAAGTTGTGTCTTTTATGTAAACTTGGATTCAAGCTGATGCAGAATTGATAGTGCATTTCGACCTGGTTTGATCGATTGAAACTTAGGCTCGATCAATCGAAATTCGGGCAGAATGCGTTTTTCTGCAGAATTCCAACTCAGCCCTAGTTCATTAAAACGTTTAGGGTTTTATATTTTTTCCCTAGGTATATAAGGCAAACTTTAGCCACGTTTTAGATGTTACTCATATTGTGGTTTATGTAAATCTCTTGTGATATCTGTGAGGAGTTTTCCTTTACACAAGTTTAAGATTATCAAGAAGGAGATTTCTTCAAGAGTTTGATGATCATTCAGTTGCTGTCATAAAAGCTTAAAGAAACACAAGCGGGTGTGCTTGTACTTACTAGAGAATCCAAGAAAGAAGGAGTCCATGGTCTCGGAGCTTGCACGTGGTTGTGTCAGTAAGTTTCTACTGGTGGGTAGCAATAGGATGTTAGCAGTCTAAGTCCTATTGTAAAATTTCGATTTTTTTATAGTGGATTCAAGTTTACCTTGAGGGTAGCTAGGTTAAATCCTCCCCAGATTTTTACGATTTGGTTTCCTGGGTCATCATATCATTGTGTTATTCATCTTTCCGCTGTTATGCATGATATGATAGTTTGATTGTGATAACCTAAATCTGATTAATTTGACTAAGTAATCACTTGACTAATTAACTAGGTTATTCTGGTTGTGTTTTAAGGGGTCTAAAAACATACATAAAAGATAAACAAATTAATGAAACAACTAAACAATAATAATTAATAATTTTATTAATATTTCAAATGAACTTATAGTTTATTCTTTATTCTTTTGCTAGAATTATGGACAAATATTTGATAAAAAAACCACGTACCCAAGATTCATCTCCTGTGCAAGATTCATCTTCATCTACTTGATAATGGCTTTGGATCTTTCAACTAAAAAAAAAAATTTAGGAACATCCTAGAAAAAATTCTTGGAGTCGCCACTGCCTTTACATTATCATCATGAAGATTATAAACAACTAAGAATGTGATAAATTATGACTATGGAGTAATTAGATGGATACAAATTATAGTCGAAGAAAGGGGTGGCAATCTCGACTACATCATTTACTTCGCATAAATTCAGTTTGAAAAATTTATAATGCAGTTTGAATGGAATGGTTACATTGATTCTTTGAATATGTAACCTGGACATTAAATTAACTATTGATAACAAAATTTAAGATTTTGATAATTCCTTGGTCAAAAAAAAAGAAAAAAAAAAAAGATGTTTGAAGTTTGTATTTTTAATATTTTTATAGCTACTACAACTTTTAAAATTTGTATCACTGACTCATACAAGTTATGTTTGGTATCACTAAAAATAAGTAAAAGTTGGTTCCAGTTAGTTAAATTGGTGAAGTTTCTGATGGTTGTATAAGAGATCTGGGGTTCAATCCTCGTCTACACCAAAAATTGACTGGTGTCTTGATCTGGTAATAAAGAATTATTATCAGGAGCGGATACTATAGCTTTAAACTCTCTTAAAAACAAAAAAAAAAACAAAAAACAAATCCTACGTTTGGTTACTCTTTCTAACGTACTCGTTAAACGCTACCAGATTAATTTTCTTGAGGCGCCAATTTTCGCTTTAAGAATCTGAAGTGCCGCCGTTAGAAACTACTTCAGAAAATTTTGCTTCTGAACCTTGTTAGAACCAAAATTTCCTAATCAGCAGCTGAAACATTAGAAAGAAATGGAAGATGCTGAGAACCTCATTCTCACGCATAATCCCAAAGCTTCAAAAACTCTCTTCCATGAAAGAACTGGAACAAGCCCAAGCTATTGTCACCAAGGCTGGCCTCTACACCCACCCTTATATACTCTCGAAGCTCATAGCATTCTCGGCTTTGTCCCCATTAGGAAGCCTCGCCCATGCACAAGACCTGTTCGAGGAAAGTACCAAGGACAATTCTTTCATTTGTAACACTATGATTAGAGCTTACGTTAATAGCATTTTTCCCATTAAAGGTATTTATATTTACAATCATATGATACACATGAATGTTTGGTCTGATCATTTTAGTTACAATTTTGTGCTCAAGGCGTGTGGTAGAGTTTTGAAGTGCGTGGAATGTGATGCATTTGTTGTTGTTCGTAAGGGAGCTGAAGTTCATGGCCGAGTTGTGAAGTTGGGGTTTGATTGTGATGTTTATATTCAGAATTCGTTGGTGTTTATGTATGCCCAATGTGGGTTTCCCCGTCTTGCTCGCCAAGTGTTTGATGAAATGACTGAGAGAAGTGTTTCGTCGTGGAATATCATGATAATGGCCTATGATCAAGCTAATGACTTTGAATCGGCTGATTACCTTCTTGAGTTGATTCCTCAGAAGAATGTGGTTTCGTGGAATACCTTAATAGCACGGCATGCTAGGTTGCGTGATATTGAAGCAGCTAGAAGGGTGTTTCAAGAGATGTTAGAAAGGGATGCAGTCTCTTGGAATACAATGATTGCTGGCTATGTACAGGTTAAGGATTATGCTGGAGTGTTAGCACTTTTTGGTGAAATGCAAATTGCTAAGGTGGATGCAACGGAAGTAACGTTTATATCCGTTTTGGGTGCTTGTGCTGAAACGGGTGCATTGGAGATAGGTAAGAAGATTCATGAGTCCTTGAAAGAGAAGAAATACAAGGTTGAAGGGTATTTGGGTAATGCCCTTGTAGATATGTATGCTAAATGTGGGAATTTGAGTTTGGCTTGGGAGGTATTTAATGAGCTTAAAATGAAACCAGTCAGCTGTTGGAATGCAATGATTATGGGGTTGGCCGTCCATGGTTACTGTGAGGAAGCTTTGGAATTGTTTGCAGCCATGGAATTAAAGCTTGCTGAGGTCATGCCTAACCGGATAACATTCATTGGTGTTCTGATTGCTTGTAGCCATAAGGGTTTGGTGGAAAAAGGACGAGAGTATTTTAATCGCATGATCAAGGAATATAAGGTCATGCCTGATATAAAGCATTATGGATGCATGGTTGATCTTCTTAGCAGATGGGGATTGTTATATGATGCAATCCAGATGATCAAAACTATGCCTTTGCCTCCAACTGCTGTGTTGTGGAGAACTTTGTTGGGTGCTTGTAGGGTTCATGGGAATGCAGAATTGGCTGAGGAATCATTCCAACAGCTTGCCAAGTTGGAAGTTCTTAGTGATGGAGATTATGTTTTGTTGTCAAACATTTATGCTGAAGCTGAGAGATGGGATGACGTGGAGCGAGTAAGGAATGAAATGCTTCTTACTGGAGTTCCCAAGAAACTTGGCTCCAGCAATATAGAGATGAGATAATTATAGAACAGTAAGTTTAATGACACAATATTTTTAACAATTGTTGACATGGCTGTTGTGATTTGTGCATAATAAAAGTGGTGTCAGTTAAAAACCCAAATGAAATTGATGTTGCTTCAATCACCATGGCCCATGTTGGTGTTAGCCGTGCTAAAAATTTGTCTTGCAATTTAACCATTGATTTTGTGGCTTCTGTGCTCCAAGCTTTTAGATTAGTCCTTGATTCCTTTTTCTATTTAAAAGCTTTTTTTTTTTTTAATATTTTTTTTTTTTAAAGCTAGGATTCTTGTTAACCTCTAATGATAAACACAACATTTATACTCTATACGATTGATTAATCCCTGTCAATTGTCGAATTTGTTTATTCCAAGTCAAGCTATTTGCACAAGAGTCAAGACCCCTAGTGCACGCACTCCTTTTTTTAAATTTTAAAGGGAAGCTGAATGAATTGTATTGCCTCTTTGGTTTGGCTTCTCAGTTGGACCTGTTCTTAGTAGCATCTTCTCAAGGGAACCAAAAGAGTAAAAACAAATAAAATAAAAAGACTGACGTATTAGTTGGAGTCAACTTCACCATATTCAAATTGCTAAGGGGCCATCCTCATTCAAATATAATGTTTTTAACAAAATCTTTAATGGTTAAAGACTTGTTGTCCGGAATTAAAATTTTTTTTTTCTTAAAAAAACATTTTTAGAGTTGGTTGGGTTTGGGACAAGTAGGTAAGAATAGAATTATATTATTTATAGTTGTATTTGTATAAAAAGCGAGATTTTAAGATCTACATATAAAAGAGTCCAAAAATAAATTGAATTTAAGCTCCAAACACATGTACTGAGATTTTTTTATTATCAATTTTTTTTCAATAAGGGAAAACTTAAAGTATAGTTTCTTATTAGTGATATATATTTCTTTTTAAAACAAGTTATATTCAAAAAAAGAAAATTCAACCATGTGGCTTATTGATAATATCTTATGTTTAAACAGATAAAGAGAGTTGAATAATTGCGCGAGAATCTTATCCCACTATTTTTTATTTATTTATTTATTTTATCTCAACTCTCAAGCTAAAATTAAATAAAAAATTGTTCACAAAATATCTTCTTCTTCTTTTTTTTTTTTTTTTTTTTTTTTTTTTTTTTTTTTTTTGAGAATGATCACAAAATATCTTTTTTTTTTTTTTTGAGAAGGGATCACAAAATATCTTGATGATGAGAATATGACAGCTTTCAATTTTCCCATTTATTGCTAGATATGTGAGTGATATTTATTACATTTTTAAAATCTAAATAACAACTGGAAGGTTAATTTTTCCATTTATTGCTAGATATGTGAGTGATATTTATCCCATTTTTAAATCTAAATAATAATTGGAAGAAATTGAAGGATTCAATGGAATGAAATCTTATTTCACTTTTATTTTATTTTATTTACTTTTATATATCTTAAGCCAAAAAAGAAAAAGAAAAAAAGATTGTAAACAAAAATATCTTTTTTTTTTTTTTTGAAAAGGTAAACAAAAATATCTTGATTCTTGATCACCACCACCTCCCAATAATTTTCCCATATTGACGACGGACTTTGACGACAAAAGCAGGCTGACCCTTATGAGAACCAAAACCAATCCCATAAATTTCACCGTAGAACCACAAAATGTCAAGACAACTAATGTGGATCCATTCCAAGTCACAGATTCTCGTACCTCAACACCGTTGGATTAAACTTGTTAATGCACGTGTACATACATTTGATTATTCAACGGTCAAGATTTCAGAGAAAATATACACGAAAATAGTGTTTAAAAAAAAAAAAAAAAAAAACAAAGGCCAAAGTCAATTTTCCCCTCCACAAAGTAAAAAGAGAGTCACACATGAACCGAGAGAGAGAGAGAGAAAGAAAGAAAGTAAATTTATAGAGGGAGAGGGTGGGTGATTTTTACTGGATTCAAGATCTATAGCTGATTGCCTGGTTATCGATTATCGCTTTGAATCTCTCTTAAGAAGATTTGTATGAGTCAACTTTGTGTGAGAGAGAGAGAGTTAAGCATTTTAATGACTCAAACCACTTGTGTTCATGAATGAAACAACCAAAGGATTCAACCTTTTCATCTGGGTGTTGATGATTCAGTTCAATTACTCTAATCGGGGAACTTGGTCGTTGATTTTGGTGGATTTAGTGAATTGGGTCTCTGCTTTTAATAGCAGACAGACTCAAGGGGTTGAATAATTTTCTATGGAGCACAATGTGGCAGCTTTGCACACAGCTATAAACTCTGTACAGGCATTAGGGAGAGGTTTTGATGTGAACTTTGATACAAGGTTGCTTTATTGTAAAGGAGTGGCTGGGTTTAGAGTGGTTGAAGTTGATGAAGAACACAGTAGGGATCTTTTGTTGTATGAAAAAGTAGTTGTGCCCAATGTTCCCAAGGACATCACGAACTCTCAGGAGAACATTGGCCGTCAGAGGTCCGATGTTTGCACTTTTGATGTGGTATGAAATTTACTCTCTTTTGTTTCTCTCTCTCTTTGTTTAGTCATGTATTTTGTAGGTTTGTCAAATCTTGGATATTTTATTCATTTTTATTTTTTTGTGTGCAAATGTGAATGTTTTTATTATTCATTGGCTTTGTTTTAGGGGTTTTCAGTGTGAATTGGGTTTGGGTTGGACTAATGGATTGCCAGTTAGTTGTAGAAGAAGTTGTTGTAATGCATAGTGCACTATCATGAGGATGTGCAACAAATTAGTGTACTAATTCTTTAGTACTAATGGTACCCCCAATTTAGTGTCCTCTGGAGACTTACGTCTGATAAAAAATAAAATCAAGATTTTTTTCCAGTACTTTATTGCAAAGTGGCGATATAGCACTTTGATAGATAGCTTTTCCTACCTGAAGAAATTTTTGTCTGAACATCAAAATTAATGAACCTTGTAAGTTGTTACCCTACTGTATAAGTTCTTAATTTCAAAAATTTTCTCAGCTCATTAATTACTCATCTTAGTTATTTCACTGGCCAGAACCTCAACCTAACCCCATCAAGAAATTTATTGAAAAATCACACTAAATTACAAAAAATAAAAAAATAAAAAACATTTATTGATTAAGTTATGATTTTCCCCCCTTTTTTGCATACATCAAGTGGTGGGGGGATTCGAACCTAGCTTATCTTCTGCTATATTCGGGTAATGCCACTAAGCTACGAGGCTCTTGCCGACTAAGTTCTGATTTTGTTGCAAGTATTAAAAGGACTTTTTATGTGTGTACATAATCCTAATGATTCCAAGGGTTTTAAATTAAAATTAAACACTAGCTGTGATTTTTGAGTTGTTCTGAGGTGTTGGTCATAATGATAAAGGCGTTGGTAGCACATTGCCTATGGTGACAGGCATTTTATTTTTTGGTAATATGAGAGAAAGAAACAGTAGTGCTCAACAACTTAGCACTGAGGATGAAATGTGGAATGAACGGAAATTTTATTTTCAGAAGTTAAAGTGCATCTTGTAGCCTATGCAATGCTTTTAATGACATTGTTATAACATACTTTTATCATGAATGACTGCAGATGGTGGAGAATTTTAATCAAAAGGCTAATCTACCTGGAGGTTTTCCTCTTGGTAGTTTTAATTCTGCATTTAGCTTCACCGGTTCAAAGCATATTGATGTTGCAGCGACAAAGACTCTTACTATGGATGGCTATTATTTTCCACTTGCCAAGGTTCAGCTTACAAAAACCCCATTAGTTTTGCATGAAAATGTCAAACGGGCAGTTCCAACTTGTTGGGACCCTTCATCTCTGGCTAGGTATGATTCTTGGAATTATTTAAAGGAAAATAATGATGACATAGCTTTAAATTTCTCCTAATGTGTATTTTTGCTTTTTACAGCTTTATTGAAAATTTTGGGACACATGTCATTACATCCGTAACCATTGGTGGTAAAGATGTGATCTATGTTAAACAACATCAGTCTTCTCCTTTGTCAACCATGGAGATTAAAAAATATGTTCAGGATATTGGAAATCACAGGTTTTCTGACACACACAGCCATACAAGCTCAGGTCAAATGAAATTGAAGGATAAGGCTAGTTCCACAAAATATCTTCTTCCCCCTCCCCCCCACCCCACTTCATTTGCATTGCCTTTTTGATCACCAGTGGCTCTGTTTTTTTGTAACTGATTTATATTATATTTTCATTTTGCAGGGTGTTGATCCTGGCTTGTTCAACAGCCAAGGGATATATCCTCAACCCATTGCTGCACCATATGTTACTGGGAGAGAAGTATGTCAAATTTTAATTATTTTTATTCATAGACTCACTATCGCATGTAATATATTGCACTTGTTTTCTTTTTTAATGATTGTATGTTCCTTTTTGATGTGCTTTTCCCTCTGAGCCTCTATTTTCCTGTTCATATTTAAAGTACAGTTGTATCATATTTTGTGGCAAAAGGATTCTCTACAATGATTGTTGTCCCAATTTAAGTATGGTGTTCTTTTCTTTATTATAATTATAAAGATTAGTAAGCATGAGATATATTGCTGCTGGAGGTTGGATTATGAAATTTTGTACGGATGGCTGAGCCTAATTTTTTGGTTCACAATCAGGAAATGCATACAGATTCTCATTAGTGATTGCTAGTTTCCAGAAATTTGTCATTGAATCACTATGTGCCCTAGAACTCATAATTTTCTAGAACTCATAATTTTCTGGAACTCTGACTGATGCAGGATGTCACAGTCATCTTCCGGAGGAGGGGAGGAGACGATCTGGAACAAAACCACACCCAATGGACCAGAACTGTCCCCTGTTCTCCAGATGTCATTGAGATGACGTTTTTTCCCATAACAGCTCTCCTTGATGGGGTGGCAGGAAAGGAGTACCTGACTCGTGCAATTGGTCTCTATCTTGAATGTAAGGCACATGAGCTTCACTATTGATGAGTTGGAAGTGGTCTTCCCGCATTTGCTATAGAAGTTAATTATAAGTATTCCTTATAACTGTAGTTTTTGTATAAAAAAATTCCCTTTAAAATTAATGTGTGCAGATAAGCCTCCTGTTGAAGAATTGAGATATTTCCTGGAGTTTCAGATTCCTCGGATATGGGCCCCTGTATATGACAGGATTGCTGGCCACCAAAGGAAAGAACCTGTTTGCCCATCTTTGCAATTCAGCATAATGGGGCAAAAACTTTATGTCAGCCAAGAGCAGGTATAATAAGCCTTGGCAATTTTTGATTTCAGTCCCCAAGATCTTCTACTATGTCATGAGACCTATGCTTGTGAAATGTGGATTTAATATAGTAATATGCCGTATGTTGGAGCACTGGATTGAAAAAACCTTTGTTTCCTCCTTTTTCCATTTTCATTTTTATACTGGGTTTTGAACCTAAGAGGCTAAGACTATGAAACCAAATTACAACCTGAATGAAGGCCTAAAATTAAATCTTGACACACTAGTTAACAGGATTAAAAAGGTTTTCGTTTTTGAGAGATGCGCTCAAATGAACACCCTCTTAATCCATTGAACTTTCGCTTTCTCAGCATTAGGGCCTTCATGGATCAGTTTGAGTTTGTCATTTTGAGGTTTTCTATCTTCTAAATAAGTATCATTATCTTCTTTGTGTTAAAGAAAAAGTAAAAGCCCTTTAGATCATGAAAAGCTGACATTAGTTCCATACTTATAACAACTATTCGCTAACCCATGCGATGCACGGGAAAGCTATTGACTACGGAAAAAAAAATCCAATAATGAGTAAAGAATTTAAATTTACAACTTTTTGCCACAACTTTGACGTGGCAGTGGTAGAATGTTGCTTATGCACTAAAAATTATTTATAATAAAATCTAAGAAATTCAGAAATAGAAAATTGGGTTAATAATATGCATATTATAGACATTTTGCTAGTTAGTATTTAAAAAAAAAAAATGAAGATATACTTAACTTCTATGCTTTTCTCAATCCTACTTAGTCGTAGTGATAACAATATAGACAATTCAAATATTAAAATTATAACACCTAATTCCATTATCTTTTATGTTGAATCCAAACAAATAATCAATCAACCAAAAATTGTAGCTTTAATTAAGAAAACAAAAAATCACATGAACCCAAATAAAAAGTATTTAAGGTAAATAATTAAGATCAACTTCCTGAGATGTAAATACCAAAAACCCCAAGACTTAAAACTTCCAAATTTATAGAATCCCCAAATTCTACTTCAAAACCAAATAAAACCCTTCAAATTCAACAAATTTATATATAACATACCAAATAAAAATTTATCCCTGGGCTGAAAGACATAGGTTGTAGTTTTGATTTTTCTCCAAAAAAATAGAGATGCTTCATATGCCATATACAATATAAAATAATTCGTAGAAATTTCAAATCAAAAACCAAACCCACGAAAACAATGTCAATATAAATATGGAGATTAACCCAAATACTCAAAAGAAAATCAATTCTAAACATAACAAAAGAATAAGATAGAAAGAAAAACTCAGGCACATACGAAAGCAAATAAAAAATTCGACATAAAAGATAAAATTTATTAATAACAATATAAACAAATATCCACATATGTTGAATTGAAATTCATTAATAATAACAATATAAACAAATTCAAAACACATACCCACGGTGGTAGACTAGGCTTGGCAACAGGCTGAGGGGCTGTAGTGGCCTGAGGGTTTGTTTTCTCCATAACTGTTCCATTGAAACCACAACAGTACACTCACCGTATAATTCACAACCAAACATGGTCAACCAATAAATAAAGTTCACGAACGGACAAACTTTCATGAAATCTCTTTGCATAAAAAAACTCATATATATATATATATACATACATACATACATACATAAGAAGAAGCTCTACACACGTGAACAGCATGACCCATGTTCTCCAACACACTTCTGTATGGACCCCTAGCCCCAAAGAACCCAGGGAAGCAAACCCACCTCGAATCTGAGTCTGAGCCCACCATATCATCATCCACCTCCTTGTTCTTTATTATCTTATTATTTTCTTGAACCAGCTTATCAAACTGCTCTCTCAGCCTCTCGTGACTCGCCTCCAAACTTTGGAACCGATCCACCAGAGCTTGGTACAGAGCAGTTTCTGATTTATCTCCGGCCATGGAGGTCCCCTGGACATGTTAAGTTTGGAGTTTGGACTGAGGGTTTGTTTTCTCCATCTGGTTTATATGGTCGGGTTGTTGAAGGGTACTTAGGGTTCTCTGTCTAGTTTATATATATATATATATATAT
Source organism: Quercus robur (assembly GCF_932294415.1). Classification (NCBI taxonomy): domain Eukaryota; kingdom Viridiplantae; phylum Streptophyta; class Magnoliopsida; order Fagales; family Fagaceae; genus Quercus; species Quercus robur. The sequence continues at coordinate 17,128,237 of NC_065540.1, forward strand.
ATGATAATGATGAGTTTGAGTTTAAGTCGGACTGGTTAGAGAGATAGAGTTTTACTCCTTGTTAAACAAAAATAATTTTATTTTAAAAAAATAATAATGATTTATTTTTTAAATATTGTGCTGACGTGGAAAATTATGGGAGCTTCAGAAGTTTCGGTTTTATATATACTGTAGGGATGGAACAATAACAACCAAGTCTTAATCTCCAAAATTTTGGGATTGGTTTTGTATACTGAACAAACTGATCAAGGTCATACACTTCCATTCTGATGCAGCACACCGTTAGTAAACCCTAGAGTTTAATACTGTTACAAATTAATCTTATAGTTTCAAATGAATCACTGGACTATTAAAACCGTGCCAATTTAAAGTTTTAAACCCCCTAATCATACCCAAAAAGTCCAGGGTCTAAATTGATATGCTTATACAAGTCTATGTTTGATTCTAATTTGATAGTTTTAAACTTCAGAGATTAATTTGAAATTTTAAAACCATAGAGTTTAATTTAAAACCACCCCTCATATAAATAGTTTACAATGAAATTTTTCTTAACAATAAGATTCATGATTTTCTTGTTATCAGTATTATTTTTACTTTTATTATTAATTCTTCATCAATATCTTCATCACATAATTGATAATTTTTTTTGGGATTTCTAAATGTCACCTGCCAAATCAATCGGCCAAAGGAACTTATTTGGGTGACACTAACCATCGCAACAACAATAACAACAAAGTCTTAGTCCCAAAATATTGGGGTTGGCTATAGATCCTTAACATATTATGAAAGACTTGCTATTAGTCTTTCATAATATTTTGAATGCTTCGGAGATACATTATTTATTATTATTATTATTATTATTTTGTGTGGAAACTTGTGGTTTTGCATGTTATTCAGTATTCTGTCTCTAACGCCTGATTCAGTTGTTGCTTTGCCTTAATGTAAATGCAGATATCAGTTGGACGTAAACCAGTAACGGGCTTGCGATTATGTCTAGAAGGAAGCAAGAAAAATCGCCTGTGTATCCATCTTCAACACTTATTGTCTCTTCCAAAGATCCTTCAGCCATACTGGGACACCCATATACCTATTGGTGCTCCCAAGTGGCAGGGACCTGAGGAGCAAGATAGCCGATGGTTTGAGCCAGTAAAATGGAAAAACTTTTCTCATGTGAGCACTGCACCAATTGAGAACCCTGAAACCCTCATAGGTGACCTCTCTGGTGTTTACGTAGTCACTGGAGCACAGCTTGGTGTGTGGGATTTTGGGTCAAGAAATGTCTTGTACATGAAGCTTCTGTATTCTAGGCTGCCTGGCTGTACAATACGGAGATCCTTGTGGGACCATGCGCCGAGTGATAAGACAAGGAAAGTGGTGTCTATCAATGGTAATGCCAATACAAGTGACTCGAGTTCACATTCAAGTGAAAACTTAGTGGGGAGCAAGTTGGTGAAGTTTGTTGATATGATCGAGATGAGCAAGGGGCCACAAAATCCTCCAGGTCATTGGTTGGTTACTGGAGGAAAGCTTGGTGTAGAGAAAGGGAAAATTGTTTTGAGAGTGAAATACTCCTTGCTAAATTACTGAGCTTTACTCATTACTGTATGGTTTTTGTATGATGATGTGCAGTGCTGGCTTTTGTTAGGTATATATGGCGCTTTTTGATGAGTATATAGTTGTGTTCATCATGTATGTACCTTCGCAGTGTGATGGGCTGAGTTAAATGGAGATCTGGCAAGTTGATAAAAAAAAAAAATATATATATATATATATATGGCAGGATGTGGTTTTGGGTGGTTTGGAAACTCTCAGTTTTGGTGGTGGCTGGTTTCCCATAATGCTAGTAAATCTATAGAATTTATCAATCCCATTTCGTCAAATGGCCAAGAAATTTAGATAGCTCCTCTTTACAAGATTGTTAATATGTTAAAAGCTAATGTGGGATTTCTTTAGTAAGATATTTACTTCCCATTTAGCTGAGTTATATCTGTCCCGTCCTGTCCTGTTTGAAACAGAGATTTTGAGATTAAAAAAGCAATGCTATGTACATAATTTATTTCGCTGTATGTTTTTTTTTTTTTTTTAGAAACTTTTCGCTGTATGTTAAGATGATAAAATATGATTAGAACAATATTATTCTCGCATGGACTCATTATTGATGTTTTTTTTGCTATCAAGTAATCACAATAGAGACTTATCATTGACGTTGCTTCTTTTACTATTACCAATTACAATAGGTCATGTAAACATTGTGAAAGATTTTGTCACCAATTTTTTAAGATTAAAAAAAATGAAGGTGATTGTGATTTATTAGTTAGGGATCCTTTTTATTTTTTCCAAAAGAATGGGTACTTCCCCTTTTTAAACCCTTGATACGAAAAATTAATTATACAATATTGTATATTACATTTTCTAGTTATGCGTATGGTTTTTTCTTAAGTATCTTTTCGATTACACCTTCTTCCCTTTTTTTTTTTTTTTTTTTTTTTTTTTTTTTTTTTTTTTTTTTACTGTTAATTGCCAGATCATTGGTTCAGGAAATGCTAGAATTGAAGTAATGGGAAAGTAATGGGCAGATCCACTCATCTCTCCCTCCCAAACTGAAATAGAATCAAACATAAGACTTGTAGCAATCTAATAATTCTTCGTATTAATGAAAATAACTATAGAGCATTACATACATACATGTGTTAATATATATTTATATATATCTTTATTCATCCAAAAAAATATTATATATATAAATATATAGTATTTGATAAAAATAAAAGCCTTGCAGGTGTTACTTTTCACCTCAACAATCAACATTAACAGGCCAAGTTTTCTCTCCCTATGTTCACTCCTTGAAAGGAATATTCTTATAAACATACAATTTAATCTAGAATTGACCTCCTTCAAAGGTCTGCCCAAATTGCCAACCAGCAGGCACAGCATCGTAGCTGGTGATAGTCCTGCCATCACTGGTGGTGACCTTAAAAGACAGGCTCTGGCCATTGAGGTATGAGTTGCTCTGCCAATTTTGGCCCCAATTTCTTGACATGGTTTGCCATCCTGTCCTTGATCCTTTTATTGCCACTTCCCGTACATCTCCTGCACCCCCAACATTTGTTACCAAAACCAAGTTGAAGTAAGAATGGCCATTGATGGTGAACCTTATTCCTCCTTTCTTCTCACATGGAACCCTAACAATATCAACACATACATCCATTAGAATATATAGTCGAAAATTAAAAAACAGATTGACACATGAACATCAGGTGATTCAGGTCCTCTACACACAATTGTTAGGAAATAGTGAGTTTAATCATTTAGTCATTAGTCTAATACTCTCCCTCATGTATGGGCCTGAGCTCATCTTTAATAACTAGATGCAACACATGAAATTTTTTACTTTTTATATGAAAGATGGGGAGGAGGTATGGTAGAATTCAAGACCACCTACATACTTTGATATCATGAAACTCCCACTCAAAAGCATTAGTTCATAGGAGATGTGAATTTAAACATTTAACCATTATTTTAGCTTTTATTACTTCGTGAAACTTTAGTGGAGATGTTTGCCACTAGCTCTCTAAAGAATTGGGTGAAGGATTCTGAAGTAGTCATTTTCATTTTGATGTGTATATTAAGAACAATGAAATCCGTAATCTGACAATAAAATCTAAAATTTTGATCAAATAAAAAGTTATGAATAGGTATAAAGTTATACCAAGCATAACTTGATATAACCCATATATGAAGTTACATATACCTTCTAAAGAGTACGGGTACAATTCCAGCTCGATATTGAGCAATGTGCAAGAAGGCAGGCTCTGCCAAATCAAAATGTTCAAGAGGGGGGTTGCACCAGCCACCATTGTCATTAGAGAGAGCATTATTAGGAGGGCAAAAGTTGGTGGCTGTCACAGTGATAATGCCAGGGAGGCACCATTGGGGGTCATCTCTGCATCTTAATTGGTAACACGCTCCACAGCTCAAGCCATTGTTGAATAGAGGAGTGCTAAGAGCTGCAGTGCGAGTCCCATATCCTTGGCTGTACAAGTTACCATATCCACATGCTCCCCCTGCAAAACCACCGCACCTCATAAGAAATACACGTAACAAATTAACAATGCGTATTGAGTAGACGTCGGGGACAATATTTTTTCGCAATTGAAGACATGATCTGTGATTGGAGTAACATCATTTTCATTAGAATAACATCATTTTTATCATGTACAAATTATAACACATCACGTTAATAGTTGTGAAAAATATTGTATGGACTAAAATATATCAGTAAATGGAAAGCTTTAGATTTACCCATTGTGCCAGTAGCATCACTGCCCCCATAAAATGTGGCGTGGGCAGTTTGCCATCCACCAAAGGAGTCCTCGAAACCATGAGTTCCATGGGTGCCATAAAGAAATAAGTTGAATAGAAACAAGTATAGGAATGGCCAAAGCTTCATTGCTATTGCAGCCATTGAGGGTTTTGTGGTTTGTTAAGTGTGTGTGTTTTGTGTGTGAGAGAGAGATAGAGAGAGAGAGAGAGAGGGAGTTGAGATTCCTTGAGCTTTGAGTGAGGCTTGGGAGAAATCTAGGAAGTGAGGCTATTTATAGTAGAGGAGAGAGTGGGTGTGATGTGATAATGTAGCTAGGTAAGCTGGCCTTTTCCATGAATTAAGTTGAAAACAACAAACCAAGCTTGCTGTTATCAAGTTTGAGCTGACTGAACTCGTAATGAAATAGGTTTTTTTTTTTTGATGGGACGTAATGAAATAGGTTAATACACGTTACAAATCATATGCACGTGCTAGTTTTATAAGTTAAGGCCCTACTCGCTTGAAGGACCAACTCACACACGCATTTTTTATGGCACTTCATTACTCATACTAACATATTTTTTTTTTCTGTATTCTTTTTTACAACTTACCATTAAGGTTATATGAGATTATCCCACTAAAAAAAAGTTGGGATTATCTAATATCATTTTTACAAGATTAAGAATGTTGTAATTTAATGACATTATTCGATTTTCTTATTAATGAAAGCTTAAAATTCGAATGCCTCTTTTTGATTTTTATTTTATGGCAGCCACACTAACACATGCTTTTTTTTACTCTCCAATTACAATTAATTAAGTGAACAGGTCCTATGTATATAATAAAAAAAATGTTACGTTTATAATATTTTTATAACAAATTTAAGTGACAGATTGTTAGTACATAATGGTTCACATGATGTCGTTTAGTATAAAACTGTTATAATTAGCACATAATGAGATACGGTTCCATTCTACTAGTTCAGTTATGAAATCACTTACCCAAAATGTGGAGAAATTATAGAGTCCTCTGGTAGACCATGTCACTTTTCCACCATTCTACTAAAAAACTTCAACTTGTTTAAAATTGCTAAGTCAGTAATTAATTTCTGTTTAAATTTTTTTTCTAACTAACAATTTTAAACAAGTAGAAGTTTTTTAATGAAATGGTGGACCATATCACTTGTCCACCACGTGGATCTTATAATTACTCCAAAACGTGGTCATTTTAGGTTCTTTGGTCTTAAGCTGAAATTAGTTGCAAAACGTGGGAATTTCAACTAGGAAAATTCTATTACAATTCTCTAGATATTTTAGAGTTTCTTACCGTGTTTCTTGGATTCTGTTAGTAGATTAATTATGTATAAATACTGGTGTATGTGTATTATTTCAGTCTAAGCAAAAATTACAAAAGTTATTCATTTCTCTTCCTCTTTATTCTCTCCCTATATCTACATTCTCCATTGTTATCTTGCTAAACATGTAGATACGATTTCTTGCTTAGTTCATTGAAGCTTGATTTTTGTCAGTTGTTACTAGTGGGAAAAAAAGTAATTTCAGTAGAAGATTCAAATCAAAAACTTGTAACAACCTGCCACTTAGGATTTATTGTGTAAGTGTTGTAAAAATGTTGTAGATGTAGTACTTATTTAAAAGAAAATGTATGTAAATTGTAAACTTCCTTTTAAAACAACCAGTTGAATTCTCTAGATGCTTATTACTAGTTTTCTCCAATATTTTAATAAGTTTTACCAAGAATCTTGTAGATTAATTGGTTGGCACCTCAATATCTAATAGAGACATTCATGATTCAGATCCTCCACCCCCAACTATCAATGTATAATTTTTTTTTTATAAATAAATTTCCTTTTAAGAAATTGTAATCTTTAGTTATTTTATATACAAAATAGAAAGACATTAGGAGTAGTGTAGTAATTTGATCACACTACATATATGTGTTCACAAATTGAAAATTGGATGATATAGTGGTTAATATAGATAAGTATGTTTCATGCCTACTAAAAAAAAAAAAACCAAAAGAATATCATATTTCAAATAAATTTTTTCTCACATAATTTTTTTTCTCATATAAATCTTAGAAAAATGATATTAAAATTTCATTATGCTATAACAAAATAAACATATTTATTCTATTAGTAATCTTTCTAATTACATAGAATAAATACTACAATGTTAGTCCCCCCCTACACACACACACACACACACACACACACACACACACACACATATATATATATTACATGTGACTGAGAGGAGTTAGAAAATTTAAAGGATTAAGATTAATTTTAGTGAACTCATAAATATTTAATTTTTATGACTTTTGTGTCAATTGTTGTCAAAACAACTAAACATGAGTAAGAACGTCATATTTTAAATTTATTATTATTATTCCAACTAAAAATTATCTCTTATATAGAGTTTATAAAAATAATTATAAAAATTCATTTAATATAAATAATTAATGCACAACTATAGATAATTAATATATGCATTTACTTTATTGGCTAATTCAATGAACTAATACTTTGATATAAATGTAAACTTTGATGATATAGAAGCCTAAATAAAGAGAACATAAAAAAATGTGTCACATGGCACAATCTTACAAATTTTTATATATTTGTTGATTCCCTACAATATTTGCTTTTATATGTTTATTAATTCCCTACAATTTTTTTTTAAAAGGTGCATTTGTCGCACCCAAGCAATAAATTTTAAATGTTGACCCAATGAAATTTCAGAAGATATATATATTTTTAACTTGGTGATGGTAGGAGTAGGAAAGAATATATTATAACGAATTATTAGAAGTGATGTCTCTTTCTTTTCAAAAAAAGAGTATAAGGGTATGTTTGAATGGAGTGAAAGGAGCCTGTTCCAAACATACACTAAATTACTTAACTATAAAAAAATAGACTTAAAAAAATAATAATTAAATACTTAAGAAAACTTATATGGGAAGAGGTGGGAATATTTTTCCTTTTCATCCTATTATCCCTATTGATTAAGTAAAAGAAAAGGTAGCAATTGATTAAATGAACCATTAGATTATTGGTTTCTCTTTTCATCCCCATGAATCAAATTATGTCTTAAGCTCTCACTAGGCTTTACAAAACTCCATAATCTACTAAATAGTAGTAAATAGTAATGCATTGCCTAAAAAATGAATATCCAACCGTGTGGGTCAAAGAAAAAAATAGAGTAGTGCGTAGTAGATATATGAAAGTCACAAGTCACGAGAAGGCAAAAAAATATGTTGCACCTGCAAGCACGGGGAGTATAATGACGTGTCCACTGTTCGTTGGAGGGTTGGTCAGATTTAGGAGACATTGATTGCGTGGCCGTTGACATGCTGGCCGACCAGATATGGTTGTCTAGTTAGGAAGCTGATGACGTGTCTAAGCTCTCACCACATCACCACTTGGTTTGAACTCCCTTCTTGCTATTCTGCTAGAACTAGAATGGCATTTGGGAGATGAAAAAAGAAAAGAAAAGGAATTAGGACCATATCTTACAACTTTTCCATAATTCCTCTGGTGAGGCGGATTTTGAATAGTGGAGAAAAAATTGTGGATATATGTATGTGAAAGTAATTGAAAATGATAAACAGTCAGTTACAGTCTACCACATAAGATAATTGTAAAAAATAATGTGGTTCTAGAATTATTCTTAAAAGATTAATTTGGAATCTATTAAAATCTCACATGCACTTCATGGCTCAAGATAGAGGCTGAGAGCAAATTAGATATGTGATCAAGTTTCACCATTGTCTAATGGAGTATTATTTTGTCTAATTATATAATATTTACTACGTAATAGATCTATATTATCAATAAATTATAAATGAATTACAAATAATAATTTATATTATTATCCTATCAAAAAAAATTATATTATTATAAATTACCTAGATAATTTATATTATCAATAAATTACAAATAATAATTTGATATTTTATTAACTTATTTACAAGCTTACATAGTCATCTCTCAATTCTATACAAGTATATTTTGATACATGTATACATATAAATATTTAATATTATATATGCTTAAATAGAATCTTTTATTCATGAACTTTATTCATTATTCTTACTTGACTCGTTTAATAGTCGAGTTTAAAATAAAGCTTCATATTCATGAGACTTTTTTTTTTTTTTTTGTTTAATTTGTGATTCATTTGTTAAATAAAAGAATATAAACAAGTGTTTTCTTGAATTGATCTTAAATTGTTTATAAACATCATGATGCATTTATGGCTCTATGTAAGGAAAAGGTCATGAGTCATTTCCTTAATTTAGTTTTTTTTTGTTTTTGTTTTTATATAGACTATAATCTAATTAATAAGGTAATTTTATTTTTTCATGAAGTGATTTCCAATTATAGATTTGGAACATTGAACCTGCTAAAAGTTTTGTAGTTCAATTAATATTTCTTAATATTTTCAACAAATATGTCTAACTCTCTCTCCCCTCTATTGTAATTTGTAACTATCAAATTATCAAAAAATAAAAATAAAATTTGGATTGGACCCTACCATGTGCCTGCACATATGTCACTTTAGTGTGGTTGCTCGGTATTCATGCATCCATTTAATCTAGTTAGGGGTTCTTATTCAAACACCATAAATTAAATTTACATATTTAAGATAAAATTATTATTGTTTTAAAAAAGATACAATGACTATAGAAACTTCACACTGGGACTGGTCTTCAAAAGAGGAAATAAATAGAATTAAATGGAAAAAGTGTAGGAAAAAAAAGAAAAGAAAAAAAGAGAGGAATCAAGAAAGAGTACAATCGTCTTAAAACTGAAGAACGTATATGACGGTCCAAAGGTAAGCTTTTTCACTTGAAGAAAAATGCTATTAATTTTAGTTAAAAATGTTTATATATTGATGATATGGCAATTAGTATGTTTAGTGTCACGACAAAACATATTAACTAAGGTACTTATTTCTGATAATAATAATAATAATAATAATATCCCTAATATATATAAGCTTAAAGAACAATTATAAAGTTTCCCCTTTCCTTAAATATATGACAATCATATGCATGGTTTGTCCACACTGAATCTCTGATACTTCATTGGCTCCCTGCTGGGGTCGGATTTAAGACTCCCATACTTAAATTTCATTGAAACCACTATAGTTTTATTACAGTCTACAGAGAGAAGATATCTAAATCATAATACTTTCATTACTCTCCTAACCAATTAACCCATGGCTAAGAAAATTCCAACACCTGAAGTAGCAAAAAAAAGAAAAAGAAAGTAAATAAGTAGCCTATAAAAAGTTCTTTAATTCATTAGTTAAGCCTTCTTTTACTGCTGTGTCCCAAGTTTAGGTTTGTGCCCTAAATACATGCAGTTCATAAGGACAATAAAGATTCTTACAAAGCTCGCAAGGCTCACGAGGACTTTTACTTGTAATACTTAAAGGCAGTCACGTAACTAGTTAGAGAAACAAATGGAAGAGCAATTCATATCGGTCTGTCTGTTACACCCACTTATACCAACAAACTAGTCCTACTAATTAAACGTTCTCTCCTGCCTGCTGACAAGGGTTTAAAGCCTCGGCCCTTTTGAGTTTGGTTGTAAACACCATTGAAGTAGCCAGCTCCAATCAGAGCTCACTTAATTAAAGTTCTGGCTCTGATTAAAGGGTTCGAACATCTATCCCCACCATGTGCACCTTTATAAACTGTGCAAAAGGTCATGGGTCATGGGAGAGGAAGACACCAAACGTTTTTTTTAATGAAAAGAAGATGAATTTAGTTAAGGAGTTACAACAGTTTTAGGTACATTATGATCACAACTTCTAATTAAACTAAGGTCACTATTGTCTAACATCAAGAGGTGGTTACAAAAAAGGTGGGCATTGATCTTGTGGTTGCACGATTTTTCTGGCCCAACTTCTGCTGATCAGGCCTTGGCCCAAAGCACAACCCACAATAAATACTTGTAGAGAATGGGTTAAAGAACTTGGCCTCAGTGAAACTAGCAGGTCTAATGCATGTAGTGTACTGTTTGCAGAAAGAAATAAGAACGTAAAGAAGGATTCCTCAAGTCTGATTTTATTTCTTTTTTTTGTTTCTGATACAGTTCTCCCGTCCCCTTCTTTGAGGGACTCCACTACATTATATATTTTTCTTCTTTTCATCCCAGCCTTACACCTGTTAATCATCCAAGCATCCACTCGAGCACCTGTCCCATCAGACGCCCTCATCAGACCCTTTGTGAGTTGCAGAGGCCAAGGCGGTACTGTTCAGGAGTCTTTTCCTCATTAATGCGGCCAAGAGGGTGGTTGGGGCGCAATTAATGTGGTGGTAGCCTTCCGTGAGATATTTTGAATTTAATTCGTTTTATATGTTGGGAAGACGAGCTGAAATGGCTGGGGCAAGTTTCTCGTCTGGGCTTCACGATGTTCGAGGAGGAGTTACTCCTCGGACAGGTTTCCTTGACGCTATTGGGGTTGAATAGCGCTTCATATGAGGCTTTTCGTTGGACAGGACGCTCCTCGGACGGGCCTGAGCTTGGAATAGCCCATCATTTTTGGGCCGGGCCCCACAATAGCCCCTCAAAACTCCGGTTTTTACCTCCCTCCGAGGGGAAAGGCGGGGTTTTGATGTTTGTGAGTGGAGGGAAATAAGGAGATCGTGGGGCGCGCGTGCGGACCGTTACTTTTGACGCGCTACAATTTACGAGACGTGGCCATTAACTTCTGGAGGCGTTATGTTCCCTTCATCCAACGGCTTGGCGTGGATCGAACGGCCATCGTTTCTTCCCGTATTTCTAGGCGGGGATGATCTTTTCTCTCTCCTCCTGGCTATATAAGACGCCAGAGGGGTTCAGTTCCTTCTTTCATCTGCATTTCGCAAACCTCAAAAGACTCCAGAGAACTCCATCGAATCCCAGAGATATACGAACACTTGCGTCCGTTACGCCGCCGTAGCCGTTCTTGTGAAGCGCTTCGTCCAAGAGAGATTCCCAGGCGTCCCCTTGAGCGTTTTGTGAAGGTACCAGTACATTTCGCCTTTCTCTCCGTTTCAATTCCCTCCTCGGACTCTACTTTTCTTTTCAGTCTTTACTTTCATTTCCTCAGTTCAGTTCAGATGGGTAGATTCGAAAAATTAGTAAAAACCCCTGCCGCTATGGAAGCCTTTAGGGCTAAATACCACATTCCCCCGAGGGTTGGGCTGCGGCACTGTCCTCTTGAAGGAATATTGACCGATAGAGTTGAGGGAGAAGTCGTTATCCCCATGATTGCTTTCATAGAGGGAGGGATGACACTTCCCATGCGCAGGATCACAAGGGAATACCTGTTCAACCATAGGTTGACGCCGTATCAGTGTGCCCCAAATATGTTCAAGATACTAGGTTGTGTAGATGTCTTAAATGAGCGGATGAATTTAGGCCTCACTTGGCACGATGTGGCTTATTTGTACGAATGTCACCGCCTCGGGGATGATGGGTATTATCTTAAATCCCGGAACGAGGACGTTAGGTTGATCTCTTGTCTTCCAGTTTCCAATAAGACCGTGAAGAATGACTTCCTCATTGCTTCTGGGGAGTGGTTCGACGGTATTCACTGTCCAACTCGGGCAAGAAACCCAGGTGCGGCGCTTTTAGGATTGATCCTTTTTGGGGAAAGGATTTAGTGTTGAGGGGTTATTTATTTATCTTTTTTTTTTTTTTTTTGGCTTTCTTTGTAATTGGAAAATTTCATGATCTGACCTCACTTTTCTTGGTTTGTTTGCAGACAAAAGTCACGTTGCTCCTCGGATAAGACTTGTGAACGTGCCAGCACTGAACTATCTTCTCAGGTCGGAGATTTACGTTACCGGGGACGGACAGTTGCGTGCGGCCCATCTGGTTTTGGGCTATCAACCTCTGAGCAGCGCTTTCCAGGCAATCGGTCACGCTATAAGGGCTGGCAGCCCGAGGCTAGCCAGAATTGACGTGTCCCGGGACGGATTCCTAGCTGACCACGATTTGCCACCAGTTGTGTTGCCAGGTGTCAGAAATCCCTACTTAGCGGAGCAGTTACCTCCGGTAAACGAGCCTGGTGCTGCTGTTTTGGTTGAAGAAGAGGATGAATCATCTCGTCTTTCCCTTGAAGAGGAGATAGATAAGTTTTACTTCGAGGAGGAAATTCAGCAAAACCCCTTGGTGGAGTCTTCTAATCCCGAAGTAGAGCAGGACCAACATTCCGCAGTTGGTGTTCCCTCAATCGTTATCTGCTCGGACGATACTTCAGACGAAGAGGTAGAGCCCATGGCAGGAAAGGGAAAGTCTCTAAAGGAGCTGATGACCTCTCGGGGGAAAGGTCAGTCATCAAAGGTTCAGCCATCGAAGGGACCAATTCCATCAAAGGTCAAAACCCTTCCCCCTGTGGTCCCCCAGGGCGTCTCGGACCCTGGCCTTAAGGTTATCCCGGACCTGAAGAAGAAGAGGCCGGTGGACACGCCTGAGGAAGGCGAGGTGGCTGTCCAGCCGACCAAGCAGCAGAAAACCACACGGGCGCCAAGGAGCAGAAGGGGCACCTCCTCGGACAGCAGGGATGAGGGGAACCTTGTTGAAGTGCGCATTTCCCCTCGTCTATGGGACCCAAAGTTGGAGCTGGATGGGCTCGCCATTCCTTACACTGCTTCGGTCCGAGAGTATAATCATGGCCGGGCAGGGTACGTGGCGGAGGCCTTAGAGCAGCCCCTACTTCTTCCTTCGGACATGGAGGCCTACAGGCGGTGCACTCAGTCCGAGCTCTTCCTATCCCTTAAAAGGGATCTCGCGCTGGTAAGTAATCCTTTTACTGCTTTGTCCATTTACTTGCTCCTGTTAGATTATATATTTTTCTTTTAAGGACACTCTTGTTTTGTCTGCAGATTACTCAGCAGGTCTTCGTGGCTGAGGAGTTTTGCCGTAATAGCCGCAATCTGGCTGAGGCTGAGACCCAGGCTCGGACAGAGGTGGAGAAAGCCTTGGGGTCCCTCAAGCATGATCACATTAAACTCACGGCTGAGTTCAAGGATTCGGAGAACCAACGTAAAAGTGGAGAGGCTGGCTTGAAGAGTGCCGAGGATCAGGCGGAGGACCAGCGCAAACAACTGTACACGGCTCAGCTTAACCTTAACACCGAGAGGCAGGCAGTGCAGGACCTCAAAACTGCCCTGCAAAAAGTAGAGGATGAGCTGAGGCGGGTAAAGGAGGATGCTCAGCTGATCCGAGAGGCAACAGAGGCCGAGAAGGAGGCCGCTCGACAGCTTGGGGCCGAAGAGACGGAGGCCAGGCTATCTGAGGAGATTCCCGAGGTATGCAGGGATTACTGCAGTATTTCATGGGCTCATGCTCTTGATGCTGCAGGAGTTCCTGCGGATTCGGCACTAAGATTGCCCGAGAGCATCTTCTATCCTCCGGAGATCCGAGCTAACCCTGATGAAGCCCAAGTCGCTTCGGAGCAAGACCTGGCGGTGCCTGATGCCGTCCTTGTGCCTGATGTGGCTAAGGATCCTGCCACAGACTCTACCATTGAGGTTCCCCCTCCTCAGCCCGAGCAGAAAGAAGATTCTCCCGCTAAGGCTTAGCCCCACTTTTTTTTTTTTTTTTTTTTAATGAGAGTTGTCTTGTTTTTTCATTCTTTTGTAAGGACCTCTCTTTTTAATGTACTCGGAATATTAATATAAAATGTTCGTTTTGCTTACTAAGAATGTATGTCAATAGCGTTCTTTTTTAAACATTTGCAACGAGGTAGATACAGGCAAACGGTCAAAATGAAAAAGGGTTTTCGGGTTGCTCATTTGAGGGTCGCAATGGTTTTAGACTGTGCGCATGTATTAAAAGTGATTTCCTTTAAGCAATAATCTCCCAATCTATCACAAGTAATAATCTCCCCAAAAGTCTGTGGTCCGAGGAGCCAGGCAGGACTTAGGTTCTGCTTAAAACTATGACTTGTCATGAGTAATAATTTCCCCTAGAGTCTGTGGTCCGAGGAGCCATGCAGGACTTAGGTTCTGTTTAAAACTATGAGCTGTCATGAGTAATAACTTCCCCAAAAGTCTGTGGTCCGAGGAGCCATGCAGGACTTTGGTTTTATTTAAAACTTATAAATAGTTGGCTTAAGTAACAATTTCCCCCAAGTCTGTGGTCCGAGGAGCCATGCAGGACTTGGGTTCTGTTTAAAACTTATAAATAATCGGCTTAAGTATTAATTTCCCCCAAGTCTGTGGTCCTGATGATATTGGCAATACAAGTTCTGATTACGATTGGCAGGGTTTCCAGCCATCTTTCCCGGCCATCTGAAATAGGGTTCATCCCTTACTTTCTCCAGTACTTGTTGTACCGACTCTCTGAATACGGCATTCACTGTTTGCGGGGTGCTCTGCCCAGCCTGTCGCGGAAAATCTCTCCTCGGCTGATCAGGATTGTGACGTTCCATTCTGAAATCATTTGCTTTAAAGGGGATGACCTTCTCCTTTCCCTTCCCTTGCAGCTGATCCTCCTCCACTTTTTTGTACTTGTCGATCCTATCCATCAGCTGTTGGACGTCAGTAGCTGGTTTCCCGGTGAGGGATTTCCTTAAACCATGCCCGGTGGGGAGGCCGCTTGTGAACGTGCTGATAGCAACGTTATCATGGTTGTCATCTAAATCGTTATACACCTCCCAATACCTATCCGAGTGCGCTTTCAGGGTTTCTCCTTCGTGCATGGATAAGGACAGCAGCGAACTGAGAGGTCGAGGGACTCTGGTGTTTGTAATGAAACGGGAGCAAAAAGCCTGAGTGAGCTGCCTGTAGGAGCCTACGGAGTTTGTCTTCAGGCTGTTGAACCATCTCATTGCCATCGATCCCAAGCTAGAGGGGAAGATTTTGCACATCAGGGCCTCGTTTTGCGAGTAAATTGCCATCTTTTGATTAAACTGACTCACGTGCTCCACCGGGTCTGCTTTGCCGTGATAAATGGCGAACGCCGGTTGGTTGAAGCGTCCTGGCATCTTAGCCCCTTCGATTCTATTCGTGAAGGGTGATCTTGAAACCTGATCCAACGCCTTCTTCATGGCGTCGCTCCCCGAACCTTTGCTGGACGGGCGCTCATACTTCCGTACAAGGCGTGGTTCCTTTTCGTAAGAAAAGGTTTCGCTTGGGGGGGTCCTTGACCTTCGTCTGTAACTCACGTCTTCCGGATTAGAAGACTCGCCTGAGTCAGAGGGAGATCGTCTTCGCTGCGCACGTCGTAACTTCCTTTTTAGGTCATCTATCTCTCGCTGCATGGCCTGGTGACTATTTCGCCTCTGAGACACGTGACTTCCCATCTGAGTGTGACTCTGGCTCGTCTGGGTGGTATGCACACTCCCCTCACGATTCCCCCTCCCGCCTGGGTTGGTTGGGTTATTTTGCCTCTGGGACTCGGCAGGTCGTGTTCGTTGGGAGTTAGCTTGGTGAGGATCGTCCTGGTGTGGATCTAGTTCTTCCATGCTTGACTGTTGCACTAGCTGATGCCCTAACTCTTCCCACAGACAGCGCCAATTGTGGTTGCACGATTTTCCTGGCCCAACTTCTGCTGATCAGGCCTTGGCCCAAAGCACAACCCACAACCCACAATAAATACTTGTAGAGAATGGGTTAAAGAACTTGGCCTCAGTGAAACTAGCAGGTCTAATGCATGTAGTGTACTGTTTGCAGAAAGAAATAAGAACGTAAAGAAGGATTCCTCAAGTCTGATTTTATTTCTTTTTTTTTGTTTCTGATACAGTTCTCCCGTCCCCTTCTTTGAGGGACTCTACTACATTATATATTTTTCTTCTTTTCATCCCAGCCTTACACCTGTTAATCATCCAAGCATCCACTCGAGCACCTGTCCCATCAGACGCCCTCATCAGACCCTTTGTGAGTTGCAGAGGCCAAGGCGGTACTGTTCAGGAGTCTTTTCCTCATTAATGCGGCTAAGAGGGTGGTTGGGGCGCAATTAATGTGGTGGTAGCCTTCCGTGAGATATTTTGAATTTAATTCGTTTTATATGTTGGGAAGACGAGCTGAAATGGCTGGGGCAAGTTTCTCGTCTGGGCTTCGCAATGTCCGAGGAGGAGTTACTCCTCGGACAGGTTTCCTTGACGCTATTGGGGTTGAATAGCGCTTCATATGAGGCTTTTCGTTGGACAGGACGCTCCTCGGACGGGCCTGAGCTTGGAATAGCCCATCATTTTTGGGCCGGGCCCCACAGATCTCATACACAGTTTTTTTTTTTTTTTAAATTAATTTTTTATAATATTTTTTTAGAATATCATATACCCAAAGTTGTTCCTATTGATTACACGGGTTGCTTGCAATTAGGATGACTTGTTTTCATGCACAAAAGAATATCAAATGACCTTGGTGGCACTAGTGTGAAACTAGTTTTTAAGTCTTACTAAGAGTCTTATAGTTCAATTAGCATCTTTTGATATTTACAATGGAAACTTTTAGGATTCAAATCCTCCATCATTCAACCATTGAATTATGAAGGAAAAAAAAAATCAAATTAAGTCTCTCCAATGTTTAATTCAATACTCATGGTTTTTCTTTTAACGATAAGGGTAGTTTGGTGGTGTTTTCTCATACCTTGTGGTCATGAAAATAGCAGCATATATATAGAACCTGGGATTTCTTGATCTGTCATGCAATCTTAGCAACTATAATAACTAAGCTAACCTGTGCAATATACTTAATATAGTTAACCAATGTTAAATATCTTTACTTTGTTCAATGCTACAATGTTTAAAAAGAATGAAAATCAATAATTCTAGTTCCAATTAAAAAAAAAAAATTCTAGTTCCAAAGGACTGAATAAAACTGAATAAACCTAATAGGACCAAAGTAGATCAAATAAGACCAAATTAGAACATGTAACACCAAATAGACCGAATAATACTGAATAGAACTGAAGTGGACTAAAATGGACCGAAATTCCTAAATAAGACCAAATAAAACCAAAGCAGACAGAAATGACCAAATAGGACCAAAATAGACTGAATAGAACCAAATAATAATGAATGGACTGAAGTGGAGTTTATAGCACCGAAGTGGCCCCGAATAAGACCTAATGGACCAAACAGAACCAAAGCCGATAGAAAGGATCGAATAGGGCCAAACTGGACATAATGGACAAAATGGGACCAATATGGACTGTATAGGACCAATTTCGACTGAATAAGACATAATGGACCGAATAAAACCAAAGTAGGCATAATAGACTAAATAGGATCAAAATGGACCGAATAAGACCAAAGTAGAGTAAATAAGGCCAATGTAAAAAGAATAGACCGAATAGGACCGAAATGGATAAAATGGCAGAATTGGACCAAATAGGACCAATGTGGACCAAATGAGACTGAATTGGACCAAATAGGACTGAAATGGACTGTAATACACAAGAGAAATATAAGAGAAACAAGTTTGTAGTGATAAAATTTGGTTTAAAAATCAAATAAATAAAATAATGATGCGTGAAACCTTCAAAGTGAGGTAGTAAATATAGATATAGAATACATATGATATTAAATTTTATTTATTAATTCTTATTTAAACATGCAATTTATGCAACACAAATAAATATAGGACATCCAATGTTTGGCACCTTGTTGTCAATGTGAGTTTCGATGTATTTGGCATTATAAAAAAAGGTGAACACAGTTATTATTGTAGTTTGAATTTTTGGTTTGATTGCATGGGTTCTACGCATATTTGGCATGTGATTGGATGATCTTGCACATCACTTTTTTCGTTCTTCCAATGAAATGCCACTTTTTGAGGAGTTGCGGTATATTATTGATTGGGGTCTCCTCTCTCTCCCTTTCTACAAACTTGAGAACCATGGTAATATTGTTGCAACTGTGAGTGTATTTCTTTCTTGTTCCTCAGTTTGTTTGGTTACCACAAGAAAAACCTTCAGTTCCTTCCAAAGAATCTAGGCTGATTGCATATACATGCACCATGGAGCTTTTTTGTTTTTTCCTTAATAACGCATTGCCTGCCTCACAGGGATAGCCTCTTTGGCTCTCTCTATCCGTTTTGTCCAAGTTCATACCTAGTAATTGTTACTTCAAAGTATAACTTATCACTTTTATAAATTTTGTTTCCATACATTCATTCAAACTTAATTTCATGGGTGGGTGGTAGAGTAAAGAGGAGAAAAATGCAGACGAGGAGATAAACTAAAACAATAAGTCGAAAGGTGAAATTTTTTAATAACTTTTCATAATTATTGATGTATTTTCTTGTAATTACTGCATAACAAAAATGTTGGTAATGATAAATCTAGGTAAAAGTAATATTATTTCAATTATAATTTGTGAACTTAATTAACAAGATGCGAGAAAAAAAATTGTATCCATAGAATTTTGGTCGAATTAGAACAAAGTTGTCATTATGATTTTGTTAATGCATTTTTTTTTTTTTTGGTTAAAAAAATAAAAATGACATCTAATGCTACATGTAGAAGTCAAACAAAAAGGATTCTTCTAAAATCAATTCGAGGAGATTGAACCCATTTAGAGGAAATGGACTCCTTGAGAGTGCATCTATCTATTGGGCCGGACTAGAAAGCAAGCCTTAATTTGAGAATGCAGAGAACTGGGTGAGCCCTAGGCAGAAATGGGCTCAACTTGGAATACAATCTTCTGACCCATATATCTTAGGCCTCGTTAGACGCCACTGCCGCTTAACGTGGGCCAGGACCGCTTTGGCATGGGACTCACTGAGCCACTCTAATTCAAGGAAGAAAGAAAAATCATAATTGGGATTTGTATGTGCTCATCCCCGTTGGTTTTTGTTTTCTTTTTGTTTTTACTGTATTATTTTATATTTGCATTGTTTTAATTTATATATTTTTAATTTGCAAAAAATATTGGACGAGAGTAAAGGATGAACAGTTCAAAACGAATAAACATATAGATTTAGTGCCTGGTAGTTTAGTTTTTTTTTTTTTTTTTTTTTTTTTTTTTTTAATCTAAAATTTAGGACCAAATCTGTAAAACGTGGAATTGCATTTTTATTTAGCTAAAATTTAGGAGTTTTAAAATTTTTAATTTTATATATCTATAGGAGTCCAATTAAGGTAGAATTTAATATTTAAGGGTAGAAAAATGAGAAGTCCAAACAAGAGAAATTCATGAAATAGTAGTGTATATATATATATATATATATATATGATGCCAAACATCAAAATATTATTCATACACACGTCAAACCATTGCAATGCATTCTTTCACATGTCACATAACACGTAAAAGAAGAAGAAAAAAAACACATTAAAGGCCACATTGACTCCAAAAACCCAAACACATTTAAAAACCAAATATGAAAACTACAAAAATTCAATCCCTGTCCATTCATACAGATGAGTGATGTTCCACTGCACAAACCATGACAACTAATAGGAAACACAGACTCGAACATAACCAAATTATTCCTCAAAAAAAAAAAAAAAAAAAAAAAAAAAAGAACATAACCAAATTATTACAATAAATCATCCAAACAAACCATCTGTCTTTAGAGGAAACGGAAGACAAGACATACTGAGAATTGTTACCCATTTGCTAGGTTCATTCTCCATTGCCTTCAACTTAAAAAAAAATAAAGAAAAAAAGCGACTAATACCCATTAGATTCACGCACAAACTCCTTTACTAGTTCACATAGGAAAGGAAGGCGTCGGGCACTGTCTGGCCATGATACCGCCAGTTTAGACAAAAAACATTATATTTTCCAGGTCTGCGTGCAACTTGAAGAAATTTGGATCAAGTGATGCTGCTGAAAACGGAGACGATGATGAAGAAGAGGATGTTGCTGAAGCTGGAGATTGCCCTTCCACCACTGCCTCGTAGTATAGTCGCCCTCTATAGGCAACAAGGTCAGCATAGTACACCGGTGGGACCAGTGATACAGGTTTAGTGCACCGAACAAAGATGAAGCACATGTGGTATATGAGCTTCTGCAATTCATCAGAAGTAAATCCATGCTCGTCCTAGAGGACATAGTAGTGCGTGGGCTTGCTTGTCCCAAGTCTTCTACAGTGGCTACAAAGATAGAAATCAAACTCAAATGGGTGAACAATTGTTGTGTCCACAACTGTGCCAGGAGACGCATTGCCAGTGGGACCCCCATCCCTCTCGTTCTCCAGAAATAGACGAGTCCGGTGTCGCTTTTGGGCTACGATAAGTGTGATGGCTGGGGAGTTTTGCAGTGCCATCTTCAGATCTAGCAATTCCTCATTGAAAACCATTTCAAATTGGCTGTCACCTGCACCATCACGAAAAACCACAATATGGTCTGGCAAGACAATATTTAGCTGAGCATACAATTGAACAAGCTCCAAACACATATTCCCAAAATCCAGAATCCTCTCCTTCCGATGGAGTTGTGGGCAGACACGTGCTGCGTAGCGATTTGCAGAAGGCCAGTTCATGGTAGCAACAACAGCTGCGATGGATGGACTTGCGAAATCCCTAGCACCAGGATGACTAACATCAGCCCCCACGAACATTACTTGGCCTTCGCCTCCAAAATGGGGGAGCGGATCATTAAGCTCTACATTGCTGCCTCCAAGCTTGGCATTCATCCTGGTAGCAAGATTTGCAAAATACTGGACATTCGTTCTGCAAGTGGACAGACAACACTGCGTCACTATACCAACCTTGGTCTCAGAGATCCACTTCAAATATTTGTAACCAGGATCCCTCCTAGACATCACACAAAGTAGAATTTGTAAATGTCCTTTGCCTTTCTTATAAGCCTCTTCATTAACACTTTCAAGTAGTTCAAGCAACACATCAACCCTTGAGAGTTTATTCATTGAAGTGCACTTATATATGAGAGGCTCCTCCATGTGGATCCCCAGATTTATGCACCGATTGATAAGCTTTGGAATGAAAAAATCAGGATTCAGACTCGATTTATAATCATTAGAGCTGAAGTCAATAACACCCCACCTGTCAATTCTTTTGCCTTCCACAACCGATTTTCCAACAAGATTCCACTGGCATTTCTCTTTGTCAACTGTTATCTTTATCACTTTGCCGTTCTGAGCATCTAGCTTCAACTCAGGTGGCCCCTTATACCACAATTGCTCACCCTTAGTTTCATAGTCTTGGTTGTTTATGGTTCTCTGAGACAAGGCTTCACGCATGGCTGTTAATGTAGGATCAGCCTTAGCTTCACATCGGACAGCTTCTAGCCAAATAGGCTGTGGGTAGGTGATGGAAGCTAATTCTCCATTTAAGCGAGAGAGAGCATCTGCTGCCACGTTTTCACGGCCGGGGCGATATTCAATCTCATAATCATACCCCATTAACTTGACAATCCATTTTTGTTGGTTCATGGTCGAGATGCGTTGCTCTAAGAGGTACTTCAAACTTCTGTGGTCCGTACGAATGCGAAATTGGCGTCCCACTAAATAATTTCGCCACTGGTTTACTGAAAGAACGATTGCCATGAGCTCTTTTTCATAAGTGGATTTGCCCAAGGCCTTGGTGGAGAGTGCCTTATTGTAATAAGCCAACGGCCTACCGTCTTGCATAAGAACAGCACCCAAACCCGTACCAGAGGCATCAGCCTCGACCACAAATAGCTTGGAAAAATCAGGCAGCGTGAGCACCGGAGCTTGAACCATGGCCTGCTTGAGGTTATGAAAGGCATTCTCTACCGCTTCAGACCAACAAAACCCATCTTTTTTTAATAATTGTGTGAGTGGGGCAGCAATGCTACCATAGCCACGAATGAATTTTCGGTAGTAACTGGTTAACCCAAGGAACCCGCGAAGTGCAGTGGTATTAGCAGGAACTGGCCAAGTTTCCATGCTCTGTATTTTCTTTGGATCAGCAGCAACACCTACGGCACTAATAACATAGCCCAAATATTCCACTTCTTTCCGGCCAAATAAGCACTTAGAATGATTGATAAATAATTGATGTTTCAGCAGAGTACCCAAAACCACATGTAAGTGGGATAAATGCTCCTTCCATGAGTTGCTGTAAATTAAAATGTCATCGAAGAATACTAGAACGTACCTTCGCAGTAGAGGCCGAAAAATGTCATTCATTAGGCTCCGTTTGGGAGGAGGGAATGGAATGGAATAAAAGGAATATTTTTAGAATATTCTTCCCTCCCCTTGTTTGGGAGTTTTAACGGAGGGAATGAAATGTCCATTCCCTTATTTGGGAGTTTAAGTGGGAGGGAATGGAATGGTTAGGAGGGAATGCTCATTCCTCTCTTTTCCCTCAAAACCTCAAATTTTTGTTCCCCTCAAAATTGGGAGGAATGGGAGGGAATGAATTTAGGTTTAATGAAATTTTTGTTAAAATCCCTAAAATACCCCTTTAATATCAGCCTTTTTTTTCTCATTCAGCCGTAAGAAAAATAAAGCTATAATTCTTGCACAATATTGTCTGTCCTCTACAAAGTGAAGCTGCTGCTGCTGGTCTTTTTTTTTTTTTTTTGTCTGCTGCAATTTTCAGATATTGCTTAAACCAAGTAAGTCTATCTTTTTTTTTTTCTTTTCGGTTGTTTGCTAGTCTTTTTTTTTTTTTTTTTTTTAACTTTTATAAACTGTTTGCTAGTGATTCATGAGAGTGATATATAGTGTTTTTGTACTCCTAAAAACCAAAACAAACCACATTCTGTACAACTAAAAACCTTGAAAGTGAAAAGAAACGAAAAAACCTTGAAAGTGAAAAGAAACGAAAACTGCTGTTACCTGTACAGCTAAAAAAAAATTGTATTTAGAAATTTAAAAGTGAGAATTGCTGGAAAACTACTATAGAATTGCTGTGAATTTGAAACTAAGAACCGTTAGAGAACTCAAATTTGCTTTTTACTTTGTTTCCTCTTTGATTCTTCTATTATTTACGAAGCAAGTGGTGTGTTACGTACACTTGCAGTTTTAAGTCAACCATCCAATTAGTTAATAGCTCCAAGGCTTCACCACGTGTCTGGTTAAGAGGAAATGTCTACAAAAGCTAGTGTACAAGTTTAGACAAAAGACAGGTGTGTGGTTAAGAAAAAAACTAGAGTAAAAAAAAAAATTAAATGAGAAGAAACTAGAAAGTAATGCACTGTTGCAGAAAATCATACACTGAGTTAGCATAGAAATTTATTTTTTTACTATTAATGTTGAACATGAAAATGATTCAGCCTAGGACCGAGTAACATGACTTTGCCCAAATTCAAATCAAGGCATTTCATTGAATATATTCTTAGCCAAAAATAATTCAAACAAATTTATTGCCCACTACTTATTCATGAAATCACAATAGAATTCTTGCAATGCAAATAACAAAACCAATATTAGACCAAGATAGTTCCCTTTTCTATCCATCAATCTATGTTATAATTTATCAACGTCAATTCCCTTTCTGTCTAAACAAAATATATACATAATATATTTTATGCATTTGCTTACAACTTATTAAGATGTTAAAGCTAGTGTACAAGGACAGGTGTGTGGTTAAGAAAAAAACAAGAGTAAAAAAAATTTAAAATGAGAAGAAAATAAAATGAAAAGTATTTTAATTAAAATAATAGTAGTTTAGAACTTTAATAAGTTGGAGTAGATTATTTTTAATATAAATTTTTTTATGCCTGAGGCCTACATATTTTTTATGGAAAATCCAACATATAAAGAGATGTTCTTTGGTTGCCCAGATCATGAGCGCAAATGTGTCTTATTGACACTGATGTCTAGGCCTAAAAATTAAAAAAATGTGGGATTTTTTGGCCAACTTAGTTTTGGAATGGATTATGTTATTTTGTCTTGTTTTGGCATGACTCATTACCGGAGTTTTTTTTAAAAAAGATATTTGTTTGCATTGTTAGACAATATTTATTTTGTTGAGAATAAATATGTGATGCGTGAATTGCTTTACAACATAGAAATATACATAACTTGTTTTTTAGCTAAAATAATTTTTTTTTCCTTAATGAAATTGGGAGATGGAGATGTATTAAATTATCAAATCCATTGTAAAGCATACCAGCCAAAAAAGATCCAATCTAAAACTAGCAGCTCCTAAAAAAAATTTGCAAATTGAAATAAAGAAATTGTACTATTGTTAATTTTTCATGCCATTATCTTCATCTGTTAAATTATTGATTAGCGTGATACAATCTATTCACCTTGACAAAACAATATTGTAGTTCAATAATCTAACACAGACCCAATTGTGGCTAACTAGTTTCACATCATCCACTAAATACTAAGCATTTCAAAGCAATTATAAGTTCTCATTGATTATTTTTTATATTCTTTAAAATGAAGGGTATAATAGTAATGTTATTATAAAATGATTCCATTCCATTCCTTCCAATGTCACTCCCAAACGGTGTTACTTACTTTTCATTCCATTCCATTCCTTTATTTTATAACATCCAAACAAGATTTTTAAATCACATTCCATTCCATTCCATTCCATTCCTTTATAAACTCCCAAACGGACCCTTAGAGATTGAAATGTGGCTAGTGCATTGGTGAGACCGAATGGCATCACCCTAAACTCGTAGTGGCCATCATGAGTGCGAAACGCTATCTTGTGCACATCTTCTGGCTGAACCTGTATTTGGTGATATCCAGACTTAAGATCCAATTTTGTAAAATATGTGGCGCCGTGCAACTCATCCAATAACTCATCTATGGCTGGAATCGGATATCGATCCTTAACAGTGACTCGATTCAAGGCTCTGTAATCCACACAAAAGCGCCAGGAACCATCTTTCTTTTTAACCAATAGAACTGGAGAAGAGAAAGGGCTGGAACTGGGTTGTATGATTCCGGTGGAGAGCATCTCTTTGACCACTTTCTCAATTTCATTCTTTTGAATGTGTGGGTATCAGTAAGGCCGAATGCTCACAAGTCCGCTTCTTGGCTTTAGAGGAATGCGGTGGTCATGACTACGGGTGGGTGGAAGTGTAGTAGGAACCCGAAATATAGGCTGCTATTTGTGCAAGAGTGCATCCAAGGCAGTGGAATATGCTGGGTTTGGCTCTTCGACTTTAAGCTCGGTGGGGCCTCCAAAGAGTTGCATCACGCAAAATTTAACGTTGGCTGAATCGAGACGTGCAATAGATTGCAACGACTGGTGTACCATTGTACCTGTGCCTTCTCCCTTAATAATATATTTAGTCTGCTTGTGCCAAAACTCCATAGTGAGATGCTGCCAATCATGTAACACTTGCCCCAAACTTTGCAACCACTGTATTCCCAACACAACATCAGAACCTTGCAAATCAAGTGGATACATATTAGTCTGGAATTTATAGCCTTGAATCTCGATGGGAACTGCCAAATAAATCTCGTCACATCGTAGCCTATCTCCATTAGCCACCATCACCTGAAAAGCTGGTGCTGATGCCTTGCAACAATCCATACGTCTAGCAAATTTTAAGCTGACAAAGTTGTGGGTACTGCCACTATCAATAAGGATGTGTAACTTCCTTCTATGAATCATGCCGGTAACTCGCATTGTTTTGGGTGTGGTCACACCAGACAAGGCATGGAGCGAAATTTCTGGAACTTGCAGATGTCCTTCGTCTTCTTTGAGGGGCTCCACTGTGTCAAAATTCTCATTTGCTCCCTCCATCGTCTCTAAAATAAATATTTGCTGCTTCTTGCATCGATGCTCGGGGCCGAATTTCTCATCACAGTTGTAGCACAACCCCTTTTCCCTTCGAGCTTGCATTTCAGCCCAAGAGAGTTTCTTGAATGTTGGATTGGTTGTAGGTCGCATCCCAGTTGTAGGTGGGAAGGTAGGTTTGACTGGTGTTGGTGTGGGTAGTAAGGAAGGCTTGTATGAAGATGGTTGTGGCTGGGAAAATTTGGTAGGTGTTGGAGCGAAAATTGTGCGCCGCATTCTCTGTAATTTGTCTTCCTGCAATCGGGCTAGGCTTGTGGCGTGAAGCAAGGTAGTGGGTCGAAATAGTTTAACTTCTGATCGTATCTCCTTCTTCAATCCATCCACATAGCTTCCGACTAATGCCCGTTGAGGCCATTGATGGACGCGAGCATCTAAGCGCTCGAACTGCATTTGATACTCTCGCACAGTTCTTGTTTGCTGTAGCTTAGCAAGAACTTCGTCAAAATCTTCAAAATCCGAAGGTCCAAAGCGGATACACAAGGCACGGGTAAACTCCTCCCACTACACATTTGGTTGAGACTACTCATACCATTGATACCACTGCAAGGCTTCCTCCTGTAGGTGAAAAGATGCAAGAAGTACCTTCTCGCTGGCATCCGTCTTCTGATAGTGGAAAAATTGTTCAGCCTTATAAATCCACCCAGTTGGGTTCTCCCCATCAAAGCGAGGGAAATCCAAGCGTGAAAATCGGGTCTGTATGCTACCATGATGTGTGCCGTGACTCTGATGTCTAGAGCATTCTCCAGTATCATGATTTTGGTTAGTGGAACTATTGTCTCTGCCATTGTTGTTGCTGGGCTCATCGATTTGAATACCTTTTCCCTCCATAGCTCTAGTCATTTTGGCAACGGCAATGGTAAGGGCCTCCAGTCCTTCTTTCATGGTAGTGAATTCCTCTTTTTGAGACTCAAATTGTTGTCGAAGAGAATGGTTGCTAACCTCCAAGGCTGCCACACGGTCTTCATTGGTGGTTGATCGTGTATGTGGTGGGTTGGTCGACATTTGGCTCTGATACCAAATGCAATAAACTGCAATCTAATGGATAACTTAGTCATATTCGAGGCGACTACCCTCCTAGAAATTATAGGGAAAGAGAGAGATATTTGGGATTAAAGTTCTTCTTTCCTCTTATTTCACTTCATGCTCTTAAATACAAGATGGATTGGAATTCAAATACAAGAGATAACCCAAATCCTATCTAACAGAGCCTATCGCAAGATAACTCCTTATCCTAATTCATAATTCAAATAACAATCAATAATAATTCAAACGATAACATCTAAACTTGAGGCAATATCCTTATCTTCTTATAATTCTTATCTCTAGCCACTTTCTGCAACTATTTCACTACTTGACTGCACGTGATTCCCATTTGGCTCCATGTGATCTTGAGACATAACACTCTTGTCATGCTTGCGTTTACTTCCATTCCAAAATTTTGAGCCATTCCTCCACAGTATTATTCAAACTGCGTCAAGTGATTCGATGCAATCAATTAATGTAAGGAAATCCATATCAACTAATGAATCTTGAATCTTAAAATCTCAAGATATAGAATATAAAACAATTTTTTATAAGCTTTGTAGTCGGCCAAATGTCTTAAGCTTTTCTATTTTTGTCTATCAGAAGATCAGCATGATATAGGAGATACAAGGTTTATCTGTCCCACATTTATTAGTCCAGTAATAGCAGGTTACTTAATTGTAAATAATCCATTTAGCTCTACATTACTCACAATTCAATCATCATACATGCCTATCATAGTTGGTGTAGTGACCGAATCAATGTCAAAAAGAAAATAATAATGATGCTCAAGTCACTGCTTAGTAATAATTGAAGGTGGCCAGCATGAGTTAATAGTAAAAAATACAATATTAATTTTTTTTTATCAGTAAGTTAAGCATGCATGATGTATGTGGCGGTTTTAGCCCTTTTCATGGCTAAACTATGGCAAATAGTAGGCTACTAACAATTTTCTCTATTCTCCAAATGAAAAAAAGTGCGAAATTTATATCATTTTAGCATTATTTTCAAGTGTAATCACAGTGAAACAACCACCTACTAATACTGACG
The DNA here is from genome assembly GCF_932294415.1 of Quercus robur. Classification (NCBI taxonomy): domain Eukaryota; kingdom Viridiplantae; phylum Streptophyta; class Magnoliopsida; order Fagales; family Fagaceae; genus Quercus; species Quercus robur. Next base: position 17,156,286 of record NC_065540.1, read on the forward strand.
TCACTCGTGCACCCTAATTTGTTGTTTAAATGCATCAACATATAAAGCAACAATAGAAGTTCCATGCTAATTACATGCTATCAAAATAAAAAGAATGAAGTTTGAATGCACATACCCACAAGGTTCATTTTCTGAGCGTACCACGCTGCATATCTCTCTCTCCCTAACCCTTGGTGGCACTAGTGATAAGTTCTTCAAAATGGTACCCGTATTTCCATCCAAACGCTCCTTTGGATACCTTTGCCCCTCAACTAAGACACAGAACTCCATTGGTACAGCTTTTTGATTACTGGCTTTTCCTAAATTCAAGAAGGGAATATCCTTGTACATAATATCCTTGCCATAGTATGTACAAGGATATTTCCTGCTTGGATTTAGGAAAAGCCAATAATAAAAAAGCTGTACCAATGGAGTTCTGTGTCTTAGTTGAGGGGCAAAGGTATCCAAAGGAGCATTTGGATAGAAATGCGGGTACCATTTTGAAGAACTTATCACTAGTGCCACCAAGGATATTTCTCCCTGAAATAGTCAACAATTCTAACTTGTCTAGGTGGATTCTGGCATTCTGGGTCTTCCTTAATGATTGATACTTCTCGTGTATTCTCCCTTGTTGACCCCCGAATTATGTATTTTTGTCTGTTATTCCAGTGAGTAAAGTTAACTTTGAGACCCCCCAATGCATCCTTTACATCTCTCCTAAACCTTCGGAAATTATCTATATCAAAGTTTGGAATATGCTCCCAGAGGAAATCTAGAACTGACATTTTCTTCTGAAATGCCAGAACTGAGTAGTTTCCACAGAGTGCTAGACCCTGGGACGTGGACTTTAGGCTATGTTGAAATCCTCTAGATGCTGTGATGCCCCACCCAAGATCATCTCCTTCCCTAGGCTCTCTAGGGAAAAAACTCCGCCCAAAAGTGCTCATGTGCCTAGATGGATTCTCCTTCATTACAACATCCATTCCATGTAATACATCTCGGGGGATTGACAAGAGTTGTCCATTTAAGTAATCCTTCAACTTGCCAAACTTAAGCTCATTCACAAGATTTATGGTAACTACGTATGAACCACCCTTCATGACTTCACCCTCATGGACTTCCAGATCAATTTTTTCAGTGGGCAATGGTACGACACTGAATATGTTCTTCACATCATCATATACAGTCCTTGACGAGGGAAATTGTGCAGGATCATCAGAAGATAATTTGTTTCTAATTACTGAAAGAACAGATTTTGATATTCTCACAGGTCGACCATTCCTGGGGGGCACTGCGGGTTTGACATCAACACCATAGTGCATTATAATAATATTTGGGTTGAATTTGACAAGAAAATGATTGGCACAAAGTCCAACAGTCCTTATAGCAAGCATGCCACCTTTATCAGGTCGTTTTAAAGGGATAATCTTCTCTGAATCTTCTGAAATTTCTTTTAATTTCAATTTTTCAACAATAGGATCTGTAGAAGGGGGAAAATGTTGTTAATCACTGCGGCTGCTAAAAAATATTGAATTCAAATTGCTCTATTTTCTGCAATAGAAAGCATTTCTGTTGGCACATGAGATCAAGAAATTGACCATAGCATGAAAATTTTCAAATACAGAAGAAGACTGTACAACTTTCTTTTTTGAAGGAGAGGGGGGGGGGGGGGGGGGGGTGTGAGCCGTGCTTAAGCTCAACACATCAAAACCTCTCTAAGAGAGAGAGCGATAACAACAAAAGAAACAGCTCTCTCCAAAATTGATCACGCACTAGAGCAAAGCATAGGCTGCCCCAGAAAAATAAACACAGACATTATTAACAAAGTACTCATAGCACTGCAAGTGACGGTATATTCTAAATATAAAAATAGCCCATGAGAATAGCTACACTACAGTACATTTGTTTTATTCAATTCGCACTGTTATTCCCTCAAAAAAAAAAAAAAAAAAAAAAAAATCGCACTGTTACGCCTTCTTCTTCTACTTTTTATTATTTTATTTTATTTTTGGTGGTAACTTGCTAATAATAACAACAACAACAACGTAACAAATTGACATAATATTTTCACAATTGTTAAAGTTTTAATTCTTTATATGTCAAAATAAAATAATAAAATATCATATTGAAACTAGACATAATATATATTTTCACAATTGTTAAAATTTTAATTCTTTATATGTCAAAATAAAATAATAAAATATCATATTGGAACTAACCACAGCTAAAAATAAAAAAGTAATATGAAAAAAAAAAGATTATATTCACAACATTTTCATAACAAATTTTAGATAGTAAATTGTTATTCTAATTTAAACTTACTAATGAAATTACTTTTTTTTTTCCCCACTAATAACAACCTGTAACAACCTACTACTTATGATTTATAATAAAAATGTTATAAAAATAGCATTTCTCTTGTGAAAATGTTAAGATATTTTGTTATCGTTATAATATTTTCACAACTATCGAGGTGTCAATTCTTTACAAATCAAAGTAAAATATAACAAAGTTATAAAAATGTTGTGTCATCCTGTGTTTCTAGAATTTTTTTTTTATTAGTCAATTTTTGTTGAGTCAAAATTCACTATTTCATGTACAATTTTCTTTGGTTGAATTTTTGTAATTTTTTTCTTTATGCACAATTTTAAGTAAAAACACATAGTTTTACACACACACACACACAAAACAAAAAACAAAAAACAAAAAGAAAAATTTAGGATTAAAACACTTTTCACCTTTTATGTTTGAAGTAGTTCATAATTCCTTCTTAAACTTTAAAAAAATAAAGCAATTTCCCCCTTAATATTTTGGAAAATAGTAAATATGTCATATTGTTATTCTCTAAATTAAACCCTAATGAAAATTTATGATTTTTAAAATATCTCATTGTGTAATGTTTAAAATACTCCCACTAAATTTTAACATGTCAAAAATTTTCTTCACGTATTTTGAGTTCTACATGATAGTAATGCTCAGAAAGTTGAAATAGTGATATAATGTGTTTTATTTGTTACCTAAAGAACATTGATTTTCTAGGTTTAAATCTTCAAAACTTATAACTAATCTAATAGAAAATTCGATAACATATGCCTTTTCTTTTTGTTTTTGTTTTTTTGTTTTTGCCTAAAATGGGTGTTCATTAAAAACTAACTAAGCTAAAGATTTCATCTAGACTCATGTAGAATGATAAAGAAGAAAGTATGAATGACATAATTTTCATTGTGTATGGTTGAAGGTATTTGATGAAGATCTTCAGTTGTAGCATATGACATCATTCATTATAAAAATTTAAATATTGTGACAATGCTTTAGAAAAAAAACAATTGTTTATTGTTGAAAGATGATGATATTCGTTATCATTCTTAGAAATTTTTAGTGAGTAGATATTGTTTTTACCAAATAAGTACAAAGAAACTATTATAGTAAAATAGATATTCATATGTTAAATAATTACCATAATTTTCTGTGTGATCAAAATTCTTATACGAATGAGATTAACTTTGTATGACATACATTTTTTATGTATATAGTTTCATACTTTTTCAAATAGAAATTTATCTTTATTTTTTCACTCAAGAGGTAGCTAGCATGTGCCTTGCACGTGCCACCCTAACTAGTATATATAAAAAAAAGTCAATACATAAAGTTACAAGGACATGGCTACAGTAAGTTTGGTTTATTCAATTCTCACTATTTCTTTCTTTCTTTCTTTTTTCTTTTTTCTTTTTTTGGGGGGGCGGGGGGGTGGGGGGAATATCACCAATTGAACAAGCTTGTATTTTTATATTTTTTTTAATGTACATATGGGCTATTAGCTTAAAAAAAAATTAACACAACAAATTGTCACAATATTTTCACAATTTTTGAAGTGTTAATTCCTTATAAGCCAAAATAAGATAATAAAATATCATACTGGAATCAACCACAACTAAAAATAAAGGTATTATGAAGAAAAGAGTGTAGCATCCACAACATTTTTCACAACACTTTCATAACAAATCATATGTGGTAAATTGTTATTGGTTATAATTTGAACTTACCAATTAAATTACTTTTTTGCCCACCAATAACAACCCCTAACAGCCTACTACTTATGATTTGTTGTAAAAATGTTGTAGACATAATATTTCTCTTGTGAAAATATTAAGACATTTTGTTGTCATTATAATATTTTTACAACTACTAAAGTGTCAATGCTTTACGAGATAAAATAAAATATAACAAGATTATAAAGATATTACGAAAATATTGTACCATTATGTTGTGTTTCTAGAATTTTTTTTTGGTTTAGTCAACTTTGTTGAGCCGAAATTCACTATTTCACATAAATTTTTCTTGGGTTGACATTTTGTATTTTTTTTTTTTTTTTTTTTGTATTTTTATCCTTACGTGCCATTTTAAGTAAAAACACATAGTTTTACACCCAAAAAAGAAAAAGAAAAAAGAGCACTTAGGATAAAAACACTTTTCATTCTTTATGTTTGTAGTAGTTCATAATTCCTCCTTAAACTTTAAAATCAAGCAATTTTTCCCTTGATATTTTGGAAAAGAACAAATATTTCATATTATTATTCTCTTAGTTAAACCCTAATGAAAACTTATGATTCTTAAAATATTACATTGTGTAATGTTTAAAATACTTTCACTAAATTTTAACATTCCAAAAATGTTCTTCCCGTATTTTGAGTTTTAATTGGTAGTAATGCTTAGAAAGTTGGAATGATGATATAAGGTGTTTTATTTATTACCTAGAGAACATTGATTTTCTAGGTTTAAATTTTCGAAACTTATAATTTATCTAATGGAAAATTTGATGACACATGCCTTTTGTTATCTTCTTCTTTTTTTTTCTTTTTTTTTTCTTCCTAAATGAGTGTTCATTAAAAATTAAGCTAAACATTGCACCTAGACTCATGTAGAATAATAAAGAAGAAAGTATGAATAAAAAAAGTTTCATTGTGTATGGTTGAAAGTATTTGATGAAAAGTTTTAATTATAGCATATGACATCATTAATTATGAAAATTTAAATATTGTGACAATGTCTTAGCAAAACTTAGTTGCTTATTGTTGGAAGGTGATGATATTCATTATCATTCTTAGAAGTTTTTTGTGAGTGGATAGTACCTTTAGCAAATAAGTACTAAGAGATTATTATTGTAAAATAGATATTTATATGTAAAATAACTACCCTAACTTTGTGTGTGATCAAAATTTTTGTACGAATGAAATTAACTTTGTATGATATACATTTTTTATGTATATAGTTTTGTATTTCTTTAAATAAAAATTTTATCTTAATTTTCCCACTTAAGAGGAAGCACGTGCCAACCTAACTAGTTGTAAGGACACAAAATCTTTAACGGCCCGACATGGACGTTGGGCTCGCACACGGAAGGTCCCTCACAATAATATTTGTAGAGAGTGGGCTAAAAAGGCCAGCGTTGGGGCACGGGGCGACATTTCGAGTCGGACTACAGGTGAACTGATATGAGATAGAGCTTTGGGCTGGATATTCAGGCCCATCAATCTTGTTTCTAGGAGGATTTGGCTCCTCGGATCATGTCCGAGGAGCGTTGGCGCTGTCCCCGGTTACCCGTCGAAGGTTTTTTACGTGGTGTCCGGCGTGTATTATCCAGACATTCTCTTTCTTCAAGCCTTTTTCCAGAAGCTAGATGGAGCCCCCCATTCTTGGTCACATAACATTCTCTTTTATACTCGCCTACGTTCGTTGTCCTTCGTCCACGTGTAGGGTTGATCTTTCCGGGGCAGATATCTGTCCCATCAGTCTAATCCCTGAGTTGTGGGAGATGGTCCATAAAGCCTAAAAATCCGGATCTGTTTGGGGCGGTGTCATGTCAATGAAGGGTATTAAGGACTATTTCCGTGAGATATTTTCTGATCTTTCAAGTCTGCCTGCATCCCATTTTCGTTAATGGGGTTCTGGGCTTTCCGAGGACGGAGCGGTCCTCGGACGTGCCCTTGAACCACATCGGGCTCACTGTTTTTGGGCTTGGGCCCTGGCCTCCTTTAGTTTGGGGGCCTGTGGACTCCCTATAAGCGAGCAAGCCGGGCCCATAGACTCTTGGCCCCCACAATAGCCCCTCGAAACCCTGCTGTCCAACGTCCTGGTTGGAGAGGTGGGTTTCGGTAATCGCGAGCTTTAATTGCGGCTCATTTAATTCGGCCCTTGATCCACGTTGGTGACTCTTCACCTCCACGAGGGCTGCGCCGATCTACGAGCCGTTTTTCCTGGATTTACGTACGTTGCCGTTATGCCGCGTGGTTATCCGCAACGTGCCTTTAATCCCTTACCATTTACGAGACCTTCCAGATGTAACGGTTACTGATGGTGTGGGAGAGCGAAACGACGCGTCATACTCTGGATTTCCCTGAGGGTCCGAATGTGTCACATACCCTCTTCTTCATCCCCTATATAAAGAGAGAAGACAGGGGGTGACCTTTTCATATCAGAATCCCTCACGTTCTTCCCAGAGTCCATTTCCTCCTTCCGGTTACGCCCACTTCTATAGTACTTATTTCACAGTAATCCACCATGAACAAATCCCTCCTTTCCCAGAAACGCCATGTCCCAACAAAACTCGAGATGGCTCGGTCTGGGCAAGGATGGCGGAGGCTTAAGATTTGCCTCCCTATTCTTTTAGCCAAAATCCGAAGCAGGGATTCGTCACACCCCACTTCTGGTGTGACTGAGTCGAAAACTTCCCTTGTCATCTCCATCTGCTCTCTCACGAGCATACCTAATAAGGCTCCCCTTCTCCCTCTTTTGCTCCTTTTACTTTCTTTTCATTGCTTCACTCTTCTTCTCCTCCTTCCCGCTCATGTCCTCCATCTTCTTTTTCCCTTGCATTCTTCAGTAACAAGAGCTTGCTGAAGTGCTTCCATGTCTTCCAATTCGTCTTCCTTCTCCTTCATTATTTTTGTATAAGGATCTTCTCCTAATATGAGCAGTACCGAGGCATAGATTTCGGAAAGACTTTGAAGGCGAACACAGAAGGCACCTGATGGTTTACTTATTTGTATTACGGATATTGTTACTGTTTTAACAGTTCATTTTTTGTATAGGCTTGTTTAAGCCCTTCTTTGTACGTTGTAACAAATTTTCATATTAATAAAAGTCAGTGTTACTTTATTTCTTATGTCTTGTTTATATATTTTAACAAGTGTGAAAGCGCTGCTCGGCATAATAATATAGCATTTCAATCAATAATAACTAAGGCTAAAGTAATCCTTGATAAAAAAAAAAAAAATGCCACGATAACTTTAAAGAGATTACTATTCAACCTAGCAATCCGACCAGCGAAGAATGAGACCTATCTTAAAGTTAGCAGTGATGGGTGTTGAATGCTCGATAAGGTGTGAGAAGTATTTTTCCGAGGACATGTTACCCATCGGATGAATGGCCTCCTTAGGTTGACGATCATTAGGTTGCTCTGCCATCTCCATGACGCACAAGCCCTAACCCTTTCCATTATTTAAGCCGAAAAATTTCTTCATTAAGGCAATTGATTTCCCAAGAAGCCTGAGTCCGAGGACTTTGCAAAACCTGGGCTTTGTTCAGGACTTATGCGTTTTATCTTATGCACTTGACTTTTCTCTTAGGCTTGAGTCCGAGACTTGGGTCTTTACCGGTACTAGGTTTTCCCTTTTAGCTTGAGTCCGAGGACCATGCAAGCCTTAGGTTCTGTCCCAGACCATCGTCTGCATTAGTACTTGGTTTTCCCTTTTAGCTTGAGTCCAAGGACCATGCAAGCCTTAGGTTCTGTCCAAGACCAATGTCTGCACCAGTACTTGGTTTTCCCTTTTAGCTTGAGTCCGAGGACCATGCAAGCCTTAGGTTCTGTCCAAGACCAATGTCTGCATCAGTACTTGGTTTTCCCTTTTAGCTTGAGTCCGAGGACCATGCAAGCCTTAGGTTCTGTCCAAGACCAATGTCTGCATCAGTACTTGGTTTTCCCTTTTAGCTTGAGTCCGAGGACCATGCAAGCCTTAGGTGCCGAACAGGGTGTCCCTGGGCCTCCACGCAAAGCGGGCCTGGGCCGCGAATCCACTGGACCCGCAGATTGAGAGATATTTCTGCAGCCTCTGGCCATGCGGTATTTCACTGACGTCCCAAGGATCGAGGCGCGCCTTTACGAGGCCCCTCGAGTCTCTTAGTTGCAGTTGACGTTGGAAGTTGAGCCAAGACCACTTTGTCTGTAGTGCTCCTTGGGACGCCGCGTGAGTTGACTGACATCGTCTTGTCTTTTCAAATAAATAGGAGGGAGAAAAAGGTTGCTTTATATATACACCCCTTCTTTTAGCTTTCTCTTACATCACGCCTCCCATATCCGGAGTCCTCCTTTCTTGGCACAACATGTTGAAGGCGAGGGTTGGGAATAAAGAACTTCCTCCGCCGCGGAAGCACCGTGTCTTCATGAGGCTTATAACAGCAAGGTATGGGCACAGGAAGCACAAGTTCAGGAGAGCACTCCATCTCCACCGAGAGGGAAAGGAATCTTCCCCTCTTTTAGTCAAAATCCGAAGCAGGTTCTGTCCATGCCAGAGTTTTGGTGCGGCAGAAGAAGGGTTTTCCTCCATCAGCGCCTCTGCTTTGCGGTGGGCGTATATTTAGAGAAAGCCTCACCACCTCCAACTCCCTACACCTTTTCTTCAACGGTGTCAGGTTCAAGTTGGGTCTCTTTGGCTGCCTGAGTTATGGGCAGGCAAAGATGCGGGGGAAGAATAAGGTCTCGGAGCTGTAGCCAACCTCTCCTCCGACATACCTCCTCGGCTTTCTACAGCTTTCTTGTATTTTTCTTTTTCTTGCTTATGTAGTAGGCTTCGACATAGGCTGATTTCAGCTTTTCCTTGTACACTATACTATCTCTTCTTCATGATAAGAATGGAAATTTCTTTACTTGTTTTGAGCACTGTTTCTTTGACCACACTGTTTCTTGAATGGGTGTGCCCTCTGTGTACATTTCTTCAAGAGTACTTAGGGCCGTATAACTTGAAGCATAATTCAACTAACTCCAATTTATCGATCATACCAGGCATTACATTGATGATTCATAATAAATGAAACTTAAGAAAACTAACCGAGATATCAGTTGGATATTCTGTGATAAGCGCGTGAATATCGTCCAAGGCTGATGATTTCTAAGCAATCCATCTGAGCCATCGACTGGGATATAGGGGGTTCCGGTGATGTCTTCATCTTTGTACTTGGTTTCCCCATAGGCTTGGGTCCGAGGACCATGCAAGGCATTGGTTCTGTCCGTTACTTGTAAGAGTTCTTTTTGTATTTGGTTTCCCCATAGGCTTGGGTCCGAGGACCATGCAAGGCCTTGGTTCTGTCCATTACTTTTAAGATGTCCTCTTTGTACTCGGTTTCCCCATAGGCTTGGGTCCGGGGACCATGCAAGGCCTTGGTTCTGTCCGTTACTTGTAAGAGTTCTTTTTGTTATTTGGTTTCCCCATAGGCTTGGGTCCGAGGACCATACAAGGCCTTGGTTCTGTCCATTACTTTTAAGATGTCCTCTTTGTACTCGGTTTCCCCATAGGCTTGGGTCCGGGGACCATGCAAGGCCTTGGTTCTGTCCGTTACTTGTAAGAGTTCTTTTTGTACTTGGTTTCCCCATAGGCTTGGGTCCGAGGACCATGCAAGGCCTTGGTTCTGTCCATTACTTTTAAGATGTCCTCTTTGTACTCGGTTTCCCCATAGGCTTGGGTCCGGGGACCATGCAAGGCCTTGGTTCTGTCCGTTACTTGTAAGAGTTCTTTTTGTACTTGGTTTCCCCATAGGCTTGGGTCCGAGGACCATGCAAGGCCTTGGTTCTGTCCATTACTTTTAAGATGTCCTCTTTGTACTCGGTTTCCCCATAGGCTTGGGTCCGGGGACCATGCAAGGCCTTGGTTCTGTCCGTTACTTGTAAGAGTTCTTTTTGTACTTGGTTTCCCCATAGGCTTGGGTCCGAGGACCATGCAAGGCCTTGGTTCTGTCCATTACTTTTAAGATGTCCTCTTTGTACTCGGTTTCCCCATAGGCTTGGGTCCAGGGACCATGCAAGGCCTTGGTTCTGTCCGTTACTTGTAAGAGTTCTTTTTGTACTTGGTTTCCCCATAGGCTTGGGTCCGAGGACCATGCAAGGCCTTGGTTCTGTCCATTACTTTTAAGATGTCCTCTTTGTACTCGGTTTCCCCATAGGCTTGGGTCCGGGGACCATGCAAGGCCTTGGTTCTGTCCGTTACTTGTAAGAGTTCTTTTTGTACTTTTTTCTCTGCACTGATTTATTTTTCGAAGGTCAGCCCCTAGGCCAGGGAGGGAGGAGTTGGCTCGAGGCCGCAAGCCCCTAGAGCTGTCCGCTACGTCGTCAGTGCAAGGCGTAGCCCCTAGACGAAGCTCACGGCGAAGCAACAACTGCACGCCGCTGGAGATGAGAAAATCTCGTGGGACTCTGTTTGCGAGAGGGCTGACTCATGTGCCACTCGTGCCAACGCGCAAGCCTTCCCCACAGACGGCGCCAATTGTAAGGACACAAAATCTTTAACGGCCCGACATGGACGTTGGGCTCGCACACGGAAGGTCCCTCACAATAATATTTGTAGAGAGTGGGCTAAAAAGGCCAGCGTTGGGGCACGGGGCGACATTTCGAGTCGGACTACAGGTGAACTGATATGAGATAGAGCTTTGGGCTGGATATTCAGGCCCATCAATCTTGTTTCTAGGAGGATTTGGCTCCTTGGATCATGTCCGAGGAGCGTTGGCGCTGTCCCCGGTTACCCGTCGAAGGTTTTTTACGTGGTGTCCGACGTGTATTATCCAGACATTCTCTTTCTTCAAGCCTTTTTCCAGAAGCTAGATGGAGCCCCCCATTCTTGGTCACATAACATTCTCTTTTATACTCGCCTACGTTCGTTGTCCTTCGTCCACGTGTAGGGTTGATCTTTCCGGGGCAGATATCTGTCCCATCAGTCTAATCCCTGAGTTGTGGGAGATGGTCCATAAAGCCTAAAAATCCGGATCTGTTTGGGGCGGTGTCATGTCAATGAAGGGTATTAAGGACTATTTCCGTGAGATATTTTCTGATCTTTCAAGTCTGCCTGCCTGCATCCCATTTTCGTTAATGGGGTTCTGGGCTTTCCGAGGACGGAGCGGTCCTCGGACGTGCCCTTGAACCACATCGGGCTCACTGTTTTTGGGCTTGGGCCCTGGCCTCCTTTAGTTTGGGGGCCTGTGGACTCCCTATAAGCGAGCAAGCCGGGCCCATAGACTCTTGGCCCCCACACTAGTCTATATAAAAAGTGTCAATGCCTATATCTACAATGCTTTAGTTTGGTTTAGTCAAGTTCTTGTCTTTTTTCTAAGCCAAAATGGTGTGCTCTGTTTTGAAAAAGCAAAAAGTCACAATTTAGCAAACAAAACTTGATATAGAGTAAAGACATTTCTACAGTAGTTTTGGCCTTTGGTGAGCATAAACTCATCGTTTCATCATGAGCTAGCATTCTTTTTTAAACATATCACCATTCATATCAGTTTTCTTGCTCATTTTAGTTTTTCCTCTTTTAAATATTTATATGTGGTGATAGTGATAGTGTTTTGGTTTAAGAGTTGTTCAATTCCCATTGATACACTTGCCTTATTCTCCTTCTTCTTTTCTTTTCTTTTTTTTTTTTTTTTTTTTTTTTTTTTGGGGGTAATATCATCCGTTAAACTTGCTTATATAATAATAATAAAATATTAACACAACAAATTGCCTCAATATTTTCACAATTTTTGAGGTGTTAATTCTTTATATGTTAAAATAAAATATCATACTGGAACTGACCACAACTAAAAATAAAGGTATTGTGAAAAAAAGTGCTACATCCACAACATATTTCACAATATTTTCATAACAAATCTTAGGTGGTAAATTGTTATTCTAATTTAAACTTACCAATGAAATTACTTTTTTGCCTACTAATAACAATTCGTAACAACTTACTACTTATGATTTGTAATGAACTTGTCATGATCATAGCATTTTTTTGGGTGAAAATGTTAAGACATTCTATTATCGTCACAATATTTTCACAACTGTTGAGGTATCAATTCTTTACAAGTCAAAGTAAAATATAACAAAATTATAAAGGTATTATGAAAATGTTGTGTAATTCTTTGTGTTTCTAGAATTTTTTTTTATTACTCAATTTTTGTTGAGCCAAAATTTATTGTTTCACATACAATTTTCTTGGGTTAAACTTTTGTATTTTGTATTTTTTTTTCTTTATGCACCATTTTAAGTAAAAACACAGTTTTACACACACACAAAAACAAAAACTTAGGATTAAATCACTTTTCATCCTTTTATGTTTTGGGTAGTTCACAATTCATCCTTAAACTTTAAAATCAAGTAATTTCCCCCTTAATATTTTGGAAAACAGCAAATATGTCATATTGTTGTTTGCACAATTAAACCCAAATGAAAGCTTATAATTCTTAAAATATTCCATTGTGTAATGTCTAAAATATTCCCACTAAATTTTAACATCTCAAAAATTTTCACGTATTTTGAGTTTTAGATAGTAGTGCTGCATGTAAAATTGGAACAGTAATATAGAGTGTTTTATTTGTTACTTGGCTAATATTGATTTTCTAGGTTTAAATATTCAAAATTTATAATTTATCTAATGAAAATTTCGATCTTTTTTTTTTTTTTTTTTCCTTTTCTTGCCTAAAATGGGTGTTCATTAAAAATTAATTAAGCTAAAAATTTCACCCAAACTCATGTAAAATGATAAATAAGAAAGTATAAATGACAAAATTTTCATTGTGTATAGTTGAAGGTATTTGATGAAGAGTTTCAATTTAGCATATGACATCATTCATTACGAAAATTTAAATATCTAATGGTAGCCCTTTTTCTTTTTGGTGGCTCCACTCACTTATTAGTAATTTTAATCTAGCCTCTAAATCGCCCCCTCTAAGATCCGACCACAAAGCTGTAACTCATTTGATTTCATACTCAGTGAACTACATCCAATTACTCGACATGGTGGTTAATTTTGATACCAATTGTTAAGACTCAACTAAGATAATCTTGGATTGATAAAGAGGAAAGAATATTTCTGGTTGATTTCAAGGACAACTAGGCCTCCTTAAGAAAGATGGAGAGAACAGAAATGGAAATAGAGACTATTGTAGTGTTTAGTATTCATTCATCAATGATTTCCCTTTCCTATCATTACAATCCGACTTATACTCTCATGCTCACCATTATAGTATAACTAACTCTGATCATTCCTTGCCAACTGGCCTAGGTAACTAACTACCATAACTTCCATGCCATGTGTGTAATACAATTCTACACATGCCTAATACAATGCCAACCAATGTCTTTAACATTTTTTAAAAAACTCAGTTGCTTATTGTTAGAAAATAATAATATTTGTTATCATTTTTAAAAAAATTTAATGAGTAGATATCGCATTTAACACATAAGTAGTAAAATTCTTATACGAATAAAATTAACTTTATACAACATACATTTTTTATACATATAATTTCATACTTCAGGTAAATATTCTATTTTAATTTTCTCACTCAAGCACGTGCTACACACACTGGTGGTACAACAAAAGATGAAGGCGATGATGCCGAGGTATAATAACTTTATAATTAAGCTGACTTTTTAACTTCAATTTTTTGGCACAGCACGCAGATCAATATGGGAAAAGACAACATCTTTCCATTAATGATCTTTTCGGTGAAGTCAAGAACAGTTGAAACGGTCTAACAGTAATGCACGTTTCTATTACTCGAATAGTTTCCTTCTAAGTTCAGAAAAGCTTCTAAAGTACTCAAATTCAAGGAAAAAAAAAAAGTCATAAAGATGAGGAATCTGTTGAAATTTGAATATTTATAATAACTATAATAGTATACTTGAAAAAATAATAATAGGAGAAATAGTAGAACCATATACGGTAGACTGCACTACACATTTTCACCATAAATCCAATCAAAATATAATTATAACTTCTTGGCTTTTAAAGGAAGCAAATCTTAAGGAATTATGGTCAATGTGAATCATTGATATATTAAACTAAGTATAAGAAATAAATTAACCAAGGTGACCATTTTTACAAATGTAATATCATACTGATAAATGATAATTCAGTAAGGCAAATAAAAAAAAGTCTATGAACCCCAAAACCCAATACACAATCACACACTTCATGGAACTTTTCCCCCATATTACACTTTAAATAATAATTTATAATTTCCAGATGAAACATCAATGTAATACACTGATAAAATAGTTAGGAAAATGCTAAAGCTTTTATTTTTCTTTTTAAAAAAAAAAAATTTACAAACTAAAGTGTGAATGAATGAAATTGGTGTTTTAATTACTTTTGTTTTGTTATATGTTTAAAAGTTGACAAGTAAAATTTGTATTATTGCTATCATCACTCTCATATTAGTAACACACCAATATTGTGAAACACCCATTACTATATTATATACTTTGCTTATCTTCAAGGGCATCGCCTCCTAATAGAATTTGATTCTAGAGAAAAAAATTCTTTGTTACAAAGAAACAACTTTAGCACCATAATTTTCCAAGATGGTTTTCCCAATTTTATTAGCATAACCAAAAAAAAAGAAAAAGAAAAAGAAAAAGAAAACAGAAGAAAAGAAAGAAAGGCAGAAAAGAGAAGAGATCCAGATCTAATACCAGTGACAGGAGGAGGAGGCTGAGACTGAGGCTGAGGCCGAGTCTGAGAAGGAATAGATGGGGCAGTGTGTCCCACTTCCACCCACTTATTGTTACCCTGGCTTCTCACTACTCTTCCTCCACTACTACCGCTACCGCTAGCACCGCCAACCTTGCTGGCCCAGCTCGACCCCTCAGACGTGGGACCCACCAATTGACTCCCCAGAGGACCACCACCACCACCAACACCCACATGTGGCTGTGGCTGTGGCTGTGGCTGTGGCTGTGGGTGTCTTGGTCGTGGTGGTGGTTGTTGTTGTTTCGACCACACCTGAGTTGCACCATGCCAAGGAGGACCCCTCCCTCTTCCTCTACCAGCTCCTTCTCCAGCAGCACTTCCCCTAGCACCACCTCTTCCTCTTCCTCTGTACCCACCACCAGCTTCTCTTTCCATTGGTCTCAGGAGGAACTTCGGACTCACAAAACTCGCTTCGCTTGCCCCACTCAGTAAGGAATAATAACAAACCAAACTTTGATTTTGATTTAGAGAAGTGAAATGAAATGAGTCCATGCGTTAAGACCGCAGTCTATATACTATAATTGGGAAAAGACAGAATTACCATTTTGGCATTTGCTTGTAAAAGGAAACGACATTTTGGATTCAATTTCAACTACACAACTGTTTACTTTTCCAAAAGACAAAAGGACACGAAAAAAAAAAAAAAAAAGAGTTGGCGGAAAGTCTAGAAGCCGTTTGGTAGTAGTTTTTTCAAATTCATGTAAGTAAAAAATTGTGTGAAAAAGTGTGTAATGTTGTTTAAAAAATGAAAATGAGTTGTTTAACAACTCTACCAAACGGGGTCCTAACTTTTTAGTTCGATAGTTGTAATTCTAAAAATTTCCAGATGCTTCTATGTAACCAATCATCAGGGGAAGGAAAGTCACACATGTCTCTTTATGGGACGCACACCCGTGCCTATATCCTTTATTTTTTTCTTCTCTTTTCCTCCCACGAGACCAAGTGTGCATTTAGAATGGATGAAATTTTCTATCTTATTTTACCATTCATTTTATTTTTACTACTATTTATGGGCCCCACTACATTTTTTAGTATTATTTATGGGCCCTACTGTACTATTTTAGCTAATTTTTACATTTATTAACAATACTTTCAATAAAAAATTTTTAATTTTAGCAAAATAAATAGATCTTAAACAGACCCCAAATACGCACATATAAAAGGCTTTCAATTTTTAATTTTTAATTTTTAATTTTTTTACATTATGTCACTTTTTGAGACATTATATCTCCATCCATAGTTCACACTCTTTTTATTTTCTCTATTCTTTTCATTTTTTCACCCTTCATAGCATGTAGCCTGCAAAGTAAGGGGCTGTTTGGTGTTTTTTTTTTAATTTTTTTTTTATTACTCATTACTTCTCATTCAATTTTCATCACTCATCATTTAAAATACTCCAATTTCCTAAACCCCACCTGTTTGGCACATATTTTCAGCTTCTCATCACTCAAAAAAAAAAAAAAAATTTGGTGGGACCCATACCTGAGCCTGTAGTCAAACCCTTCTTCTTTCTTTCTTGTTTTCTTTCTTTCTTTCTTTCTAACTCTTCACAATGGTGCTTCTTCTCTCTTCTCAACCATTACTCCAACAACCTCCTTTACTCCTCTCATCCACCTCTCTTAACCTAAAATAAATTTGCTCCATTTGTTTTGCCTTTTCTCTTCCTCATCATCTCTCAAGTGGTACGTTTGGAGTTTCATTTCTTCACAGCCGAAGAAAAGGTGTCCTGTTCGAAGAACCCCAGCCCAGTCGAAACCCATTAAACATCGAGAAGCCTAGCCGAAACTGTGGCACTCTTCAAATCTCTCCCTTGCTCAGCTCGTGAATTTTCTGCCAAAGAATTTGCCTAGGTGAGAAGCAAATAATAGATTTGCGCTGAAATAATCTATAATAAAAACCCAAAAATTTCAGTATGCCAACTTCAAAAATTATATTCAATAATATAGTCAACTGTCCCAAATTATCTACAGATGCTAGACAGAACCGATTCAGATTTGTGGTGGTATGAAAATGGAGTTGTGATCTAGTAGTGTGAAGTGTGAAAAGAACCGTTGAAGAGAGCCATCAAAAGACGCGTTGGTGTGACTTTGCTCTGACTGTGGTTCCTACTCATGTGTGTTTAATTACGAAAATGCCATGAAAACTGAGTTTTGATAACTTGAAAACACTTAAAATGTGTTTTCAGTTTTCATAACTCATCACTAAAAAATTAGAGAATTGAATGATGGAAACAAAACTTGAAAACACATCCAAACAAGTTTTCTCTCCATGGGTCTCACCATTTTTGAGTTATGGGTGATGGAAATAGAGTTATAGGTTATGGAAACACAAAAACCAAATAGCCCCTAACCCTTTCACATTTTCTTTAAAAAGATTTTTTTTTTTTTTTTTGAAAAACAAACAACAATAAAATCAAAACAAAAGCAAAGCAAAAAATCATCATTAATCTAGTATAATCAAACAAAAACGAGCATCACAACCATTCCCATTACTCAAAACCAAACCTTTCGTAGTACACTATAAAGTATAAACACCTTTCAAGCCACTAACATTATTAATTTAGTGTGCACTTGGCGTGGTTTAATTTTGCCAGCTTATTTTACTATTTAACTTATTTTTGTTACTATTCATAGGTCTCACTACACTTTTTAGTATTATTCATGGTCTCATTGTACTATTTCAGCTAACTTTTACCTTTATTTATAATACTTTTAGTAAAAAATTTTCAGTTTCAGAAAAATAAGCGAATTCCAAACAGACCCTTAGCCTTTACTAATCCCGTCAGTTTATCTTCAACCTTTTAGAGCATTCTCATTGGTGTTGTTAAATCACCAAAAATGTTATTTTATCACCTCAAATAATGAAAATCATGCTACATCCTAACTGTTAGAGCATCCACATCCGGATCTTATATTTCATCTTATTTTATTATCCCAAAAAGTTACTTTATCAATTATACCATACCATTTTACAATACATCCAACATCCCAAAACTCTATTATTTTACCATCTTATTAAAATATTGTTCTTTTAATCTTTTTTTATTATTACTTTTCCAACCGTCATTTCTTTTTTCAAAATCAACTATTCCCAACTTTTTCAAATGCTTGCATTTCCAATGGTCATCCTGCCAGCAAGAGAGAGAGAGAGAAGGGTTGAACGGACTGTGCGCTATTAAAATAATTGTATTTTGGATGACATAGCGCTATAGTGCGATCTCATTTGTGATATCGCACTGTAGCAATATGCCAAAAAATTTTGGCCGGTCCCAGGTATAGCTATCCAATTGCTGGAGTAATTTGGGCCAAATGCCAAATATATTTTACAATTTGGCATTTAAGAAGCCCACTGTTGATGCTCTTATATCTATAAAAAAAAATTGCCGATCTGTTATAGTAAACTACTACTAAGAAATTGTTATAGTAAACTGTTAATAGAATGATATGTTGAGTGCAAAAATCAAACCATCGATTCCAAATCAAGTTTCAAAAGACAAAATTGGAGTGAAAATTTATAAAACATTTTGGCGTAAGAAACGGCAGTTTTCACGATGAAGATTGTCAATTCTGTAAAAGTAAAATTCAATTGCTTCGGTCCATCCAGTTATGAATATAAATTCATTTCTTAATGTTTCTCTTTTGACTGAATCCCCACATGAGTTAATTTCTTAATAAGATAAGTTTGAAAGATTGTGGAATCCGTGTTGTAAACCACATGAGTTTGAGAAAAAGACTATAAATCAATCATGTCATTAGCAAAAAAGATATCCTAGTTCAATAGGAATTGTGATTTGTGACGATGTGGTTCAATGATCTGTTTTCCACTTTTTCTTTTCCATGTTGGGTAAACTTCAATTTTCCACCCTTCTCCACTCTCCAAGATTTTTTTATTTATTTTTCCACTCTGTTTATCACTTTGCTTCTTCTTTTTTTCCACATTGAATGTATCGACCAAGCTGTCTTTTTACAGGCTTAAATCTAGCTCAATGTGTCACCAATGTATAGCTTGAATTTAATTGTTGTTGTTTTTGCTATGATTGAATGAAGGTTCTTATTTCCCCAAAAAATAAAAACCTGTTAGTATTACCCGAGACGAATTCACTAGCTAGTATGGTCATATACCCAAATTGTTGTTGAGGTTTGACCAAGATTTGACGAGGTTTAACTGAACTCGATTAGTTGAATTAGATGTTAGAGCATTTGTATTAATCATTGCAAAATAGAAAAATGTATCAATTTTACGTATCCAACACTCAAAATCACCCATATCAGTCAAACTAAAAATGTGTAAGTTTATAAAATTGTTATAATAACTATATAAATTTATATCGACACTATTCACTTTGTGGGTCATTCTACGATACCCACTGTTTTTTTTGGTGGGTACCGTACCCCCATAAATCTTGATCGTTGATTTTATTTGTTTTAATCCTGATCATTTATTCATTCTTAATATAATACCAGTTACCGGTCAAGCAAGTAACGCATAAAATTAAAAACATGTGGAAGAAAAAAATGGCAGCTCCCTGCGGACTTCTCTCTTGCGTTCTCTCTCTCTCGTTTTACGTTCATAGAAAAATCAAAGGGACTATTTTTTTTTTTCTCTTTTGTTCTTTCTTTCAAATTGCTCTCTTGCTTTCAAATCAATATCCTAGGCGAATCTCCTATTGGAATTTGAATGTTTGTTCTCTCTTTTCTTAGATCAAAATAGATTTGTAAAAGGTAAGGATCAAAAAGACAAAACCCTAATTAATGCAAGCACTGAAATCTTTGATTTCAACCGATCACTGCTCTCTCTCTAATTAATGCAAGTGTTCTTCTGCAACTTACTACGATAGAGATAAAGGGTGGGAATAGAAGAAACTATGATAATCTGCTTATCTAACTCTTTTTTGGGGATGGGATTGATAAATATTGATTTTTGGAACTTAAAGACATCTTTTCATTGAATTGCATCTATTCAAACTATCAGTCATCTTGAAATAAAGATCTGTAAATTATCACTTAATTCATAAGTAAAGATAGGTAAATTATCTTCATGACAAAATTTTTTAAAAATTTATAATGATTTATTTTCATTATATAATTTTTTATTTATTTATTAGTTTTTTATTTTTCATTTTTCAAACATGCTTGATTTTTGGTAATACAAGTGGAGCTATGAGAAGGAGAAAATTGAAGAAGCATAAACTATGGAGTGCTGTTGGCTGGAGTACTAGTTAGGCCTCGGATAATTGTTTTCTGCAGAAAGAGAATCTGGTCGTTCTTATCTAATGATTGAATTCCTTTTGAAAAGGGAATATTGCATCTTCATTGTGGAACTTCCAATTCTAATAGTTGTAGAAGATACATTTATTCCATATGATCAACAGCTTGATAGAATGAAATTGTGCAGGTTCTATACAGACAAAAGTTACATGTTTTCACCATATATGCAAGTGAAATGTGCAATTTATATATGTATATATTGTTTAAATTGCACCAGCAAACCTGTGTAGAGTTGTTATATTATATGGTTTGCATCATACGGTTCTCATCAAGAATTTGTCACCCTTCTTCTAAAGTGACAAGAATAAATTAAGTGATAAAAAATTGGCTCATTGGGGCCTAATTTCCATTTGATAGAGTTTACTCTCCACTTGGAAATCAAGCTTTCTTGCATGCTAAAGTCATATATAATTTGCAAAAAGCAGAACCAGGGCTACAGAGAAGAGAGAGAATAATATAACGTTAAAAAATAAGTAGCAATGCGCTACACAAGTGTTAAAAGTAGGAGTACAAAAGTGACCTCAATGATAGCCTAAATGTAAAATTATGGTCAGATGTGATATTGGTAGTACTTATTATGACGATTAAACTGTCAATTGTAAGGAAAAAAATAGGGTACCACTGAATGTGACAAAAGTATGGTCAGGAGTAATGTGAGTACTGCCCAATGTAATAATGGAACGGTCCAATTTGAGAATAAAAAAATAGGGTACCATTGAATGTGACAAAAATAGAGTCAAATGTGATGTTGGTACTACTTAATGTGACAATGGAACCATCAAATATGAGAAAAAAGTAAGGGAGCCACCAAATGTAAGAAAAGAACTGTCAAATGTGATATTGGAACTGCATAATGTGAGGATGGTGTTAGGACATATGTGTTCCATATGTTAAGAACATATGTCATGATTTTATGTAATTGGCTTATCCTTTAACAAAACGCATTTTACTTGTAATTGGATAGATTTATGATATTTTTAATACTTCAAGAAACAAGGGTTCAAGATCAAGTGTTGAAGTCATCAAGTCTGTTCAAGAAACAAACTGAGAAGTGCAAATTCATTAAAGCTCGATAGCTGGCTCGACAGCTGCATCTATCAAGCTTAAGAAAGCTGTTTCAGCCCATGTGCTCGACACCTGCTCGATACCTCCTATCTGTCGAGGTTTAAGAATTTCAGAATTTTGATATGATTTTCTTGGAATCCGTGAATGTGTATTTGAGCTTTCTTTTCTCCTAACCCTAGACATATAAAAGGATTGTTTTAAGGGCCGTCAAACAGTTCACAAGTTGCACAAGTATTGAGTAAATTCTGTTCAAGAAAATTGTGACCGGAGACGAATATTTGAGCTTTCTTTTCTCCTAACCCTAGACATATAAAAGGATTGTTTTAAGGGCCGTCAAACAGTTCACAAGTTGCACAAGTATTGAGCAAATTCTGTTCAAGAAAATTGTGACCGGAGACGAAGTTCTTGCCCTAGTTCATCTCTTTCTCTTGAAGAAGTTGCTGTGTATGTGCATCGTAAGGTTTTGTGACCAAGTATCTTCTTGATCTTCATCGAAAGGGGAACTGTCATTACATAACAAGTCCAATTAGGTATTGGGGTAAGGGTTCAACTGTAAGTTGGTAAGGTACTTGGGATTCCTTTACTTGTAACCACTTGTTGTGATAATAGTGGAGTTTCGAGAGTGATGACCTAAAAATCACCCAGTGGGGTTTTTGCCGTGTAGGTTTTCCCTATTCTAAACAAATCACCGTGTCATTTATTTTCCGCTGCATATTTAGTTGTTTGGTGATTTGTTTGTGCTACCACGCGCTTTGCATGTTAATTTAATTAATTAATAAACTTAGCTAATTAATCAATTAATTACTTACAAGGAGGTCAATTTGTTTTTGGCCTATCAGATGGAACCATCAAATGTGAGAAAAAAAGTAAGAGAACCAAAAAATATGAGAAAAGAACTGTCACATATGATATTGGAACTGCACAATGTGAGGATGAAACCATCAAATATGAGAAAAAAGTAAGGGAACCACTAAATGTGACAAAAGAACTGTCACATGTGCCAAAAATAGATTAGATGTGATGTTGGTACTGTTTAATATAACAATGGAACCATCAAATTTGAGAAAAAAATTAAAGGAACCACTATATGTGACAAAAGAACTGTCAAATGTGATATTAGAATTACACAATGTGATAATAGAACCATCAAATGTAAGAAAAAAAAATAAGGGAACCACCAAATGTAAGAAACAAACTGTCAAATGTGATGTTGAAACTACACAATGTGAAAATAGAACCGTCAAATGTGAGAAAAAAAAAAGGGAACCACCAAATGTGACAAAAGAATTAGCACATGTGATGTTGGAATTGTACAATGTGAGGATGGAACCATCAAATGTGAGAAAAAAAATAAGAGAACCACCAAATGTGACAAAAAAACTAACATATGTGATGTTGGAATTGCACAATATGAGAATGAAACCGTCAAATGTGAGAAAAAAAGTAAGGGAACCACGAAATGTGAGAAAAAAACTGTCACATATGATGTTGGAACTACACAATGTGAAGATAGAACCGTCAAATGTGAGAAAAAAGTAAGGGGACTACCAAATATGAGAAAAGAACTGTCACATGTGATATCGGAACTACACAATGTGAGGATGAAACCGTCAAGTATGAGAAAAAAGTAAGAGAACCACCCAATTTGACAAAAGAACTGACACATGTGATGTTGGAACCGCACAATGTAAGAATGAAACCATCAAATGTGAGGGAAAAAAAAAGTAAGGGAACCACCAAATATAAGAAAAACACTGTCACATGTGATGTTAGAATTGCACAATATGAGGATGAAACCGTCAAATATGAGAAATAAAGGAACCACCAAATGTGAGAAAAAAGTAAAGGAACCACTAAATGTGAGAAAAGAATTGTCACATGTGATATTGGAACTACACAATGTAAAGATAGAACCATTAAGTGTGAGAAAAAAGTACGGGAACCACCCAATGTGATAAAAGAATTATCATATGTGATGTTAGAACCGCACAATGTGAGGATGGAACCATCAAATGTGAGAAATAAAAGTAAGGGAACCACCAAATGTGAGAAAAAAATGTCACATGTGATGTTGAAACTACACAATGTGAGGATGGAACCGTCAAATGTAAGAAAAAAGTAAGGGAACCACCAAATGTGAGAAAAGAACTGTCATATGTGATGTTGGAACTGCATAATGTGAGGATGAAACCGTCAAGTGTAAGAAAAAAGTAAAGGAACCACCCAATGTGACAAAAAAATTGTCATATGTGATGTTGGAACCACACAACGTGAGGATGGAATAGTTAAATGTGAGAAAAAAAAGGTAAAGGAACCACCAAATGTGAGAAAAGAACTATCACATGTGATTTTGGAACTGCACAATATGAGGATGGAACTATCAAATGTGAGAAAAAAGTAAGGGAACCACCGAATGTGAGAAAAAAACTGTCACATGTGATATTGGAACTGCACAATATGAGGATGGAACCGTCAAATGTGAGAAAAAAGTAACTTGATGTAGCAGGTTACCTATTAGTAGGTACCGTAACCCCCCCTTTTTTTAGGGGGTACCGTAGAATTACTCACTTTGCATATAATTTTTTCTTTACATATTTGGAGGTTAAAAAAAGAGAATGGTTGATAGTTGTGTGAAGAAAAAAAAAACAATTAAAAGAATCAAGAAAAATTAATATTTTAATATAATATAGCATAAAATAAATAATCTAATACATAGTGTTTTAAAAAGTAAATATATAAAATTAAAAAAGTAAGTTTTTATATTAAAATAGGCAGAATTTTTTGTACCAGATAATGTTAATGCTCTTAGAGCATTAGCAATGGAAAATGCTAATGCTACTCTATCTTACAATTCTAAAAATTCACTTTATCATTATACTATCCTATTTTACAATTTTAAAAATTCACTTCTATTTTCCTCTTTTACTCATTAAAATAATATATTTACAAAATAAAATAATATATATCAAAATTATATCTTTTCTCTCTCATCTCTCTCCTCTCTCTCATTTTCAGCTCTCTTTCATTTTCATCTCTCTTCCAGATAAACCCCAGAAACCTCACAGGAACCCAGAAACCTCAGCCCCGAAACCTATGGCCACCACCATCACCATAGCAACCCCCCACCTTCACCACCATGAACCCACATGACCCATAATAAAAACCCCACACCCTTCCACCACCCCACGGCAACCCCAGAAATCTCAGCCCCGAAACCCATGGCCACCACCATCACCACGACAACCTCCCACCTTCACCACCATGAACCCACATGACCCATAATAAAAACCCCACCCCCTTCCACCACCACCACCACCACAGCAACCCCCAACTCCACCACCATGAACTCAAAAAAAAAAATCCATCCCAAAATCAAATCAAACCAATAGCAAATTCCAAATCCACAAGATGACCCACAAAAAAAAATTAAGTCAAAATTTACACAAACCCAGCTACAAACCAATCTCGCCGTTGCAAACCACACCGAAAATACCCAGAAATCGCCGCTGACAAACCACACCGGAAATACCTAGAAATCGCCGCTACAAACCAAAAATACCCAGAAATCGCCACCATACCACGTCGATCTGACTTCCCAGTCTCACCTCCACGTCAGACCCACGACCCATGCCAGAAAAGCCCACCGTGAGAGAGAGACGTGATGAGAGAGAGAAGCCGTTGTGGTGAGAGAGAGACATGATGAGAGAGAGAAGCCGTTGTGGTGAGAGAGCCTTTGGGGAGAGAGGAATGAAAAGAGAAACAAAGGGAGAGAGAGAGTCAGAAAATGGGGAATATAAAAATATTATAACTTTTAGAATTGTGCTACATTACTATTTTACCTTTAGAATTGTACTGTAGCACAATTCTAAATATTTTTGCAATACTTCCTTATGGCATTCTCTGATGCAGTGGTTATTTGGTGCATTTATGCTAAAATGCTCTTAGATATGGCATTAGCATCAGAAGATGCTAATGCTCTTATAATGGTAAATTATACTAATCTATATATATATAAAACCGAATCCTCTGAAGCTCCTACAATTTTCCACGTCAGCACAATAAAAAATAAAATTAAAAACTCTATTTTCAAAAACAAAACCAAATACTTATCTTTAAAAAAAAAAAAAAAAAAAAAAAACCGAGCTTAAGAGATACGTTTAGGACTCTTTTCCTATTTCAAACTCTAATGGTGTTTTAGTTTAAAACCCTACACACCAACTTCAGACGCAGCCTCTTCAACAACCAAGTCTTCTTGAGAAATTTTTATCACAAAACGGCAACCTCTCTCCTCGATTGAGTCGCAGAGATCCTAGCCTTTGACTAATTTGAAATCATCCTGATCAGATTCTCACTACAATATGCAAACTAAACCCTCTCAGATTCAACCCATCCTAACTCTAAGGGCCAGGAACGACTTTTACCTGTCAAACATGACATTGCGGTATTCTACGCGTAATTTTGAAAGTCAGGTGAGTTTACTATTAATCTGTAAATATGCATAAAGACTTTCTTCAAATTTCGCTGACACAATATTGCTGGTGGTTTGACGTTGAATTTACTATCTCAATAGTCATTGCCTTTGTCTGTATTGTAATAGAACGGCAGTATAAGGGCAAAACGATAGGTTGAAATCAATTGTGTTGGGATGGAGAGAGAGTTACAAGGGACTTTTTTTTTTTTTTTGTCTTTTTCATTTTTTTCCTATCACTATCTATTTGCCAGATTTTCCTCCAGTTTTTCTCCCATTGACATCGAGTTGTGAGTACTGATAGAGAAACACGCATGGAAGAAGAAACAGAGAGGAAAAAGAGAGGAGAAGAAGAAGAAAAGAGGGATACTGGCAGCAGAAATTTCAGGGATTGTTATTTGCTCCATCACAAATTGCAGAGAAAGGGGCATGGGAGGGATCCTTCTCACAAATCGCAGAAACTCAGGATTTTATGTTGTAAGTGGGGCATTAGATCTTTCATGTTTTTCAATTAATCACAAAATGATTTGTTGATTGATGGATTACAATATGCCTCCATGCTTAGGAACTTGGAGGAAAGAGAGGAGGGAGAAGGGGAAAGGAAGGTTGCAAGTGACAATGAATTGAATTTTAGGTACTTTAATGGATGCATTTGAAGTGTTTGGAAATTTCCTCATGGACTTTTGGGTGTGTTTTTGTTATTTGTTTGTTAGCTTAATTAATGGTATAAGTTGGATGAAAGATGTGGCCATAAAACATGATGTCATTTTTAGTATGAAGTGTTTGTCTTAAGGGTAGAACCTTAAGTAACTCAAACTGAGTGTACAAAGATGGATGACCACATATTGTTTGTGTATAAGGAACGCAACCTGAGTGCATATGTAAAACTATCTTTTAGATTGCTTTTGTTTCTTTTCTGATTTTGTATTATGTATAATGGTGCTATTAATGTTTTCTCTATATCTTTATTTTGTTTGACAAGAAGTAGAAAGACTTATACATTTATACCAAGGGTCCAGCCAATGCCTTAGTAGTTATTACAGAAAAAACTTATCCAATGATCAACAAGGCTTAACCCCCTGTGTTTTTGAGAGATTCTGTGCCCACATAAAAAAATTATCCAATTATGAAGTTGATTCTCTTATTTGTAGCTCATTGAAGTGGTTTTTTTTTTTTCTTCAGTTAAATTGGACTATTAATTTCTCTTTTGGTTTTTCTGTATGCTTTTCATTTGCTTCTCTACCCAGGAACAACCGATTGAAAGTGAGGAGAATTATACACCTCCTCCAAATTGTTTTACTATTGTTTTTTAGAAGATAAAATGCCTCTTAGATTGGTATTTTTGAATGAATTCTAAAGTAATATTCATCAAATCCCTAAAGAAAGGGAAGCAATATTCATAAGGTGTAAATTAGAATTGGTGAGAACCACAAAGAAGCTCTACCTAGAGATGAATGTTTGGAAGCTCACTATATGTTTTGTAAGTAATCAATTATTGAAAAGGATACCCCACACCCTTCATTTTTCTTCCCTCTCAATCTCAGAATCTCAGGCTCTCACCTAACCATTTTTCTCTTCTTTTTTGCTCTCAGCCACATAATGTTTCTTCCAAACCCTAATCTCGCTGAGCAATTAGTAGTGTTTCCCTATCAATCTCAGATTTTCAGGCTCCCACCAACCATTTTTCTCTTCTCTTTTGCACTCAGCCACATAGTTTTTTTCCATACCCTAATCCTGCTAAATAAACAATAGTTTTTCTCTCTCGAATTCTCAATCTTAAACTCCCACCTAACCTTCCACTATTTAAGAACACAAGCTCTTAGTCTCACTCTCAAGACTCATCTCTGATTCTCAATCTCACTCTCTCACCAAAACTTAGAATAGTAATTTTTATAAGTCCAACCCATATAATTGAACGAATTGTGTCAAACCGCTAAACTTAACCGCACCTTGTGTAGACTAGTTCTTACCTTCCAAAAGTGAGGTGCGGTCAAGCATAGGGTGAAACTGCACCCAATAGGTGTGGTGTAGATAACCTCTCCAAAACCGACCGAACCGAACTGTGTACACCCCTAATTGCAACTCTAGTTCATTGGAGAAAAAGGTATGTATGTTGCTGTTACCTATCCTGTCATGTATAGTATCTTTGGTATCTTTTACTGTTTTCCGTCTCTCATCCACTCTCTCACAATCTTTGCATGGTCTCTTGATTAGGAAAGTCATTTTGGTTATAGATGCTCCAATAATTGAATAGATAGGAATAACCTTTTAGCTATGAAAGAATGATATGGCATTTCTTTTTAATTTGAAATAAAACTATAAACAAGTTAATTACATAAATAGTAAAATGAAAAGATTGTCACAGATTTTAGTATATTAGCATGTAGATGGTCTTCAAATGTTCAAGCGCCACACATATGCGGACACCACAGCCAGGCGACAACTTCATTTACTGGTAAAATTATCATTAACAAGGTAGCACAGACATAAATTCAATATAACCCAATGACCAATGTATAGGGATGATAATAATGGAATGGTAGAGTGAAATTTATAAACAGAGGAGATTTGAAATCTATATGCCACAAAGTAAGTGGGAAATGGTTTCAAAGTTCACAAAGAATTCAAGAGTACGGAAGAGGGATGCATATTACATGATTTATTGATAATATCAAG